>NC_134533.1:97694061-98366561 GCF_050624435.1 Tenrec ecaudatus | reverse complement strand
GATAATCTCTGCTTGCATCACTTACTGACTAAACTGCCCCAGAGAGGATATACCAGGCCCATATATGAACATCTTAACATTAGTCCGACATTGGGCGCTTTCTAATTGATGGACATCTTTCTTTTAAAGAAGACAACTCATTTCATTTTACTCATGCTTTGTTTCATAGAACACTATCTTGTAGCTTAAACAGTATGCGTCGTTGTTAGTTGCCAGTACGTTGATTCTGACTCATAGCGACCCCCAAGGTGTGCAGTGGAGAATTGCATTCTGTTCTCAAAGCTAAGAGCTTTTGGAACGAATCATCATCAGGCTTCACTTCAGTGTGGGTGGGCTTGAATTTGGCTATTCATCCATCACTTAACCATCTGTGCTACCCACGGATCCCTAAAAGTCTTATCAAAAACAAAATGGCAACATATGTACAAATGTGCTTGATACAATTGATGTATATGGATTGTCATAAGAGCTGTAAGAACCCCCCAAAAATGATTTATTAACATTTTTTAAAACAAACTAGCTGCCATGGAGTCAATTACAACGCAAAGTGACCCTTTATAGGGCTGTCAAGGCTTCATAAAACTTTATGGGAGCAGATGGCCTGCACGTTCTCCCTTGGAGCAGCTGCTGGGTTTGAACCACAGTCCTTGTGGTTAGCACAGTGACACCAGGGCTCCTGGCTTCTAGCGCTTAGAAAGCAGTAGTGATACATTAATCACATGCCAGGTTTTTCCATTAAGTCAATTATAAGCTTAGTCATTTGACTTCCCTCCCAGACCTGGGTCAGCTGGCTCGTGATGCAGTCGGAGGATTGCATCATTAGTTCATTCAGAATTCAGCCTCCATAATGATCAGGATGCAAACAGCCCGTCTCATTTGTTGCTTCTTTCTATCCATTCTGAGATTTAATTACCTTTCTTCCCAAAAATTGTAACACAGTTAAATCCGCCCCTGAAGAATGTTGAAGTTTTTTTCCTCTTAAACCTTTGACATCTGGCTGGTGTTTTAAGATATCTGAGAGACTTTAAGAAAGACACCTTACTGGGAGGAGCAGGTAAGCCCTTCTCTGACCTTTTCAATGCTTGTCTCTCAAGACAATTTAGAAGTCGTAACATTTTTTCCTGTGGTCGGTAACAGCATTTACTGTATCACGGGATTAGCTTGCTGTCTTCGAGTCAGTGTGGACTCTCAGGGATCCCCTGGGGTTTTTGAGACTGTGTCTGTTTACTGGAGTAGAATGCCCATTCTCCCATGGTGGTTTAGAACTGCCAACCATGCGGTTTAGGAGTCCCATGCATAACCACTACACAGCTGTTTTAAATGGATAAATAAAAGTAAACATTTTCTTCTAAGCATTCAGGATGGATGTTGTAGCATAACAAATGTTCACAACCATTCACTAAAGCTCAGAGAATCTATGTATTACCCATTACCTATCTGCAGCCAACTCTGTAATCCTGGGAGATAATCTACCTCACCTTCTTCAGCGTCCCACATGTCTACACACAACCTTTTGATATTTTAAACAATGTCCTGAGGTTTGCAGATATCCTCATAGCCAATGCATTTTCAGATACTGACAATAGCACATATTCTAAGTGTTTTGACCTACGTCCTGGAAGTAGAATAGCTAATGCCTCTTTTGTTCCCTGTGCATCTTCATACCTAGCCAAGATGCTGGGACTTTGTGAATACTCAGTAATGGGGTGGGGCTATTCAACTATCTCTTTAAAATATAATAACTATTGTTAAGACACAGCTCCTACCTTTAAAGGGTTGGTAGTTGAACAGAGGAGTCAGATGTGCAGTTGATTAATGCCATGAAAGCCCCGACCTAAGTATTTTGGGACAGGGAGGTTACCCTGCAGGTCCATGAAGGCTTCCAGTCCTACGAAACATGCCTTTGGGGGAGCGTGCATGTAGACTGCAACAGTGAGACCGCCATCACTTGGGGCCACGGTTGCCATGTACTCTTTGGCATTCTGCTTCCCTTCTTTCTTCCTATTCCTGTAGGGAGTTCCAGGAGACCATTGAATGAGAATTTTTGTACAAATATTTCGGGGAAAATATATTGCTCCCAGAGTAGAAAAAAACAGGTGGGGGGAAATGGAAGGGAAGGAGAACCACCTATGTAAATATGTAATTTAGGCAAAAGTTCTGCTATGCAGAGGGATTCTGAAGTTTTGTCATTGAGCCGAGCTCTCACGCCTCATAGTAATCTGTCCTTGACTGAGGGCTGCCCTCAAAGAAAACAATGTGGCCCTTCTGTGGGGGACTGTCCAACTATCTTACATGTGGGTTTGGGGTCTCCAATTTGTTTACACTCCTTTCCATCAATTTTCTTGCTTGTTTTTGAACTTCTGATATCTATGTCCATGGACTCCTCATGATCACACAGGCTGGTGTGCTTCTTCCATAGAGGCTTTGTTGCTTCCCTGTTAGATGGCTGCTTGATTAACTACAAGACTTTTAGACCCCAGAAGCTATATCTTTTAATAGTTGACCATAATCAGCTTTCATCACTATATTTGCTTATTCACCCATTTTGAATAACTTGACTGTTTTTAAAAGACATTCAAACACAGTTCATTGCTTTTTGTGTTTCTTTTGAGAGAAAAAAAAATATCACAAGGCAAAAATATCTCTCAGGGTCCTTTACTGACCTGCTCCAGCTCATGTAAGCAACCTAATATGCTGTTGAAAAAACGTATTCCAGGTCTTACAACTCAGCATTCTGATCTAGTGAAGAATGCATTGATCCAACTTTGGAGAATGACAGAGTAGCTCAACCCCACTCCTATAAGTATGTAACCCATGGGATCTGAGAAAGAGCACTGTCTTATTTATCGAGCACTGCTATGTCAGAGATAGCACCGTGGGTGGCTTTCAGCAACAGAACATGATTTTCTCACAGTGTGGGAGGCTAGTAGGCCAAATTCCTGGGGATATTTGTCATGGTCTGTTTCAGACTCTAGTATTGTGTCTCTCACTGTCATCAAGTTGACTGAGACTGCTGGCAGACTCATAGGGGAGTGTAGACCTGTCCCTGTGGGTTTCCAAGGCTATACACCTTTACAGGAGTAGAAAGCCTCATTTTTCTCCCTCTGAGCAGCTGGGGGTTTCAACTGACCTTGCGGTTCGCAGCCCAGAGTGTGACCACTGTGCCCTCAGGCTTGTTTCTCCTAATTAGTAGCCAGTCCTTGGAGTACCTGAGCATAGACACCCATCTGCAGCGATCACTGCAGATGAGACCATTGTTCTAGGTAGGGTTTCCCGTAGCTTCTTTTTGGACATACATTACCAGAGCTTTCTTCCTAGTGCATCTTAGGCTGTAGGCGCCATGGAAACCTGTTGAGTCTCATCGCAACCAGCAAGTCTCCAATGACAGAGCGGTAGCTGAGCATGAGCTGTTCTGACTGGGAATTGAGCCCAAGTCTCCCACGTGGAAGTCAGGAATTCTCCCTCTGAACCACCATGGCCTCCATAAATTCTACATAATAGTTGCTCTCAAGTCACTTCGGACTCAGTTTTCAATATGGTGGTCATAAAAGGTCTTGTGAGAAAAAGAACTTGAAGTAGGAAAGATAAGAAACAGTGGGACCCAGCTCACTTCCAGATGGGTCCTAAGGGCTGGTTGTGTAATCGCAGAGAAGAAATTAAGACACAGACAAAAGTTTTGGGGATGCTCACCTCCGCCATGGCATCAGGAACCAGGTCTGAACAGGAGAGAGAGAACGTATTCTTACATAAATTTATATAGTCTCAGGCATGCAAGTCCCCTAATTATAGGTAACCCATATGTAACAAATTGGGCTGTACTTTAACCCCAGAGGTCCCTGAGCTCACTGGGGAGTAGCCCAACACCAGATTTGGTGGCAGGTAAGGGGGAGTGACTGTCCCCTGAGCAGGGAGAACAAGAGTCACATGTCTACTCCTCTCGATAAAACTTCCCGCCAGATAGCTATCAGCCATGTACTGGTAAGAGGGTACTTTAAACTAGCACTATTATGGGCGGAGATTGTGGAGATTCGTCTTGATTATGAGTATGTGATTGGGACTCATCTCTAACTCACAAGTGTGAAGACCTCCCTCCACCCAGAACCTTGGCAAAATCTGGGGGTTGGGGTCGGGGTGGGGGGAATTACAGGCTCTACATACATGAACACTGGAGCCTGTGTGCGAAATCGTGAGGACGGAATGAGATTGGGGTAAAGGAGGGAGGGGATCACAGAAGGGGAAGAGTTTAGGGAGGCAAAAAGCGCTGGTAAATTATGGTGGGGGTGGGGGCGGGGCGATGACACAGGCATGGGAAGACCTTAGCTTTGGTTCTGTGTGAGTCTGCATGGACTAGAGAAACAAATCCATGAACACACATAAATGTAGAAGAAATATTTACATACAAGAGCAATTGAACATTGAGAAAACATCCCAGCCCAGTCCAGATCGAGTCCATAAATCCGTTATTAGCCCATATGTCCAATACCAATCTATAAAGTCCTCTTCAGTCTCACAAAACACATGGATGAAGCCAAATGCAGGATGAACACAAGCCAGGGGGTAGAAAGCCCTTGGGTCCAGTGGCGTTGTAAGCATCTCAGCGCTGGCAGGGGTCTCTCTGTGGCTTCCCCAGCTTCAGAGGTCTGGTTGCATCCCTGTGTCTTGTCAGCTGCAGTGTGTCCCAGGGAGTAGGGGAGGGAGAGAGAGAGAGAGAGAGAGAGAGGTGTCTTCTGCCTCCGAGGAGGAAGTACCAAATTTCCCAGAATTCTCAGGAGAAGGCCATGCCCACACGAAGTCTCATTGACTATCTCCAGATTGACAGCCTAGACTCCACCCCTACAGCCTTCATCCTTAAACTGACAGCAGATTAGGTGATGGCCACAGGCTCTGCGTGGGTTAGAAAGTCCCAGGAGAATTCTAAAGACAACAAAAGGAACAGTTTTCTCCAGCGATGTGTCCAGGGCTTGACTTGCATTTGTTTCATACCGTCATTGTTCAATTTCTTTCTTTGCCACTACTTGAGTACCAGGTCGGCCCAGAGGTGGTGAGAGCCTCGGGGTTGACTGGTCAAAGTCAAGACCTACCTGTCCTTGCTTTTGTCCCCACCCTGACCCCCTCGGTCCCTGACACTTGCAGGAGCTGGATCCATCTTTTGCCTTTGTTTATGTTCTTCTGGTTCATCTTTCCCCACTCTCTGCCCTTCCTCCTTCCTCCTCCGAGCTCCCAGCCGAATCTCTCTTTCCACCTTTCCCCAGTAATCAACTGTTTTCACAAGGCCCTTTCTCTCCAAAAAAATAGCAAAACTAAACTCCAAGTAAAAGAGTAAAATGAACACACACAACCCAGCGCTGGTACCCTTGTTTGTGCAGAGTGCAACAGCTCCGTGGGGTTTCCTTTAGGAAGCAGCGTGGCAGGCCTGCTCACCCCGGGTGGATTTCAGACACCAATTTCTCAGCTAGTAGCTGGCCACCTCCTCATTGGCCCCACACAAGGTCTCTTTTTTGTCCCTAGGAGCAGGGCACAACATTGTTGTGCTTCTAAACCCAAACCACTGTGTGGAGTCCACGCTGCCGCTCGTCGGTGCTCCAGGACAGACCAGCCCTGCCCTATGCGGCCAGGGATGGAAAGCCTCCCTTCCCCCGGACCGACCTCAGTCTTCTAAACAAGGGGGAACGAGCTGACACAAGGGCTCGGGTAGAAAGAAAATGTTCTGAAAATGATGATGGCAACAAATGTACAAAGGTGCTTGACACAATGTGGATGCATGGATTGTGTTAAGAGCTGTACCAGCCCCAATAAAATGATTTTTAAAAAAGAGTGTTGATGCAGTTAACCAAGTGGCCTGCTGTTTACCTGGGAATATGACTGACAAGAAATGACAAAGAAGTGTGGCGCTTGCTTTCGAGTGAAACTGGTAAAATAAAATATATTTTAAAAATCTCTTCTTTTTTCTTCTTGAACTTGCCTGATTTGAGTCAGCATTTCAGGTGAAAAGAATTAGAGATTCTTTCACCCCTGAAGCAAGCCGGGCCTCTGAGCTTGTTCCCAGGTTACTCTCCAGCGCCGCTCTGTGGTGAAGGACGACGCATGCACTTAATAGCCTGGCCAAGAGGGGAGAGGCAGCCAGGGGCAGGCAGTGTGCCAGCTTCTGGAGCAGTCTGCCAGATGGCTTGGAGCACAGTGACACAGACAGTCTGATGACTTTTATGAGGTCCCTTGTAGCCTCTCACAAGCCTGCTCATTACCATGTATCTGATATGGGGCCCTGAACACTGGCTGAAGAACGCATGCAAGCCTTAGGGCCTGACTTGTACCAGGGCCACACACGTGATTCCTTCCCACCATTTTCCATAGATACAAGTGGGACTATGCTCCGAGATTTGGGTTTCTCAAATAGATGTGGACAGATATAACATAAAGCACACTTGCAAATAATAATAAAGAACAAAAATTGTTACTGCTTGTAAAAGACATAGTCATATAAATTAGCACATACTTTCTTATTGGTACATATATGTTGGGTTCTGTGTTCGGCCTTCTATCTGCATTATCTTATAAGCTTCATGGCAACCTTGTAAAGTAGATATTATTTGTTCTGCATTCAAGTTAGATCAAATTAAGCCATACAGCTTATAAGCAGAAGAAGCAGAACTTCAATACAGACTTACTTGAAAACTGGGGGGGGGGGGAGCAGGAGGGAGTAGACAAATTTCCTTTACCCCACATAGTTGTGGTTGTTTTCACGGAGGGAGGGAGGGTGAGGGGTACAAGTTTAATGATGTCACACGGGGTAGGTTATAGTGTTGTGCAAATGGAAGAAGATATTATTCAGCTCTCACTTCTGCTCTGAGAAGACAAACAGTCACCCCACAGAGTGCCAGAGTTCAAAAGAGGGTGTGATTCACCCAAACCGCACTCTCCACGCCCGGATTCTGCTGGAAAGGCTCTTTCTAGCTCTGGATCCGACATCCTGCTCATCATCACCTGACCCTACAGTTCTTGAGACTTGAGCGAGCAGCCTGTCATCCAATCCGCCAGTCCTACGATTCACCAGCTCTGGCAGCCCCACAAGTAACAGTCTGCCTGCTGTCTGACCTTCCAATGTTGGGTTTACCAGACACAGAAACCATGTGCATTGGAGAAGGCTCCAATTTTATCTCCCGGTCCACAGATTTGGGACTTGCCAGCCCCCACAACTCCCTGAGGCATTCTTTTAAAATAAATCCTTTTTCTCCATGCACACACACATACACACTCACACACACTGCACTGGGTTTCCTTCTCCAGAGAACTCAAGTGAGCCTTGAAAACATGTTGATTGAAATACATCAAACACAACATTTCATAGAACTGGGATCGAGATAAAAATTCAGCATTGTTTATTACTCCTTGGTGGTGGTGGGAAACTATTGTTTAAAGAGTATTGAATTTCTGTTTGGAGGAGTGAAAATGTTTAGAAGTGGGTACTAGTAATTGCACAGCCTGGTGAACGCAATTGATACCAATGAATCATACAATTCACCTTGATTAAAATGGTGATTTTTATCATATCGTGTATAAATTAAACATTAAGAAAACCCAGGATTTCTGAGCCCAACTAGTTATTTTTATGTATTCTGAATCATTTGGACCCCAGCCAGGTATTAAAGTCAAATTTCCTATTTGAAAATATCGCAGTAAGAAGAATACAGGTGAGCAACCCCCTAACAGAAAGCTGGTTTAATATGGCTTCCTTGTCCTTCGAGGTTTTCCATGCTTCATTTTACCCTACTTGCTGACTTCATCTTCACAAGAAGAAAAGACACAGCAGATCACTTTTTCGCCTGAGACCAGGGTGGTAATGTAAGCTTTTTTAAACCCAAGTAGACTGCAAGTGATTTTTTTTTTTTTAAGACAGAGACTATCTGCCAGAGGAACAGTGTTTAAGTAATCACCAAATTTGAGTTTAATTGCTCCTGTCTACCGGGGGGGGGGGGGGGGGGGGATGGGCGGGTTGGGAGTGGTGGTTGTTTGTTAAGTAAGGGGAATGGAATTATCTTTCAATTTCCAGGCATGAAGAAACCCTGGGGGTGTAGTGATTAGCGTTGGGTTGCAAGATGAATGGTCGGCAGTTCAAAACCACCGGCAGCTCTGAGAGAGAGGGACTGGGTTTTCTACTCCTGTGAACAGCTCGTCTCAGAAACCCAAGGGGTTCCCTGGGGGTCAGCATGGACTCCTTGGCAGGTGAGTTTGGTTGAGTTCATGGAAGCACCCAAACGAATCTTATTTTTAAAGGGGGGGAAGAAACCACTAGAGGGCACTGTTGGCCCTCCTTGAAGATGTGCTAAGGCACTCAAGAGGTTCGTCCATCTTGCCTGCAAAGAGGTGGGGAGAGAGGTCTCACACTTGTGAGGTTGTAAGGCCTCTGCTTCTACTTTCCAAGTGATTTAGGAGATCAGTAAGAAAAATTTCCTATCAGTGAACAGGGAGCTGAGCTTAATGGATACAAATAACTTGATATCTTTGAAACTGTCTTCAAGGGATTTTTCTTCTTTCTTTCTTTTTTTCCAGCTCACTAGACTAGATAGAAACTGTAAGGAAATGATTAAATGAGACCTGAAGGGAAAATAATGGCTCATGCTGTCGTTCTGGAAATAGCTTTAATTTCTTATTTTAGGCAGAGAGGATTCGTCTCTGAATAAGCAGTTTGGGCCAGTTTTTCCCGGAGAGATACTGTTGAAACAGCCCCCAGCCCTCCTCCAACCACCAACCACTACCACCAATTGCAAATTCTCACTCAGCAGAGATGATGCATAGATTTGTCTTTTGCCTGCCTATGCTGTAGGCACACAGTTGATGCTCCGTAAATTCAATATTTGATGTGTTGCGTAAGTAGGATCGGCTCTAATTAGGAGCCCCAACGGGTAAAACTGAGCCTCAGAAAACCGAGTATGGGACTGTTTAAGGAGGAAACGTTGATGATAAAATCTGCTCCTCTGTATAACCGAATCCCACAGCAGCAGCGGTGGTCCCCCGTTTGCATTAATGTCAAAAAAGGACTAGGCCTGGAGGCCTTCCTGCAGGGACTCAATGAGAGCATGAGAGGCAGGAGGAAGCTGAGCGAAGATGCCCTAATGGGTTCTCCCCATCTCCGATGGTTGTTCAGAAAAGGAAGAATGACTTGTATTATTCTGGGTAGCTGAGCACTGTCGTCTGTGACAGCTGTAGGTCATGCATCTATTTTCCTGTCTGACAAGGAGGAAGAGCCGCTGGTGGCTTGTCCAGGCTGTGTTCTGGGAAGACAGAGCCTCTGTGTTCAGTGGGAGCAACACAGGAAGTAAGCTGGGTGGTGAAGGGTCCCACGTGCGTCTGTGAACCCTTCATCAGCATTAAAGGATTTCTGCCCACAGGTCGGAAAATGAAACTCAATGATTTTCAGAATGCTGTCCTCAATTTCCTGCTGAGTCTGAAAAGAAGGTAGGTTTTATACTTCTCTCTTTCTGCTTACCACTCCCACTGTGGCTGCGTTCGATTTAATTAAGTCTAACAAGTATCAATTGAACTCTTAATAGTACTAGCTCTTAATCATTCCTAGGAGGTGAGATGAAGATGACATACTACCTGCTCCTTCACGATTAGTTTAATACAGAAGACAAACATATAATCACATGGGGAGGTAATTATGATAATAGGTTCAAAGATACAAAAGTTGAGACTGACTTGCTTTATTGCTGTGGAATAGGAGAATTGCAGAAAACTTCTTAGTTCATGGAAATGAGAATACCACGTTAGAGAACGCAAGT
Source organism: Tenrec ecaudatus (assembly GCF_050624435.1). Classification (NCBI taxonomy): domain Eukaryota; kingdom Metazoa; phylum Chordata; class Mammalia; order Afrosoricida; family Tenrecidae; genus Tenrec; species Tenrec ecaudatus. The sequence goes on along the minus strand of NC_134533.1, from coordinate 98,356,782 downwards.
GAGTTTTTAGCACATAATCCTGACTCTTAATTGCTGTGCTGTGATGGGGAAAGGGTTGACGGAGAGATTTCTCTCTCTATCCTCCAAAGCCCTTCCACCCACAAGAGGGACTCGCCTCTCTGCTTTGCAATTTCCCATCAGAGGGTACCATGGTCTCATGATGTACCTTACTGCCATCGAGTGGATTCTGATTCAGGGACCCCACAGGACAGGGTAGAACTGCCGCTGTGGGTTTCCAAGACAATAAGTCTTTACGGGACCAGAAAGCCTCATCTTTCTATCCATGGAGCAACTGGGGTTTTGAGCTGCCAACCTACCCTGAGGTTAGCAGTCCCGTGCATAACTCACCAGGCCATCAGGGATCAGGCTTATGAATCCAATTTTATTTCGTTTCATTATTTGTTCTGTGGGGGGCAAAAATTATTTTTTTAATTTTTATTTTAACATATTATAAAGTTAATTTTATTGGGGCACAAAAAGAAGATCCTGCAACGTGTATCCCACTGGGTGACAATGGCTCTGCTCATAAAAAGCCATGATCCAAATCCCTCCTAGAGAGCCCCAGGTGAATGCACACACACAGGACCCTTTAGGAAAAATAAATAGAAAAGATTTTCTGAAGTTTCCCAGTCCTTCAGGAGCTCATGAATTCTGCTGGCAACTTACCTCCACCCAGGGCTTCAAACCCATTCATTTCAGTTCAGTCCCTGCTAAGAATTTATGTTCTCACTCTTCCTACCTTGAGCTCAGAAAATAGGACAGCCCACTACCCTAGAGTTGACGCAGACAGAGCAGAATTGTCCTATAACTTTTCCAGTTTTGTGAGAAGACTGCCCATCATTTTCCCACGGAGCAGCTGGTGGGTTTGAACCGCCAACCTTCCATTTACCAGCATAGCATTTAATCCACTGCATCACCAGGGTTCCTTACGCCCACCCCAGAAACATTGAACCAAAGTCTGCGTTTTAACAAGATCCCCAGGTAATTCTTACAGATTTACATACTATTAAAATGTAGATTATCATTCTTAATTCTTAAAAACATATATACAATCACCAGGTACTTCTTATAGACTTACATCTAATTAAAATGTAGATTGTGATTCAGTTTATCTGGGGTAGAAATGAAAGTCATCAGAAAGGGGTTAAACTGGTTTTTAAGTCTTGCTTCAACCCTTTTTAGCTTCTCCCTGCACATCTATTAGACTTTAAACAAATAGCCCTCACTTACTTGTATAGAGAAGGTACTCCCTAAAAAACAGACTTTTTTCCCCAAAAATACATGTTAATTTTTTTTTTTACAACACTGCCTTATCTCCTTCAAAGTACTCTCCATTACACTTAATCCAGTTGTCAAATCTGAGATTCCATTCTTGGGAACATTCTTCAAACATTTTTGGATGGCTGATAGCAACTCCCTTATTCCCCGCTCTCCCCCCTCCCACCCTCCTCCTTCTATGTTGTCAAAGCACCGTCCTTTCATGTCCTGATTCATATCCAGAAACAAAAAGAAGTTGCTTGGAGCAAAGTAGGTGAGTCAGGTATGTGGGGCAAGAGAGGGATGCTGTTTTTGTTTGTTAGTTGTTTTTTTTCTTTTCTTTTAATCTAGATTTGTTTTATTTTTAAATAGTTTTGTTAGCATATAATTCACATATCATACAATTCAATAGTTTAATCATATAAAGAAGAATTATACAATCATCACCACAATTTAGAACATTGTCTTCTTTCTTGTGCTCCTTGTTATTAGCTCCCCACTTCCCCCAGCCTCCCCTGCCAGACACCAAGAAACCATTAATCCATTTACTGTCTCTATAGATCTAACCACCCTGGATTTCATATCCATAGACATAAAAACATGCAAACAACAATAGCAAGGTGAAACCGAGAAACTCCTCAATTGAAAAGAAAGCAGAAAATATCAAAAATTAGAACAAATTTAAAACGGGCCAAAAGGGAGGACAATAGCAAGGTGCTCAATTTTAGCTTTGTGCATCTAAAGTAACCGCTTTCCAGTGCATGCTGCAGGAAAGCGGGGCTACCGTTTTCCTGATCTATGATCAGAGAGGATTCCCTGGAGGTTGAATGCACAGGTGTTTCCTCGTCACTTTTTATTTTTTAATGAAACAGTTTTAAAATGGGTCAAAAGGTAAATCAAATGATAAGTTGTTACATTTCAACCCAACTATATCTTATCTGCCAACAATGGACTCTGCAGTGTCTCTGATTCACATCCCTGGCCCATTAGCAGAGGTGATTCACAGGAGGCTTAATAGATGGAAGACACCCTGCAAATTGATTTTAGGCTTCTGCTTTCGTCCATAGCCTTCTGCAAACAAGGTGTCCAGAATTTAAATGCTGATACCATTTCTTCCTTCAGATTTGAATTTTATTACTTACAATCCTTTAATCACACAGGCCGGTGTGCTTCTTCCATGCAGACATAGTTGACACCTCACTTAGGCTTGTTTGAAGACAGGCCTGTAAGGCTCCACATTCTGTGCTTTTTGCAAGCCAGGCACTATCTAGTTTCTCAGCCACACTTCCCTACAGCACCCATATCTTCAGTGAGCTCTTCATGAGGACAAGCAACAGGCAGAGCCTAGCTCCATGAATGATTTCACATTTCCCCCATTCCTCCACATTTTGTTCCATGTTGGTTAGTTTTTGTCAAAAACTGGCACACAGAGATGACTACGTGAGCAAACTGCATTGTCATGGTGGCAAAACCAGTCCCCCGTCTGCCACAAATCAGGCCTTGTTTGTTGGACACTGTTACACAATCTTGTGGAATGAACTCCAAATGCATTGCAAGCCGGCCTTTTCATCCCTTCAGGAAGTAGATGGATGTCCAGAATGAGGTTTGTCATCAATCGACATTTCACCTCTTTAGAAATGAGAAAACCACTCCTACTCTTGAGTTTTTCCCAGAGTGCTCGGTCCTTCTAAGCTGTGTTCCACATCACACCAGTTTCTGCAGCATTTTTCCTGAGCAGGAAACAAAATTTCACTGCTGCACACTGTTCTCTTAAATCAGCCATCACAGAAAACGAGGTTCAAGTGAAAGTGCTTTTACAGAAAAATTCACGGTGACCTGAGAGAACCCTCCCAGACCACGCCACTGGCGCAAGTTTCTTGGTGCTCACCTGGTGGGCAAAGTGCCTACCTTGAAAGCTGTACTCTGCCAAGTGCAATTCTGGGTTTATTTGGGTAGCCCCTCACGTATTCTCAAATTCAAGGGAAGAGTAGGAAAAGGGAAAGAGGAAAGAGATGACATCCAATTCTCACCAAAAAGACCCCCAAACTCATTACCATTGAGTCTATGCCAACTCACAGTGGCCTATCCGAGCCATAGAACTCTCCCTGTGAATCGCTGTGACTGTCACTGTTGTTCAGGATGGAAAGCCTCATCCTTTTCCAGAGGAGCACGTGGTGGTTTTGCATGGCTGACTTTTCCAGTTAACAACCCACTGCATGATCACTGTGTAGCCAGGAGCCATGGCAACATAGTTCACTTTTGGAAAGATGAGGCAGCATGGCAACATCAAGGTGAAAAACAGGTATTTGTCTGGAAATGCTTTCTACTTTTAGCACAAATCCATGACCTCAGATACTTACTAGAAGGAATTGAGGGCTAAATATAAACAAGTATTTAAGTAAATCGTCAACATTATCTGAATAAAATTTAAGGAGACATTTTAAGAAATTTTACTTTAAAGTGGAATATTCCGTAGTCCAACGGCAAAATCCCTCTACTTCCGGACCAGTGGCCTGAAGCTAGTCACAGGGGTCTGACCCAGGAAGGTTCTGTGCAACTGACAGGCTGAGCCGCAAACCTGTCGGACAGCAAGAGCAAATGCTTCTACGAGGGTGCGTCCCCCAAATCCTAGATAGCTAGCATTGTCTGCCTCCACCAAACCCTTTTTAACATCCATTCCATTTAATTTAGACATTCCCTGCTTGGGCTTCTCAGGCTGATCCATGTGGAAAGGAATCGCTCACTGCGAGAATAATTGGGAAAGCTATTCACTCTAAAGCAACCTGGGCTGTGTTTAGACCACGGCCCATTCCAGAAGGCCTCTGACGCCCTGTGCACCCTGGGTGGCCTCCCCCATGCAAGACAACCGTCTGAATATAAACTGCCACGCGCTGTAGAAAACTTTCAGACAGAATAGCCGGGACCCAGAATGGGAAAGATTCGTCACATAAGCCAGGGCAGTTTATTTGGCAAAAGCTGGGATGTTTTCCTGTTGCTCCTGGAGATACTCAGGGGCACAATCCAATGCCCCCACTGCCAGCGAATCCAACGTGTGAGGGTCTTCTCAGGCCCAGCAGCATTGTTTTCTGATGGGGCTCAGCTGAATGAGGAAAACGCTAACTAAATAATTGACTGTGCCTCACAATCTGGGTCTTACCTTCTTTATAGTTAAAGGCCGGGCCTGCAGTGAAACATTCCCAGGTTTTCAGAGGGATTCAGAACATTGAAATCAAATTCTTTTCAGTTTTGAGGTCTGTGGCTTCAAGAAGCCCACCAAGCAGGGCAAGGAGAAGGTCTTACGTGGGTGAGCTGTTTTTATAAGCCAGTTCCTGCTGCAGTCACCTGGTCCTGCTGTGACAGACAGCCCGTGCACGAGTGGCTTTAAGTAACAACTACTTATTTTCCCCAAGATCCAAAAGTTCAAAACATGATGGTGTCAATTCCTTCCTCATATATCACCCCAGGCAGTCTTTCACTTATAAAGGATCCTTATTTGGTATCGGCCTCTCGTATGCATGTGTTTGTATGGGTGTTGCTATTTATATAACTTGGAAGCCATTGGGTTTAGGACTTACATTATACTGGCATGACCTAATTTACTGGCCACGTTACATTAGAGTACATTATGGAAAATGACTACATTGTACTATAGTATAGACATTCCAATTGATTACATACCCAGGTATATGATTCTTTTTCTGGGTGGGTAGGGGTGGGGGGCACAATTCAACCCAGAAGGTATCTATGGTAGTTACATAATCTGTTGTCAATTTGAGAGTATTAAGAATGAAGGGGTGGAGTTTAGGCTACCAATCATATGACCTCATTTGGAGGTAATAAGGAGATAAATAGCTTGCTGGAGTGGGACACACATTCACTCCGTTGGAGACATTCCTGCAGACAAGACATATGGAGCTACACTAGAGTCCTGGAGCTTAAGGAGCCATGTGGAGACCCCTGCCAACACTGAGATGCTTCCACCGCCACTGGATCCACAAGACTTTCCAACCATTGGCCTGTGATCTTTCTGCATTTGGCGTCATTGCATGCGCTGTGTGAGTCTGAAGAAGAATTTATAGACTGGTAAAGGATGTATGGGTTAATACCAGACTTGATCCATAGACTTGATCTGGACTGGCGGGGGTGTTTTCTTCATATACAATTGCTCTTTGATATAAAGTTCTCTCACACACATATGAAGTCCATGGATTTGTTTCTCTAGTCTACCTGGACTAACACAGTGCCTCATATCCACATCACCACTAAGCCTTGAATTTAATGCATGATCATTTCTGAGGTATTACTCATGAACACCTACTCTGCAGAAGCCAGGATAAGCTTCATGGATTTGTCCGTAACTAATTTTGGAAATGTTACATACTCTATCTCCCTCTTGAAGATTCAAATTGCTCTTAGTCATTTTAAAGACTCAAGAAGTCAAATGTGTTTGTTTTACAACAGTAATTTATTCCAGCATTTCTCAGAATTTATTTAACTATGGGATCACCGTTGCAGACGAAAAAGGAAACGGATAATCCAAAGCATAAAAAAGCCATAAGCATCTTAAATAACAAATTGCTCTGCTTCAAGCATACTCAGGGGTCCGGAAGGGTGCTAACGTACTTGTATAAATCTTTGTCTGGGGAGCAGTGGGTATTGCAATGATGAAAGAGAGATGACCCCATTCCTTGTAAGGGTGTGTTTGGCGATCAATCTAGCATTTCAGACATACCAGGTGAAGCCAATGATTATGGATTTCAATTTGAGTTGAAGGTGATTGACATAGGCAACATTTCCATCAACCCCCAACACAGCTTTTCCCGTCATCACAGAAGCTGTGGGCAGGGTGGATCCTGAAGCCTGGCTGAAAGCACACAAGGATCCACCTGGGTGGGCCGTATGTGGGGAAGGGCTCATGGCTCCCAACTGGGCCGCCTACAATAGCTCAGAATGAACATGAAGGGAGGGAGAGAAACACGTTTTTTTCACCCAGAGAGGCCACAGAGGTCTAAGGTCTAGAGATTTCTTTGGAATTTTCTGCTCTTTCATGATCATCAGCTGAACACTGATCTGGAATGAGAGTCCTAAGTGTAAACTCAGGGCCCTCTGGCCTCCAAAGCCTCAGTCGACGTTCATACTATTCGAACATTGCTGTAGTCAATGTTATCGCCTGTTTTCTTTGGTGGAAGGGAGTAGCCTTGGGAAATACAATGTTCAGTTTGGGGAGTAGAGAGAAGATGGGGACAAGCAATGCACACCTTGAAGTTGTTGGCCAGAGGCGTGGGGAACATTCCATAGGGGAAAAAATTCTCAAGGAAAGCAAGTCCTTCTGGATTTTCTCCCAGTATTTTCCCCTCCTAGACTAGCATCAGAAAGGACCCCTGCATTGATTTGGCCTCTCCTACAATAGGACACGAGAAGAGGCCGGCTGAGGAGGAGAGGGGTTTATGAGGAGAAAGAGAAGGGGCTCAGGGAAGGCGAACAGCTGCAGTGAAGGAGAGAGGGGAAGGCGGCTGAGAGTCAGGAAACACTTGTTCCTGGCTGGGCCCCTTGGAGTCCACATCAATCCAGGATGAACCCAGGCGACAGAGCAGGATTTATCCCACAGGACTCTCTGTGTTGTAATCGTCACTGGTCGCCAGGTCTTAACTCCCGCAGAGTTTGCTGGCTGGGTTCCAACATTCGGCCTTTCGGTTAGGGATTTGGTGTCCTGTGTCACCAATCCTCTTTCATGAGGAAACTGAAAGTGCTCGAAAGTTTCCAGTAAGGGAACCCTAGTGGGTGTAGTGGTTAAGCATCAGGCTCCGATCTATAAGATTAGCAGTTCAAAACCAGCAGCCCCTGTATGCGAGAAAGATGGGGCTTTCTAGTTGCCTGTCAATCATCTGTCTCAGTTGCATGCACCTCCCTCTTGCCCCCACTAAGTTCAGTCACAGTGGAGATCAGAAGAGACTCCAAGACTTTCTCTAGATCATCGAGTATTCAAATCTGAGGAAGAAATGATAATGCCAGTGAGTTCAACAGAAAATTTCAAAGGGCAGCTCAGGGAGACAAAGTAAACTATTATGATGAAAGGTGAAAAGACTTGGGGCTGGAAAATAAAAAAGGAAGAGCATACTCAGCATCTATCAAGCTTAAAGAACTGAAGGAAAAATTCATGTCCAGCTGAAATAGTGAAGGATTCTATGGGCAAAATATTGAACGATGCAGCCAGTATTAGAAGACACGGTGGGGGAAATACAGTCATTCTGCCAAACAGAGGAGGTTGGCATTCATCTTTCAAGTTATCATAAGGTCAAGAACTGGTGCTCCTGAAGGAGGAAGTCCAAGCTGCGCTGAAGACATTTGTCACAGACAAACACTAGATACTGGCAGAATGCCCATCGAAATGCTGTCACAAGCTGATCAAACACTGGAAGACGTACTCATTTGTCTACTTCAAGCAATGTGGAAGACAGCTGTCTAGTCCACCAGCGTGCATTCTCTCACCATACTGATTCATTCTGTTTACCGAGTAAATAATCTGAGAAGCCAGACTACATGGGGAATGATGTGGCATCAGAATCGGAAGAGGGCCTAACAGATGACACAACCTTGCTTGCTGAAAGAAAGGAAGAATTTAAGCTCTTGCTGATGAAGATCAAGGACTGGGCCCTCAGTATTGCTTGCAGCTCACTGCACAGAAGCCACATCTCACAACTGAACCAAGAGACAACATCATGATAAATTGAGAAGGGGCTGAAATTATCCAGAATTTCATCTTGCTTGGATCCACAATCGATCCTCATGGGGACAGTAGTCAAGCAATCAAATGACATTGGGAAAAAGTCTGCTGCACAAGAATACCTTAAAATACTCAAGGATGTCACGTTGACAACTAAGATGTACCTGACAGGACTCTTGAGTGATTCGCCTCCCGTGCGTGTGGAAGTTGGATGTGGAAGAAGGAAGGCCCGAGAAGAATAAATACATTTGAACGGTGGCCTTGTCAAAGACTATGAAAAATACCTTGGACCGTCAGAAGCACAAACATCTGTCTTGAGAGAAGTGCAGCCAGAACCCTTTTTCAAAGTGAACATGGCAAGACTGGGGCTCACATACTTTGGACATGTTATTAGGAGAGACAAGTCCCCGGAAAGGACGTCCTGCTTGGTAAAATAGAGGGTCAGCAAAAAATGATACTAAAATAAAGGAAGCCCCGCAAGGAGATGGATTGACACAGTGGCTGCAACAGTGGGTTCGAAAGAACAATGCAGGTGAGGATGGCGCAGGGCGGGGCAGGGTTTTGTTCTCTTGTATATAGGGTTGCTATGTGCAGGAAATGATTTGACAACACCTAAAAGCAACAACAATAACATCTGTGGGGAGACCCCCCCCAAGAAAACCTCATCCTCATTTGCTTTTTTGATGTGAGGGGGGTAGTACCTTTGGCGTTCGCTCCCCCAGGTCACACTGTTAATCAAGTTTTGTATTTAGAGGCTCTGAAAAGATTGTGTAACAATGTGTGAAATAAAAGGCCTGACTTGTGGCAGATGGGAGACTGGCTTTGCCACCAGGACAATGCACCTGTTTATGCAGCCATCCCGGTACGCAAGTTTTGGCAACAACAACAGCCTGCCTCTCTTGCCCCACACACCTTACTCACCAGACCTCACTCCGTGCAAGTTCTTTTTGGTTCTGCAAATGAAAAGAGACATGAAAGAACAGTGATTTGAAGACACAGAAGAGATGAAGAAAAAAAAATGATGGTGGTGCTCTCAGCCATCTGAACAGATGAGTTTGAAAAATGTTTCCAAGAATGGAATCTCAGATTTAACAAATGTACTAAGTGTAATGGAGAGTACTTTGAAGGTGACAGGTTTGTTTTGTTAAAAAATTTAAATACATAGCTCTGAAAAAAAATTCCGGTTTTCTTTTGGTACCCCTTTGTATGTCTTCTACCTTATATATTATAACCTATTTCAAGATAATTTTATTCCACCGTCTATATTCTGGTTTGCAACACATTTTTGCAGGGGCCACAGTGATTCAGAAGACTTACAAGGCCTTGGTAGATAATATGTACTTACTGATTTGGTGAATGCCCTCTTTTTCTATCCCAGTTAGAAAAATAGTTTACAGATCACTTCAGATGAAGAAGAGTATCTTCAAGTGTAGATTTCTCTTAATTCCATTTGTGTATCATGTTTAAACTATTGTGGCTTCTTGTGCAAAGACAGGATCTGTGGAAGTGTAGTGTTGTCTTTTGTGCTGTTCAAATAAGTAATGTCTTATCTGCACATGTATGAGTCCTTCTGTCGTATTTGGCACGTGACTATTGTGTACAAGGAGATGTTAAGATTGGTTACCCCTAAACAACATATACTTATACCTGCTATTGGAAAAATGTTTAACACTTAGCTAGGTTTCTATTTAGAGCTTCATATCTGTTGCATGGAAGAAAGTTGGAGTCTTGGCATAGAGTTGCATGATATGTAAGATTTTGTGCATTAATACTTCTTAAAATCTGTGTTCCCAAAGTGGACATAGCATGTACAGGCAGTTTTCTGTTCTGTACACCAAAAGGAAAAAAAAGTTGTTTAATATTTGTTGTTGTATACCCAAATACGCACCGAATAAACTCTTTATATTCATTCAAAAAATAGTTTAGAAAATTTCGCCTTCATATGGATGAACTACAAAACCCATAACTTCACCTAAAAACTGTGTTAAGTCATCAGTTCTCGGCTATGACACTGTAGTAAGAGATCTGGACCACAGGACATCTTGGTGATTCACTACATCTGTGACATTAGACTAGGGGCAGTTTACCCAAATAAACAAGATAAGAATTGGCTTCCTTGTGCTTACTAATCACATGGCTTGAAATTATACACAACAGATTAGTTAGTAAGCACAAGTAAACCCTGTACTTACCTTGCTTATTGGAAACTTAGATATTGCATTCGGCAGAGTGGACTAAACTAGAAAGATATATGTACTGGGGTCTTGGTAAGACATATGCACTCCAGAGGGTGGGAGATAAACCTTATAAAATGTCTCGACATTTGATTGAAGTATTATATATCTCTGTGTTATACTGGGTTGACTAGAGGAAAAAATCTGGACACTCATATATGTGTAAGAGAGAGCTTTACACAAGAAGTAAGTATATATCAAGCAAACATTCCAGATAAAGCCCATAGGTCTATTACTACTCCATAAGTCTGATACTAGTCCATAAATCCCTCTTCAGATGTATACAGCCACATGCAATGATGCAGAATGCAGGAAGATCACAGGCCAGTGGGGGCAAAGTCTTGTAAATCCAATGGTGGTAGACGCATCTCCAGGGCCTGGGCTGCCATCAGCATGACTTGAAGTGGCTTTTCAACAAGAAAGTGAAGCAGAGAGGGGGGTGGGGGGTGGGGGAAGAAGGTGCCCAGGACCCTCCTTGTGAGAAAGTCATGCCCACAAGGAGGTACCAATCAGGCTGTGACCCAATTGACAAGCTAGACTTCACCCCTTCGCTCTATTTATCAAGTTGATCTGAGATTATGTAACTACCACAATATATGACAGCCAATAGCATGCTGGTATAGAAGGTAAATTGCTAAATCACGCATCTCCTGCCACAAAGAGGAAAGCACAGTGCCGTGTCGGTCTTTTGAGGATTTGGAGCACTGATTTGGCCCACAGACCGTGTGACACAGAAGACCGTCAGCTCTGATACCCAAGCAGAAAGAATTCTGGCTCAAGTCCAAGTAGACATTGTCCTACACATGTGCCATAGAATCCAGCTAACATTAAGTGCCAGCAATCTACCTAGATTCCATATGGAACCTGAAATGGTAGGACAATCAGAGGTGAAGTCCTGGGAATTTTGAAGTGAGATTATGCATTCTGCAGTAAACTGTTGTACTGCTTTTGTTCAATTGGTGTCACCTACCAGAAACAGACACTTGACTTCGGGGGCAAATGAACATTAATCCAAAATTGCCCATTGAAACCTGGGTTCTGTTCAACACATCAAGTCATAAAGTTGGACAGACTTGGTGTGGTTGACCCAGCGAATGACCGAGCACAAGCTAAGCAACAAAGAAAACTACTCATCCTGACCATATAAACAAAACAACAACAAACAGGCCCATGCCATCAAGTTGATTCCAATTCATAGAAAAACTATAACAAAAGAAAAAAAAATCAAACACCACCATCTTGTCAATTCCAACTCACAGCAACCTTGCGAGGTTACAAAGATTATAAATCATTATTTAGGGAAAAGACGGTCTCACCCTCTTTCCAGAGAATGGATAGTGGCTTTGAAGGGCCGACCTTGAGACTAGAAGGCTAGCAATAATCCGCAACACAGCTGCCCTGCAGAGTCTCTGAGGTTGTAAATCTCCATGGAAGTAGATCGCCGCATCTTTGTCCCATGGAGTTGCTGGTGGGATCCACCTGTTGACGTTATGGTGACAGTCAAGTGTACATGTGGCCTCTGTCCCAGCAGCCTGCAGCCCACGGAGCATAACCATAATCCACTGCCATTGCTTGAGTCCAATGGGTATTGAACCGATACAAGGCTTCTAGACTGCACATCTTTATGAAAGTGGACAGGCTCATTTTTGTCCCGGAGACAAAAATTGTTGAATTTGAATCTCGCTAGCAGTGAGCAGCCCAGTGCCTAAAGCACAGTGCCAGTCACCCTCCTGTGACTGAGCGTGTTGCTGTTAGGTGCTGTCTAGTTGGTTCTCACACATAGTGACACTAGGTACAACACAAAAATACTGCCCAGCCCTGTACCTCCTCACGATCACTGTTATTTCGAACCAATATTTGCAGCCTCGGTGTCAATCCGTCTCCTGCAGGGGTGTCTTTTTTTGCTGGCCATCTATTTTACCAAGCAGGATGTCTTTCACAGGGAATGGTCTCACCTGATAACAGGGCCAAAGTGTGTGAGTCCAAATTGCATTTCTCCCTTCAAAGGAGCATTCTGCCTAGACTTCTCCCAAGACAGATTTTTGTGCTTCTGGTTGTCCATGATACTTTCTATATTCTACTACAGTACCACAATCAAGTGCACAGATTATTCTTCATTCTTCCATAGTCAATGGCCAACTTCCACGTGCATATGAGGTGAACGAGTTGTGTCAGGTACAGCTTAGCGGGGAAAAGAGGCCCTCGTGTCACAGCATTTTCAATGGGTCCCATGCAGCGGATTTTCCCACCGTGTATGCCATTTGCTTCCTTGACTGCCGCGTTCATGTAAGCAAGACGAAGTCCTTGACAACTTCAACCAGTTATCATAATGTTACCTGCTGGTCCAGGCGTGAGGATTTAGGGTTACTTTACATTGAGTTGGAAACAATATTGAGGCCACAGTCCTTGAGCTTCATCAGCAATTGCATCAAGTTCTTCTCGCTTCCTGCAAGCACGGTGTGCCATCTATGAACTGGCAGTTATGGATCAGCCTTCCTCCAGTCCTGATGCCACGTTATTTGTATGTAGTCTGAATTCACAGGGTAGATGCTCAGCATACAGGTTTAATACATGTGGTAAAGAGATACAACCCACACCTATGTTCCCGGATTTTAAATCAGGCGTCATTCCTTTGTTCTACTTGGGCTACCTTTCATTCCATATGCAAGTTCCACCGGAACAAAATGCAGTGCTCTAGAACGTCCATTCCTCTCAAGACTATCCATTGTTTGTCATCATCCACACAGTCGAATAATCAATAAAATACAAATAAACTTTCTGGTGTTCTTTGCGTTCAATGAAGATCCATCTGATGTCAGCAATGACATCCTTCAGATCTGCATCCAGCTCGACTTCTGGCAGGTCCCTGTCAATGGACTCCTGCAACTGTGGTTGACTGATGGCAGTACAACTTTACCTGTACATGATAGTAATGATTTTGTTTGATAATTTCCACATGCTGCTTCTTCACTTTTCTTCAAACAGGAGTAAAGTTGGGTCTCTTCCAGGCACTTGGCCAGCTCTCTTCCAAGCTGTCTTCCAAATTTCTTGTCATCAGTAACTGTTTCCAGTGTTTCTTCAGCTCATTGATACGTTTTGTTTGGTATTCCATCAATTGCTGAAACCCTGCTTTTCCCGAATGCCTTCAGCGCTAGTGCCTTCAGTAACTTTGGTTCTTGAAATAGTTGCATGTCAATTTGTTCCTTTGGTACAACGATTGTATGCTTTCCACTATGTTTTGATGAGTCTGCCTTAATATTCAATATTTTGTCCATAAACCCTTCATATAGCAGCTCAAGACTTGTATTTTTCTTCAGTTCTTTCAGCTTGCTATGTGTTGCGGTCTTGGCACATTGCATTATAAATCTTGGTTTACCCTCTGAAATCTTCTGTTCATCTCTTTTACTTTTATCATTTGTTCCATTTGCTTTACCTATTCTACGATCAAGAGCAAGTTTCAGGGTCTCTTCTGACATTCACATGTCTCTTTCCTTTATTTTTAATTGAGACATCCAGGCAAATTTAAATGCCGACGAGCTATAAATGGAAAAGACAAAAGAATATTAAAGCAGAAGGAGTACATTTCCTATGAAAATGTGCAAGGAGCACAAACTGAGACCTTAGCACCAGGTAGGAAGGGGCACTTCCTTATTTAATTGAGGAGTGCGAGGGGAGGAAGAGGGAAGATACATGGAGATTTCATCATTGTGTGAGCCCCCAGGTGTATTTGGCTGGATTCCTGTGTACTCTATCCAGCAATGCCAATGTACATAGTTGCCATTTGTGTGGTTGGAAAAAAGGTACTTGCAATGAAGAAGTCGTTGGTTTTGCAAAATTATATCAGCCCCACCCCACCCCCGGTGTTATTTCTATCACTAAGACCATCATATTTCTCGACTACCAGTCCTTCTTTGTTTTCAAATTTCACACTCCAACCACTAGTAACTATCAAAGCATTTTGATTGCATGTTTGAGAAATTTCAGACTGCAAAGCTTGATAAACATCTTCAATTTTGCTGGTAGTGGTTGGTTTATATATTTGAACAATGGGATTGATTGATCCTCCCTGTAGGCATATGGAGATCATGCCCGTATCGATGCTATTGTGCTTCAGGATAGCTCTTGCGATGCTTTCTTTTGATACAGAATGCGTGCGAAGCCTTATGTGATTATCAACATTGTAGGCCAGGATTATTGTTTGCTACAAAATGGCTAATAACAGTCGATTTCAGCTTATTAGTACTAGATCAATTTGTCCTTCTAGCAGTCCCTGGCATTTTCAATATTCTTCTCCAGCACCACAATTCAAATACATCTATTCTTTTATGCTCTTCCTTATTCAATGTGCAATTTTTGAATGCATCTGATGCGATGGCTTACTTGAGTCAGGCGAACTGTAGGCCTCAAAGTAACATCCTGGTTCTTCAATACTCCAAAGAGAGCTTATGCAGCAGATTTACATAAGGCAATACTGATGGTTCCATGAGCCTTGATTGTTTTCCAAGTAAAACAAAATCCTTGTCTGCTTCAACCTTTTCTCCATTTATCATGATGTTACTTATTGATACAGCTATGAGGATTTGGGTCTTCCCTACATTGATTTGTAATCCACACTGAAGGCTACAATCCTTGATTTTCATCAGTAAGGGCTTCAATTCCTCCTAATTTTCAGCAAGCAAGTTTGTGTCATCTGCAAACTTCAGATTGGTTTTTTTTTTAAATAAAAACCCAACTTCCTCCAATCATGATACTGCATTCTCCTTCATTTAATCCAGCTTCTCTGACGATTTGCTCAGCTTATAGTTTGAACAAGGATGGTGAGAGGATAAAATCATGACACATGCCTTTCCTGGTTTACAATCATGCAGTATTCCCTTATTCTGTTTGCACAACTTCTCTTGATCCGTGTACAAGTTCTGAGTGCGCACAATGAAGCATTCCAAACCCCCATTCTTCTCAAGGTCATCCACAGTTTAATACAGTCCACACAGTCCAATGCCTTTGCACACTCAATGAACCACAAACAAACATCTTTATGGCATTCTCTGCTTCGAGCCAAGATCTATCTGATATCAGCAGTGAGATCACTTGATCCATGTCCTCTTTTGCATTTGGCCAAAAGTTCATTTTTCATTACCTCCAATTTCTCTGGACTCATACTTCATATATTCCATGTTATGATTATTAATGAATATTTTCAGCCATTTCTTATCATCTTGATCATGCTATATGAATTAATGAAGACCCCAAAGAGTAACTCCATCCCTGTCATCAGGAGAACCCTACTCTGAGGGCTTGACTCTGCCCTAGTCATCCGTTGAGTGCCTTTTAACTGGAGGAGTGCTATCAGGCTGTTCTGCTGTCCATAAGGTTTCCGTGCTAACTTTCAGAAGAGAATTGTTTGTTTCTTCTCCCTAGACTTGAAGCTCTGCTGAAACTTAGTCACCTATGGGTGACTCTGCTGGTCTTCGAACTAGTGGTGGCAGCGACAGCATCACAGCAATACCCAAGCCACCACAGGGGGGCATACTTAGCAGAAGAGTGGTGAGAAAGCATGTAATAACTGACCATCGTGAAAACCCCGAAAGCCAATAGGTATCACACTAGCATAGCATAGATCTCACATTGTAGTCACACTTTCTATATATTCAAAAATTTATTTAAAATTTTTGTAACTTTAAACCTCCTCTAACTTCCCAATGCAGGGTTCCATGACAGCATTTAAGCATTTCCTAAAATCGTTGGATTTTCAGTCTGAGCAAACCCAAACCAAACACACTGCAAATTAGTTGTTTCTGAGTCGTGAAGACCATGCAGAACAGAATAGAGCTCCCCCGTTGAGTTACACTAGTTCTTATTGTTTACAGAAGAGATTGCTACATCTCTTTATATCACAGTTGAAAGGTTTGAATTACTGACCTTTCGGCTAGCACTTACCCACAGAGCCATCAGGATTCCCACGAATTTTTAGTCAGTCTCTCTTATTTGAATTTGAACTTCCTAGAGACAGCTGTCATGTCTTATTCATTTTATGTCTTCACTGATTGTATCTGGCACACAGCCAAAGTTGAACAGATATTAAGTAAGTGAAATGGTTGTTCACAGCTTCTATAAAAGGTATCTTTGTCAAAAAAAGATATGCTGTTAAAAATGAGTTGCTACATACCAGGATGAAGCAATGAACCAATAGAGAGCTCTGCGAGCCTGGCCCTAATCCCAGCTATGAGGATCCCCTCCCCAGAAGAATGCACTACAGAGAACAGCCCTGAAGCTACAGCCCAGGGAGAATGCAGGTCTGCTCAGAACATATGGGAGCAAACGAAGAGTGAAGCGGAGAGAAAGAGAGAGTGGAATGCTTCCTGGCCCACCAAGCCCTGAGGACAATATTCCTGCTAGGAGCAGCCAATTCACAGAGAGGTGTATAGGGTCTACCCCACCACGAGACATGGCATGCCCTCACTGACCCATAGCCCTAAGGGGGACAACACTGAAGACAAAGTGTGGGAATTATGCCGATCTGACCACACTGGGGTGAAACACCAAGGTTGTGCAACAGAGCAGCAAGGGAAGCAAAGCAATTAAGTCCTCGAAGAATCCCAAAATAGACTTTGGGGCCAGGGTGTAGCACATCATCAGACTTGATGAGAAACCACTCTTAAAGGTCAACAGACAGACCTGGAACTATTTATAGGCTTTTCTTTTTTGTTTTTTCACATCTATCTATATAAGATAGATTGGATCAACAATCTCGTGGTGAAAACAACTGGACCGACGGTTCTGGGGGGACATGGGAGAGGAGGAGGTAGGGGAAAGGAAGGTGGGAGAAAACAAATCCAGCAATCAGGGAACAACAGTGATCAAAATTCAATGGTGAGAAGTGTGTAGGCTGCCTGGTGTGGTTTGATCAAGTGGAATGTAACCCAGAGGAATTAATGAAAGTCGAATGAAGGTCGAATATGATAGTGGGACAAGAGGAAAATAAAATAGAGGAAAGAACTAGTAGGCAAAGGATATTTACAGAGGAATAAATACAGGCATGTACATATGTAAATATATTTATATATAATGATAGGGATATAGATCTATGTACATGTATTATATGTTAAGTATTAAGTTAGCAGACAGACATTGGGCCTCTACTCCAGTGTGCCCTCAATGCAGGAACACTTTGTTCTAATAACCTGGCATTCATGATGATCATCTTACCAACACTATCGCTGAAGATAAAATGGGGATCCCTTCAGGACCAGGGTGTGAGTGGCGATACTGGGAGGGTAGAGGGTGAGTGGGTTGGAAAGAGGGAACAGATTACAAGGATCTACATGTGACCTCCTCCCTGGGGGATGGACAACAGAAAAGTGGGTGAAGGGAGACGTCGGACAGGGCAAGATATGACAAAATAATAATTTATAAATTATCAAAGGCTCATGAGGGAGGGGGGAGAAGGGAGGGAGGGGGGAAAAAGAGGACCCGATGCAAAGGGCTTAAGTGGAGAGCAAATGCTTTGAAAATGATGAGGGTAAAGAATGTACAGATGTGCTTTACACAGTTGTTGTATGTATTGATTGTGATAAGAGTTGTATGAGTTCCTAATAAAAAGTTTTTAAAAAGCTCAAAAAAAAAAAAAAAGAAAATCTGGTGAAGAAAGGTGATAGTGCCCGGCTATCAAAAGACAGAGTGTCTGGGGTCTTAAAGGCTTGAAGATAAACAAGTGCCCATCTAACTGGGAAGCAACAAAGCCCACATGGAAGAAGCATACCAGCCTGTGTGATCATTAGGGGTCCATAGGATCAGGTATCAGGCATCAGAAGACCCAAAACAAACAATCATATCAATGCAAATGAGGGACTGGGGGTAGAGTAGAGACCCAAAGCCCATCTGTAGACATTTGGGCATCCCCTCACAGAAGAGTCACAAGGAAGGGATGAGCCAGCCAGGTCTCAGTATAGCACCAATGAAACAAACAGCATCCCTCTAGTTCTTTATTAAAGCTTCCTCCCTGCACTATCATGAATCCAATTCTACCTTACAAATCTGGCTAGACCAGAGCATGTACACTGGTGCAGATAAGAGCTCTTGACACAAGGAATCTAGGACAGATAAAGCCCTCAGGAACAATAATGGGACTAGTGATACCATGGGGGCAGGGAGAAGGTGGAGAGACAAAGAGGGTACTGATCACAATCATCTATGTATCACTGCCCGCAAGTGGGGGAGAAAATAGAAACATGAGTGAAGGGAGATGGCAGATGGTGTAAGATATGAAAATAATAATAATTTATAAGTGATCAAGGGTTCGTGGGGGAGGGAGAAGGGAGAAGGGAGGAAAAAATGAGCTGATACCACGGGTTCAAGTAGAAAGAAAATGTTTTCAAAGGATGATGACAACATATGTACAAATGTGCTTGACACAATGGGTGTACAGATTGTTACAAGAGCTGTAAGAGCCCCAATAAAATGATTTAAAAAAACAAACAGAAAACTGGGTTGCTATTTTTTTTAAGTGGACTCATGTCTACAGACAATTTAAGACTTATGTTTCAGGGTTTAGCCACATTGTTACTGTTTTCATTTGTTCAGGATTTTCTTAGTCCTTTCAACAATATTGACATTTGGGGTCAGACTGACATTTGGGGCCAGATAATTCTGTATTGTGGAAGCTTTCCTAAATTTCAAAATTCATCATTTTGAGCCTCTAACTCACAAGATACCGTTGGCTGCCTCCTTGTTATTACAATCTAATATGTCTTCCTCCATTATCAAATATCCCCCATGAGACAAGCGCACTTCATGCTGAAAACCATTGTTGGGGACTCTATAGTTCTAAGAGAGCTGGAAAACAAGCCATTTTCTTGCCCAAGTCCCTTGGGAAAGCTCTAATCCCATCCTAGGGTTGCGTTATGTTAGCACTAATCCTACTGCAAAGGTTTGTGGTGGAATTGACGTGTGATATGTAAACTATGTTAGTTTGATTGACATAGCTCTCGGCATAAAAAATATCTCAGGAGACATTTGCTCAGCCAGAATTGTGATGTAAATTGACTTTGGAAGTGTGTAATTTAATAAAAAACGTATTGGCAATATGAAAGGTTTGGGTTTTGCTGCTAGCATCTTTCTCTGCTTTAGTGCTAATGCTCCTATGTTCCCCTGCATCTTTCCTTAGCGGTCCCACTTCTGTGGCGGAAACCACTACCTCATGCAGAAAACTGCAGCTGTGCTTAGGTAAACCTCCTGATAGAGAGATGCCAGTTAGCAATTGAAGCATTTCATTCTATCTTACTATCTGCAATACTATAGCTTCATAAATATGTGAACTTTTAAAAATATTGCCTCTTAGAAACAAAGTACGACTCTCATGATATTCTCAATCTTTGGAATCATTCTGAGGGAAAGAATATAAAGTTTATCAGAACAATGCATGGAGAAGCTGAAATGACCTGTTGTCAGCGTGTGAGATTGCATGAACTCTTAATCTTTTGTTACCATTTATAACAAATAGAATGGCATCTCTATATTTTTAATTAAAATTTTCTCTTTGGTCAAACCTAATTCAGGCATAGTCCTGCTAAAATTTCAATTCATTTTGTTATAAAGGATGCCTCACTATCACCAAAGTCAACATTTGACAAAATTCATTACATGAATCTTAATTTTGATATAAAAATAGAATGAGGGAGAGGAATTTCTTTTGACAGGTCATTGAAGAGGATATAAAATCTGAATCAAATAAAGAAGCGAGGTCCTCTACATTTCCTTGTTCAGATCTATTTCTTCATGTCATATGCAAATATCTGCATTAATCAAATGTTAATAAACCAAGAGAAGCTTTTCTAAAAGGTGCAAGCATGCAGCACAGCAGTTTCTAAAAATGTGAATACGAACGATTTTCCCAAGTTAGAGATACACCATAAATCTGCCCTTTTCCTGGCCCAGGTTCTTACATGAAGGGTCATGACGTCCTGGAGAGTAGGTCTCCATGGCCTTGCCTGTGTTTTCAGTTTGCTCTGAGAAAAAGAAACAATGAAGAGGAACTGCTCGCCCCTCCTTTGGGGCAGGAGCAGCGCATCCCTTGGAAACCCAGCTGCATTCTTCCTGGTTTTGAAAGCAGCCCATATGGAGTCCTAGAAGTCTAACATCTTGAATTCCCCAGTGAAGCTCAGAGTCATTTATGATGATGGCAAGACAGGAGATGCAGCCTACCTATTCCCTTCTAGCATCATCTGAGTGACCAGGTGCCGATCCTCCACCTACCTACTAATCTGCCTCTCCCAATTCACCTGCACCACTGGCTCGGTGCAAGGGCCTTAAAACTGTCTCCCTCGTGAGAATCTGCTTTGCAGAAGGCTCTGGCGGACAGTGGGAGCTCAAGATTCATGTGTGGAACTGCAGAAACACAGCCTCCAGTGAGCTCAGTTGAGCAGAGTTCAAAACAAAACACCCTGACAAAGGCTTTGCCAGCCTGGATCAGTGGTCATTTTGTCACTCTGCTTCTCCAACAGGAATAAACAAATGCAGATCTCTAATCCAGGTTTATATTTGCAGAGTGAGCCCAACGCAAGCTAGCCATTTGCTTTTCAAGAAATTGGATACTAATGCTTCATGCGTGTGCCAGTGATTCTGTGAAAATCCCCATGCCCCAGAAAACCAGAATGGGCACGCCTCAAGGGGCTTAGGAGATACCAGTAAGAGTGGTTGGAAAGCAATATTGACAATTGAGGGGTGATTCATGCGGACGTCATTTTTTTTCTGTTGGTTTCTCTTTTTTTAATGGTTTTATTAGGAGCTCATACAACTCTTATTACAATTCATAACAATTGTGTAAAGCACATTTGGACATTCATTGCCCTCATCATTCTCAAAACATTTGCTCTCCACCTAAACCCCTGGCATTTTCCCCTCTCTCCCCACTGCCCCCTCCCTTATGAACCCTTGATAATTTTTAAGTTATTGTTTTGTCATTTCTTGCACTGTCTGACGTCTACCTTCACCCACTTTTCTGTTGTCCATCCCTTAGGGAGGAGGTTATATGCAGATCATTGTAATTGGTTCCCCCTTTCCAACCCACCTTCCCTCCACCCTCCCAGTATCACCACTCATACCACTGTTCCTGAAGAGATCATCCACCCTGGATTCCCTATGTTTCCAGTTCCTATCTGTACCCGATTTGTAAGGTAGAATTGGGATCATGATAGTGGGGGGAGGGAGGAATGTTCAGTGGCCTACAAATGGCCTTTGGGTCTCCACTTCACATTTCCCCCATCATTCACAATGATATGAATTTTTGTTCTTGATACCTGATCACTGATCCGTTTGGCACCTCCTGATCAGTAGGCTGACGTGCTTCTTCCAATGTGGGCTTTGTTGCTTCTGAGCTAGATAGCTGATTATTTACCTTCAAGCCTTTAAGACCCCAGATGTTATATCTTTTGATAGCCGGGCACCATCAGCTTTCTTCACCACATTTGCTTATGCACCCTCTTTGTCTTCAGTGATTGTGTCGGGAAGGTGAGCATCATGGAATGCCAGTTTAATGGAACAAAGTGTTCTTGCATTGAGGGAGTACTTGAGTGGAGGCCCAATGTCCATCTGCTACCTTAATACTATATATATATATATATATATATATATATATATGCACATAGATCAATTTCCACATCCTCATATATAAATATATTTACATATGTACATGCCTTTATTTAGAACTCTATAAATGCCCTTTGCCTCCTAGCTCTTTCCTCTATTTCCTTTGACTTTCCTCTTGTCCCACTATCATGTTCAGCCTTCATTTGGGTTTCAGTAATTCCCCTTGGTTACATTACCCTTTATCATGCCCTACCAGGCCTGCTACACCCTCCTCACCACCGGTTTGGATCACTTGTTGTTCCCTTGTCCCTGGGCTTGTTAACACCACCACCTTTCCTCCCACCTCACCCTCTCCCATGTTCCCCCTGGAACAGTCAGTCCTGTTGTTTTCTCCTCCAGATTGTTCATCCAGCCTATCTTATTTAGACAGATCTGCGGAGATAATAACATGCACAAAAACAAGACAGCGCAAAGCCAAGCAACAACATACAACAGAACAACAACAACAAAACAATGACAAACAAAACAAAACACAACAAGAAAGAAAAGCTTGTAGTTAGTTCAAGGACTATTTGTTGGCCTTTAGGAGTGTTTTCCAGTCCAGTCTGTTGGGGCACCAAGCCCTGGCCCCAAAGGCGACATCATTTTTATGGCCATAGAAGGATTCTTCTTCTGATTTTGCTACTAGAGTCTTGACTTTGGTCTAAGTATATGCTGTTCCTATCATTCTCATTTAAAAAGAAAACCCTGAATGGGCAGAATTCTACTATAATGTGAGTGTGTCTCTCATTGTTTTCCTAACAGACTTGCTCCCATCAAGTCGATTGACTTCTAGGTACCCTGTTTAGAATTTCTAAGAGTGGAAATCTTTATGGGGCAGCCATATTTTCTCCTGAGGAGAGCATGAGGGCCTTGAATCATTAACTTTGCACTTAGCAACCTGACACTTAATCCACGGCCCCCTAGAGTTCCTTTATCATGCCAATTATAACCTTTCTTAATGAACATCCCCTTGGGTGATTCCTCCAGTGGTTGGAGGCCTTCTTGGCAGTTGTCTCATGCTGAGCAGGGAGGAGAATTGCATCTTTAGAAAGAGTTAGCATTTACTAAACAGAGAATCCCATGCTCTTCCTCTGTTGGGCTTTATCCTACAGAAATGAATGATGAAGCATCCAGTTCTTCCAGCTTTATCTTGATATCAGTCCTTAAAATTTATGGCTTCACGTGCTATAAAAGATTTCTTGGTTTTTTCTTTTTTTCCTGGACTGAAAACTCAGGACATATTATTTGATCTTGGATAGAACAGTTAATGCCTTTGGCTAAATATTTAGCCTTCTTCTAGGAAACAGCCCAGAATTAAGAGTTTGGGTCCATCGATTCACTACCTGTTTGGTCCTGTTAAAGTCATTTCATTTCTTTGGGCATTTTTCCTCGTTAGTAACACAATGTAGTTGAACAAAATGTAGAAATTTAAAACTTTTGGAGATTTTAAAAAATGCTTTGGCCTATGAGTTTCTCAAATACACAAATTTTAAAAATATATTAGTTCAGTTACTTATTCTCTGAATACAAAGTTCTACAAGAGATACCCATCTCAATCAGAGCATCACTGTTCGGATCCGCCAGTTGCCATTGGGTCATTGCCTCATCTCTGATTCATAGTGACCCCATGTGTGTCAGAATAGTATTGTGACCCAAAGGACATGCAATGACCCACTCTGTAGGCGTAGAGAGCCAGATCTTTCTTCTGAGGTGTGCCAAACCTGTTTTTGCTTAGCAGGGGACACACTGGCCATCGACACCACGCAGGAACTCTGTCTTTCTGACAGTTGGGTGAAACTGTTATTGATCTAAAATATAGGCTTTTCCTCCCAGAGGATGCTGAAGTTTATGCCAATAAGAAAAATGATATTTCTAAGAGTATAGAATTCTAAAGGGTAGAGCTTCATTTAATAATAAAATGATTCATCAAATATATCTTCTAAAAATCTTATTTTATGTTTATTTTCTACTTAAAAGAGAGACACCAAATGAATTCCGCATGCTTTTATAAATGAGGTTGTTTACACTACTGCATGTAATTAAAACCACATTCAGTAGAAGCCCATTGGAGTTTACATAATATCCTGCATACAGGGAGCCGTATTAGGGCCAGAGGAAAACTCTAACTGAATCTGAAGACGTGTATAGAGTTAGTTTACTGAAATGACCTAGAAATAAAATTGAGTCAGGAGATTTCTGGTGACCAGATTAGATTTCTGATGACAATGAAAAAGAAGATTGAGAATGGCTTTGAAAGTAAGAAGCCCGTTCCATAAGTGGCTCGTTTCATTTTTCCTTTTAGGAGTTCATTAGTACCCCTGTGCCTGAACTTTTCTGTTCACGAAACTGTAGCTCAGCTTGATTTGGTCCTCATTTGTATTTTTTCTTGAAAGATTTATCATCTAGCTCAATTTTTATGCAACGGCAAGGACTTGGATCGAATCATCTTTCTGACTCCAGAGTCTTGCTAAAATTTCTTTCAATTTTTTCCCTTAGCATTCCTCCAAGTTTTATAGTTTTCCATTTTAACTCAAAGAAAATTATGTTTCCATTTCCCAGCAAGATTTCATTTCTCTATCTTTGGATTCTCATAATCTGAATATCTCTTCAGCATGTGGGACATTAATCATTATGAAGTACCTCTTTAATTCCTGAAACTCAGGCTGTTGGTCCAAGGAAAAGGCCAAAAAACAAGTTGAAAGATAATCATTTATGCATTTTAAGTATGTACCAAATTTTTCCTGCATGAAGTCACCATACTGCACCATGTACTTTCTCTGTTCTTGATAGAAATAGTGGAACTCTTGGTGGCCCTCTGGAAAGACCTCCCTCCGCAGAGTAAAGAGCTGCTTCTACATGCAACCTAATTACAGTTTGTAAAGAAAGAAGAAGACATGTCATCTTCCCATCTCTTCTGGGGCTTGGGTATCTCTCTGCAGGCTGCTATTCCAACGATACTTAGGATCAACATAAGACAGAGACATCAGCTTCAGGAACCTAAAGGTTTAACAGATTTAATGATTTCCTCTGAAGACAGTTTGCTTCATTGATGAATTCTCACCTGCTGGAGGACTGGGTTCAATTCCTGAAGCAGAGTCGCCAGTTCTTCGTCAGTGGTGGCTGTGTGTTGTGGTGCCAAGGTTTTAAGGTAGTTTCCAGGTAAAAAACACAAGGAAGAAAGTCCTTGGAATCTGAAAGCCAACTAATAAGAATCCTATGGATTACCATGACTTAATCCCATGGGATATAGGATAATCGTGAGTTGTAGAATAATTCCCTGATTGATGAAAACAGGAAAGTGTTTCCCCCATAAACCATTAATGTTCCATTACACTCCTGGGACTTTTCAGAGCTACTGAAATCAAAATGCTTTACTAGTTGTAAATTTAAGTCAGAACCAAAGTAGACATCTCAGATTTATTTCCATTCCATCTAACTTGCTCAAACTCAGGGTAGAAATTAGTCTTCCTTAAACAAGGAAGTATTGATTCCACACATATTCTCCCCGCCACGCCCCCCCGTCCCCAATCTGTCCCTTCCTTTCTCCCTTCCATCCTTCCTTCCTTTCCTGAAAAATCCTATTCAGATTGTCTAAACAATAAGGGAATTTTTCTTATCGAAGCCATTTCTCTAGAGCTCTTGCTTAGAAGCAGTACAATTCTGCATGTGATGCTACAGAAATCATCTATCGCCTGAGGTGGAATCGATGTTGGATGAGTGAGTCTCCTTTGACTCACACTTTACTAAATTGTCTCACATCTAATTTTACAACCACGTTGCTGGGTGAATATTACTAGAGTGTTCAACCCTACATATTTAGAAAATGGGACACAACGAGTATAAATGACTGTCCCTTATTAAACAGAGACGAACAATGCCTGGACCCTTACACTCCAAGAGATCTTTGAGCCCCTTGTTGCATCACGGGGTCAATACATCTCCTCAGAGACCTTCTTCTTGTTTCTGACCCTCTAGTTCACCAAACATGGTGTCCTTCTCCAGGCACTGGTAACATATTTAAAGTATGTGAGACAAAAAAGTGTCACCATCTTTTCTTCCAAAGAACATACTGTCTGTCCAAGACAGGTTTGTTTGTTCTGGGAGCCCATGGCGCATTAATATTCTTCACCATCACCATAATTCAAAGAAATTGTCCTTTTGTTCAGGTTTTCATAGGTATTTTGGGCAATTGAAAGTACCCTGGCTTCTGTCATAGTCCTAAAACATATGACACAAAGGTCTTTCATTAAAAAGCAGGGGTTTATCATGACCTGACCTCTACTTCATCACTCACCATGGACTCACCATCTCTCTCTAATCTCACCCTCTTAAGGGATTGACTTCAACAATATCCATCTATTGCTGAACTCCTCACAGCACCAAGCTATATTATGATTCTGAGCCTTTGTCTGTGTCTATTTCATTGACTTCAATGGCCTTCCAAATACCACTTATCATGTATCCAAAACTATTTCATTAACACGAAGTCAGACTTTCAATTGCAACTCTGATCCATCATCTTCTGGTACACCATTCTGAAGCCCTCAAAAACCAGAAGGCTTATTTCTTCGGCAACGTTTCCTCACTATTCACTTACATACATGTCCAAGTTCAAAGCCCAAATCATGTGGCAAGGAAGATGCAACTGAGTGCCAGATACCCTTAAGGCACAAGGGCTTTTTAAGGTCAGTTTAATTTATGTGACATCCTCAATGCTTAGCATGGTGCTTAAGATGTAGAGCACCTTTTATAAATGTTAGTTGAATTAATTTTTCCATGCTTTTCTCAGTATCAGGAAAACATCCCCTTTTAATCACTGTTTTATTTCCAAGCTACTTCCTCTCTTCTAGGGAGTCTTCTTTTAAAAAAAGAAAAATAAAATAAAAAACACAGTAGGAGGAACAGTTGAAATTTTATAATCCACCTGTGTATGGTCCTCAAGTTTCTCCTCCCACTCCTCACTCAACCTTAGCAGGATAATGTTGTACTAACTTGCTCTCTGATCGTTCCACTTAAGCAAATGAAAAAAGAACCGGTATTTCCTTTGGAAGAAGAATCAGATTGCTGAGAGTAGAGCAATTTGATAGAAGTCCACTGTGTTCATGTCTGTCACATTTCAATTCTGAAGCAAGTTAGACATTCTGACAGACATTTCCATTTAATAAGTGCAAAGGAACGAGCCTGTGTGACTACTGTGCAGTTTATGTCATGTTTCCTTTAAGCTCTGTGGAGAAAGACTTCTATTCCCGTACAGTCAATGTCTCAAAAGCCCACAGAGGGGTCACTATGAGTAAAGACTGACTTCGTGTCAGTGAGATCAATAGAGTTTTCCCCTATGCCCCATGGCGATGATTTTTAATGTTCTCTTTTATAAAATGATCATGTCTCCAGAGTGAACCAGAGACATATATAAACTATACATAAATGAATGGATTTGGAGCTCACACTTAAACATAGTCCTAATCTAAGAAAAATGAGTTCTTAAGATGTGACCCTGCTTGATGCTTGCCCTCCTGCAGAGACCACTGAAGATATGGGTGCTAGAGCAAAATGTGGGGAAGTAACCAGAGGGTGCTCAACTATCAGCAAATATAGCACCTCGGGTCTTCAAGGCTTGTCTTCAAACAAGCAACTATCCAAGTGAGTCTTTGGATGTCCACATGGACTTAGACGAATGCCAATCTGTGTGGTCCAAGGATGGCAAATAATAAAATCCAAATCCAGAGGAGAAAATAGTGTCAGAGCCTAAAATGTGAACACTCTGTTTACAGAAGGCAATGGTTGAGCGTGGGAGCCCAAATCTATGTGCGGGGTCCTCACCTGGTGAATCCCCTCTGACCGTAGCCCAGAGATATGAAAAATCTTGCTATCAGACAGAGGACGTTGGAAAGTCAATGAGGACACATGCAGTTAGGTTAAAATGTAACACCTCATCAGTTGATCTCCCTTTAGATCCATTTTAAAGTTGTTTCAGTTTATAATATTTTCTGCTTTCTTTTTATTGAGGCTTTCTGTTATATTTTGTCATTGCTGGGTTTTGTTTGTTTCTTGTATCTATTTTGTATAATTTTCTGCCTATTAAATCCAAGACATGTAATTCTATAGAGAGAGTGAACAGATGAGCAATTACCTACGAGGAGTCTGGTAGTGTAGTGGTTGTGTGTTGGGCTGTGAGCTGCATGGGAGGGAGTTCAAAACCACCAGCAGCTCTGGGAGAGAAAGACCGGCTGTCTGCTCCTGTAAACAGTGACTGTCTCCGAAACCCACAGGGTCCTGCTATGAGTCAGCATCGACTCGGTGGCAGTGAGTTGGTTTGGGGGGGCGTGGCAGGGCAGGTATGGGGGAGGGAAAAGGAGCTAACAATGGTCTCAAGAAAGAATCAAACGTTCTGAAATGGATTGTGATTGTGTTTGCATGATTCTTTTTTAAAATCATTTTGCACAATTCTTAATGTGACTGAACTATTAGATTGTATGACATGAATTATATGGCAATAAAACTATTTTTTAAATACTTAAAAAAAAGAATGGTAACCTTATTTGTGGCTACCCTGGAAAGACAAGTGAAAACCCCCCAGATACATTTAGATTCAGGGAGTACAGGGGGAGCTAAGTGGAATTTTCATACTCTTCCAGAGTAGCTTTGAGGGGAAGCCCCTGGAAAACAAGGAAAAAGCAATGTCCAACCCTAAATTAAGAGTCGTTGGAAGTTTGGGAACCCAGAATGATTAATGACTGAGAATGATTTCTTATGATTCATAGATTTAATTCTTTACTAAGGAAGACTGAGGAGAATTCTTTATCCCATGACTTGGAGATTCATTCATATCTTTCTCTCTTTCTCTCTTTCTTTTACATTAGAGTGAACTGCACATGTGGAATAAGGAGGGAGTAGAGAATGGTGATGGGGGAAGTAAAGCACCATTACTCCTAGTGGTCTGAAAGCCTTCACTAGTAGGAAGCATATATCAACTCTGCCCAGGCATGGGGCATGGGCATCCATAGGTAGTTGTGTTAGGCCAGGTTGACTAGAGAAACAAATACAGAGACACACATATGTATATATGAAAGGACTTTATATCAAAGAGTAATTGTATACTAAGAAAGCATTTTAGCCCAGTCCAGATCAAGTCTATATGTCTGATATTAGTCCTTAAGTCCAGTGCTAGTCCATAAATCCTTCTTCAGACTCTCACAGGACACGTAATGATGCAAAATGCAGGAAGATCACAGGCCAGTGGGTACAAAATCTGTGGACCCAGTGTTGGTGGACACATCTCCAGGACTCTGGCTGCCATCAGCGTGGATCAAAGTGGCTCGTCAACAGGAAGGTGAAGCAGAGAAAGAAAGGAAGTTCTCAGAAATCTCCTTGTGAGAACACCACACCCACAAGGAGGCATCATCAGGCTGTGACCTGATTGACAGGATAGACTCCACCCCTACACTTATTTATCAAGTTGACATAAAATTATGTAACTGCCACAGCAGTGTCAATGCTTACGACCTCAGCTACTTACTATAAGAGTTGGTAGCTAAAACCCATAGACACATACCGCTGAAAGATCATAACCATTGAAAGACCCCTTAAGCACCTGGCTTAGCCATGACTTCAAATCAATTTGTGACAAACCCACCCATGGTTATTGAGTCAATTCCAAACCATAACAACTCTTTGGGACAAAGAATGGCAGCTCCTTAAGGTTTCTGGTTATACAAATTGCTGATCCAACAGCCTCATCTTCCTCCCTTGAAGTGGGTTTCAACGTTGGCTGCCCTGACAGTTAGCAGACCAACACTTTAACTTAATGTGTCACCAACGCTGTTTCTCTCTCTTCCTCTTAATCATGCATGTAAGGGAGATTAATCACATTGAACAACTTTTCTCAGTTGCCTATTAGCCATTTCAGTTCTTCATTCAGATCAGTGAGAGAAATATCCTGCACACTCCATGGTAGTTCTTCCCATCTCACTGTTCTTTACTGTGCTATGTTAAACTATGATATTAGGGGTCAGGAGAGAGCCTGGCTCAAGGAAGGAAGAAAAAGAGAAAGCACTAAGAGGTTCCAAGGCAGTTTCTGTCTTGAACTAGGTAGTGATTACCCAGGAATGTTCAGAATGAACACTCATGAAATATGCATATATTTAAATAAATATTATTTTTAGTTAAAATATTCACAGTAACATATTTCAAGAAAAGGCAAAATACTTTTTCAGGGAAACAAACTGCTAAAGTTTGTCACCAGTAAATCCTTACTTGAAGAAATTCTAAAAGATAGTCTTCTCAATGAGGAAACTATATTTAATGGAGTATCTGAAACTCGAGAGGGAATAAAGAGCAAGTAAATTGTCAACTATGCAGATAAATATAAACAAGTAGTTTCTGTATGCAAAATAATAGCAATAGTTTGTCATTTAAAAGAATAGACATGAAAATAGAAACTTTAACCATTAATATATAAGGGAAGTGATCTAAGTAGAATTGTGCCTGAGTTATTGTATAGTTTAAGGATGCCTACAACAATATGGATGATAATCTTAAAAAAATACACATACAATTCCAAATAAGCAGAGGAAAATATAGGGAGGTGGAATGTTCTACCTTCCAAACAAAACAAGTGAGAAGAGGAAGTAAAATATAGAATAATAATAATAAGTGAAAGCATAAAGTAATATTGTTCACACAAACCAAAATGTATTAGTAATTACAACAAATACTAATAAATTAGATCCTAATGCTTTGAAAAAGAAACAGATTCAATAACATGAAAGAAAATCTAATACAAGCTTTATTTTAAAAAACCAAACAATCCAGGATACAGTCAAAAAGTAAACAGATCAAATTCATATTTTCATTAACTATCACTGTAGAGCCCATGAGAGACAGACTTTGGCATGACAGCTTTGTTTCCTGGGTCTCTGCAGGCGACCGTCTTTGGCAGGCTACCGTCTTACTATTTACTCTCACTTGTTTGAGTGGCAAGTATCGTAGCTTCCATTTTCTGAAACGTTTCCATTTTCTGCGGGGTCAAGTGTTTCCATGGTTTACTGTGTAAATATAGTATAAATATCCTGGAAAATAAATTCAGAGGAAAGGCACTAATAGAACAAAGAGGATAATATAAAAAAATTACAAGTCCAATTTCACCAAGGAAATTAATAATTAAAATATAAGCACTTACAGCATCACTGTAAAGAGAGAACATAAAGTTCCCGTTTTCTGCAGTGCATGGCACGGGTCACCAAGGGCTGCTGAGAAGCGAGGTCAAAAGGGTCAAATTAGGAACATAATACTGAACGTATTCACCCTTTGACGGGTCTATTTAAGTAATATTAAGCATTTTTCCTAATGGCAAGTTGCCCATCTGGTTTACCCACCAACAGAAGAGCAATCACCTCTCCAATCACCTCTCCTTGGAGGTGCACTGTGTTAAACAAAATAACTCACTGCCATTGAGTCGACACTGACGCGGGAGACCCCATAGGTCAGGATAGAACTGCCCCTGTGGATTTCTGAGAGTATAACTCTCTAATGGAGTAGAAAGCCCGTCTTTCTCCCATGGAGTGGTTGGTGGTTTTGAACTGCTGACCTTGCAGATAAAAAACCCGCCGTGTTAACACTGCCCCCAGACATTGCATTGGAGCAGCCAGAAAAACACCTAAGAAATCTAGGCAATACACATATGACCTGATTGCTCAAAAAAAATTTGCTTACCACAGGATGAAGATATATCCCAAAGTGACGGTCATCAGTGGGTCACCAGATTGTAGCCCTAGTTTTTGCCCACATCCTTCTCTTTACTCTCCATGGTAACACAGGTGTGCTGCCTTGCCCAATGATAACTATGATGATAGTAAACGTGCAAGGCGTTGAGAAACGTCATTCTTACAACCTTCAGTCCTGCATGTCAATGTGGATTTGTTTGTGGGCTTTTGATTCTCTTGTATAATTGGTTACAATTTGACAAAGTAAATGAATCCAATAAAAGCCTTATGTCCTTGAAAGGGGGTGGCATTGGACTTGGACCACCATTTGGTCTATACATTGAAGTAACGTTAGCCTTGAAAGAGGTTGCATAGTCTCTGAGCTCTCAACCAAATAATCCTGAAAGATAAATCTTAGCTGAAGAGACTAGAAATTGTTCGGGGGATTTGCTATGGCTAATAACTCTTCATAAAGAATTCTCTTATCATGAATCCTTTCATGCCTATCTAATCAGACACAATGAGGAAATGAACAAATAGAAATGCTTTATTCTGTTATGTTAATTTTGGATAGAAAATGGCCTAATTTATTCAGAAGAATGGACCCATACATGGCTGCTGCTTCTGGTGAAATTATAGAGGTTATTAAAGTCAAAAATCAAAGGAAGAAGATGATTTAGAAAGTCATTTCTAGAAAAATAAGACAATTATAGTATATAAAGACCCTGAAATTTCTCACAGTCAACTCTGAAATAGAAAAGGGTTAAAAACAAAGCTAGGTTCTATTACAGGAAGGTACTCTCTCTCTCTCTACACACACACACACACACACACACACACACCCAGAAAACATGAGAAATCAATTATGAAAAGGCAAAAAAATAAGGGCTATTCTTATTTTATAGATGAAGGTAGATGAAGGTAAGTGATGACTCTTATGCATGACAACTAAAATACTGAAATATGAGAAAATATAACAAGGAAACATCGATACTTTCTTTTTTTATCATTTTATTGGGGGCTCATATAACTCTTATCACAATCCATACATACATCAATTGTGTAAAGCACATTTGTACATTCGCTGCCCTCATCATTGGCAAAACATTTGCTTTCCACTTGGGCTCTTGGAATCAGCTCATTTTTCATTTTTTCCCCTCTCTCCCCGTACTCCCCTCCCTCATGAACCCTTGATAATTTATAAATTATTACTATTTTATCATATCTTACACTGCCCTACATCTTCCTTCACCCACTTTACTGTTGTTCATCCTCCAGGGAGGAGGTTATATGTAGATCCTTGTAATCGGTTCCCCTTTTCTACCCCACCTTCCCTCCACCCTCCCGGTATCACCACTCTCACCACTGGTACTGAGGGGGGCATCTGCTCTGGATTCCCTGTGTTTCCAGTTCCTATCTGTACCAGTGTACATCCTCTGGTATAACCAGGTTTGTAAAGTAGAATTGGGATCATGATAGTGGGGAGGGAGGAAGCATTTAAGAACTAGAGGAAAGTTGTGTGTTTCATCAATGCTACACTGTACCCTTAGTGACTCATCTCCTTCCCACCACCCCTCTGCAAAGGAATGTCCAGTTCCCTACAGATGGGCTTTGGGTCCCCACCCCACACTCCCCCTCATTCACAATGATATGATTTTTTGTTCTTTGATGCTTGATACCTGGTCCCTTCTACCCCTCGTGATCACATAGGCTGGTGTGCTTCTTTCATGTGGACTTTGTTGCTTCTTAGCTAAATGGTCACTGGTTTACCTTCAAGCCTTTAAAATCCCAGATGCTATAACTCTCAATAGCCGGGCATCATCAGCCTTCTTCACCACACTTACTTATGCACACATTTGTCTTCAGCGTTTGTATGGGGAAGGTGAGCACACAATGATGATTCTTGTTCTTTGGTGTCTGCTACCTGATCCCTTCAACAACTCGTGATCACACAGACTGGTGTGTTCTTCCATGTGGGCTTTGTTGCTTCTCAGCTAGATGGCCACTTGTTTACCTTCAAGCCTTTAAGACTCCAGGCGCTATATCTTTTGATAGTCAGGCACCATCAGCTTTCTTCATCATATTTGCTTATGTACACATTTGTCTTCAGCGATTGCATCTGGAAGGTATGTATCATGGGATGTCCATTTGGTCGAGCAAAGTGTTCTTGCATTGAGGGAGTACGTGAGTAGAGGCCCAATGTCCATCTGATACCTTAATACTAAACCTATAAATATATGCACGTATATCTATTTCCCCATTGCCATATATAAATATATTTACATGTGTACATGTCTGTATTTAGGCCTCTATGTATGCCCTTTGCCTCCTACTTCTTTCCTCTATTTCCTTTTGCCTTCCTCTTGTCCCACTATCATGCTCAACCTTCATTTGGATTTCAGTAATTTCTCTTGGTTATATTGCCCTTGATCCCTACCTACGAGGCCTCCCACCCCCTCCTTGCCACTAGTTTTGAACTTCTCATTGTTCCCTTGTCCCTGGGTTGGTTAACATTGTTTCCCTTCCCCCATCTCCCACTCTCCACCCCCCTGAACCAATGGTCCAGTTGTTTTCTTCTCCACTTTGTTTATCCAGTTTATCTCATCTAGATAAACTGCAGAGATAATATCCTCATAAAATCTCAACATCACCAAACAAAGTGACACAGAAAACCAAAGCAACAACATCAGCAACAACAAAACAAAACAGAAATGACATTCAAAATCTAAAAGAAGAAAAAAAATAGAAAGAAAAGCCTGTAAATATTTCAAGGTCTTTTTGTTGACCTTTAGGAGTGTTTTCCGGTCGAGTCTGATGGGGTGCCATGCTCTGGCCCCAAGTCTATTTTTCATACTCCCTCGGGACTTCCTTGTTCTACTCCCCTTGCTGTTTGGTTGCACATCCTTAGTGTTTTGCCTAGGTGTGGTGGGATCAGCTCAGTTACACACCCCACACTGTCTCCACTGTTGGCCCCTGTAGGGCTGTGGGTCAGTGCAGGATGTCACATCACATAGTGGGGCCGGCCATATGGTCCTGCATTGGCTGCTCTGGGCAGGGCTGTTGTCCTCTGAACTTGGTGGGCCAGATACTTTCTTATCTATGTAGCACCCCATTCCTTTCTTTATATTATCCATTTTGTTCTCTGACATCTACTCATCCCTTTCACAAATTGTATCACATCTCCTCTGAAAATGCAGTGCACTGAGTATTGTCTCAGAGATGATGCCTGGCTTATCAGCTGCCCCAGGGGGATATGGGAAGGGCAGTGGACCATGAGTTGGGAGACTTGATTAAAATTCTAGTTTCACTCCTAAGGTTGTCACTATGCATTACCTATGAACAGATTGATTGCCTTCTTGCACCCCAGTTTGTGTTTGTATTTTATTTATTTAAAGATACATTACCCGTATAATAAATTGTAGATGACTTCACCGTCTGAATACGGTCAGTCCCTTTATTCACGTGATAACTGTTTATTTTGTATCCACTGTAGACCAAAGGCAACTCTGTAATATAGTAATGGACACAGTACTTAAATGTGTTGCAGTTAGCTTTACTAGACTTTTATTTTGGGTGTCTTTTAGAGCAGCAGAGATCTTGGTTGATTTCATTCATTTTTTTCCATCACGCGGCATGCATTGCACTGTAGCTTTGACTCGTGTTTCCTTAATAAGAAATTGAGCGTCTTCGCCTGTGCTTATTGAACATTGGCGGATCTTCTTCAGAGCAATGTCTAGTCATTTTCCCATGTGAGGATATCTTGAGTTTACCTGAAAATACCAAAGAACAAAAGAAACAAGCCACCGGGATGGACACTGGTGCTGTCCTGATTGAGCATTGCTCACAAAAGTTCAAAGTAGCTGTGCTGTGTCATGTCGGCTGACAATTAACCTATTCTGTCTGTGATCTCCCAGATCTTGTCCAGCTTCTGCATCTAGTCAGTAAGCAGTCCACTTTGCTCTTCTTCTTCTTAAGCAAAGGGGTTGGGAGTTAGCATCTGTCCCTATTTTATTTAGTCTCTCACGTCTTTGTTACAGAGGGTGTAGTTGTAGAAAGCCTGGGTGGTGTATTTGTCTGGAATGCTATCTTGCCAAAAGTCTATCTATTTGATGCTTCATATATTTGGGGAATCTTAGTTAAGTGCAAATATGTGTCAAAGAGCAAACTGGAGCTTCTGTTCAATTTGAAGTAAAGGCTTTGTTGAAAGAATAAAACAATTCCGAGTTGGGCAACACCCTGAGGACTCACCAAAGTACTACAAAGGAAAGGAATTTTCACAGAGCTTAAATTCAGAGAAGTCAGGTGCTTAAAAGGGCACCCTGGCTTGGTTGGCATTTACATAAGCATGCTTTCAGAGGCACAAGACAATGTCAAACACTGCCAACCATAAAGTCCGTGCCATAGAGCAGCTTAACCTAGGGATGTTGCAGGGACCAGCCTGAATGGATGCTTTTCCTGGGAACTTGCTATGAGACAAGGGGAGGAATTAGGGCAGCTGCTGGAACAATTCCCGGAGGTTTGTTGGCTAACTGACTTTGGGAAGTCAGATCAGAATAAGCAGCAAAAAGAAAGCAAAAACAAAGAGCATGGAGTCAAAATGTGCTTGTACTTGGTGGGTGTCATTCATGGACTGCTTCTGTGGCTCTTGTAGCAATTTTTGTATATATTAAGTATATGATCTGGTATTATTATAATGACTTCACCTCTTTTGAATAGTGTTTACATGTAGTATCTTTCTCTACTCTTTGAATCTAAAGTGACTCTTTCATAGACAGCTTACAGTTGGATCATTTTAAAAGTCCATTTTGTCAATCTCTTTCTTTTAAATAGAGATCTTTTTCCCATTTCACTTTAATGTAGTCATCCATAAGAAAGAACGCTAGTCTGCCATTTTGATATTTGTTTTTCATATCTTTTTAATCTTCAATTCCTTTATTACTGTTGGAATCGTAAACAGTATGCTGAAGGAAAAAGTAGCTGTAAAAATGAAGTTCACCAAGGAAGCAGGCAACATATGGAGAAACCACAGGCTGCAGAAAGCGTCTGGAAAGGAGGATAATGACCACTAACAGGAGCAAGGCAGACAATATGGCACTGGAGAGTGATTCGTGAAACCTAGGAAGTCTATGCCTCTGCAGGCTTCCAGATCACAAACTTCCTCCTCCTGACAGGCCGAGTTCCACTGGTTTAGGCCACAGCAAGGACACTCAC
Organism: Tenrec ecaudatus; assembly: GCF_050624435.1. NCBI lineage: Eukaryota > Metazoa > Chordata > Mammalia > Afrosoricida > Tenrecidae > Tenrec > Tenrec ecaudatus. The sequence goes on along the minus strand of NC_134533.1, from coordinate 98,320,030 downwards.
TGTTGCCAGGAAACAAGGACTGGCTTGCTTGTCACTGTTTCAGCCCAAACCAGGGACCAGGTTGAGTTAAGAAACCATGTTTATTTCTCTAAGCATGAAACAGAAGGAAAGAGTGGGATTTTCTACTTCCTAACTTCTTAAAGAGATTCCGTGAAAATCAAGCAAATTATATACCTAAAACTATGCGATTAAAAACCAGGTTTTGCCAGAACAACAAGGGGAACAGACCAATGAAGTCCGCAGGGAATACCACTGAGGGCCAGGATGTGGCACCCCATCAGACTCTACCTGAAAACACTCTTAAAGGTCAACAAACAGACCTTGAAGGATTTCCAGACTTTTCTTTTTTGTTCACTGGTTTTTGTTGTTCTTATTGGTTTGTTTTCTTTGGTTGCTTTGTTTTAGTGCATATTATTATCTCTGCAGGTCCATCTAGATAAGATTGGCAGATAAACAATCTGGAGGAGAAAACAAGAGGACTGACAGTTCTAGGGAACATGGGAGAGGAGGAGGTGGGGGAAAGATAGTGGATGTTAACAAACCCAGGGACAAGAGAACAAAAAGTGATCCAAAATCGATGGTGAGGAGTGTGTAGGAGGCCTGGTAGGGCTTGAAAAAGGGTAATGTAACTGAGAGGAATTACTGAAAACCAAATAAAGGCTGAACATGATAGTGGGACAAGAGGAAAGTAAAAGAAAATAGAGGAAGGAAGTAGGAGGGAAAGGACATTTATAGAGGTCCAAATACAGGCATGTACATATGTAAATATATTTATATATGACAATGGGGAAATAGATCTAGGTACATGTATTTATAGGTTTAGTATTAAGTTAAGGTAGCAGATGGACATTGGGCCTCCACTCAAGTACTCCATCAATGTAAAAACACTTTGTTGTATTAAACTGGCATTCCATGCTGCTTACCTTCCAACATGATTGCTGAAGACAAAGCGGGTGCATAAGCAAATGTCGTGAAGAAAGCTGATGGTGCCTGGCTATCAAAAGATATAGCATCTGGTATCTTAAAGGCTTGAAGGTAAACAAGTGGCCATCTAGCTCAGAAGCAGCAAAGCCCACATGGAGAAGCACACCAGCCTGTGTGATCAAGGGACCAGGTATTAAGCACCAAAGAACAAAAAATTATATCATTGTGAGTGAGGAGGAGTGTGGAGTGGAGACCCAAAGCCCATCTGCAGGCAACTGGACATCCTCTTATAGGAGGTTCACAGGGAGGAGACGAACCAACCAGGGTGCAGTATAGCACCAATGAAACATACAACCTTCCTCTAGTTCTTTTTTCCCCCTTTTCTTCTGACCCCTTCTCCAGACGCTTCCTAGCACCCCTCTAGTTCTTTAATACTTCTTTCCCCCCACTATCATGATCCCAATTGTACTTTACAAATCCAGCTAGACCAGAGGAAGTACACTGGTACAGATAAGAGCTGGGAAGACAGGGAATCCAGGACAGATAAACCCCTCAGGACCAAGAATGAGAATAGCGATACCAGGAAGGGAAGGGGGAGGTCAGTGATGAAGGGGGAGCCAATTATAATGATTTACATATAACCCTCTCCCTGGGAAATGGACAACAAAAAAGCCGGTAAAAGGAGATATCAGGCAGTGCAAGACATACACACAAAATAATAATTTATAAATTATCAAGGATTCACGAGGGAGGGAGGAGAGAGGAGGGAGGGAAAACGAGGAGTTAATACCAAGGGCTCAGGTAGAAAGAAAATGTGCTGAGAATGATGATGGCAGCACATGTACAAATGTGTTCGACATCATGGATACATGTATGGATTGTGATAAGAGTGGTATGAGCCCCCAATAAAATGATTTTTTTAAAGCCAAAGAGAACAAAACAAAACAGGTTTTACAATCATCCCAAGAGATGATTAATGGAGGACCCCAAACTACGGCAGCAACCTACACAGGAAAACAATTGACATTTCTCCAGAGACAGTAAATTGATACCTATTTTCTTCCAGGGGGTATCAGATCAGCGCCACTTGAGGTCTCAGGTTTCATTGCTTCTCTAAATGGGCTTGCTTCTCTCCTTCCTGAGTAAGACTATCCTCCGTGAGTTTGAAAGGAATTTTCACTGTAAGGGGTATCTGTCACAGTGCGCGTGTTTAAGAAACTAGATCTTGTTGTTGTTTGGTGCCATGGTTGTGATTCCCCTTAGAGGTCAAAGGGGTGTTTTTTGATTGAAAAATTAGAGGAAAACAGGCAGGTGTAGTTCCTTTGCTTTCCTGCTTTGGCATGAATTACCTATGAGAAGTATTGTGTTTTCACACATAAAATTTGTATTCTGCTTGGAATAGCACAATGGAAACACCTTAAGAAAGGAGGGAGCAATTGGCAAACACACGCAGAACATGCATTATTTGTGATAAAATAAAGTATACATTATGCTCTGGGACCCTGCCCCCAGGTGTCTGCCTTTGTGGGTATGGGACTTGGTCAGGCCAATGAAGCCAATGATGTCTAGTACTGTTTGGTTGTTGTTGTTAAATTTAAAGAGCCAACCTCATTGCCATCAAGCTTATTTTGACTCATAGTGACCCCGAACCACAAAATAGAGCTGCCTCACAAGGTTTCCAAGCTGTAATCTTGATGCAAAGACGACTGATTGCACTGGGGGTGAGGCATTGAGCTACTGACCGCAAGATTGGTGATTCAAGAGCCTCTGTGGGAGAGAGCTGCGGTTGTTATGTTCCCATAAAGATGTACAATATCTAGGGTTTCTGTAGGTCAAAACCAACTCAATGGCAATGGGTTTGAATTTTTTTATCTTTATGGAAACCACCTACAACATCTTTCTCCCTCGGCACAGCTGCAGGTGCTAACCGCTGACCTTTCGTGGGCCCTTAAAGCTGTAGCCACGGTGCTACCAGGGCTACAAAGGACAGGTGGAGCGCTGACTAATTGGGGGCTTTGGTAGTAGCAATCACTTTAGTTACAGAGTTAACCTCCAGCAATGATATTTTGGTCTTTATCTAGTACACTCTTGTTTTATTTTTCAAGCCATTCGGAACCCAAATGCAAAGGGAACTGTTATTTATCCTGAAACCCCAGGAGTGACCATGGCACATGTGTGTGTCAAGTTGCCTTAAATTAAGACACAAGGCCACATGGACACATGAGTGCTTAATAAGAAGAAAGTGCACGGCCGCCTAGTGGAAGCCCATTTTTCAGCTAGCCGATATTTTTAGGACCAAATGTTCTAAAATGCATCTGTACCTGTGCTAGAGATGGATGTGTGATTGTCAGTTTTTCTAAAAAGGTGCAATAGAAAACGAAATCTATTCTGCTAAGATTGAAACACAACACATAATTTTCAGAAACACTCAGTAAATTTGTATTCTTTGATTTATTGGAACATGTATCTACTTTATTACAGGCCTATTAGCTGTTTAGAGAGGTCTCATTCAAGATCAAGAGTTTGCCTTTGAGAATTCTGTTAAAAGCTTGGTAGACATAATTATCCACTACATATCCATTTATTGCTCCTCCAGCTATTTGTCTTTGATTGATGTCAAAGTAATTTCCATCATTTTGGTGGCATCATTATTTTGTAAGATAATACTCACTCGTTATAAAATTTATACACACACACACCACTGCTCACTCACATCTATAGACATTTCATTGTCATTTCGAGATATTGTAGTACAGGTTTAGATATGCCCATCATGTGTTTTATTTAGTATTGTTTAGTGCAGTGTTTATCAGAGACAAGGGTGCTACAGTGTGTCAGGATACACATCTATGTTCTGACAAAACATGGATATATTACTGTATCTTTGATAGAGCCCAGGAATTTGGGTTTTTGTTAGCACTGCAGATGGTTCAGGTGGAGATACTTCTAAGACTATCAGGTCCTTACAAGACTTGGCCTCCTTTGCAACCACTGCTCAATGGGCTCCGCTTCCAGTTCTAACAGTTACTAGCTATGCAACCGCAAACAAATAATTTAATTAGCCATAACTTCAGACTTAGTATATGTGTCTCTAGGGATACTGTGCCACAAATACCGTACATACTTGTATATAAGGCAAGTTTTCCAGCACATTTTTAATGCAGTTTTTGTGGTAAAAATACGTGCCTCGGCTGATATTCGGGCTGGCTTGTACTCAAGTAAATACGGTAGTCTACTGAGTGCCTTCTCCGCATTCAGGAGCCCTGGTGCAGCAGCTCCACTGGAGAAAGATGAGGCCGTTTCCTCCAGGAAAGACCCTCAGCCTCAGAAAGTCTGGGAAGCAGTTCTAGTTCGTCCGATGTGATTGCTATGAGCCGGATTGGACCTCATGAAAATTAGTTGGGTTCTGTTCGCACCAGTTTGAATTGAAGCAGCTCACTGCATTATTCTAGAGCTCAACCTTGTCCAGCAAGAGGAAGAAATTCACCCACTTTTAAGCTGCTACTAGTCAATAGCTACATTTAAGAACCTTTGAAAAATATCTAGAAAAGGAAATCTGGGTGAAGGGAGACAACGGACAGTGTAAGATATGAAATAATAATAACAATATAGACTTGATCAAGGATTCATGAGTGTGGGAGGGTGGTGGAGGTAGGGGGGAAAAGAGGAGCTGATATCAAGAGCTCAAGTGGAAAAAATGTTTTGGAAATAACGATGTACAAATATGCTTGATATAATTGATGTTTGGAATGTTATAGGAGCTGTAAGAGCCCCAGTGAACTGATTTTAAAAGAAAAGAACAATGTCTAGAATGTATTGTAAGAGCTGTACTCATCGCTGTCATCGTCAGGCCGGCCGCACTTACGTTTTCATTCTTTATAGCAGGCCTTCCAAATTGCTTTAGCTGTAGTTTGTACACACGAGAACATGAGAATATCAAACCTTTGCTTCTTTTTTAACCTCTACAAATTACCTTATGCCATTCCCTCCACTCACCCCACCCCGCCCCCAATATGAAATCTTTTCATGACTCCAATGCTATTCTCAAAGCTCAATTTAGTCTGGGGAAATGTGCAGCCATTGATTTCTGAGTCATTCTGTGAGCCATTTCCCTCTTACCTCCGTTAGAACGACACGTTTCTACTTGACTTTCCAAGTATTTCCATTACAGGTGGAGGCTCTGTGGGGCCAATGGAAGTTCTAATTTTTCCCTTTTCCTTACTGAGGAAACTAAAATAATTGGCTTCCCCTTAGCAAATGATTTTTCCATCTGGAGAAGAGAGATTGATTCTTGTTATCAGCCAAAAGATAATTGAAATAAATGAATTGCATTTTGAAAGTTCCTATGTGTGGTATGAATTGGGGGTGCCAGCCTCCTACCACGAATCACGGGTTCAGTAAGCACAATTTTATGGTGGGGATATATAAATATGATATTAAAGTCATCGAGAGCATGAGAGATAAAAGAGATATTGCAATAATGCAGTCAGACACATTTCAGGTTAGCATGCTGACCTCAGCCCGGCTTGATGGTCCAGGTGGAGAGAGGGGGAAGGGAAGGAGTGCAAAGGGAAAGGGAACAACAGAAGGGAGAGGAGAGTGAGAGAGCTCTCTCTTGCTAGCCCAGGCCTGTATACCTTTTGGGGGCGTGCAAGCCCACTGATTACAGGTAAAGACACGTCACGGGAAGGGGTTGCACTATAAGTGATACAACAATGGAAGGGGGTGGTCCAGGGGCATACATGCAGTAGAAAGAGGGATGGGGGGTATACATGTGGCAAGATGGGCGGATCCTAGATTTAGGATGGCAGCTTGACTTGGACCTGTTCTCTGGGTCTCCATAGCAACCACTATCAGTAGGGTGTAAACCCCACCTCCATGACTGCAGGCCTGTGAATTGTCCTTAACAGCAGGGATGGGGCCCACTGCAGTCTGGCAACTGCCCTCAGGGAAGATGCCTGAAAGTACCTGAAGTCCCCCCACAGCTATAAATGAGTCAATTTTCTTTATCAAGATAATGTCTCTTTTTACTCTATCAATGACAATTCTTTCAATTGATTATTTCTGTCCATGGTAGCTGAACTAAATGATTTTACTCAATATTTTTATGACCCCCAGCTCTTGAAGATATGGCAGCAATAGTTAAAATCTAAAAATAAGTAAACAAAAACACATTAATTTACAAATAGAATTTACTGTCATCTCTCTGCTAATATACAATGGTTAGTACTGTTTTTATTTATCAAAGTAAGCATTCAGATGATGATGTATGAATATCAAATGGAAAAATTAGTATTTTGGTTATTTCTCATATAGTTATTATTCAGTTAGTTCATTACAACAACCAAAGCAGCATTTCTCTTTATCCTTCCTCTCTCTCTCTCTCTCACTCTCTCTCTCTTTATCTATCTATCTATCTATCTATCTACCTATCTATCTATCTATCTATCTATCTATCTATCTATCTCTGTTTTGGTAGGTACAACCTTCTTGCCCCTGTCAACCTGGTGTTCCTTCATGACCTCAGCCTGTACCAGGTTATAGAATCTTCTTTTTTAAAAAAGAACAGCTTTCATCGGAAAGTTAGGCACTCCTGGAAGTGATTCTGTGTCACACACTTACTGGTCATTTGACCTTCTTGCTGTTATTGCTGTTGCCATTGTTAGGTGCCATTGAGTCCATGGTGATTCACAGTAACCCAAGTACAGCAGAATGAAATGCTGCCCGTCTCATGGCAACTTCACAATTGCTATGTTTATGATGGTTGTTGCAGTGCTCTGTCAGCTATCTCCTTGAGGAAGGACCGTCCTCTTTTTCACTGACCCTCTTATATACCAAACATGTCTTTCCCCAGACTCTGTTCTCCCCTGATAACAAGGTCAAAGTATGTGAGATGAAGTCTCGCCAGCTTTGCTTCCCAAGAGCATCTAATTCTTTCTTTAAAAAAAAAAAAACATTTTATTAGGGGCTCATACAACTCTTATCACAATCCATACATATACATACATCAATTGTGTAAAGCACATCTGTACATTCCTTGCCCTAATCATTTTCAAAGCATTTGCTCTCCACTTCAGCCTTTTGCATCAAGTCCTCTTTTTCCCCTCCCTCCATGCTCCCCCCTCCCTCATGAGCCCTTGATAATTTATAAATTGTTATTTTGTCATATCTTGCCCTGTCCGACGTCTCCCTTCACCCCGTTTTCTGTTGTCCATCCCCCAGGGAGGATGTCACATGTAGATCCTTGTAATCGGTTCCCCCTTTCCAACCCACTCATCCTCTACCCTCCCAGTATTGCCCCTCACACCCCTGGTCCTGAAGGTAGCATCCACCCTGGATTCCCTGTGCCTCCAGCCCCTATCTGCACCAGTGTACAATCTCTGCTCTATCCAGACTTGCAAGGTAGAATTTGGATCATGGTAGTGGGGAGTGGGGGGCAGGAAGCATTTAGGAACTGGAGGAAAGCTATAGTCTTCATCTGTGCTATGTGGCACCCTGACTGACTCATCTCCTCCTCTAGACCCCTCTGTGAGGGGATCTCCAGTGGCCAACAAATGGGCTTTGGGTCTCCACTCTGCACTTCCCCCTTCATTCCCTATGGTAAGATTTTTTGTGTGTGTGTGTGTGTTATGATGCCTTATACCTGATCCCTTCAACACCTCGTGATCACACAGGCTGGTGTGCTTCTTCCATGTGGGCTCTGTTGCTTCTGAGCTAGATGGCCACGTGTTCACCTTGCATCTAATTCTTTCAAAGCAGATTTGTTTGTTCTTTTGACAGTACACAGTACTTTCAATGTCCTTCACCAACACCGTAACTCAAAAGGCACCACATTTCCAGTTTTTCTTATTCATTGCTCAACTTTCACTTACATATGATGCATTTGAAAATAGCATATCTTGGGTCTTAGACAATACTAAATTAGGAAACATAAAGTACTTGACCCTGATCATCATGGTCAATGAGTAGTTGTAACAAAATCAAGACAGGGAAATTGTATATGTTACCAGTTGGGTTGCAAATGGGAAGGTCTGCAGTTTGGAACTACCAGCTGCTCCATGGGAGAGAGACGGGTCTTTATGCTCCTGGGAAGAGTTAGAGGTTCTGACACTCACAGGGGCTGTTCTACCCTGCCGATAGAGTGTATGAGTCAGAATCAACTCAATGGCAGTAAGATGAGTAAGAGAGGATCCTCTGGTGAATTTTAGAAGTTGTACACCCAATAGTAAAAGTTCATGGGAAATTACAATATATGTGATGATTTTAAAGTATATGTACAGATTTTTAAATACTCCATATCTCAAAAATAGAGTGGACTGTACTTAATAACTAACTTCTGATAAATAGAAAGTGGTGGATCTGAGACTAGATCCAAAAAATTACTCTCTTCATCCTTGCTCAATCTGGACTACTTGCTCTGGAGGAAGTTGACTTCCATTAATTGAAGACACAGGAGAGACCTGTGCAGAGGCACATGAGCTAAACGACTAAGGGTTTCTGCCAATAGCCAGCAAGGAACCAGACTTTTCTACCTATCGTCATGTGACTGAGCCCTCTTGGGTGTGGATCCTTCCACCCCAGTCAAACCTTCAGAACAGTGAAGTTCAGCTGACAGCTTGACTACAACTGAATGGGAGATCATAAGCCAGAAACATCCAACCAAACTGCTCTCAAATTCATGAATCACAGACACTGTGAAATACTATTTGTCCTTTCAAGCCAATAACGAAGTAGGAATAATTTGCTATGCATCAATAGATAATCAACACAACATCAACAACAAAAAGCAAGATAAATGAGGATTAAAATTGTTCACAAAATGAAGGTTTGGATTATCTTGTTAGGAGAAGAATTCAGAGAGTTGAGGTCAGAGGCTGTGTACAATGTACAAGTAAATGAAGGAGATTATAAACATAAATTTTAGTATTTTGTTTAATTGAAGAAATAATGGATAGTATTCCTTACGAATAGAGGTATTTTTAGTCTCCTCCTCCCCATTATTATTTTATATACATTTTGATGTTGGTCGTATATTAGTCTGTCCTCATTAGTATACACTATAGAATTTTCATATAATGTTTTAAAAATTCATCTCCATATAATTCTCTATATTAGATCAGAGTCCTTATTATGTCTTCTAATCATTTATTGTGGTGCAAGTAATGTAATTTTCAGAGCCATACCTGCTGGACTTGCAGAGCCTAGTGATGTTTCTCAGGATTCGTGCAAACGACATCTGAAGAATCCAGGAGCCTGAGCCAGACACCATCGGTGCTTCTCCCAGTGACCACCCAGCAAGCTGAGTTTGCACATTTCTACTTGACCCGGTCCCATCTCAGAGCATGGTCACAGTCTATGTGGCTGTTCCCTTCAACTAAAACGCATTGCCTATTGGGCTGTGGGTTTCAGAGGCTGTGACTCTTGATGGGAATAGAAAGTCAATTTTCTTCTGAGGAGCTCCTTGTGGTTTCAAACTGCTGACCTTGCAATTAGCAGCCCAACCATGACCATGATGCGACCAAGGTTCCTTCCTTTAAGCTTCATTTAATGCCACAAAAATAAATTCACAAAAAATAAATTTAGATACAGCTTTGTAAAGCCCCGTTGTTCTTCCAAACTGATTTAAATCAATCTTCTTTGCCAGATGTTCCTGTTTGTTTCCTTCCTTCTCTTTTTAAAATGAAGTTACCTTTCTTCTCCTTTCCAATCTGCCACACAACGGACCCGGTTTGTGAGTTACAACCATGAAGGAAGTATAAACTCAAAATTGAGTACCCAGTTTCCTTTCCTGGACTTGTTGCAAAAGTGAGCTTCACACAGCATTTTTTTTCAGATGGGACAAATTTATATTAATGCTCTTCTGTGCTGGGATTTTGGTCTGAGGCAAAAGACAGAAGAAGCTAGTGAAGAAACCTTCCCTACCAGGACCTATCAAGGCTTGATTTTATTGATATCATATGTAAAAAGCATATCAGTTGATGAGGAGGAGTGTGTACATCTATGCCAGTGTGTGTATACTGTATAGGATAAAATACAAGTGCCAGAATCAAAGATAAAACCGAAGATAAAAATAAGTAGGGGGAACTGATGTCATGGGTGCTCTAGTCCTAAGGGACAAGTGGGTTGGTTTCCATATAGACTTTGGCAACGACTTGATTTAGTTTTTCATAAGCTAGAAGTGTGGGGACAGAGGCTTATGGTAAGGTTAATATCCTCAAATGGTCCTAAGTAAAAGGAAGATGAGAGAATGCCCATGAACATGGACTCTGAATGCCCACCCTGGGTAGATGAGAGAATGCCCATGAACATGGACTCTGAATGCCCACCCTGGGTAGATGAGAGAATGCCCATGAACATGGACTCTGAATGCCCACCCTGGGTAGATGAGAGAATGCCCATGAACATGGACTCTGAATGCCCACCCTGGGTAGATGAGAGAATGCCCATGAACATGGACTCTGAATGCCCACCCTGGGTAGATGAGAGAATGCCCATGAACATGGACTCTGAATGCCCACCCTGGGTAGATGAGAGAATGCCCATGAACATGGACTCTGAATGCCCACCCTGGGTAGATGAGAGAATGCCCATGAACATGGACTCTGAATGCCCACCCTGGGTAGATGAGAGAATGCCCATGAACATGGACTCTGAATGCCCACCCTGGGTAGATGAGAGAATGCCCATGAACATGGACTCTGAATGCCCACCCTGGGTAGATGAGAGAATGCCCATGAACATGGACTCTGAATGCCCACCCTGGGTAGATGAGAGAATGCCCATGAACATGGACTCTGAATGCCCACCCTGGGTAGATGAGAGAATGCCCATGAACATGGACTCTGAATGCCCACCCTGGGTAGATGAGAGAATGCCCATGAACGTGGACTCTGAATGCCCACCCTGGATAGATGAGAGAATGCCCACGAACGTGGACTCTGAATGCCCACCCTGGGTAGATGAGAGAATGCCCACGAACGTGGACTCTGAATGCCCACCCTGGATAGATGAGAGAATGCCCACGAACGTGGACTCTGAATGCCCACCCTGGATAGATGAGAGAATGCCCATGAACGTGGACTCTGAATGCCCACCCTGGATAGATGAGAGAATGCCCATGAACATGGACTCTGAATGCCCACCCTGGGTAGATGAGAGAATACCCATGAACATGGACTCTGAATGCCCACCCTGGGTAGATGAGAGAATGCCCATGAACGTGGACTCTGAATGCCCACCCTGGATAGATGAGAGAATGCCCATGAATGTGGACTCTGAATGCCCACCCTGGGTAGATGAGAGAATGCCCATGAACATGGACTCTGAATGCCCACCCTGGGTAGATGAGAGAATTCCAGGCATGTGGACTGGAATGCCCACCCTGGGAAGCTATGGTTACTTTTGTCAGGGTTCTATGCTGTCTTCTGATTCTTTGGGGCCAGGTAGGCTGGGTGTTCGTGACTGCAGATCACAGACCACACTCAGGTGTGACAGTTCCACATAAGTGGAATTCTTTCTTAAAGAAGGATATTATGACTCTGGTTGCAGTATTCTTGTATCAGAATTTTCTTGATTAAGTGAAAAATCTGTATGAATATATTGAATTAAATAGTTGCTGGTAGAGAAAACTAGTGGAGCTGAATTTTAAGATATATACTCCGTAGAACAGGAAGGGATGTATAAGATCATAATACAATGAACTTAGTGGGCAGAGCAGGATAAAAACCACATGTAGTACTACTTGGGATATGGAGAAGTCTGCAGGCACAGCAAACTCAACTCTGCTTGGACATCTACATTCCAGGGGGAATGTACAAAGCCAGGGTTACCCAGCTCTGAGTGAAGGACAGCAAATGCTAACAATAATACCAAACCCAACCCACTGCCATCGGGTCAATGGCAACTCACAGCAACCCTGAAGACAATACTTAATAATTACACAGTATGTGTCGGGGGTCTCATATATGATATTTCATTTTATGCTCATGAAAATTGATATGATTTGTTCATTTTACAGATGCTTTTTTTATAGAAAGAATCACATATTTAAAAAGAAGCTAGATAGGTTCTGGAACGGTTGTTTACACTCATATTTTTCTGAATTTGTTCTCAGTACCTGTTTCCTGGAGGACAGCAGAGGACGTACCAATTGACATCTGTGATGCGCGCAGCAAGTTGGCTCCAAGTGGGCATGAACACAGAGCCCAGGGACTACAAGTAAGTACGACCTCTACATGACACTCACAGACCTACTCAGTCAGCACAGTTCAAAATGAAAGTAGAAAACAAGTTGCAACCCTGCAGTTGCCTTCCAGTCTCCGGAGATCCCGTCTGCCAACACCGGGCAAATGGCCTCCCAAAACCGCGACCCAGCCGCAGCCAGTGTCGTAGCCGCCCGGAAAGGAGCTGAGCCCAGCGGGGGCGCAGCCCGGGGTTCCGTGGGCAAGAGGCTACAACAGGAGCTGATGACCCTCATGATGTCTGGCGACAAAGGAATCTCTGCCTTCCCGGAATCAGACAACCTTTTCAAGTGGATAGGGACCATCCACGGAGCAGCTGGTACAGTCTGTGAAGACCTGAGGTATATGCTCCCTGGAGCTCCCCAGTGGCTACCCTTACAATGCACCCACAGTGAAGTTCCTTACCCCCTGCTACCGCCCCAACGTGGACACTCAGGGTAACATCTGCCTGGACATCCTGAAGGACAAGTGGTCTGCCCTGTATGACGTCAGGACGATTCTCCTCTCCATCCAGAGCCTGCTGGGAGAGCCGAACATCGACAGCCCTTTGAACACACATGCTGCGGAACTCTGGAAAAACCCCACAGCCTTTAAGAAATACCTGCAGGAAACCTACTCAAAGCAAGTCTCCAGCCAAGAGCCCTGACCTTCCCTGTCCTTGTGTTCTCTTCTCTTCTGTAGCAGTCTGTCCTCCCTCCACCCCGCTCCTTGATGTCTGTGTAGAACTCTTATCTCAAGCTGTGGTGTCATTTCTGTTGTGTTTGTTTTTTAAATTAAGTCTCCATTTGCACCCTGTGATGATTGTATTAAATAAATAACATTTGGGGTTGAAAAAAAAAAGAAAACAAGTTGCGAAGTGAGGCACATTCTATAAGGCAAGTAACGCGCCAGAGTGAAAAATTAATAAGTGAAAAATGTTACAGTTGGCTTTTGAAGTATGCATCCATTGTAGACTTAATTGCCACCATTTATTTGGGGTACAGCATAATGATCACATGTCAATTTTGACATTGCCTTGACACACTTGTCACCAGCCCAATATGGTTTCCTGAAGCTTAAAGAGCTGCAAGCCAGTGTTTGTTCTGATGTTCGACACAGACTTCATCCCTGAGATATTACATTTACAAGCTGCTCAAGCCATCCTTTTAGAGTAAAGAAAAGGTCAAGAAAAGATAAAAAGTGTAAGATGACTTGTGCAAGGTTGATAGCCAAGAAGTAGACGGAGCTGGTATCGGATCCATCCAACTCTAGTGCGTGGATTCCTTTACTCTTATTGTGGGAGGCTATTTGGCTAAGACTGCGATCTTGCTGTTATCAAAGAGTCCAAGAAGAAAGAAAATGTGTTGAAAATGATGATGACAACAATTGCACAAATAAGCTTGATCTAATGGAACTATGGGTTGTAATAATATCTGTAAGAGCTCTTGATGAACTGTTTAAAAAAAAATCCACAAATTGACTACTTTTTGCCATCTCCCTTGCTACTGTTGCATCTGAAGATACTATGATCTCTCACTAGCAATCTTGCAATAGCCTGCACTGTAGACGTGAGTCTTTGAAAAAGAAGGCAGATCATGGCGTTCCTCGGCTTGCTGCCTCACACAGTTCTTCCTCACCTCTGTCTGGCTACCAGCTCTCCTTTGCCCCGCATGACAGGCTTTGGAAAGGGAGAGTTTATCCGACCTGCCCAAAGTCAGAAAGCTAAGATCGACTCCAACTCATTGCAACAAGACCAGACTGTTAAGTTTCAGGTTCTTGAGGCATATTTAAAAAACGGACTATTTATTTAATTTAAAAATCAATTAAATTTAATTTACAATAGGGAACGCATGAGAAATGTTTTCCCAACTAAATCAAAAGCCAGTGAAGGGAATGAATAATTCTTCTCATTCTAGGATCTTTACAGAATCTTTGTTAAATGAATGAATTTCTCATTCTTGAAATGATTCTCTAGCATTTTGGTTAAGATTCTGAATCTATATATTAACATCCATCACCATCATGATTCTATTATTATTCCTCTGTATTGCAGACAGCAAATTCTTAAGGAAATCTAGGGGAACATACATTTGTAGACAAAAAGCACTTAATAATTGTACCAACAATAAATGATGGAAGTATTAGTTCAACAATATGTTTATACCTGTCTAGTACCTTCTTCACGAGAGTCTGCTGCTGACAATATCCCATTCTCCCCCTTTCCGTCCTCTCTTCCATGCCTATACCTCTGTGAAACACTGCTACCCTCAGTGCCTACTTAGGAGAACCAGCATCAGTAACCCACTGTGCGCTGGGTCTGGCTCAGGTAGATACACAGATATCTATAACAGACTCAAAGACGGGCATCAGCAGACCCTACCTGCACCTTCTCTCACTCACCCCCAATTAAACACACACCCCCTACCATTGAGTGGATTCTCACTCCTTATGTTTTCTGAGGTTGTAAGAATTAAGGAAGCAAACAGCCCCATCCTTCTCTCACCCAGCAGTTGGGAGGTTTGAACCACCAATCTTGAAGTTAGTGAAGCAGTGCTTAGCCCACCGTGCCACCAGAGTCCTTTCTTTCGCTCACGATGAAAATAAGACTATCAGGAAAATGGCCCCTGCCTTTGGACATTATGTCAAAGCAGCCTGTGTGCTTTGAGCGAAAGGAATTCATAGATCTCCATTGTTCCGGTAGGTGAGATCATATCTTGGTGGTGTGTGGCAATGATTTTTGTCTTACCTTTGTAAAATGGGTGATTATTCACCTATAAGGAGAAATGATGTTTTGGTACATGCTATGGCAAGGAATAATCTTGAAAACCTTATGCTGGATGAAATGGACTGCAAAAGGATAAGTATTGTGTGATCCTACTTATATTGAATATACTGAATTTAGCAAATGTATAGAGGCTAAAATTTCTTAGTGGTTTAGTAAGACAGGAAGGATGAAGAATGAGGCATATTGATTAGAGGCACTGAGTTTCTATTATGGGTGATGGAAAACACCTGAAGGGGATTGTGGTGGCTGCCCAACATGACAGATGTAATTAACTTGAATTATAGGTGTAGGAAATGTTGACATGGTAAAGGTTTTAAGTTCATTTGTACCATAATAAGAACACCATTGTTAAAAAATAAATTGAGAATTAAAAAAGAAAGAGATGTGAATGGACCAACATAAAACAATACTGTGCTCTATCTTCATATGTTAATAACTCCAAGAATTCTGTATTAAAAAAATTACTCTCTTTCCCACCAAACACTTGTTTTCTAAGTATAAAAAGCTAACACAACAGGTTGTCCAGCTGCGTTCCTGGGTCAAAAAGTCTTTTGAATGCTCTGTGTCATGGCACACCTGAAAGGCATGTTTATAAACCCTTCATCCTTTCTCATCCAAGGAGTAGGAAAGCATTTGCTTAAAGGCACAGAACGTGCAATATGTCACCAGGACCCACGATCCCCCTCCTGATGCAGTAGAAATGCACAAAGTCATGGGCGAGGCGCTGATGAGCAATACATTAGCAGATCGAGGTGCATCCAGAGGACCTAAAAGCTTTCGTTGCTGTAATTTTCTTGATTGAAAATAGCATCAAAATTCCCCCCACTGTTCACAGGGAAGAATGCCGCTCTTCAAGCACTCCTTCAAAGGTTACATTATGGGGCATTCTCTCGGAAGCACAGTTCCCAGGCTGTTTAGTTCCTAACAACCACTTGCATTCAAGAGGGTAGTTTGTTTTGCATTTAACTTAGGGGGTTTGGCTCTGAAATGGGAAAATAGATAGAATACCTCCATTGGGGCCTGTTTTCATTTTTTGAAATGTAAGGGACAAAACAAAATAAACAGAAATTTTTCAAAAACATGATGATGGTGCCTCGATGAGTTACTCAAATTCAGGGGATGAGGAGCCAACGTCTTTTGGAACCTTGACTATAGAGAAGGGCCTAAGCAACAAACACTCCCTCCCTCATGTTTCCTTAAATCCACATGGAAAAAGCTATGGACGACAATCCAAAGGGCCTAATGTCCATTACTAAATGTGCCCTGGTGATATAGGGGACCACACATTGTGCTGCTAACAGCCAAATCAGCAGTGGGAACCCATCAGCACCTCCATCGCAGGAAAATGAGGCTTTCTACTCCTGTCGAGATTTACGGCCTTGGAAACCCAAAAAGGCCGTTTTACTTCTCCGTACAATGTCTCTATGAGTTAGATGGAAGTGAGTCTGTTTTGTTTTGTTTTAATTTGATACCCATTAGCTGGGAGGCTTCAACTAAGTCATTTAGCTTCTCTGAGCTTTAGCTTAAGGAACCCTGGTAGTGCTGTGGGCTAGGGGTTGGGCTAATAATGGAAAGGTTGCTAGTTCAAACCCACCAGCTGCTTCATGGAAAACTATGAGCTTGTGTGTTTCCATAAAGATTTGCAATCCCGGGAACCATACACTGCAGCTCTGTGATTCTGAAGCAACTCGATGGCAGTGATTTCATTTTCTTTGTGGCCACAGGAACAGAGACCATCAGCCTGCAGGCTGGATACGACCTGAGAAAACATCGCTATCAGCTAACATCAAGCAACTCAGCAAAGAGAAGGCGCTCCAGCCGTCACATTAGGGGTGAGTTAATTACGTGATGGACCGGTGTGACCCAACAAAGGATATGCTAAGCATCCAAATGGCCTTGGCAGAGAAAAAAAAAAACACCTCCCCATCTCTGGTAGAGCTTTAGTTCATAGGCTCAATGAGAAAATTAAATTTATATCACCATGTGATATATATTTATATCACCA
Organism: Tenrec ecaudatus; assembly: GCF_050624435.1. Taxonomy (NCBI): domain Eukaryota; kingdom Metazoa; phylum Chordata; class Mammalia; order Afrosoricida; family Tenrecidae; genus Tenrec; species Tenrec ecaudatus. The sequence goes on along the minus strand of NC_134533.1, from coordinate 98,303,097 downwards.
TGTAAATCACATTTATGCTTTTTCAGCCTTGATCTACTTTTAATTATGCAACTCCGTAAGGAGTCTTCACATTAATATGAGGAGAAACACCAATTTAACAAATCTCAGAGATTGCCTCCCAACCAAAAGGGTAGAAAGGCTACCTACTGCCCATGAAGCACACTCCCTTGTGCACTTTGGAGTCGCCTCATTGGCTGGAATCCCTCCATCAAGAAGGGGGAAGGGAGAGGGCCATCCACTTGATGCTGTATGACATGAGAAAAGGCTGAGACAAATCAGCAGGTGCTCCACAGAAGTGAGAGGAGACCCTGAGTGGGAAATCAAGTTAACACCGGGGAGGGAGGGCCGACCATTTAGAGGAGGCACAGATATTTCTGTTGGTGAGTGGTGGGTAAATGGGGAGGAGCAATTGCATGCCGGGAAGGGATGCTAAATAACACTTGTAAGGAACCTAAGGGGGCATTAAACCCAATTTTCCAATCGGATAGAAACTAAAAATGTGTTTCTACCTAACCATTGGTGAAACACAGCATCGACTAAGAACCATTTTGACCCTAGACCAGGGGTCCTCAAACTACGGCCCGCGGACCACATGTGGCTTTCCGAGGACATTTATCTGGCTTGCCAGGTATTTTTGCCTTGTTGGGTTTTTTTTAAACTTCAAAATAAGATATGTGCAGTGTGCATAGGAATCTGTTCATAGTCTAAACTATAGGCCGGCCCTCCAACATGTCTGAGGGACAGTGAACTGGCCCCCTATTTTAAAAGTTAGAGGACCCCTGCCTCAGACACTAGCCTTCGAGGCAAAATAGCACCCCCAAGGGCCACAAGAGAAGGCCTCAATGTAGAAGCCTGATTGAGCGAACTGGGCTCTCCCTCAACACCACCTGCACCATAGACTTGGGTCTGAAATGCTCAGAGGCGAGAGAAAGCAAAGGGTGGCCATTCCAAAGCTGTGGAAATGGTGGTCATTGGACCTTGGGTAGGGGCCCTGGCCTGGTGGATGGCCAATGAAAGGGGACCAAGAACCACCTTATATTTAATACCTTCATGCTCCCCTTGCATTAATATGACAGGCTGTAATCTGTTGGGCAAGGATATGCACTTGTAAGAATCGATACAGGAAAATTTCCCCTGTGTCAATCCCCATCCTCAAAGCAAACAGGTATTAATCAATTAAGAAATCAAGCTGTACAAAGCAACAACTTATGGACCGTCGCTGGCAGTTGGATTATACTCACATGTCACACCTCTCATGTCAATAGTATCTTAAAGTCTTTGTTGTTGGAAACAGTATTGATGTTATTAATGCAATTGCCTTGTACCCCAGGGGATGATTCACAATGTTTTCCTTTTTTGTTTCTTTGGTTTTTATTTTTCTGACCTTTTTGTTTTTGTTTGTTTGTTTTTGTTTTCTGTTGTTGTTGTTCTTGTGGGTTTTTGTTTTTGTCATAATGTGACTGCCAGAAGAAACCAGAGTTGTTCATGGCTTGTGGACAAGCAGATGGGCTTGGGGTTTCCACTTAACTTCAACCTCAATCCAAGGACAGTTAGTTCTTATAACATGGACCTGCTCAATATTCGCCTTCATGACGACATCACTTGAGATAAGGGTGCTACAGCAAAGTGTGGCGAAGGAAGCAGATGGTGCCCGGTTATCAACTGGAATAGTGTTTGGAATCTTAAAGGCTTGTAGTCACGCAAGCAGCTAAGTGAGGAATCAATTGAGTCCACATGGTAGAAGCACATCAGCCTGTGGGTCCCAAAAATGACAATAACAAAATCCAAATATGATGAAGGGAAAATATCAGAGCTTAAATTGCGAACACCCAATTTGTAAAAGGTGATGGAGGACAGTGGGAGCCCAACATCCAGCTGCAGACTATCTAGTCAGATGAAGTCTCTGGCAGATCCCCTCCAGCCACAGACAGGGGATCTGAACAGTTTTAATATCAGGTAGGGATTATTGTAAACTCAATCATGGCGGATCAAACCATCGTGTAATATGATACTTGGTCAGTTGACTTCCCTCTTAATCCAACCTGAATTTGCCCTAGGCTGAAGTATTTCTCACCTGTTTCAGGAAATAAACTTCTTCTCTGGTCTTTTAAATATTGATTTTGGTCTTTTTGTTATTAAATTGTATTTTAATTTTTGTATATTATTATTATTATTATTTTCTTCTTGCTGTTTTGCTTTTGTTTGTTTCCTATTGTTTCCGTTGAGTTTCCCAGTTTGTAAAGCACAGAAGGAGTGAATGCACAGAGACAGCACCTGATGTGATAGTTTTGGGGGATGTGGTGAGAGACTAGGGACTAGAGAGAGGTGAGGGGATTGGGCAGCCAACAATGAATGCAGAGATGGGAGGGAGCACTAGAACTGATTGTGATGATGCATATACAACTCTTTTTAAACATAATTTAACCATGGAAGTATATGATATGTGAATTTTATATCAAGACAACTATTAAAAGAAACCAAACTTGACCAATGGTTACCGTGGGTGAAGGAGAAAGAGTTGTTTCTGAAGTGGCATTGAATTTATGTTCATGGTGATGGAGTAATTTGGAAGAGGACATCAATAATGGTTGTACAAAATGAAGAGTCTAATCAATGGCACTGAATTCTACCTGTAGTAGTTGTGGAATTGTAGAATGTTTTATTGCATATATTTTTGCCAAGATTGGATAAAATTACATAAATAACATCGAGTACACAGAAGAAGGACATGTTCTAGAATTGAATGTGGTGATAATTGTACAACTCTTCTTGATATGATGGAATTATTGAATTATATGATAGGTGAATGAAGTACTAATCAAACTGTTTTAAAAAGAGAATATAAGAGGTTTTCAGGGAAAAGGTCCATTATCTTTTCTTCTTTTTTCCATGAACTTTTGAAGCCTTCATGGATATTTGCTGTTTTGACATTTTCCACATGTATAATTAAGTGGCATTAACTATATTAATTATAACTATGCAATTACTAACAGAATCATTTTCCAATTTTTTATCATTCTTAAAAGAAGTTCACTATTCCTTAAGCAATCACTTCCTCCCTTCTCTCCCTCTCCACATCTGACAACATTTAATAAATTTTGTTCTGTATTCACTTGCATATTACAGATATTTCATACATGAAGTTAAATCAAAAAGCATTGCTATAAAATGACAGAAATCTTTGTTTTTAAAAATTATCAAAATGTGAAGTTATTAGTTCTGCACATACCTGCCATCTACGTTTATACCCTTCTCAAGGTGGTTTTTCTGTCTTGCTATCTCTTCCCCTAAATAAGGAGCCTTGGTGGTGTGGTGGTTACACTTTGGGGCTGCTATCCACAAGGTCAGCAGGTAGAAACCACCAGTAGCAGCTTGGGAGAAAGATGGGGTTTTCTAGTCTAGTACAGAGTGACAGTCTCAGAAACCCACAGGGGCAGTTCCCCCTGCCCTCTCTGGTATCTGTGACAGCAAGGCAGAGTGAGAATTCTCTGCTCTTTGATTTGCACCATCTTCATTTGCATTTGGAGAACACAGGGGAAAGAATGGGACTACGGAGTGGATGGTGTAAGGTTTCCTAATGGATTTCTAATAAGACAACCCTTAATGCCCACTAAGAATGAGCAGGCACATTGTCATGATGGGGGGGGGGGGCGACAACAAATATTCTTTTGTACAACATTCCTGGATTTTCTCATCCACGAATGTATCGATTTTCTTCGAAGTTCTTAATGAGAAACCCCCATTGATCTTCCTGTGTCCTATGAGAAGAATATATCAATATTATCCCTTTGGAGTGCTAATAAATAGTCACCATAACCTTCTGAGCTCATCTGCCACGGATGTAGGTGGGCTAGCAGATCCCCTCGGAAGCCAGTGCTTTGAGTGGATCTTAGTTTATTTCTTGGGAGGCACCCTAATGAGACGAAGCAAGCGTAAACTGAGAGAACTTGTCTGCAGCCACCCATGGATTCCAGACACATCTTGTTTGAAACAAACTTGTGCACATAGGGACTGTCTCCCTAGTAACAGTCTATCATCAATTAACTTCGTAAATTCCATAATCCATCCTAGTGCTCTGCTCCTGGGGTCAGCAGAGTGCTTTCTCTGAAACACATCACAGCGCTTGCTCACAACTAAGATATGAATGTAAAGGGCGTCCTCCAGGGAAAACCGCATGGTGCTGGGTACATTGTAGTTCTGAGCAACCATTCTCCCTTCGGAAGTCAATGTGATTCCCTAGATTAACAGTCATCAATTACTCTAATAACTAACGCTTGTTGGTGGCGTACCATGTTGGAAAGAGCCTGATGACACCATGGGTGAAGAGTTAACATGCTAACAGAGAGGCAAGCGGGGCAAAGCTACCAGATGCTCCTTCAAAGAAGAGGCAGTCTGCTTCCATAGAGATGGGGAAGCCTAGGGAGGAGTGCGGACCTGGCCTGTAGAATCACCGCGAGGCAGACGCCACTCACCGGCAGTGGATTTGGCTTTGGTTTGCTATGTTTGAAGCGCTCTTCTAAGTACTCTCTGTGTTTTATAATGATCGATTCTTTTTAACAAGCCTATGAGGTAGGTTTCACCGTTCTCTTCTCCCTTTGACCGGTCGATGGACTAAGGCACAGAGTCTATAATCCTAACCACTCTACTTTGTTGCTCTTCTCCTCGAAAAATGCACTGTCTCCATTGTCCACAGGATAACACTTTCTTCCTACAGAAGGTGGCAGAACGCCCCATGCTTTGAGCCCAGCATTAACACACAACTTCATTTGAGCCCATAATTAACAAACAACTTCATAATTAACACACAACTTCATAATTAACAAACAACTTCATAGTGCTCATGCTCAGTACTCGATTACAATTATACTGAATTCATTGCAGTAAGCCAAAAATGTGGTCTTGGGGAGGATAGCAATAGCATGTTTTCTGCCTTTACAATTCTCCTCTTTGCTTGGCTCTTAAAATGCTGTCATTCACAAGGTACCTCCTGCAGGAAACCAACTTGCTGAGGTCCCTTCTCTTACAAACTCTTATACCGTGTGCAGCACCGCTTATTTTACAGAATATTAAAACCAGCCCTTTCTTCCTATGTCTTCTACTGTCAAAGTTTCCAGGGTGGAGATTGTATCTCCATAGAGATATTTACAGTCTCAAATATTTTTTTCAACTAATAAAAGAGGGCGATGCGGTTTGTCTTGTCTTCTTCCTATCCTACATTCCATGTACCGTCATGGAATATGGAATATTCGTGGAATATCCAGAGAATCTGAATTCCATAATACACTGATCTTTTCAACTTTTCTTCCCCATAAAGCTCGCCCATGTCCTATGAGCTCTACTTTCAGAATCTCGATCACTCTTTCAGATCTCCTTGCTCATTCTGTCTAAAGAAATGAGTTACTGTTGAGTTGATTCCAACTCACGGTGGGTGACCTCCTGATCCTGGTGCTACCATGTCCTTGATGGTGCAAAAGGTGACATACTTGGCTACTACCTGCAATTAATGGTACAAATCCACCCCGAGGCATCCAGGAAGAAAAGCCTGGGGATCTGTTTCCACAAGGTTTGTGTCCATTGCCATTTCCAACTCAGCGACACTAGAGAGAGAGCAGAACTGCTCCCGAGGGGTGCTGGCATGGCTGGTGGGTATGAACTATGACCTTGCATTTAGCAGCCCAAGGTGGTGCCTCTACACTATCATGGGTCCCCCAAAAGCTGCTGCTTTCAGAACCCCGTGGAATAGTTCTACACTGAACACAGGGGTCTCCGTCAGATTTCTCTTATATTGGTTCCCATTTCCAATATTTGAAAATACTGATTACTAATATAGTTTCCCATAGGAGTGATTGTCTGGAAGCCAAATCAGCATAGAAAAAATATATATCTCTGGTTAATCATGCTACTGAAGGTCTGACTATTTTATCAGCCTATATATCACTATTAATGACATTACAGCACTTTAGATTTCTGATGCTCAGCCAATTCAGACACTCCCGGTCATTCCTTGAGATGAGCAATATCTGCAAATCAGAGCAAGATTGTTTACTCATTATAATTTGCCTGACATGCTCAGATTTTGGGGAAAAATTTAGCGACTCATATTTATCTTTAACTCTCAGACTTGTACATGGGTGGTTTTTATTAAGACAAAATTTGGACAGCTCCAGCAGGAACAAACAATGTGAAAGGATTTGGTGTTAGAAAGCTAAATTTGTTCTCCCCAGGAGAGATAGTAAAAAAAGAGTGGGAAGAAAAAAAATTCACTTCACAGTTGGTACCCTGGCTGTTTAAAAACCTGCACCCATGGACACTTCACGCCTGTACTGCTGCCTGCCTTCTTGGCCTTAAGAGTTGAGGTTTCTAGATTGAAGACACAGGAACAGGACAGATTGTGACCGCTGGAACCAATAATGCTTGTTGCTGATTTAAACTAGCCCAAGCCCTCCAAAACCTTCAAGTACTATTTACAAGAGACCGAAGAAAACAAGTTTCCAAGGAGGGAGCAGGGAGCAGACTGCTAGTTGCAGAATTCTCCTCCCACCTCTCCCCTGCCAGTCAGGCAAGTTCAAACTGATTGGGGATGCACTCTGTGTGGCCCCATAATACTAGCAAGCCCCTCGGGATTTGCTGGTATCAAACGGCTTGAGATACCTTGCTGTCGGTTCATTTTGACTCCTAGTGGCCCCACGAATGCAGAGTAGAGCTACTCCTAGGATCTGCAAGGCTGCGACCTTGCAGACAGACACAGATTGTAAGACTTGTCTCCGAAGGTGCAGCTGGGTGGCTAACTGTCTTATGAATAAAGGGAAGCGCAGCTTTTACAAGGGGGTACTCAAAAAATTATACATCCATTTGCTCGATTGAGGAATTGCACCAAGTGGTGTAAAGCTTTCTTAGTACACACTTTTCCTGCTAGGCGAGCATCAAGTAACTCTGAGTTAGTGCACCCAGTGGCATTGCCTGCGAAGGTTCTTTCAGATCACAGTGAATTTTTTCATAAAAGCAGTTTTGCTCAAACCTCATTTTTTGTGATGGCTAATTTAAGACAACAGTGTGCGGTGTGAAATTTTGTTTTCTGCTCAGGAAAAATGCCACAGAAACTGTTGTGATGTTGACACAGCTGACAAGGGCAGTGCTATGGGAAAAACTCAGGTGTATGAGTGTTTTTTTGTTTGTTTCAAACAAGGCAAAATGTTAATTGAGGACAAACTTCATTCTGGACATCCATCAACTTCCTGAAGGAATTAAAATGCTGACTTGTAGTGCATTTGGAGTTTGTTCTACCAGATCACACTGTTAATCAAGCTTTCTATCTAGAGGATCTGAAAATATTATATAGCAGGTGCAATAAAAAGGCCTGATTTGTGGCAGATAGGGGACTGGTTTTGCCACCATGATAATGCACCTGTTCACTCAGCCATCTCAATGCGCCACTTTTGGACAAAAAAACAGCATGCCTCTTTTGCCTTACGCACCTGACATTGCTCCATGTGACTTCTTTTTATTTCCATGAATGAAGAGAGACATGACAGAACAGGGGTTTGATGAAGTGGAAGACATGAAGAAAAAAATAAGGGAAGTTCTGTCAGCCATTCAAACACATCAGTTTGAAAAATGTTTCCAAGATTGAAATTGCAGATTTGACAAATGCATTGTGCAATGCATGTGATAAGGTTGTTTTGTTAAAACACTTAAATACATAGCCTTGAAAAAAATTCCGGTTTTTTTGGTGGGAGCAGTGAGAGGGCCTCATATGGTTCACGGAATTATCTCCTTTGGAGTTTAGATTATTTTGAATTTTTTTGTTATTAAGTGCCATTGTATCAGTTCTGATTCATAATGATGCTATATACAACAGAACAAAACACCTTCCAATACTTTGCCATTCTCACAATTGAATTTTAGGACCTTTTAAATAATGTAACTCCTAAAGTCAAGATGAAATATATGAATACTTATCTGATCAGTCTAATGAATTATTAGTACACTAAGTAATTTCTACTCTTCTGTTTCTTCTGCATAGAACCTATAGCAAATTGTTCTCAATAACAATGCCCATTTGTAAAGAATATTTGCAGCTAGTATCTTGGTCCTGACAATATACTTGAAGTCAAGCAGGGCAGTGGTTACAACTGCAGCATAGGAGTCTGACTGCCAGACAAATTAAGTGACTGAGCCAAATTTATAATGTCAAAGACTAGTGAGGATAAGAGGACATGGACCTTCTGACTCTAGCACCTACCACTCGTCCATGCCCTCTTATTGTTACAAATAAGACTCTGGTACAGGTAGATATCCGTTTCCTAACAAGTACACAATACCACATGGGTAACCCTACTGTTACTCCCAAATCGATTACATCTTAAAGTAGATCTGTCCTATAAATATTTTTCAAGGTTGAAAAATGTAAGCAGACTACTGCATCTTTCTCCTGAGAAGCACCTGGTGGTGCTTAGCAGACAGACGCTTAAGCACTGCACTCCCTGGGCTCCTTAAGCACATATTACACTCTCAACACTGACAACAGTACGGCTCTCAGTAAATATATGTCGAATAAATAGCTATTATAAATACTATGGAAGAAAGGAGTGACCATCCATTAAAAACATATTATATGTTTAAAGGCTTGAAAGGCATGTAACACAGAAGCTCAGTTCTCACAACTATGAAGCAATTATTGCAACACATCTTATCTTAACTATAAGTCAAAAACGAAATCTGTTTCCATCAAGTCAATTCCAATTGTAGCAAGCCAAGGGCTTCAGAGACTCAATTATTTATGGTAGCATAAAGCTCTATCTTTCTCCTCAGGAGAAACTGGTGGATTTGAACCTCTGATTGGAATCAGAAGCCCAACACATATGTTTGATAAACTTAAAGATGTAATTTATTGAAATATTATTATAAGCCAGGCATTGTGTAAATGGCTTTCCAAATTGTCTCAGGTAATGTTTATGTAGTAAATACTATTAACATTTCCCCCATTTGACAAAAAACCCAAAGTGTACACAAGCAAATCACTTGCCCAGGGACAGGTAGAGAGCTGAGTGAAGACGAGACTGTTGTGTTGACGCTTCACCTCTGCATGGGCTGCCACTCCTTAGGTCAGCTCAGTGAAAAGAAACCAATGCTCTGATGTGCTAGAGTTGGGCTTGTGTGCTTGTCTTACTATGGTCACAAGCACAAACCTGCAGACTGAATTCTCTATTCACGCCAGTAGAGAGGCTGATGTGCACTAAATGCTGTCCAAAGGGACTTCCCAGATCCTGTTCTTATACAGGAAAGCCTGAGAGGACAGCAAGGACCTATCAATGAAGAGAAGAGGAATTACCAATCAAATCCTCCTCCTTATACACAGAATCACCTAGATCTGTGAGACATAAACATTTTTAGGATTGTGGAATTCTGTAGTGTAATTTGGTAGATTTCAAAACATTTCCTTCTCTCTTCTTAAAAGCAAAGTGGAAATATGCAGGCAAGTTTTAAAATTTGGAGTGAATTTTATGCTAAAATCTTCTTGAAAATTTAATGTCGCTACCTGTGATCGTTGTGCTAGGTTGCAAAAACAAGTTTAAGAACCACTGGTGGAGAGCTACCAAAAACCTCAACCATATAATTTTAGTAAGAAATTAATCCTGAGAAAATGTGATTTTTGCAAGCAAAATGCCAGGGATATATATTCACAAACCAATACTACTCCACCAATATCTAATCAGATAAAGGAGATAAATGTACTTTAAAGGAGATAAATGTAATTATTATAATTTATCTGCAATTGAATTCCTAATATATTTATTGAGAACCCATGTTATGCCTAGAATTATATAAGCTCCATCTTTGATAAGTTGATGAATAATATATGGTTTCTGACATCTTGGAATTTACAGTGTAATAGAGGAAATAAACAGCCAGGGAAGGATGAGGGCTGCAGGACTGGAGGCCCCGTGATTATTGAATGCAAGAGGTCCACAAGCTGGCCTCTGTGTGCTCCATTCAGTCCCTGCAGAACATGGGTGCCCAGAGAATGCCTGCCTGGGGTCAGCAGACAGCAAAAGCCAAATGCCTGAGAGTGGCAGGGTAGCAGTGGCTCCAGTGCAAGCCGACTCTAGCCCTGAACTTGCTCCCCCTTCCCACATGTTAGTAGTGCATTGGACACAAGTTCCTGCGCTCTCCTCAGCTGTCAAACACTTGTGCAGACAAACACTCCACCGCCTTCCATTGTCCCCCAACCCCTGCGGCAGCCACCTCCAGGCCTGTTGTTATAGAGCCTACCTGTATGTCAATAAACTACGGCTGAAAAAAAAAAGAAAATAGCAAAGATAGAGTAGAATATGAAGGTTTAAATAATAAGCGACTGGTGTAAGGAATCAGTTGGAGAGAGAGATATCTAATGGATCTTCAGGAGACAATGCAGAGATGTGCCTCCTACACACTGACAAGACAATGGGGGAGAGATCGGTATATAGCTGTATGGGTGCCAGTTTCAGTGGTATATTTATATATATTATATTTTTCTACCTTAATCCTACATTACCTCTCAATAGTATTTGACACTTCCAAGCAAATTTGTTAGTCTTCCCACAGTTTCTCTTCTGGTTCTAGCTCATTGTCTCTTTTTCTCTCCCCTCTCTCAATTTTCTGAACCTCTTCTTACCCAGCAGCACTGGCCTGCTAACCACAAGGTCAGCAGTTCAAACCCAGTAACCCCTCCAAGGGAGAAAAATGTGACTGTTTGCTCCTATGAAGATGTTCAGAGCCTTGGTAATGCTATGGGTTCGCTATGACTCCAAACTGACTCAACAGCAGTAGGCTTTTTTTGTTTCCTTTGCTTCTTTCTATAATAATATTTCCTACCAAGAATTCACTGCATTGGAATCACTTGGACAGCATCAGACAACAACAACAACACACACACACACACACACACACACACACACACACACACACACACACCGCTGCCCAATATTCCCAAAAGCTTCTTCTTTTATTACAGTGTGTCTTTTATCTGGTGATAACAGCAATGACTATATATTGACTTCTACAATAGGCTGATGTCTCTCAATCGGCCTCCTCCATTCTTTTTTATCTGAAGTGCAGACCCACATGTCTAGCTAGCTAATGGATGTATCTACTTGGCTCCATAAGGCTCCAGGAACACCAATTGGAATGTTTCAACAAGGTAATGAAGCACTAAAAGCACTCACTAGTCTATGCCGGGAAATATGGAAGACAATTACCTGGTCAACTGATTGGAAGAGATTCATATTTATATCCATTCCAAAGAAAAATTACTACACAGAATTTGGAAATTATAGAATATCATTAATGTCACATGCAAATAAAAGTTTTCTGAAACTCATCCACACAACAGTAACAGCAGTACATTGATAAGGAGCTGCCAAAAATTCAGGCCAAATTCAGAAGAGGATATGGAACCAAGGATATAATTGTTCATGTCAGATGGATCTTGGCTCAAAGCAGAGAATACTAGAAAAACATTTACTTGTATTTTATGGATTATTCCAAGGCATTCAACTGTGTGTGTCATGATAAACTATGGATAACATTGAGAAGAATTGAAATTCCAAAACATTTTCTTGTGCTCCTGTGGAAATAGTACATGGAGTGCAAGGTGGTCAATCCAAAATAAAAATTAAAAAAAACAACAAGGGAATACTGCCATATCTTAAAATCAGGAAAGCAGCGTATCAGAGTTGTATCCTTTCACCATGTTTATTCAATCTGTTTGCTGAGCAAGTAATCTGAGAAGCTAGATTTTATGAAGAAGAATGTGGCACCAGAATTGGAGAACAGCTTCTTAACAGCTGGCAGTACACACACGGCACAGCCTGGCACACTGAAAGTAAGGAGGATCTGAAACCCTTGCTGTGTGACATTAAGGATTGCAGCCTTCAGTGTGGTTTGCAACCCAATGTAAAGAAAATCAGTGTTACCAATAGGTAATATCATGATACATGGAAAGAAGATTAAAGTTGTTAAGGATTTTGTCTTGCTTTGATCCATGCAGCAGTCAAGACAATAAACTAATCCTTGACTTAGGTAGATCTGCAGCTCAAGGCATCTTTCAGGTGTTAAGAACAAGGATGTTCCTTTGAGGACTAAGGTGTGCCTGGCCAAGGACCTTGACATTTTCAGTTGCCTCACATGCTTGTGAAAGTTGGACACTGAATAAGGAAGGCTTTAAACCAGTGGTTCTCAACCTTCCCAATGCTGCGGCCCTTTCATACCACTCCTCATATTGTGGTGACCCCCCAACCATACAATTATTTATTTTCGTTGCTACTCATAACTGTAATTTTGCTACTGTTATGAATTGGGTGACCCTGTGAAAGGGTCATTTGCCCCCCCAAGAGGTCGCTACCTACAGGTTGAGAACTGCTGCTTTAAAAGACTAGAAACATAGAAATTATAGTGCTTGCGAAATAGACAGCCAAAAGAACCAACTAATCTGTCTTGGGAGAACAGCCAGAATACGACTTACAAGTGAGAATGGATTTTCTTACTTACTTTGGACATGTTATTAGAGGAGACCAATTCCTGGGAGAGAATATCATGTTTGGCAAAGTAAAGGCTTGGTGAAAAAAAGAAAAACTTTCCAGGACAGGGATGCAAACATTCGTGGCAAAAATGAGCACAGCAATCATTGCAGGACCAGGCAGGACCAGGCTTCGTTTCATTCAGTTGTGCATTGAGTTGCTGTGAGTAGGTGTCTAGCAGCACAGCCCATAATCCGCATTTTGACTGTAGGTCTCACAAAAAATATATCTAAAAATCACTGAATTAATAAAAGCTAAGGTGCTCTCAAATTTGACCCACTAAATTGCCTACTTTCAATACCTCCAACTGAAAAGAGAAGGAGATGGATTGACACCGTGGCTGTAACAATGGGCCCAGCATAAGAACAATTGGGAGGATGGCACGGGATCGGGCAGTGTTGTGTTCTGTTGTGCATAAGGTCACTATGAGTCAGTCCAATGCCATCTAATGACAGCAACTGAAAAGTAAGTGCACTACTCTATGTAATTATGATATAATTCAGAATTTATCACATTTTTACATCATGTACGGTGTGTTGCATCATCTCAGTTTCTGATTTAAGGTGTGAGCTTTCATAGGATTTACCACTCATTGATAATTGCATGGTAGTTCTGACAATTCATTCACACTTTCATAAGAGAGGACGGACAGATTAGATCACAATAACTGCTGCAGTGACATTTGTCAAAATAGGTGGATACAGTGACATTAGAGCTCAGTCCAAGAGATGCACTCAAACTACCATATATACTCGAATATAAGTCGACCCGAGGATAAGCCGAGGTGCCTAATGATTACCTGGGAAACCAGAAAAACTGATTGACTCGAGTATAAGCCTAGGGTTGGAAATGCAGGATGTGAATTAACACAGAGACCAGAGGGGAGAGACGGAGCGCAGCCACAGACACGTCCTTACCAGTTCAGCTGCTGGATTAAGTGGATCACTAGGAGCTGTCCACGTCATAGGATGGCTCTGATTGATTAGATGTGAGTAAGCAAGCATTCAAAGTCCTGCAGTGTCAGCGGGGCTTTGAATGAACAGCGGAGAAACGGCAATCACCCGCGAGATGTTACACCTCGCTGGGGTACCACTGACCCGTGTATAAGCCAAACCCCAGTTTTTCAGTACAACAAACTCAGCTTATACACGAATATATACGGTGGTTTTCTCTAATAGTGAGTCCATATAAGGTGGCTTGGAAGCTGACATAATCAGGAGCAATAAAAATATTCATTTCCAATCTTGCACAAGTTGGGTAATATGAACATTGTCTTTCCTTTAACAGCGTCAATTCTACATGATAAGAGTATTCTTTAGGCACGATATTTTGGCAGTGGTTGAGAGAGTATACTTTGGAATAAAGAAATCCGGGTTCAAGCCAAGGTCCTTTAGTGGTACAGTCAAGTGCCCAGCTGCAGTCAGAAGGTCTTCCTTTTGAACCCACCAGTTACTGCAGGGAGGGTGACGTGGCCGTCAGCGCTCACAAAGATGACACCTTTGGAAACCAAACAAGCAGTTCCACTCTGTTCCATCAGGTTATTATTCTCGAATGACTCAGAGAAATCAATTGTTTTGGTGGTAATTAGGGCAAAATATTTTACAGATAAAGAAACTGGAGCTTTTGGAGGTTCAATAAAGAAACTTCAGTCATCGTAATAAAAAGTTTACCTTGTTAATCTCACTACTGTCAGTTCAATTCCTGCTCATCGTGACGCTACAGGATAGGGCTGAACTCCCTGACTCAGAGTTGCCAAGGCAGTAAATCTTTACAGAAGCAGACTGACACATTTGTCTCCCGCTGCGTGGCTGGAGAATTCAGGTTCACAACTGAGCATTTAGCCACTGAACCACCATTATGATTTCAGTGAGTGTATTTTACACATTAAATCAGAAAGTAATTTTGTAGAGCTGGGTTTTAATTCGTGACTTTTAATCGGAAAGCCTGATGGTGCTACAGGAAAATGCACGGCTGCATAGTGAGTGGCTGGTTCCAGTCACCAACAGCTTGGTGGGAGAAAGGCCTGCTGATCTGCCTCCATAAAGACTGGAGCCCAGAAAACTCTGTGTGCCATTCTGCTTTGTCTCGCGGGTCATTTGGAACCGAGAATTGACCTGACTGGCAGCCAACAACCATCAGAAAGACACAAATACTTGGCAATCCGGGTGTGAGCATGCCCAACCCAGAGAACGCTCGTTAAAGATTCTCAGTAAATAGTCACCGAAGTGTTGCATTGAAAAGGACTAGATTGTGAATCTGTTAATAATGCAGAGTAGCCAGGCTTTCCAAGGACACTGGCACACGAGATCAATGTTTTTCTCATCTTTATAATGATCGTTTCAGACATAAGAAAGATATTGTAACAGAAGGAAAATGTCCTGTTGACACATAAATTATTAAATTAAGTGTGTGAATAAAACATGAATACAGAACAAGATCATTAGGCCAGGATGTTCAACTACTTTCACTGTTTATAAGTTTCCTTCTTATTCTGTGAAATCTAGGTGTTGAAAGAATCATATTTTAGTTGCCTTGAAAAGAGATAAACATCATTATATAAAAGCTAATATTTGTAAGGCTTTATGCGAATTGTTTAACATTTAGGATTAAAAATTATATATTTCATAAAGCAGATATACTATAATGGATAAAAGCAAATTTTGCTAAAGCAAATGGTTGCTAATTCCAAAGCTGAATAATTCCAAGAAAATTGTAAGGCCTCCTGTGGGCATGGTTTAATTTACTTTGAAAGCAATGTGTAGTTGTTTGTTTTTAAACTGCAGCCTCGATTTTAGAAAGAAAACGCCCTGGGAATTTTTTAGACTGATTTTGGAAAACTTCAGTTCCCTTGTCAATATCTGTTAACCTGGAGTTTGGATTGTTCCATAAAGAAGAGCAAAGTCATTTAGATTTCACACTCCTTCCTGTGTTGTCTAAGACATTTTTTCTTGGTCTAACTTAGTGTCTACGTTTGGCCTGTGGTATGTAGCCCATGGGACGGGGTACCATGTTTTGTAGTACTTCATTCAGACATTCCCTACTGTAGTTAATTGAACTAGGATTGGGCATCTGAGTTAAGAAAAATGAAAGCCTACCACAAAACAATAAGCGAAGATGCCCATGAACATCAGAAATGTAAACAAGAAAGAGGGCGTAAGGGCTAAAGCTCATGATGGAGAAAAAGAAGGATGAAGCCAAGATGGTCTTGTGATCATTAAAGTCACGAAGCAGCCGAAATGGCGAAGCAGCTGGATGCAAACTCGAGACATCATAAATAGAGTAAGGTATATGGAGCCCTGGGCCATCACACGTGACCACGCGGTCTACACCACAGCCACACCGGATGGCTGCTGGCTTGTGACGTCCCCATCCCATTTACGATAAGGGGACTGGAAGGAGGCTTGAATTAAGATAGCTCTACATGTCAAATTTCCACTTCTCTGACACAACTCGAAGACAAGAGTCAACAGAAATTAATACCTCCACCTTTCTCTTGTATCTAACACTGGCTTCTTCCTCTGACCCTAACCACCTGGGACAAGGTACGATCTCACCAGATGAAGGGCCAAGTGCTCCAGATTTCCAAGTCTGCCTGAGCTCAGGTCTCAGCCACAATTGTAGAGATTGTTATTATCCCTCAGGTTGCTGGAAATACCCTGAGAGGGCTCTAGTCCCCTCGCTTTTCAGCTGCTAGCTCCCACTACTCCCTTCAGGCTTGAAAATCGACAGGACCAACTTGCAGAAATCACGGGAAGCAACATGCCTACGACTACAATTTTATCAGAGCATAAAAGAAAGATGACAGCCTACCGCAAAACAATAAACTAAGATGTCCACGAACACCTTAGCATAAAAGCATCAAAGGATATAAAAAAACACATAAGTGATGCGAAGCCCGAGAGGGTTCCTCTCGCAGAGTCCCTTATGTCCCACAGGGCCGTGCCCCCCTTTCTCAGGCACCGATATGTTTTACCAAGCAGGCACCCCATGGGGACTACCTGGATGTCACTTTGACAATTCTGTTCTACCTGCAAATTCGTTATCTCTGGGTAACACACGGCACACGGTGACAAGAAAGTGCACTAACAGCTCCCAAAAGGGTTTTCCAAGTCCTTCTCTTTTGGGTTCCCAGGAGATAAATAACCTGGAGATTTATGGAGATGTAGAGGAATTCATAGTGGGCCATCCCTGGGGATTTGAAGGTAGGATTAGATAAAACTCATCTTGCAAGGGATAATTCCAAAAGCAGAAACGGGGCAAAACAAAACATGCACTCCACAGGAAAGAGTCATTGGTGTTATAAGAATGTGTCACAAGGTGGCAGGCGCTACACGGCGGCCCTGTACTCCTGCTCTCCTTCTTTCGAATAGAAATCTGAATGTATTTACTGAACATGCTTCCATCAAAAATACATTTCCCAACCAGCCTTTGTGCCATCTTTGTCCACATGGCAGCATTGTGGCCAGGGAAGTAGAAGCAGACGTTTGGGAGTTGGATTTCTTCAAGAACATTTCAAAGAATTTTACAATGAGCGACCACTGCCTACCCGCCCACCCCCTCCTCCCAGAAACAGGTAGCAGCCTTTAGCAGTGCAGGCAAACTGAAGTCATGGAGTTGGCTGCAGCATTAGCACTGGGTCTATAAAGATATTTTCATGGCATGGACAGCAGTAGGGAGTGGAACAAAGGAGTGTCCTTGATACAGTGTGTGTTGCGAAAATATCACTAGGGTAGCCTTGAATGGAGAGTCAGACCGAATATGCTTATTTTTCCTGGATTCTAAGTCAAACTGCCAGCGTGTTGCATTTATTTACCAACACATGACCTTGGTTTTTCTGAGTTTGTGGAGACATCTCCACACACAGTTTAGTTTGATCAACAACCTAATCCTCTTCTGAGCAGTAGCCGCTGGAAATTTCGTCCTCTGCGAGACGACTCTTCCACCGCTTCCTGCTGGACATCCTGCGGACATGCTGGAATCCCGACTCCTGACAGCTCCGACAAGGCGAGCCAGCCTACAAAGAACTCCAGCACACGTGCAGGCCTTATTGCATTCCCCTCCAGCCAGACTTCAGTGGAGCGGCTGTTTACATTTGAAATTATGGTTCCTTGTTCCACTAGCATCTAGCCCAGGTGTGACACTGCGAGGGATGGTTTACATTGCTTTGCTCAGGCTACTCTCAAAGCTCAAATTCTCATTTTATATCAAGTATCGCGATCCTGCTCTGACCTTCCTCGAGATGACCTTTGTCCCAGAGTGCTCCTTATGCAAATCAACCTCGCCTAGGCGACAGGAGCAGTCACTGAACAGCGGCGTCCTCGTGGAGAACATGGGTTGAGGATTAAGCCAGGACTCTGATTCACCAGCATTTTTAGCTCAGTTGGTCCTCATAGCTTTGGGACACAATATCCGGCACTGGAAGTCATCAAACCAACGCTGAAAGGCACTGGGCAACGGAGAGGCAGATAATTGCAAGAAGTACCCAGGGAGCTTCCATGACAGAACCCTGAGAGGTCTCTGCTCACGGCAGTGTCGTCCTGACCACGCTGGGGAGCCAGGCTTTTTATCTTCTCAGAAGAGTTCATCGTGACCCTGTGGTTGCAGCCTGACTGTTCAAAGAGGCCCATCAATCAGGACGGAATTCAAGTCTGCCCCATCTGGCTCAGCTACCAGAAAAACCAGGAAAATGTTTATTATACATACCAGCTCAGATTTCTACATGATTTAAAACACAGTCTTTAAATATTCTGAAAACTAATCGGCATACATTTTTCATTAAAAAAAAAAAACCTAAAGAAATTATACCTACTACATTGCAGTAGTTTTTCAGAGTAAAGGAGATGGACACACAAATCTAAACATCTCTTATCTTCCCGAAACACTTGAAGAGATTTAAATGACTTTTCCATGGTGAAAAACAAGCTATCAAAACAAACAAAAAACAACAAAAGAACAGTTAGTAACTAGTGGACCTTAGGTCACATCAACTGATGTCAAGGTGGAGTTTTGGCTACGAATCTAGTGATGGATTTCACCGCCTCACCCTAGCTCATTCTACTAGGAAGCAAATCCCTCTACGCATTTAAAATAAACACCCCTTCCTATTTTGCTCCAAAAGAAAAAAAGTTAAAATGCTGCATCAGAAACCTTTTAAATACCACTTCAGACTCTCTCGCCCTTTCACATATTTTGGACACGCTGTCAGAAGAGATCAGTTCCTGGAAAAGACCATCACGCTCGGTAAAGCTGAACAGTGGTAAAAAAAGGAAGACCCCTTCCGAGATGGATGTGAGGGGGGTGCAGGACCAGGCGGTGCTTCCTTCTGTTGGACATTGGGTCACTATGGGTTGCCACTGACTAGATGGCACCTAGCAATAACAACAGCAAGAGCAGCTCTTTCCTGTCTTTGGTCCAGGCTTCTTCCATCTTGAGAGTCTCTGTGTGGATGGTGAAGCAACTTCAACTCCCCTTGCCTCGTGCCAATGTATGCGCAGTATCCCTCGCAGTCTTTCCTCAGCAGTTTCCCTGTTGCTGCCACGTTGTAGGATGCAACGGGACTTCACATCGTATGCACACCTGCTTCACTGAGAAAAGCGGGCATCACTGTGCTGTGGAATAAGCCTTGAACCCTTGGGAAGCGGGCATGCTTCACCCTTCCTCCCATCAACGAACCACCTGAGATACAGTTTACATGGCTTGTTAAGCACTATATTTTAGAAGTCAGCATTCCTGCGTCACTCCCCACAGTGAGGGGAGATGTGTTATTAATAAGACTAAAGTGCTTCCATGTGTGTCATTCAAAATTCACTATCCCAAGTAATAAAGCACAAAGGAGGTGATACTATGTCATGAAGTCTAGTAAATTTGATAAAGCATGATGTTTTAAACAGTTTTATTGGCATTTACTCAACATGCCAGCCAATTCTGTATTTGACTTATATCAAGAAGGGTTGTACAATCCTATGGCAGGGGCCAGACCCAATCCAGGGCTACATATGACAGCCAACTAAAAAGGAGGGGCAAAGAGAGGGAGAAAAAGACATACATAGGTAGCCGGGGAACAGGGGACTCCAAGGGGAGGGAATTGTTTATATCTCCACAAGGGAGGGAGAGAGGTACCAGACTTCAACCCAGTGCACCCACATGAATGCAACATACCGCAGGAAGCAGAGAACCAATGGAGAGATCTGAGGGGCTGGCCCCAACCCCAGCTAGGCGGACCCCGCCCCCTCCCCAGAAGAATGCACTTCAGAGGACAGCGCTGGAGCTGCAGCTCAGGGAGAGGGACATGTCTGATTAGAGCAGGAAAGAGGAAGGGTAGAATGCATCCTGGCCTACCAGTGATCTACATATAAGCCCCTCCCCGGGGGACAGACAACAGAAAAGTGGGTGAAGGGAGACAGAGGTTGGTGTAAGACGTGAAAAATAACAATTTATAAATTATCAAGGGTTTATGAGGGAGCGAGGAAAGGGAGCTGATACCAAGGGCTCTAGTAGAAAGAAAATGTTTTGAAAATGATGATGGCAACATATGTACAAATGTGCTTGACACAATGGATGGATGGATTGTGTTAAGAGCTGTAAGAGCGCCAAATTAAATGATTTTTAAAAAGAGTTCTACAATCATCACCACAATTGATTTTAGAATACTTCTCTCCCCGCATGGTTAAATCCCTTAAAATAAGTTGTGCAATCACCGTCAGTTCTAGTGCCCCACCACACATACATTGTTTATTCTCCCAACCCCTCACCCTCCCTGTCGCCCACCCCTCCCGGCCTTCCCTATAAACCCTGGCCAACAGTTCTTATCTCTATGCATCTACTCCTTCTCCGCTCCACAAACTGGAAAACTCAACAGGAATAATAAAAAACTAAAACAAAATAAAGTGGTGAGGATAAAATAATAATACTACAGAAATTAAAACATTAACAATGAGTAAGAAAGAAACCACCACCATTAACATTTAAATGGCCCGGGAGGAAATGCTTGTCAAGGAGCAAGCAAGAAATATGTGCACCCACCGGCCAGCGCGATCACGAGGTGCCCAAGGGACCAGGTATAAGGCATCATGCAAAAAAAAAAAAAGATATAAGTGTGTGTATGTATGTGTATATATGTGTATATGTATATATGTATGTGTATATATGTATATATATATCATATCAAATGAAGGGGGAAGTGCCGAGTGGAGACCCAGGGCCCAAGTGTCGGCCAATGGAGATCCCCTCATAGAGGGGTTTAGGAGAGGAGATGGGTTAATTAGGGTGTGAGGTAGTATCGATGAAGAACACAGATTTCCCCCAGATCCTGGATGCTTCCGCCCCCCAACTACCATGATCCGAATTCTACCTTGCAGGGCTGGATAGGACAGAGGTTGTACACTGGTACATATGAGGGCTGGAGGTACAGGGAATCCAGGGTGGATGATACCTTCAGGACCAAGGGTGTGAGGGGCGATGCTGGGAGAGTGGAGGGCGAGTGGGTTGGAAAGGGGGAACTGATTATAAGGATCCACATGTGACCTCTTCCCTGGGAGAGGGACAGCAGAGAAGGGGGGAAGGGAGACTCTGGATAGGGCAAGATATGACAAAATAACGATGTATAAATTACCAAGGGCATATGAGGGAGGGGGGAATGGGGAGGGAGGGGGGAAAAAAAAGAGGACCTGATGCAAGGGGCTTAAGTGGAGAGCAAATGCCTTGAGAATGATTGGGGCAGGGAATGTATGGATGTGCTTTATACAATTGATGTATGTATATGTATGGATTGTGGTAAGAGTTGTATGAGTCCCTAATAAAATGTAAAAGAAGAAAAGAGAAAAAAAATGATTAGGGCAAAGACTGTACAGATGTGCTTTATACAATTGATGTATCTATATGTATGAACTGTGAAAAGAATTGTATCAGCCCCAATAAATTGTTAAAATAAATAAATTAATTTAAAAAAAAAGAAATATGTGCACCTAGAACAATTTCAGCTTAGGTCAAGAGGGAGGTCAACCGACCAAGCATCCAGTTCCATCCAGTCTAATCACAATTACAATGATCTCTAGCTGGTAGTAAAGCTGTTTGAGAGCCTTATCTGCAGCTAGAGGGGGTCTGCCAGAGGCTTAATCTGCCTAGGAATGGCAGGTGGATTTGGGGCTCCCACCGTCCTGTATGGCCTTCAACAAATTGGATGTTCACAATTTAGGCTCTGATACTTTTCCCTTTGTCATATTTGAATTTTGTTATGGTCGTCTTTGGATCGCACAAACTGGTGTGCTTCTTCCATGTGGACTTAGTTGACTCCTTGCTTATTAGATGTCTGCTTGTGTGAATACAAGCCTTTAAGACCCCAGACACTATTCTGCATGATAGCTGGGCACCATCTGCTCTCTTATCCACACGTTGCTGTTGCACCCTGCTCTTAGCAGTGGTCATTTCATGAATCTGGGTATCGAGCAGCACCATGTTATCAGAACGAACTGTTCCTTGATTGGGGTTAGAGTTCAGTGGGGACCCGGAAACCATTTGCTTGTTCCTGGGATATGCACGAGTCTGGTTTACATTTGTGGTTGTGTTATGGAAAATTCAAAACCCCATAAGACTAACTACCCCATCAAAAGCAACAAACCAACTAAGAGACAGCAAAAGACAAGCACACAAGCAATAACAAGCAATCTAAAGGCAGGAAAACAAAAAGTGTAATTGTCGTTGTCCATCATTCCCCTGGTGAGTAAGGTGGTTGCACTTGTAACCTCATCCGTTTTTTCCAATGACACACCACTCTGGACACTGTAGCTATGAGGAGCCTATGCCAGTATAGCTCCACAATGAACCGGAACCCATGATTTGTTGCTCCACAAAATTCTGTCTCCTGTTTTACTGAGCTCTGTTGACCCGAAGCACGGGGATTGGTGCCACGGGAGAACTTTTTGGATCAATCCTTCCAACTTCAAATCCCTGACCAACAGATCAAACCCCGACATGTTATTGCAAGGGGGTCATCAAGGTACCAACTAGATGGTGATTCTGGGTCCCTGTCAATTGGATTCCCACCAAATCAAGGGTTCCCCCCAAGACATGATTTTTTTACTGACAAACTAAAATTAAGAGTAATGAAGTATAGGTGTCTGACAGAAGAAAAGTTAATATTCCATACCTTTACTCAAACTGTCCTTATAGATGGTTTTGTTCAATCCCTTCATTTTAGAAATTAAAAAAACTATAAACAATAAACTTAAGTGACCACTCCCAGATCACCCAGCGAGCTGGTAGCAAAGCTTGGGTGGAATTTAGGCTCCCTGTTTTTACATTTCCTCATAATGCTACTCCTGAGCAGTGCATCAATATTCTGTCTACTTGGCAGTTTGGGCACAGAGAACAAAGGGTGAGTCATCAGACGCCCAGAGCTTGATGAAAGATATCTACGAAGGAGCACAACTCCGCATTCTCTGAGGCCCCAGAGCTTTCTGATCGTTGATCAGTTTTCACAGTTTCCTTCATTCCAGAAAGAAGTAGCCATGATTGTTGTACAAAGTATTCCGTCTATTGAATAGCTACTTACTCAAATGTAAATTATTTTGGATCAATTCAGCAGAGATGAATATCTTGAGGCGAATGAACAGGCAAAATTCTGTTTCCTAAACTGGTGGACCAGAAGCCAAGACTGCTAAGCACGGAATGACAGCAGCATTAGAGTCTGCCTAAATTGGAAGACAGTCGTTAATCCATGTTTCTCCGCCTCTTTGGTTCCAGTCCATAATTGAAAATTTTGCTCCCAAATTCATGTTTGTTCCATTCAGCAAACATCTGTCGAGGGTCTACTCCATGCAGAGAGTTGCGCTAACAGAATCTTAGTCATCTCTTTAAACATCTGCTAGTCTTTTCTCTTCCATAAAGTCTACCCCAGATACAATCGATAATTTGTCTCTCTCAGTGCCAGTTATCAATTGTATCTGGGATAGACACAATGAACAAAAACACATGTAATAAAGGGAAATGTTACATACTTTATGCAATCATACTCATTTATTCTCTCAAGTAAAGACTTTAAACTCATAAAGGGAAGCAATTATGTGGGTGTCTTCTCTGCTCACTGCTGCAATCTCGTGTGTCCCATGGTGCTACATGGACTCAACCTTTAACACATATTTATTGAATGAGTCTTGATCCTTGCCCTTTAGATTCAGCAACTTGCTTCAAATTTCCCAGGACCTTCTTGATTTTATCAGCAGAAATCCCTTATCTCTGGAAATTTCTTACTCCCTGGGAAATTAAAAATGGTTGGTCTTCCTTCTAAAGGAGCTCTCAAGCTGTGAACTTGTGAACGCTATGTCTTCTAAAAGCATGGGCCTTGAAAGCCAGCGGAGTATGTAATAAATAGTAGTCACGTATTTATCCTGATTTTTATACTAAGATACTCTCTAATCAGAACTGTTCAAAAGAGAATGTTTTCCCAGATGATTCTCAAGAATCTAATAATGTGACCCTTACATGAGGAAAGTCATCTTGGACAACCTTGTCTCTAGAAAAAATAATAAACTCATCTGTCGTTAAAATCTGACTCACACAGAAGTTCAAGTGACCAAGGATCAGGGAAGGTCAGAGGCATGAGCAGGGAAAAATGACCCAGCAAGTCCCTGGGAAGGGCAATGAAGGTCTCAGAAGACATCCACGCAATAAGAGGCAATTTCCCTTAGTTATTAGTGCGTGGCCACGTCTGGTGACTCTTCTCTGATGCACAGAGCTGGCACTCCCATTTTCAGTCCCACATTCTGAAGGTGTGGTAGTTAAAAGCCATGGAAGGTATTCTTCATTAACTTGAGATTTTACGTGAACTCATTGGATCCAATTTTCCTTTTGACTTATGTCTCAGCAAAGTAATATGTGCATCCATTCTAATTACCTTAAAATGATTGAAGTACTTAAAGCAAACACTTTCCAGTTTAATCCCTACTTCTTGAACAATACTACCAAATCCTTCTTCACCAAGGTAAACGGTTCATAGTGGATCCTCCAGGCACTGTTGTGTAATTCACACATATCTTGGAAATAAACATATACTTTTTTTTACCATATTTCTTTTAAATGTTTTTTGAAGTGGTGAACAAAAAGAAGTCTGATGGGGCAAGATCAAGGTTATAGGGTGAATGGGGAAAGTTTTCCCAAAGAAATATTCATAGGATACCTCTTGCTACCTTCATGGTTGTGATGTCAAACACACACACACACACACACACACACCAAAAAACCAATAACTTTTTCTAGCATTTTCCCATCAACACAGTTTTAAATTTCCCTAAGACTTCTTCCTAGGAAGACCCTATAATCATCCTTTGTCATCTGAGTGAATCTATCAAGATTACTACTCCGAAAATACAACAGTTACTGTAAACTTCTGAGCCGATGTCCAGAAGATCCCTTCAAGGATGCTACTGTCTTAATTGAACCGAATTTTTCAAAAGATGGAGACAAATGTATCCCTGAGAGAACTGGTCTACCACTATACAGGGGTCACAGAAACACGTTTAAACATGGTGCCTGGAATAAACCCGTGTATTTAAGAACTGGGGTCCCCAGTAGCAATACTTTTGATGAGTCAGTCTATTCACTTTGAAATAAATCCTTGGATGGATTGTTCGTGGATCTGGCTAAGCATCAGGATGAACTGCAGAACTTTCTGAACATATAAGACTCAAACTAAGAGATTCGGATGTACGAGGTCTTCATTGTGGCCTCTTGGTTACTTGCTGCAGTGCAGTTCACAAGGTCAGCAGTTTGAAACCACCAGCACTCTGCAAGAGAAGATGGCACTTTCTACTCTTTATCACTTGATCTTCTCATGATCCACTTAAATTTGTTCTAGTTTCTAATATTTTCCGGTTTCTTTTTGAGTTTTTTATCTGTTTTATTTTGTCATTTCGGTTCATGTTTGTTGTTGTTTGAGAGAATCAGGTCCTGAAACCTGAATTTAAAATCCAGCTATTCTTAAGAAAGCTATACAAACAGCAAGAACAACACTAGACTGATCGTCTTGCCGATTGTCAGTATGTCACATATGAGATATATTTTTTAAAAATCTATTTTGCTTTCCAAACAACTCAGGAGCACCTGAATATTACTAGTCATGTCGTTATACTTCCGTCAGCATAAGAACACTCAACGGCAGACAAGTGGCGTGGAGGGTGCATGCTGTAGGCCATTCATGATTGTGTCAGTGAAACAATGGCTTCCCCTCCCCCAGATAAGTAAGGAATTGGTGGGGGGATTTGCCCAGAGGCATAGAAGTTACATGTTGGGCTGCTAAGTGCAAGGTCAGCAGTTTGAAATCCCAGGCAGCTCCACAGGAGAAAGATGGGACTTCCACTCCTCGGAAGAGCCATGCTCTTGGAAATTCACAGGGCAGTTCTACTCTGTCCTGTAGGGTCCCTATGAGTGGGCATCGCTCAATAGCAGTAAGCTTGGCTTCGGGATTTTACAGCGCCGCACCTGTAAGCAGCCTCTGTTGTTTGGTGGCTTCGTCCTTGAAGATGTGCCCTGTTACTTGCCATTGTTAATGTCATCCAACTCATTGGTAATCTCCTCAGATGTAAGAATCGTTTCAGCTTGTTTCCATCATAATGTCCACCTGGGTAAAGAACAATACCGGAAGGACCGCGGTGGTTTATAAACATATCATCTGACCACCTTCTCCAGAAATCAGGTATCTGCTATTAATTTTCAAAGAGTTGGTTAATGGAGCACCATAATTAGGTTCTCAGAGTATAAAAGATATCTTATTAATGAACAATCATCATAAAGAAATATTTCAACTCCAAAGGAGAAGAAAATAACTTCCTTATCTTGAGTAAATTACCAACTAATAAAGAGGACACACAACTTAAGTGTCTGAGGGGGAAATTGCAGAAATCCATCTCTCAGAATACATAAATAAAAGCATTTCTTCCTGAAAGGCCGCACTTGAGGGAGTGGCGTGGATGGGGGAGCCATGTGAGGACAGAGCTCCAGGTGGCTGTCTCTAGTTCTATGGCCCTTCGCACTGACTGTAGGAGTATGCCATTCCAATCTTCACCACAAACAGGAAAATACTCTCCCTCACCCTCAACTGCAGACAACTGAAAACCAAGTTTATGATTTCCTCAGGAATTCATGATTCACGTCAGACGAATCAAACTGTCAAGTCTTCTGGGGGCCACACTGAGACAGAGCAGTCCATGTTTTCAGACCTCCGTCTGAGAGGCTGTTTAGTAAATCCACCATGAGTACAACCAGATCTTCTCTCTGTTCCTCATCTTGCTTCTCACCTGCTATGCCAGCCTCGGTTTCTCCCCTGCCCGCACGCTTCCTACTCCAGCACTACTGGCAAAAGTATCACACCAGCATCCATGTTTCTTCTATCTGCACTTTGCTAAAAAAAAAAAAAAAAGTTTGTGTTCATATTACTTTGCTCTGGGCAGCATGTGTGGTCAACAAAATGGAGACCAAGAAAGACATCAACCCATTGCCGTCAAGACAGTTCCAACTTACAGTGGCCACTGTACCGGATTTCAGAAGCTGTCAATCTGCACGGCTGTCAGGTTGGAGCCACTGACCTTCCATGTAGTCATCCAATATTTACCCCACAGTGCATTAGGAAGGGCTAACATTCACACACATAAAGTCACAATCTACAGGTGCGCACACACACCCATATGGGTAAGAGAATCACGATGTTATCAATGCATGCATCTAAGCCACCAGATCCATGCGTTGCCCTGTTGTGGCAGTCATGTTGCTGGGATGCTGGAAGCTATGGTATCATATTTCAAATATCATCAGGGCCACCCAAAGTGGGCAGGTCCTAGACGAAGAAGAATTAGGCCATTTACTCTTCAGAAGGAGCCAAGGGGAACCTCTTCGGTTCATAGTAGAACATCGCCTCCCAGAGGGTTGGGGGTTACACACTGAAGGTTGGAAGGCAATGACAGTTCCCAGAGTCCTCGACCACGTTTGAACATACTAACGATAGCAAAGAAGCACAGCTGCATGACACTTACATGACGGTAGCTGTCAGTTAGAAGTGATTCAACAGTAACGGACCAAACATGTCCAGGGCGTTTCCAAGGTGCAGTCGTATCACTAGCCTGTCAGCTGCTAAATCATAGGGACCGGGTCTTATGTACGTTCTTTATCCCCAAACTTCAGCACCATGTTTACCAAACAGAAGACGCTCAGGAAATGTCGAATAAGCCACTGAGCACACTTTCATGGCGCATGTCTAATGTCATAATGCTTCATTAAGAATAAACTTTTGAAACTACATTTCATATCTACTTTTTTCATCATCAAGTTCACAAAAGTTAACTTAACTTAGAATTCACATGTATTGTCAGTCACATCCCTTGTATGTGCTGTAGAAAGGCATCTCTGTCTTCACCAGACATCCCAGAGTCCACTTAGACATCAGTTGACCATGAAGCCATCCCAGATTCTTCCAGCTCTCGTTGAACTGGTTTTTCTTCATCAGATTTTTCATAAAACACAAAACCACATAAGTGTGGTCATCCTCTTGGCAGGAAATGCAGAAGCAAATAGCTCAGTGCCTGGAGCATAACTGGCATTCATTAAGTGTTTGTTTTTTATAAATAAAAAAACCCATAAGTCAGTGCAATGGGTGGGAATGGGACAAACTCACCACTTCCTGTCATTCAGAACGCGACTGACGATTAGAGAAAAGCAGTTTGAGTCAGGGGACCATTTATGTCCCCTCAACTGTAAGAAGTTCGCAAATATACCTGGTTCAGTGAGAACGCTAATGCACTTTTAACACGTGTCAACATTATATCAATGTGAAAAAGTAATATCGAATCAATTCTCGTATAGAATCAATGGGAAATTCAGAAAGAAAATAATATGGATTTGAGTCAAGAATGTTTGGTTTTGAATCCACGCCCTTCACTATTCCAAGTCCTCTTCCCTAGCCTCAGGACTCCCCACTTCTCTTCAAAACAGCAGACACGGCGGCCGCTATTCTCAAAAGCATTTGCATTCTGCCGTTGTCTGGAACCACGGCATTTTCTGAAGTCAGAGTGATAGACACGCCCTGCTTTGCCGAGGGCTGGGAATTGCTGGGAAACACAGGTGTGGATAGGAACACTAGCAGAGAAAAAGTTGCAAATAAGAGATCCTGGGTGGGAAGGAGTTTGGCAAGAAAGCAAAACACGTCTGTGCTGACACCTTTAGAATTCTGTGTCAGGGACTCGCCACTCAACTGATTTCAAGCTTCAGAAATGGAAAGGGTGCTAGAATTTCTATCAAACCGAGGGGTTTGCCAAACCTAAAGGAACTGAAATAGAGGGGGAAAAATTAGCCACAAGTTTGCAACTTCTTGCCCAGGCAGTGAAGCCCTGTGCTTTGTGTTACTCCCGGAAATGCAATCCATCCATATGCATGCTCCATCCATAGACATAGGCATGACTCAACGAAGGTTGCCTAAGCCCTCTGGTGAACACCATTGGCAAGGAGGTCACAGTATATCTGGGCAAGATCATCAAGACAATGCCAGGAGTGCGTGAGAATCATTAACTCCATTACCTTCACCATCACGGCCAGCCAGCGAGCACCTTGATTATGAATTATTAAGCAGTGAGGAAATAGTATTGTCCATACACAGTACTGTCACTCAAAAGCTCCCTGCCATCCAATTGTATCATAGGGAACCTTAAGGCCAGGGTAGAACTGCCCCTCGGGGTTTCGGAGACTAATTCTTTATGGGAGTATATTTTCATCTTTTTCTTTTTTTTTTTTTTAGTTTTTTTTTCTTTTTTTTTTTTATTTTAACAATTTATTGGGGCTCATACAATTCTTTTCACAGTTCATATATATACATACATCAATTGTATAAAGCACATCTGTACAGTCTTTGCCCTAATCATTTTTTTCTCTTTTCTTCTTTTACATTGTATTAGGGACTCATACAACTCTTACCACAATCCATACATATACATACATCAATTGTATAAAGCACATCCATACATTCCCTGCCCCAATCATTCTCAAGGCATTTGCTCTCCACTTAAGCCCCTTGCATCAGGTCCTCTTTTTTTTCCCCTCCTCCCTCCCCATTCCCCCCTCCCTCATATGCCCTTGGTAATTTATACATCGTTGTTTTGTCATATCTTGCCCTATCCGGAGTCTCCCTTCCCCCCTTCTCTGCTGTCCCTCTCCCAGGGAAGAGGTCACATGTGGATCCTTGTAATCAGTTCCCCCTTTCCAACCCACTCACCCTCCACTCTCCCATCATCGTCCCTCACACCTTTGGTCCTGAAGGTATCATCCACCCTGGATTCCCTGTACCTCCAACCCTCATATGCACCAGTGTACAGCCTCTGTCCTATCCAGCCCTGCAAGGTAGAATTCGGATCATGGTAGTTGGGGGGAGGAAGCATCCAGGATCCGGGGGAAAGCTGTGTTCTTCATCGATACTACCTCACACCCTAATTAACCCATCTCCTCTCCTAAACCCCTCTATGAGGGGATCTCCATTGGTCGACACTTGGGCCTTGGGTCTCCAGTCTGCACTTCCCCCTTCATTTAATATGATATATATATACATATATATACATACATATATACATATACACATATATACACATACATACACACACTTACATCTTTTTTTTTTTGCATGATGCCTTATACCTGGTCCCTTGGGCACCTCGTGATCGCACTGGCCGGTGTGCTTCTTCCATGTGGGCTTATTTTTCATCTTTTTCTTGAGGAGTGTCTGGTGGTTTCAAACTGCTGACCTGTGGTTATCAGCCCAACACATACTCTGTTACTGTTGTTGGGTGCCATCAATCACTTTCCACTCAGAGAGACCCTGTGCATATGTAAACAAGCCCCTGTGGGTCCCGGGCCACCCCCACAATTGTGCCTCTGTTTGAGCGCATGGGTGTAGTCATTGGGCCAATCCACCTTGTGGAGGGCTTTCCTCTTTTGTTGCCCCACTACCGTGCACAGTGTCCCTATCCAGGGGCTGGTCTCTCCTATCAGCATGTGCAATGCCAGTGAGACCAAGTCTTACCATAATTGCCTCTAAGGAGAACTTTGGTTCTACTTCTCCACAGTGGTTCTGTTTGTTCTTTTGGCAGCCCAGGGCATTTTCAGGATTCTTCGCCAGCACTGTAACTAAATGCATCCATCCTCCTGCAGGGTTCCTGATCAATGTGAAACATCTTTGGTTTTCAATATGATAAAGCGGTCTTTCAGAGCATAGTTATCCAAAGCAATGCATTGCTTGATTGCTTGTCTGCTGCTTCCATGAGCATTGATGGTGGATCTAAGCAAGAAGAAATCCTTGACAATGTCAAACTTTTCTCCGTTTGTCATGATGTTACTTATTGGTCCAGTTGTGAGGAGTTTGATCCTCTTTACACCAAGTGGCCATCTATACTGAAGGCGGCACTCCTTGATCTTCATCAGCAAGAGCTTCAAGGCCACCTCACTTTCAGCCGGAAAGGTTGTGTCATCTGAATATTGCACGTTATTCATAAGCCTGCCTCCACTTCTGATGTTGCATTCTTCTTCATCTAATCGAGCTTCCCTAATTATTTGTTAACGATCTCTTCTCTAATCCTAAAACTTCACTCAAGAGCTCAAAGTCACAGCCCCCGGAGGCAATTACAACTCCGAATTACCCTCTACCAACTCTCTAGCACAGGGTAGAATTGGCCCTGTGTGTTCAAAGCCTATTCTCTTTACAGGAGGACAAAGCCTCATGTCTCTCCCACAGAGCAGCAAGTGTGGAAAGCTGACCTTACACTTTCCAGCCCAACAGGTAACTTACTAAGCCACCAGGACTGCCTTGAGGTTTCAATATTACATATTCTAAGTCACAGGGGTCAGCAAACTTTTGAGATGGAAGAGTCAATCTTGTCCCTCACTACAATTAAAAAAGTATCTGAGTCATAAACGCATTTTCACAAAGGAAACCACTATTATCTGACTAATATCCTTTAAATTTGTGTTTGTTTTATTTTCATGTTCAATTCTGGTTCAGAGCCACGTGTAAGTACCAAAGGGGCCGCATATGGCTCTCGCCCCCTACACTCCGAGAAGGAGAAAAGAAAAAAACAATGGACATCTATACTTTGACTTTTCTCATATTAGAACTTAGGTAGGTAGCTGGATGCACATTTGATAGCAGAAAAAGTGGATTCAAATCTCACTGTGCTACATGCTAACCCTGTGCCTTTGTGCAAATCACTTGAGCTTCCATAACCTCATTTTTTCAGATCTCATTTAAATATCTGGACTGGAAGGTCCTTCAGGTTCAACTGTAAAAGCCAATGGTTTTGAAGAAATTATTATTAGTTTTTAAATGTTCTTTATAATGAACAGAATTTTCACTGTAACTTCTTCCACTGTTCTTTATGGTTTCCAAAGACTGCTCTCTCCCTCTCTTTAAAAAAATCATTTTATTGGGAGTTCTAACAGTTCTTATCGCAATCCATCCATCCATCCATTGTGTCAAGCACATTTGTACATATGTCGCCATCATCACTTTCAATTTTTTTTCTACTTGAGCCCTTGGTATCAGCTCATTCCCCCACCCCACTCTCTCTCCCTCATGATCCCTTGATAATTAAAAATATATTTTCATGTCTTACACTGACCACTGTCTCTCTTCATCCACTTTTCTGTTGCCCGGACCTCAGGGAGTAGATTATATGTTGATCATTGTGATTGATTCCCCCTTTCTCCCACCACCTTCACCTTCCTCTCCTGGTATGGCTACTCTCATTATTGGTCCTGAGGGGATTATCTGTCCTGGATTCCCTGTGTTGTGCGCTCTTATCTGTACCAGTGTACATGCTCTGATCTAGTCAGATTTGTATGGTAGGATTGGGGTCCTGATTGGGGGGGGGCATTAAAGAACTAGAGGAAAGTTGAGTGTTTAGTTAAAGATCTGTTGCTCACAGATGCCACTGCTGTAATCATGAGGAAATTAGTAAAGATTTTATCATCCAATAAGAGGTATGAAAATGCCCTTGATTAAGTGTTCTAAAAACCTTTCTTACAAAAAAGAAAAGCAGGCTATAAAATATGTGTGGTAGTTATATAATCCGGTGTCAACTTGTGAAGAGGTGGAGTGTAGCCTGTCAAACAGGTCGCAGCTTGATGACCTCATTTTGGGGTACTACAGAAATAAACAGCTCACTGGAGGCCAGGCCCACACTCTGCTTCCTCTTCCTGTTGACAAGATGCATGGAGCTACACTGATGGAACCAGAGCCCAGCCCTGGAACTGGAGGAGCCATGTGGAGACCCATGCTGGCGCTGAGATGCTTCCACTGCCACTGGATCCACAAGACTCTCCACCCACTGTCCTGTGATTTTCCTGCACTCAGCATCACTGCATGGCTGCATGAGTCTGAAGAGGAATTTACAGACTGGTATCAGACATATGGGCTAATACCTGACTTATGGCCTTGGTATGGATGCTTTCTCAATATACAATTGTCCTTTTATGTAAAGTTCTGTCTTATACACATGTGAATATATCTGAATTTATTTCTCTAGTCAACCTGGCCTAACACAGTATGTTTATTCTAATGGGGTTATCACTTATTGACAATAATTTCTTCTTCAAGTGTTACTAAGAATAGCAACATCAGTCATACAGAGCACTTGCTATAAGGACAGCATAACCTCCGTGTCTTAAGAACATGTGACCTTCGTGGCATCTTTATAAGGTAAGTACTAAGAGTATTGCAATTTTAAAGATGAGAAAATGGAGGTACAAAAGATTATATATTCTATTGAAAGTCACACAACGGGGAAGTGGTAGGACCCACCACTGAATTCGGTCAGTCTGACTTTGCTTAATAATCCATCTTAGAATTTTGCTTGAGAATAGACACTCGCTATCTAGACCATAGTGCCTAGAATTCATTTTTCTCTTGTTAAACATTCAGTGTTTTCACATCTCCAAATTCCTGACATGTCTGTGTTCACGATTCTTCAAGTACTGTGGCATATGTGCATTTATCCATGACCTGTTCATCAGGGAAGTGTTCTTATCATTTCCTGATCCCCAACCAATGCTTTATGAGTATTTTACACTGTCATTAGAAATTCTAAGAAGGTTCAGTTCCTTCTGTCTTTGTTTTGTTTGTTTTTTAAACTTATTGTCATTTACCTGCTTCTGAACATTCAATAAATTTTTACTAAACATCTATTTGGTACCCAAAAAACATAAAACAAAAACCCTAAGCTGAGTTGATGGAGACTCATAGAGACCCTTACAGGGCAGGATAGAACTGCCCCTTTAGGTTTCTGAGACTGTATCTCTTTTTAGAATAAAAAGCCCCATCTTTCTCCCAGGATGTGGCTGGTAGTTTTGAACTGCTGACCTGACAGTTAGTAGCCTAACATGTAACCACTCTTCCACGAGAGCTCTTCCCTATAGAGCACCAGCCACTTTACTATTAATCTTCAGTGAATAAGTGATAGAAAAAACACAGCCCCCCCCAAAAGTGCTTATAGTTTAGTGAAAAGAAGAAACAAAATTTAGAAAATTTATGACACTCTAGCTCTCAGGGATTTCATCTTGCTAGAATCTACTGTAAGTGGTAATGGAAGTAGCAGTTAAGAGATCAAACAATGAGGCACACTAGGTAAATTTGCTAGATAAGACCTCTTTAGAGTATTGAAGAGCATAGAGGTTACCTTGAGGACTAAGGTGTTACGGTGGATATATAAACGTCAAATTGAGGATTCAGAGTGAAGAGGTGGAGTCTAGGTTGTCAATCAGGTAATAGCCAATGAGGCCTCTGTGTCGGCATGGCCTTCTCCTGAGAATTCTGGGAAATCTGGTATTTCTTCCTTGGAGGCAGGAGAGATTCTCTCTCTGCTCACACCCTGGGAGACAGAGACAAGACACAAGGACCCACCCTGATGCAGCCCTGGGAAGTCATGCAGAGACCCCTGCCAGCGCTGAGGTGTTTCCAATGCCACTGGATCCAAAGACTGTCTACCCACTGGCCTGTGATCTTCTACATTTGGCGTCATTGCATGTGTTGTGTGAGTCTGAAGAGGGCTTTATGGATTGCTATCGGACACATGGGCTAGGATCGGACTTATGGACTTGATCTGGACTGCCTGGGATGTTTTCTCAATGTTCAATTGCTCTTGTATATAAATCTCTTTCTTATACACATATGTGTGTCCAAGGATTTGTTTCTCTAGTGCACCCAGACTCACACAGTTGCACTTGGCCCAAGCCGTGGTATTTTCAATTGCCTCCTACGCATGTGAAAGTTAGACATTAGATAAAGAAGTCTGAAGAAGAATCAATGCATTTGAATTGTGGTGCTGGAGAACTGATAAAAAAGACAAACCCATCTGTCTTGGAAGAAGTACAGCCAGAGTGCTCCACAGAGGCAAGGATGACAAGGCTGCATCTTACTTTGGACCTATTGTCAGAGGGACTGGTCCCTGGAGAAGGACATCAGGGTAGGCAACGTAAGGGGCAGTGGAGGTGAGGAAGGCCCTCAGGGAGGTGGATTGACACTGTGGCTGCAGAGAAACCCCTGGGAGGATGGCGCAAGCCCAAACAGGGTTTCATTCTGTTGGTGTTGTTGTTCGGTGCTAATGAGTTACTTAGCACCCAGCAATAACTAATGATGAGACTCCAGGTCACTAATTACCTATTTTCTGAGTGAATATAGGTCCTTCTTGTTCCACCTCACTCTCACATCTAAATTCATCCTAGCTTTCTTCTTTTCTCTCTGAGAATTATTAACCCTGAGTGTTGTGTTGAGCTCCTAAAGAATCACATGTGCATAGAAAGAGACTGACGTTAAGAAATGACCTACACTGCTGTAGAAGCCTGTCCATCCGATTGGTTCAAGTCTATATCTCAGACAAAAGCGAGAGGTTTCTCCTGACTTGGGTAGACATTGACAAACAGGAAGCAGGAAGATGAAGCAAGAGGGTCACAGGCTGGCAGATGTAAAGCAGAAATTAACCCAAGTTTGACATCTTTGTGGCTCCTGGGATCAATAAACGAAGCAATATAATAATGGATTGACAAGTCAGGTGTAGGAGCCAGATTCAGCAGAAGGAGAAGAAGCAAGAGAGAGCTTGGTTATGCTCAGGGTCTCTGTTATATAAAAGATCTCCACAAAAAAAGAGCCATCAGGCTGTGACCTGGTTGACAGGTATGGCTGCCCTCCCCTACCTTAACCAAGGTATGTCAAGTTGACATAAAATCTGATCATCACACTCTCTTTCCATCTAAAGCTCATCTTTACACCAATGGAAAGTAATACAGCAACATGTGAAGATGGAATCTCTCTCAAGATACGAGACTCCAGGAGACTTTTCCTCACTCCTGTGTAATTTTCATTACTTTAATTAGAATGTCTACTAAATACCCACTACTCACTGTCATTGATTTAGGGCAGTACCCAGCACCCTTTGGCCAACAGGGCAGGGAAGAACTCCTGGTAGGGTCTCTGAGACTACTAATGTATACAGGACTAGAGAACTGCTTTCTCCTTTGAAGTGCCTTGTAGGTTTGAATGGCTGGCCTTGCAATTAGCAACTCCACTGTCCTTCCAGGACTCCTCATTCCTTAGTGCTGGGTTAAAGGTTTGCAGATAATGCTGTAAGAGAAGTCTCTTTGGGGTTGCATATTTCTGACCAAGGCTAAACTTATACTATTCAAGTTCTCCTTGGTCTGAAATCATATCCTCTTAAAAGCATTTTCCGATTTTCTTTAAACTTTTTCTTGTGCTTGCTAACATATCTCCGTTAGATTATTTTCATGACAAATTGTATTTGTCCACATGCTTTGTGAGCGAAGCGCATAGCTTTGTAGACTGTTCATATTCATTGCCAGTGACATTTAGGTCACAACAAGCATTTTCCTCATATTTTTCCCCCTTTGATCATCCTTTGAAAATTCTAAATGTTTCTAGAGAAAAAGTAAACAAAGCAATGAAAACATGTTTGCTGTACCTTCAAAGTGAGCAATGTTTCATGAGTATGGCATTAATCTGGGCTTTCCCTGGTTAAATTTGCTTCTTGGTCTTTCTATAAGGAATCTGAAATTTGAAGGTATGGAGCCTCCTTGGGTCTACCAGTTGATCTTCATTATATTAAAATTTTAATATGCCATGAGGAAGAAATTCACTTCTACACATCTCCCAAGCACACTTTTTATAATATGACAACATTACATAACATTTTAGAGCAACAGTTATCATATTTTTATACAAATAATGCATATATCATACACTTTGGGCACCTGAACACATTATTTTTGTAGACATGCTTTGTGATTGTATGTGTGAGCTCATTATTTATGTGGGTCATTATCTGTGTAAAAACTATGGTATCCTTTTGTTTTCCATGTACTTACACTGTGAAATCTGAATCTGAGCTATCTCATAAGATAGTGTTGTCAATCTTTTCTAGAAAATCTTCAAGTAAGTTACACCTTTATAAAAGCTGGTGTTATTTCAAATCCCATATTTTTGTTTAAAAATACATAATCTTAGCATTCTAGTGCTAGAAGAACTTTTCAGGTCATTTTGTTTAAACTCCTGAGGAAACTGAGGGCAAACCTACCTAGCCCAGTCAAAAATAGACATGACTTCTTAGAAGGCCTCCTGACCAAAGAGCAGATTCAGTGCTCTGGAAATTCATGCTCCTACTCCATATGGACTCCAAGAGCAGAGATTACTAAATGAAAGAATAGTTTATTTTTAATCATAATTTTAGTAAATTTTGATACAGCATCAGTCATCAACATGTGTGTATGTTCCATAGATATCTTCAGCTCCCATTAAAGTAAGTTTATGTCACATGTCCAGTAATGACAAGGGGAGAAAATCAAAGGAAACTTGGAGCAAGGGCTAAGAAAAGCCAAAATTGGAAAATACTAGCAAGCAGACGGGGATAAATTGAAGGGAAGATGATAAAGCAAGTAGATTATGGGATTGAAGGAAGCACAATGGCTTCCAAATCTTTCTTCTCAGAAAATGCTATTAGGTGCCATAAATTACAAGATAACCACTTTTTACAAAGAAGACTAGATGGAATTACCTTTCCAAGGCATCCACTCATTTGATGCTCCATTCTGTAGACAGGCATGGGGAGAAGGGGAAAAAGTCTGTCTTTCTTTTCAGTACAGAATCTAACTCAGAGAGAGCCTGGTTCTTGATTTTAGTGGGAAGCGATCAAGTTGTGTTAGGTCTTGGAGTGCACTGAAGTCCAAGGTAAGGCTGGAGGGTAGACCTTTTTGAAGTTTACTTGGGAACTCAGCATACAAGCTCCAAAAATAACTCAAATGGATAATTAAGGATTCTTTGGTCATTACCTTGCATTTCTCCAACCATAGGTCATCTGGAAGAGTTTCCTGTCAACCAGCTGTAAGAGATAGCATCAACATCCTCAATGCTATCATTTGAATAAAATCTCCAGATTCCCACAATGTCTGGACTATATCAGTACTCTGACTGCCACGGAGTCAATTCCAACCGATAGCACTCCTATAAAGAAAGCCTTTGGGTTTTCAAAGATTTAAATCTCGATGGGAACAGGCATCGTCATCTTTGTCCTATGGGGAGGACCTTGTGTTAACAGCTCAATGCATACCCACTAGGGCTCTTTTAGGATGACACTGTTGCTTCTTACCTGCCATCTTACACTCTCTTGTGTCTATATTAAAGTCTAAAGAGCAAACAAGGAAGTGGAAGAGGTGATAAATAACTTCAAAATTTTCACAGACTTTGTTTCTGAGTTTTGGTCTCCCAAAACCAAATTTACTCAGCATCTCTAGAAACGTAAAACTCATTACAGGTGAAGCAAATTTATGGCTCTTGTCTGCCTCCCACTCTCCATTCCTACTGACATGGCCTGCGTTCCTGACAGCCCCCCTATGAAACTCTGTATCTCTGATGGAAACCTCTTCAACATCTCTGCCTCTTCCCTTTACCTGTTCCAGATACCTAATGCACCTCCTAAGTCTTTTTGAATTCAACCTTTGGAGTAATTTTGAGCCATTTCATTTCATGTTTTCTCCTGCGTGCACCCTAGTGCCACCCTTTCATGTCGTCCCATGGTTGCCTCCTACCTGACGTTCTCACCCACTCGGACCAAGCATCTGACTCCCCAGCTCTTGTTCAAATGTTGATCAAGGATATCTAGCTATCCTTGATGAAAACATTACCATACTTTAAAGCATTCTACAAATTCCCATCACTTTTAGGACAGATTTTAAATGTTTTATATGGCTTTTCAGTTTTTCAATAAATTACTTCCTGCTTTTATTACAAACATCTGCCCTTTAGTGTCCACAGTTATAAAACTGGGAAAAACAATGTCATCAAGTTGATTGAGACTCATCGTGACCCAGTAGGACAGAGTAGATTTGTCCCTTAGGGTTTTCCAGGCTGGAAATCTTTGCGGTAGTAGAAAGCTTCCCTTTTCTCCCACACCTAGTGGTCTCCAACTGCTGACCAAGGGATGAGCAACCCGGTGCATAATCCATTATGTGAACACGGCTAGTACATACCTTAGGAGACTGTCATAAGGAGTCAACCAATTAAAACTGGCAAAGCACTTCTAGGTTACCCTGATATAAAACAAGTGTTACTATTAAACAAAGAAAGAAAGAAATCCCAATCTTCATCTCCTCTTTCCTTACTTGATTACATCCAGCCACAAGGATTCCCTTTGAGTTCCTAAGGACTCCCTGTCCATTCTCCCCTCAATATCACTGACTCCGTGAACATGCTCGACTCCCACCTCTTCTTCTTGTCCCCTACTCACTATCTGGTCTCAATCAACGGAGAGGACCTTCCACTTAGCCCCCACCACCCCACGCCACCGCCAGCCCTCAAACCAAATGCAGTCCTTCCATACATCATTTATCTTTCTTTTATAGGACTCATCAGAGGTGTAATTCTTTGCGTGGTTTCCAATGTCCATTTGCCAAGGCAGACTAGAAGCTAAAGATGTGACCGTTACAGTCGTGTTTGTACCGTTTATGTTCGAACCCCAGCACCTAGCACAGTGTCTAGCACACAGGTAAATGAACGGCTGAATGAGTGCTACCCCAATTCCCTATGTACACAACCTTGTTGCCCCTTGAGTTCCATACATGCCATGGAGAGACTGTCCGTTTGTGAAAGGGAGATTGGGAAAGCTGAGCTGCAGACCCTCCATTTGCGACCTGCTTTGCTCGATGCTACTGTTCAAAGATGTCTTCGAATGTGTCTGCCGTGAGTCAGAATCCACTTGATGGCACAACAACAACAATGACCGTACACCCAGTGTTACTCGCTGTAGAATTATGTATCAGAATATGTAGCCAGAGTCCTGATGGGCTACTCAGTGATAACGTTTTCTCTTATCATTAAGGAGTTCAAACGAGGCAATTCTGCTTACACCATGCTCCCTTGTTACCCAGCACTTTCTGAGGAGTAACTTACAATGAGCTGAGGAACTTTTCCCCAAGGGGCTAGGCTTCTTCCAAGGTCTTCAATTCACGCCCCCACCCCCTTTTTACTCCCTCAATGTAAGTCCATACATCAGCAAGCAGAGGACGGCATCCCACAGCACCCAGCTGTGAGCCACTCATGAGACTGAGCTGCAGACCAGCCTAGAGAGAATATAAGAAATAACTTACTTTCACTGTAGACATTATAGAAAGGGAGGGGGAAGTCGCTGTTTCCAAGGGAACGCTGCAGTGAACAGCGTAACCAATGGAGAAGCAAAAGGGGAAAAACAACAACAAATCCCATGCTCCACCTCCGCAAAGAAAGCACCTGTTCATTTGTGCTGTATGTGCAGACGCAGCTCAGCCTGGGATTGGGTGATCTGCGAAGGGATCAGCCGACTGTGAGCCAAGCGCACTCTTTGTAGCGAGCCAGGGATATAACCACTTTTGTGGCAGCAGGGTGTCTTGACATTATGTGGTAAATTACCTCCTCTTGGATACCAAGTGGTACCAGGAAAAAGTAATTTACCTTCTTCAGGTTACACACCCCCAGAGGATAAAGCACTCACCTAGATGAGCAAATTGCTTTTTCCTTATCATTATGAAACGCCATCCTGACACCGTGTTCTCGCTGCCCTAGTCCATCTGAGGACAGGCTTTTAGCCTTCGCCTGCTGCTCCTCCCCGTCAGGGTACAGGTGGGAGAGGAACTGGAGGACAAGAGGAAGAATTCCGTTTTGACAGAAAAATCAAAGGCCACACTCAAGGGTGTCACACTGCTTCGGTCACCCCTTAGCGTGGTGTCCCTACCACACAGGCTGCCTCTGGGCAAAAGACACAAGTGCATGTCCAGGCGGGACACAAAACAACGAAGCACAAACGAGTTTGTCCCCAGAGCTGGTTCATAGCCACAGAGAAGCAGCTTGAGAAAAGCATTCTGAAGGGCAGGTCACACCTTGAAGCCCTGGACAGGACTAGCTCAGTAGGACACTTAATGGCCAGGCAGCCCCTGTGGGCACAGAGGAGATGATGGCCTCTTTGACAAAGTTCAGGAGTTCATAATATGCCCTCAAACACCTCAATGTTATACAT
Source organism: Tenrec ecaudatus (assembly GCF_050624435.1). NCBI lineage: Eukaryota > Metazoa > Chordata > Mammalia > Afrosoricida > Tenrecidae > Tenrec > Tenrec ecaudatus. Next base: position 98,261,972 of record NC_134533.1, on the reverse strand, counting down.
GAGGCCAAGAGTTCGTGTGACTGCTCTCCTCCCGAATGACTCATTCTCTTTCCATCCTCGAAGCCAGGTGTGCCGTGGTGGATTTGATTGTATCGAAAACAAGCACTGACTAAGGATAGGATGTTCACAGAATTAAACTCAGGGGAAAATGTTAGATATCAAGATGGGCAGGTATAAAAATACACAAGGGTGCCCTGACCCATCATGGTTTTCATAGAAGTAATAACTTCAAAAAGACTCCGAGTCTTGTGGTTTGTTTTGTATTCTGGAAAGACTGCCATCTTAATAGAAAGGAGTCAAACCTTGGCCACAGGTCTTCATTTTGGTAAGGTATGTTGCCCCTGAGCTTGACTTAGGATTAAAATCATGCTTCAGTATTCAACCACTGAAAATTAATGTTTCAAAAGCAACCAGCAGAGTATTTGAAATATGAAATGCTTCTAAAATAATAACATTTATAATTAATAGCAATCCTTTGGAGAAACACCAAATTACAAAGAAAACAGTGTGAAAGTATACCTTAGAGATAGTAAGTAGTCAAAAAGAAAATCACATTGTTGCTGAATTGATTCCTATCCCAGTGAAAAGCTGTGTAAGATTTCTGAGCCTGGAAGTCTTTATGGGAACAGACAGTCTTATATTTCACCTGAGGTTGGCAGTTTCACACTCACCCCACAGCGCCACCAGGCCTTCAGGAACTAAAGCGGCAGAGCACCAGTGATGCCAGCCAAAGGACCATTTACCTACCCCTGAGGCTCGCCTGTAAAGAGAGAAGCACAAAGCAAGGTGGGACATTAGAAGTCATCTGGTCCAATTTTGCAATCATAGCTAGCAACTTTCCCTCTTGCTCTCCAGTCTCAGCATGTCCTCCAGTCCCCACTGAGCCCTATCAACACATCTATTTGGCTAATAAGTCGTAGACTTGAAGATGTTGTTGTTGGATGCTATTGAGCTGATCTCAACTCAGATGAACCCTGTGTGACAGAGAAGACTGCCCTGTAGCATTTTCTAAGCTGAAATCTTCGCAGGAGCAAATCCCTGGGCCTTTTTCTAACAGAGCTGCTGGGTGGGTTTGCACCCAAGAGTACTTTTCCTAAATCCAGTACGTGTCATGCCAGACATGGACGGCTGGGAGAAAGGGATAAAAGGAAGAGAGAGCCTTTTTCCGTTCATCTAAAATAAAAAATAGGGTGGACTTGAAAGTAATTATTTCCCTTGGAATTAATCATTTCAAGAAATAATCTTCAAAACTCTGGCCTACGGCCTGCTCTAATCTTTATCGTGTTAAACCTCCCTCATACCTAAGGCAAGGAGCAACAGAGACAAAGGATGAGTTTAGCTGCGGGCCCCAAGGTCAAGTGTTTAAAAGGAACACTAATGGGGTTCCTTCACTGTAAAGATTGGGAAACCCTGCGAGGTAGTTCCCCTCTGTCCTATAGGCTCGCTGTGATTTTTGGTCTACTCCGACTTAGAGCTGCAGTCCCTGGAGCCCCATAGGACATTCTGAAATGCATGCATGTGTGTGGTGGTGGTGGTGGTGGGTGGGGTGGGCAACATCAAAATGAGCTCACAAGGAGATAAATTGATACATCCATTTCTAACATAAAAAGCTCATGGAGATAGCCCTGGACCAGGCAGCATTTGGTTCTGTTTTTCTGTTGTACATAAAGATTATTCATATCATCTTACATCTTGCTTTAAAAACATTCGAGGTCAAAAGGATGAAAACAATCCCCGGATATTCAGGTTACCAGATACCAATGGTTTGAGATAATATGCGGAAAACAAGCATAAACCTTTCCTCACTTACTCTCTTTCCCGTTCTCCATCAGAGGTGGAGGGCCGCTTTCCTCCTCTTCTGAACACAAAGAGCCCACCCAGCCAGGCGCTGGAAGAAGTTCTGCTTCCACCTCTTTGAGATTTTCTGAGCCTTCATGCCTTCCAAAGAGGGATACAAATGCACTCTCCTGAAGAAAGATTGCCATGAGGAAAACATCCATAGATTTATAAATACTCAACACTTGTTTTTAATGAATATAAGCTACGTCAGAGATCATCTCCTCTATGAACCCAGGCTCTCGTTTTACCAGAGCATGAACTGCCTGGCTGCTACAGTCCTGGGCGCCCACTGGTCATTGTGAATTTGCACACACCTTACTTCAGTGCTCAGTGTTCCTGAAAATAGTATTTAATGGGAAGCAATTTAAAAATCTTGGGACTGATTGAGAATAATACCAACATTTCTTTTGCATGGTTTTCATGAGGATCAGTGGAAACTGGAAACATAAAATGTCGCAGAGTTCATCCCCAATAAAAGGGAGCTCTTACTTACCGTGAATACTGCCCAGTATCTCTATGGGCATTACGAGGCCTAGTAAAGACAACGAAGTCAATTTTCTTTCCCAAGAGGCTATTTTCAATTTTATAACCTCAAGCCAATGAAACTGAATATTTATGCAATGAAATTTGAAATGATTTTAGGTATAATATCTCTAAATCTGCCAACATAAAAATAATTTTTAATACTTGATTTCAAATCTAGATTAAATATCATCTAATTGTTGTATAAAATTAATAGCAAACATTTCTTTAAAATGTATTGCAGAGACCCAATACATATGGGTTTTTAAACCAGATTAATTGGTTTGTATGCTGATCTTAGACATGCTTTTCAGTTTCTTTATTTGAAGAAACATAACTGGTACCATTGGAAATCATTTATCTGGGCATCGGGATCTTTCCAAATTGTCAGCCAAATGAAATATAGAAATAAGCAAGTTGCTGCACTTACTGTAAAATCACAAAACTGACATCATGACTTCTATATTCAAGTACTTGTATTTATTAAAAAGTCTTAATTTGCTCATTGACTGATTTTATAAACTAAATGCAATTTTAAGGATATCTTTATATATACAGGAGTCTTGGAAGCATAGTGTTATGGCCCCAAAGGTCAGCTGTGAGAAAGGCCAGCTACTCCGGGAGAGAGAGAGGGGGCTTCGATCCCAGTGACGCGTATTGTCTTGGAGCCCCTCAGGGGCTGCTCTCTCCTACAGGGTCCCAATGGGTCAGAATTGATTCGATGGCAGTGAGTTTTGAGTTGTATATGAAAACTGGTATTTTTACATATTATTATAATTTAATAACTCTTTATAATTATAACACTGAATTTGGAAAATATATTTATAGTTAGCATTTAGCTGTGAAGGAAGAGAAGTGTTATTTCTGAAACAACATTTAGAATCCTTGCTATGGTAAAGAAATGGACATTACTTATTTTTTGTTTCATATCCCTTAAGCAGTGTAAGAACTATGATTAATAAAATGCATAATATAAATCTTAAGCCATACACTCATGTTTACAAAGTATGACCCTGTGGGATAACATTTCACTTTGTTTTGTAATTTGGCGGGGGGACATTTTCAAAGAAATGAAAGCATATTAGGCTGAGAAAAATACAACGACTCCGTAGGAGAATGGCACGTTCGATGCATTCGGGGGAGATGAGAGTCAAATTTCATCCATGAAAATGACCAGCTTATGCCTACGAGGGAAAGGAACAGTTAAACTCCTTGACAGGGTGGCAGTGAAATAAGTGCCAGTAAAGCAGAGAGAGCTTCAGTGGCAAAGAGCAAGACCCTCAACGCGATGGATTGACGCGGTGGCTGCCACAGGGGTCAAACATAGACACGACAGGGGGGCTGCTGCAGGAGGTGGCAGTGACTCATTCTGCTGAACATCGGGTCCCTATGGACTGGAACCGAGTCAACAGCACCGAACCATAACCGCGAGCGGCAGGGAAAGAATAGGCTGATGCTGACCAGGAAAGTGGGAGTTGTCCTAGTTCAAAACAGTTGTTAAAGCCAGAAACCAAACATCCAGCAGATTGTACAGTCATCTACTCTTTATGCTGTTATTGTTGATAACGATGAATTTATCTGTCATTTGTAGAAGAACAATGGAACATCATGCGCAGTATAGAAAAACAAACAAACAAAACTCCTCAGATTCTGGACATTTGTGCCCTCGTGGTACAGAGTTAGGCATTGGGCAGGTAATCACAAGGTTGGCAGTTCAAATCCGCCATCCCCTCCACAGGAGAAAGATGAGGCTGCCTGCTCTTTTAAAGATTCAGTCTCAGAAACCCCAAGAAGCCGTTGTACTTGATCCGATAGTGCTGCTATGAGTATGCATCGATTCTACAACAGGAGGGCGGGGTTAGTGTATAGTAAAATATGGGAGGAAGCGTGAGAAGTAGGGAACACAGGGGAAAGGAAGGGACAGATGAAATTTCCTACTCAATGTCTACTCTTTCAGAGTTGGCCAGCCTTATTTAGACGTGGGCTGTCACTGAAGCTTTTCAGTTGCAACTGATAATGGCACTTTATACTGATTAGAATAGGGTCGTGTTGAAACTTCAAAAGATGCGTGTCCATTCCATCAATACACCACAGGCCAAATATGCCATAGAATGGTCCTCTGGGAACTGAAAGATGAGGAAGCCATCACTCCCCTCGAGGATCTGGCTTTGCCAACATGGGATATGTGTTTTGAAGTGACTTACCTAAGCGCACGCGATTCATTAGCTAATGAAAAGAGAGGTGAATGGAGACTTTCCTAAGTGTAGCAACATCCCGCCTCGTCATCAACAGCACAGGGCTGCCTTTCCTGACTTGTTTCTTGACATGATCCAGATAGAGACTGGGGGCAGGTCCAATACCATATCTCACTGTATTACCGGAGCCTGACTTCACAGGCCAGCGTGGGCTCCTTCAAGCTACTAAATGCAACAGTGGGAGTTGCTTAGAAACCCACGGTGACAAATATTGCACAGGCCAAAGATCTTAGCTGGCACGCATTTTGAGATGTCCGCTTACATGTTGTTTCTGTCTCTTGGAACCTTTCTTTGTTCCCATATTAAAGGGTCGGCTCTGTGCTTGGTTCCTAGGTAAGGCACACAGCGGGCAAAAATGAAAAGACCTATGTATATTTGTAGCATCTGTTTCTCTGAAAAGCAATGAGAGATGAGTGTGCAGGAAAAAAATTCCAGAGGAGAATAATTGTATCCCAATCCAAACCCACAGCTTGGTTAGAGCAAGCCACATTTGAAGTAGAAAGAGGCAGAAAAGACGGGACATGTGCATCCATCTGCTTGCTACCTGGTTTCCTGGCAGCATGACTGACGGAAGCTTGGACACTCGAAGACACATTTTGTGGAGCATTTGGACAAATTTTAAATATTCAACATTTCAAAACACTGTGATTTTCCGTGTTTCTGGGGATATCCTGGGGACCCAGCCCAATGGCCATCGAACACGGGGCCCCAATAAAATGATTTAAAATTCAAAACAAGACAAAAATAGCATGTTGGGTCTTAAAGATCCCTTACAAACAATTAGCCATCTAAGAGAGATGTAAAACCTTGTCAGCTGATCCCCTGACTCTGATGCAGGTTGGACCTGATCTGGTTTTCAGCATTTTGTGTTTTTCTGTGGTCATTTTGGTTGTTGCTGTTCATATTGGGGTTTATCTCAGAGTATTTTGTCATTTAGGGTAACCCTCTTGAATTTTTGTTATATGTTTCTATTTTTCATTATACGAAACGCAGGATTGATGAACCTATGGAAACAGCAAGTAGAATAAGGGGAACAGTGTGGGATTAGGGGTAAAAGGGAGCTGATGTCAAGGAGTTTAAGAAGAAAGAGAATATTTTGAAACGGATTGTGGTATCAATTGTACAATACTGCTTGATGTGATTGAACTATGGAATGATATGATATCTGTATTAACTCCCAATAAGATGGTTTTAGAAAAAAAATACTATGATTGTCCAGCTGTAGCACCAAAGATACCTTATAGGTCAACACACCAGTACAAAGACCAGGGCGATTAGCATACATACACCGCCCAAATGACACAGCTCTCCTTAACTGCAGGAAATTGTAGCACTACTTCGGGCAGGGACAAAAGGGAAAGTTGTCCACAAACTCAGCAGAATGCCCAATTCAAAGATTAAACAGTTGAGTTATAAAGTTGTACTTCCTTCGTCCTCAGTTTTTTGTAGACTAATATTTGTAATTGTTCCCAGAGGAGAGGGGGATAGAAGGGAGTGGGCAGAAGCAGGAAAAGGACATTCTACCCACCAGGCCTTCAAGTGGGAGACATATCATCATCCTTTCAATTGATGGAGGGAAAGTGACGCCTGTAGCCACTCCAGTCCTCTAGTCCACCTAGTCTAAACAAACAACAGAATCTTTGCTTTTTGCTTCTACTTTTACTAGATTCTAGTTTAAGCTTAACTGACTCCTGATTCATAAGTTTTGGCTTATTTCGTTTATTCTGGGATACCTTTTTCTTCTGTGTAACCTTCGCCTTCAGTTAAGGAACAATGTGCCTTTTCAGTAAGCAGCATATCAAGGTGACAGGGGGAGCTCACGTACGGGTTTATCTGTCCCGTAAGTCCAGCAGCACATCTTGAGGCTGAGTTCACCTGGATGTACCGAGTGACTGGAGAAGCCACATCTAAACGCTTAAGTTCAGCATGGCCTCCTGCAATTTTAAGCACGTGCAGCCAAAATTCAGCACGCTTTGTGATGCACGGACCCTGGGTCCAAGCTCTCTGTTTGGCCTGTAGACTTTCAACCGCACCATTGTAATCCTGGAATGGCACACACTCGGTTGCTTTTCGGATATGCACACCCTTGATAGCTGGGCATTTTCATGGATGTTCTTAGACATGACCCAAAAGTTTTGCCCTTTTATTTGCGTGTGTGTGTGTGTGTGTGTGTGTGTGTGTGTAGGGGCGGGTGGTTCTGGGTCAAATGAGTCAGACCATTTTGGCTGATTCCTGCAGGCCGTTACAGGAAGAGGTAAACAACATAATTTTGACCAAAATATAATAAAATACAGAGGTTTGAGATAGCACTGATAATCCATATATCTTATAGTACAATATCACACAGATTTCATCTTTTTGATGAAAGAAACTTGCTAAACATATCATCATCTCTGGTTTCAAATGTATGCCATGTCAGAATTCCCTAATGAATAAACTCACAAATCCCAAATGGAGGCTGAAATGACAGGATGGTCCTAACTGTAGAGTCCAGTGCCACTGGGCCGGTCTGCCACCACTGCCTTACATGCATCCCAGACTCTCACATTAGCAGGTCCCTGAAGGAACATTTTTCTCTCTCACTTTTCTATCTTGGCATGTGCACTAATCTTTCCTGGGAGTGCGCTTCATTCTTTCCTGCTTACTGCTTCTGCTTGTTGAACAAATTCCAAGACTAAGGTTCTACCCCCACATTATTCTCCCCTCAGCAGTCCCTGGAGAAAGACAGCAGACTTGGTAAAATAGCAGAGCAGTGAAAAGGAGGACAGCCTTCGATAAGATGGATGGACACCATGGCTGCATCGAAGCGCTCAAACCTAAGGACAATGGTGGGATGGTGCAGGACTGTCGTCCGTGGTCACCGTGAGTCAGAACCAACTCAGTGATCCCTAACAGCAAGAACACTTCACAGCATTAGCACATCGCTCTAATTTTCAAGTAGATCCAATACTTCATTATATTTTTATGTAAACTGCACTTTCAGCATATGGTATTCAAGTTATTACAAAGACTTTTATTTAGGGATGTTACTATTGTTTTATGCAGTGGTCAAACGCTTAAACTAGTGAAAGAATACAATCTTTGAATAGATTATACTATGAAGATCTGAGATATGACCCATAATGGGTAATACTAGAAATCTGTACCTCTACCCTACTCAGGGAACCCTACGTGCTTTTAGATTGTGGGCTTTCCTGAATTCATAATCAGTTTTATACAACAGCCAAAATATCAATATGATGTGGTTTTCTCTCAGTTTTGTCCAGTGATTGAAAAATACTTGTGAAGTTAAATAGAGAGTTATTGAAAAAAAGATATATTAAAAATAACAGCAAATGAAAGAAGCAAAATCACCATGTATTGGAGACGACCAAAATCCACACTCACAGCCATCAGGTTGACGTCCATTCACAGAGACCCTACAAGACAAAATAGAATTGCCCCATGGGTTCCTAAAATTGTCAACATGTAAGGAAACTGACTGCCCTTTCTCCCATGAAGCAGCCTGTGGGTTCAAACTATTGAGGTTTTGGCTTGCACCAGAGTGCTTTAGCCACTGTGTAACTGTGATTCACATAGCAAATTATCTATAAATAACCCCTTCAATATTGTATGAAACATACTTTAAATATATATTTAAAAGATAAAAGGAATGAAAGACCGTTCAGTCCTTGTGGTGAATTGCTGAGAGGAAAAAACACCTATTTGATTTTCGTCCTTAAGCCCGACTGAGCAGAGATGCAGATGGCAAGCTTCTAATGGTAGAAGAGACAGCTTAGACTGTAAAGGGGTCAGAAAATGTTGAGGTTCAGAGTAGGCAAAGTATTAAGAAGGTGATGAAGTGTGGTCAATTAATAGGGCCTTTCTGGGCACAATTCCTTATGTGATTTTTTATAATTCTGGACTCTATACTTGTCTCTGTGATCCCATTTGGGAGGGAGTTCTCTGTTACAGGATTAAGGTGGGGGGAAGACTGGGCTTTCTACTCTAGTTACAGACTCAAACCTACAGAGGGTCACTAGGAGTCAGCATGGACTGGATGGCAGTGAGCTTGGGGGCTTCTTGAAGACTAGCTGATGGGAAGGTATGACGCAAGACACCAGTGTTTGTTTTCCTTGGGGCTCTATTCTGCTAAAAGACAAAGCGACATCTTCATCAAAGTCATTTCTCAGGGTTTACGGGTCTGGAACTTCCACAGAGAAAAAACCGAGAACCGTCAGAAGAGCACACTAAATATCCCTGCCTCAAGTGCAGGAGGCCATCACGACGAAATGCACCAGATGCTGTGCCACGTTGGGCTCAGACCGGCAGCGGCAAGACTGCGAGACACCGTCCCCTCCTCTGGCCCGAGAATAGGAGACTGAGGAAGAGTCACTGGCTGGCTTCCTGGTCCATGGAGGCTAAGGCCTAGGGAGCACATTTTTGAGAGGCCGAGGATCAGAGAGAGACTTGCTGCCGGATAAGGAGAGGTGTTGCTGTGAACCAATGATTGTACCGTTACTATTTGCCGATCCTGGCTTGTGGCAACCTATTATCATCCCCAAAGCACCCCGTTATTCATGAGTATCACCTGTGAGTTCTGTGTGGGTGCTGCAAAGGTTTATGGAGCCCAGCATTGATGTAGAGGGCCGTTGGGGGACTGGTTGGTGTCAGAACAGGGAAAGAAGGCTGGAGAGTGGAGGCAGGTCTGATCCCTGGCTTACTACAACCAGGTGGATTTGATTTTCCTTTTCCTTGCGTAGCCAGATGAGGTCAGATATGGCCAGCTGCCTTCCAAGCCTTTTACTGCAGGTGAATAGAAATCATACAATATGGAGAAGGCTGAGTCGATAGCTAGAAAAAAGGCAGAGGGTGTTTGGCAGCTGGAAAAAGGATAAATATTCCAATGTTTAGAAAAGTAAAGATTAAATCAATGAACTGGCACTTAGCTATCAACTGAGCGTCTGTTTCCTTTCATCTTTACTTTACATTATGTCCTATACAGCAATAGATAATGATGCATATTTCACATAGATAGCTGTGCATGTAAAACACACACAGTCACATACATGCAAAAGCTAATAAAGGTAATCAAATAATTTCTAAATTTATTTTATCCTTTAACATACATTAGAATTTGTTAAACAGTACCTCTACCCTACTCAGGGAACCCTACGTGCTTTTAGATTGTGGGCTTTCCTGAATTCATAATTTTGTCATGGAAAACCATAAAATATTGGTATATTGAAAATAGTATGTTAAGTACATTATTTTCAATACTTTGATAGTACCTAAACACTATCAAATTATGAGTAAGCAGCAGTAGGTCCTAATTGAGAAAAGAAAAACAATTTGTATATAAATTTAGAAAATTCTATATATGCAATTTTTCTTCAAATTTACCTGAAATAATAACACTAATATATATTTTCTACCATGAGAAAAAAATTGTCCAGATCTTAATACACCAGATCTTGGTGCTGTGTTCTCCAGTCAATAAGCAATTTCATTAATTAGAATTGTTAACAGATATCTGGGAAGACATAGATGCCATAGATCTGAGAAGGTCACACGCCAGGTAAGCAAGTTAAAGTATCTGCAATTTGGGGTCATTTTGCGAGAGTGACTTGTTAGGAGCTGGAGAATTGGTTGTGACACATAGCAATCCTAGGTGCAACAGAATGAAACACAAATCCTGCACAATGCTGTAAACCATTCATAATCATTCTTATGTTTGAATCCATTTCCAGATGTACTATGTCAATCCCTTTCATTGAGGATGTTTCTCTTTTTCACTGACCCTCTGGCTATACCAAATCCCTTTTAAGGGACTGGTCCTTCCTAGAAGCATCTCCAAAGTTCCTAATATCTCAGCTCATAAGCTTATATATTTATCCACTGGATGCTGAACACGATGGGTCCTGGTGTCATTATATTTTCACCATCATGCTCCTCTTTGGCATCAGTTGGGTCTTCTTCCTGCTCATGCCTTATCTGGCACTATTTCCATCTTTGAGTCTCCACTATGAATTTGAATTATGGCATTGATAAAGAATATTGAATATATCAAGGACTTCTATACTTCTAAGAAGTACAGCCAGAATGCTCCTGAGATGAGAGGATGGTGGGATTTTGTGGCAGGAACTTTGGAGCAATTCTACTTAGTCACTATGAGTTACAATCAACTCAATAGTAGTAGATCTTGGGTGGCCAGTATTGACAACTGTTCACCTCAGCCAGGGGCTGTACAGTCACCCATGGCAACTTCACCAAGGTCAACTTCAGTGTGCCTCTTAGACCTACAGCTAACTCAACTCTGACCAGTGGCAAAAACCAACATTCATCTAGTCTCCCTATCAGGAATTCACAAACGATCTTTTAAAATCCTGCACTAAAATCTCTGGGCAGTAGCCCAGCCCCTGAGCTCTGAGCTCCATCCAGCCCTTTGATAGTTAAGGGGGGTGGGGAAGAGGAAGAGAGACTAATTGAACCTGGCTTGAATAAAAAACAAAAAAAAATGAAGTATAGACCCAAATAATTAAAACTATAAGTAGATAAATCTCTAATCATAGTTGGGTCCTTGAACACTAATTAAAAATGTCAACCAAAAAAAAAGAATGCAAAAAATCACCTTGACCTAATAAACATATATTGGTTGTTTGCGTCAGTAATTGAAAATGCATATTCTTCTCATGTCCACACAGAATGCTGTTTGTGCCAGGCCATAGGATCCATACACAAATCGTAATGATATTAAAACAGATGAATGTCCACACGTTATTCCCTATAGCAGAAAGAAATCTAGGAAACTCCCCACATACTGGAATATGAACAACCCTTTTCTGAAATGAATCTACATATGGCAGGGCAAGGGAAACAGGCCATTTGGATAAAGCATGAATGGACCCCAAGGCAACATTTTAGGACTACATTTCCCAGGACTCAGTGCAAGCTTGATAGAAGCTCCCAAGAGTCTTGTGTGTACAGGAACTTTTTAAAAAGCTTGATGTGGATGGCCATAGCAGGGTGGCAGTGGCCCTGGAAACGGTGGAGGTGGAGGCTGGGCAAGAAGTGCTGAGTCCAGCCAAGTAGGCTAGGTCCAGTTTTCTTTTTCCTGGGAGCTTCTCAATAAAAATTTCTTGCAATGCTCTTTGTCTTCCAAAAGTAACGCTTTCTCTTGGTAAGATGCTGATTCTGGTAAGAAATCTATGTACATGTAACAGGAGAAAGTCGGGTAAAGTTGCTGCCATCAAGTTGATTCTGACACATAGTGGCTTTATAGGACAGGGCAGAGCTGCTCCTGTGGGTTTCCAATATTGTAACTCTTTATAGGAGTAGAAAACCTAGTTGTTCTTCCAAGAAGTGCCTGGTGGTTTTGAACTGCTGACCTGTGGTTACCAGCCTGTAGTAGTTACGTAATGTCTTTTCAATGTGGTAAATAGAGTGAAGGGATAGAGTCTTGCCTGTCAAATAGGATACAGCCTGATGATGCTTCCTTGTGGGTGTGGCCTTCTCATGAGGATGCTGGGAACTTTCTCTCTTCCTCTCTGGAAGCAGGATGCACTCTCACTCTGCTTCACCTTCCTGCTGAAGAGAGACACTCAGGAGCTGGAGAAGCCACGTGGAGATGCCTCCCCGACCACCACAGGATCCACAAGACTTTCCACCACCAGCCTGTGATCTTCTTGCATTTGGCACCATTGTGAGTGGAAACTTGAGTTTGTGAGGAATTTATGGACTAGTATAAGACATATGGGCTAATATTGGACTTATGGGCCTGACCTGGACTGGGCAGGGGATGTTCTCTCAATATACAAAAGCTCTTTGATATAAAGCTCTTTCTTATACATATATGAATGCTCCTGGATTTGTTTCTCTAGTCAGCCTGGACTAACACACAGCCCAATATGAAGCCACTATGCTACCAGGGCTCTTATCTATCTGTCTATCTGTCTGTCTATCTATATATCTATCTATAATAAAAATATACCATGCCAATATTTTTGAGCTGGTTGTAAATTAATTATCATTAAAGGAAAATTACAGATTGAAGTGTTTATATTATGAAATAAAAATATGTATTCAACAATTCTATATTATATTCAACAATTCTATATTATATTCAACAATCCTATATTATTTCCATAAGGAGCTAGAATAATATGAGCAAATTAAACACAAACTAAATAGGAGAAAGAATTCATGCAGAAATTAATGATATAGATAAACAATGAAAGAAATGAAATATCAATGAAAACAATGGATACAACTGACAAACTCAGAAAGAGACTAAGAAAGAGAGAAAAAACAATTCCCAATCTCAAAAATAAAAAGTAGCTTATCTCTAGAGAGCTCACAAACATGTTTTAAATAAAGGACAAAGCATTAAAACTCTGTGCCAACAAATCCATCTTGGTCAAATTTCTCATATAAGCAAAACTTAACAAAATGCATATAAGATGAAAACTAAGATCCACACAGCTCTATATTTACTAGAGAAATTAACTTTCCTACCAAGGACATACCCACTTAGACCCTATCAAGAACATCGCCACTAATGAATTCCTAGCTTAGATGCTTTCACTCATTGAAATGTAGTGTATTACTAAATATGGCCCTTCTACCAATGATGCCTTTTGTGATGTACTGTCCGTTCCAGTCTCTAAGCCTGTGGTTGCAATCCATTATGGAAGACGATCTCTGTTATGGTAATGGCCAGGATTAAGGCGGGATATATTTTGAGTGTCCACTTAACTAGAAGGTGCGACTTACATCACCATCCTTTGTTTCCTTGGGGATATGGTATGCAGAAGGCAAAACTTATACCTTAATCAAAGTTGTCTGCACTCTAGATCGGGACTTAGGAGCACCCACAAGCATAGGGTCCATTTCCTTCACATTTCCTGAGCGCTGTGCGATGCTGAAGTGCACTGCAGACTCCTGGGACTCGAAGGCGCAGACTAAGGGAGGAGTGGCGTTTGCTGTCAGAGTTACAGAATGGTAAAATTAAAATGGGAAAAAGCAAGCATTTGGAACATCTTTAATCTTCACTCTTGGGACTAGTCCTCTGTTAATTTTTCTAAAAGAAAAATAATTATATTAGTGACTTAAATAAATTACTCAATGACTAAATAAAACCAATATTGCATAAAATATTTTAAAATGAAACTCAAAACCAAACTCACTGCAACCCTATAGGACAGGGTAGAACTACGAAGAACACAACTGTTTATAGGAGTAAAAAGTGCCATCTTTCTCCCTTAGAGCTGTTGGTGGTTTTGAAGTGTGGACCTTCTGGGTTGCAGCCCAATGCATAACCACCAAGGCACCGGGGATCCCCTATAGTGGCCTGATAAAACAGAGAATTTCCTAAACTGTAAACCTTTTAAAAAGTGAAAAGCTTCATCTCTCTCCAGAGGGATGGCTGGTGGCTTCACGTTACAGACCTTGCAGTTAGCGGCCCAACACGTAGCCCACTACAGCACCAGGGCTCCATATTTAAAAATTTGAGAATTAAATAAATAAATAGCAATTAATTTATTCATTAAAATTTTAAGAAGTAAAAATATATTCTAACTCATCTTATGAGGTCGACATAATTCTAATATAATCATGATAAAGTAAAAAATAACTTGTAAATGTAGATTGAAAATCATATTACTAATTAGAATCCAGTAATTTATAAAAAGAGTATCACATCATAACCATGAACTCACTAGTCCACGGCCAACAAACTGAATCTGGCTCTGAGCAACCTGTAAGACAGAGCAGAATTGCCCCTTTGAATTGCCGAAGCTGGAAATCTTTCCAGGAGCAAAAAAGGAAAGTCCAAATGAACCAATTTGCATATTAGTAGATTAAAGAGAAGAACCATGTATTCATCTCCAAATATGTAGAAAAACTTATTTTAAAAAACTTTTAGATATCACTGATTAAAAAACTCTCAGAAAACTATAAATGAAAGGACGCTTCCTCAAAGGACTACAAGAAACAATAACATATAAATATACAAAAGTCTCTTGAAAAAGTGTTCACAATAGTCATTGGGAACAGCAAACTGAGACCACCACACACCCACTCACAAGAGTGGTTAACCTTAAAAATAATGAAAACTCAAAATATTGATGAGAATGTAGAGAAATTGAAACTTCCAAATATTATTAGTAGTAATATAAAATGATTCCATTGAAAAGGGTAGTAAATCTTATAAATCTACACTTAGTTTATGGTCTCTTCTTAGGTATTTACCAAGAGAAATTAAAATGTTATATAAACAAACAATTAAATTATAAGATTCTACAAGAATATGCATGGCAACTTTATTACAATTAGTTCAAATTTTAAAAGATCAGGTGGCAAATGAGTAAACTGCTGTACATTCACAAAAAGGAAGACTATTCTGCAATTAAAAAAACACCATCATGGATACATGCAAAAGCATCAATGATTCTAAAAAAGCTTCTACTTTCACAAATGAGCACATATTTTATTATCCGACTTACATGAATTCTGGATCAAACTAATCTATAATGCTTGCCTCAGGGGACTCAGGACAGTGGTTCAGAAGGGGCATGAATCTGAATAGGTATTTGTGTTAAGCTAGGGTAAACATTTGTCAAAACTCCACCAATATTCACTTAAGATTTGTGCTTTTGATTACAAATATTAATAGACCACCCACAAGCCCACACATACCCTTTGGGTCTGATGAAGACTCTTTTGTACGCTGCCTCATCTTTTCTCTGCTCGGTCCTCCTTTCTCCGTCTTCTCCCCTCATTTTTGCATCTGATTCTTTCTCCATCCCCCTCCTTTCCCTTTCTCTACTCTTTCATTTTTAAGCCAGAGCAATATACCATTATTTCCCTGAACCCTTACCCATATACATCCCAAAGTGAAAAGGGGAAGTGATACATACAGAAATATATTTTGAAGTACTTTCATTGTGCTGAAAACTATGTATATATGTTCTACATTCCATCAAATTACTGGCCAGTCTACCTAATATATTTACAGTCTGACTGTTAAGTCATGAGAATACACAAGGAAAGAATAAAGCTGTTAGCTGGTCCACAGAGCCCATGTTGATGACTTTTGGTCGAGAGGGAAAGGTCTCTGTTTTTATTAACTGACATGGCTAAGGCAGTCTTCAACATGTTGCAATGACTCAATAAATATTTACTGAATGACATGATTGCAAAAAATATATGAGACTGCAGGCTTCCAAAATAATTTTCTATATGATTCTTTGCCAAGCTAGTCCTATCATTAAAAACTGAACAATGTTGGAGATAATAAAAAAATTCTACTGACCTGCAGCCCAGAGCATAAAGCCATGCTTACCATTTTAAGCCTCTGTTCAACTTAACAGCTCTCCATCCTCTCTCCCTCCAAACTCTCTGAATAGCAAGCCTACACTTTAAACCCCTCTGTGAGTTTCAGTCTGTTGATCTTTATGGGAGGAAAAAGCCTCATCTTTCTCCTGTGGAACATCTGGTGATTTCAAACTTCCCACCTTGTGGTTAACAGTGTAACATGTAACTACAGCTCCACCAGAGCACCTTCTAGATAAATTTACTCACTTCAAATAAGGCTAGGTTATGCCTTTTGAGGGTCCTAGGCACGCTGGCCTTTGTAGACCCCTTCCTCCACTGTTACAGTTGTTAGGTGCTGTCCAGTGGTTTTACCCTATGGACAGTAGAAAGTATCACTGCCTGGACCTGGGCCATCCTCAAAATTCCTCCTATGATGGGCCCTTTTGTTAAAGTCACTGAAAAAATCTCTCTCATTGAGGATCTTCCTCTTTTTGTTGTTGATCATCTATGTTACTGTGTGAGTCTGGGTTGACTAAAGAAACAAATCCAGCAACAGTCATTGTGTGTAAGAGAGATTTATATCAAAGAGCAATTGTGTATTGAGAAAACTTCCCAGGCAAGTCGAGATCAAGTCCGTAAGTCCGATATCAGCCCCAATGTCTGACACTAGTCCATAAATTCCTATCTAGACTCATGCAGTCCATGCAATGACGCTGAATGCAGGAAGATCACAGGCTGGTAGGTGGAAAGTCTTGTGGATCCAGTGGCAGTGGAAGCATCTCAGTGCTGGTGCAGGTGTCCATGTGGCTCCTCCATCTCCAGAGCTCTGGCTACCATGAGTGTGGCACCATGTGCCTTGTCAATAAGAATGTGTAGTAGAGAGTGAGTGTGATAGTTAAGGTTTATTGTGCCAACCTGGCCGATAAACACATGGGGGATTAATTGAAGGGCAAAGAGACAAATGGCTCGGTGAGCCTCACCTTTCTTGTTTTCTGGTCTCTTGTTCTCTGTTGGTCGGACCAGCATGCGGATGCCTCAGCTAGTTCTGTGTCTCAGCTGGTAAGGCTCACTTCCTGGGAGACATCCCTGAGAAGCAATATGGACCTACCCTGATGCAGCACTAGGTGCTGGGGAAGCCGCGTGGAGACCCCTGCCAGCACTGAGATGCTTACACACTCACTGATTCAGCTTTTCGCCTGCATTTGGAGTTATTGCATGCGTTTTGTGAAATTGAGGAGGACTTTGTAGATCAGTGTAAGACATATGGGCTAATGTCGGACTTATGGGCTTGGACAGCACTGGGTAGGGATGCTTCCTTAATGTACACTTAACTTTTATATAAAACTCTCTTATATACATATGCGTTTCTGTGGATTTGTTTCTCTAGAGTACCCAGACTAACACAGAGAGTGTGGCCTGCCTCCAGGAGGAAAGAGAGGAAATTGCCAGAATCCTGATGAGAAGGCCACATCCACAAAGAAGCATCAGGCTGTGACCTGATTGGCAGGCTAGACTCCACCCTTCACTGTTAATATCCCCAAGTTGACACAGATTATGTAACTGCCACAGATGGCGACCTCGATGTCCCCCAGGATTAGTCCATCCCCTGATACTGTGGCCGCAGTTCATGAGATGAAGTCTCACCATCCTTGCTTCTAAGGAGCATTCTGGCTGTATTTCATCCCAAACAGATTTGTTTGCTCTTTTTGTTCTCTCATGCCTCTGGTTGATTTAGACTCAAAGTGACCTTATAGGACAAATTAGAACTTCCCCGGTGGGTTTCTGAGACTACTTTAACTCTATGGCAGTAGAAAGTTTCATCTTTCTCCCAAGTGGCGGCAGGTGGTTTCAAACTGCTATGCTGCCCAGACTCCTTGTTCTTCTGGCAGGCCCTGCTCTATTTTAATAGGCTTTGTCAATACCCATAATTGAAATACATAAATTCTTCTTCCACATTCTCTATCACTATGTCCAATGCTCACATACATAAAAGGCAATTGAAAACACCCATGGCTTGGGTCAGGTGGACTTAGTCCTCAAAGTGGCCCCCATGCTCTTTAGCATGTTAAAGAGGTCTTTTGCACAGAGTTGCCTAATACAGTATATTATTTTATTTCCTAACTGCTGCTTTCATGAGCATTTACTGTGAATTTAAGTATAGTATATCCCCAACTTCATTATTTTCTAAATCCATCAAGCTGGTTTCAGAAGAGGATATAAAACAAAAGTTATCATTTTTGATATTCCATATGTCTCATGGACTATGTCAAGACATTTGACTATGTGAATCCTAAATTATGGATCGCACTTTGAAAAACAGGAATTGCAGGTGACTTAAGTATACTTAAAGGAGCAGCCCAAGATATAGTTGTTTGAACAGAGCAAAGGGATACTGTATGGTTTAAAATTAGAGAAGGTGTGAATCATGGTTGTATTCTCTCATCATACTTATTTAATCTGTATACTGAGCAAATGATTTGTGAAGCTGAACTATAAGAAGAAAAATATAGCATCAATATTGGAAGAAGGCTCATTAACAGCCTGTGATATGAAGGTGATTCAATCTTGCTTGCTAAAACCAAGAGGATTTGAAATATTTACATTCATAGCTTTTAGTATGAATTACACTTCAACATGAATAAAAAGTTCTCACAAATGGAGTCATAAGCAATTTCCTCCATAAAATGTTAAAATCATATGTTACTGTCATGCAATATGCTTTGCATAGAAGCAAATATAATCTGGGCTGGGTTTATTCCTATGTTATAATTTTACTACATTTAATATTTTCTTCTGATTTTAGGATATATTAAAATAATTTGAGTTCTCTTGGGCCCTTAGCAGTATTAGAGGCTTCGGGCACCGTTCCTTCTGTACCTAATGGATGACTCAACACTTACTGAAAGGCAGGATCCTTTTTCAATTTGTTTTGCCTTTAATTTTTTTCTTTCCCCCTCCTCACTTCCCAACCATCTCAGGTCATCTTTTCAATAGTGACAATGTGTACTATGGGCTTTATTATCAGACTCCACACCTTTTTATAAAAAAAACAATTTTCTAATAAAAAATTCCTCTCTTCAACAGACAACCTTTTAATTTCTCTCTCTCAGAGTAGAGAAGTCAGCCCATTACACATTTATCTTCCTTCTTCAAAGTACGGCTTGACCAGAGAGCTTCTATTGAATTAAGAGAGACTGCAGTTTAATGTGCTCTGGGTGTTTTGAATGAGAGCAGCGCTAATATGCTACATGTTCTGCTACCTGACACAAATGAAAAACCTACTATTCCTCATGTAGCTCCGAAAGGAATGTAAAAATAAATATGGGTAGCAATCTTTTCTTACATCATAAAAGGCACATCAGGGAGTCTGGCAGTTTTAGAAAATATTAACTTATATTACCTTTTCTCTAGTTTTAAGTTCAAAGCATTAGACTGGGGGAAGCACATACTAAAACCATAAAGTTCAGCCTATGGATTTTGAGACCCTACTCTATATTGTTCTCCGGGCTAAGCACTGGGGACTCATATACGTTAAGGAAGTATTATTCCTGACCTTGAGGAACTGTAAGTTTGGTTTACTTTTGTTTTTAAAGTGCTATCTAACCAAAGAAGAACAACGATCAAGGATTGCAACCTTCCATATGAACTACAACTTAATGTAAAGAAAGCAAAAATCTTCAAAACTGGACCAATAGGGAACATCTTAATAAATGGAGAAAGGATTGAAGCTGTTGAGAATTTCATGTTGCTTAGATGTACATCAAGCCTCATGGAAGCAGCGGTCAAGAAATCAAACAATGTATTATTACATTGGGTAAACGTGTTGCACAAGACCTCTTCACAGTGTTGAAAAGCAAGGACATTACTTTGAAGACTGAGGTGCACTTGACCTAAACCATGGTATTTTCAAACACCTCATATGCATGAGAAAGTTGGGCACTGGATAAGGAAGACCAAAGAAGAATCAATGTCTTTGACTATGGTGTTGGCAATGAAGACGGAAAGTACCATGGATGGCCAAAAAAAAAAAAAAAATGCCCAAAGAAATCTGTTTTGGAAGAAGTACAGCCAGAATGCCATTTCGAAGTGAGTATGGTGGAACCTCATGTCATTGACTTTAGTTGTGTTATCAGAAGAGACCCATTCCTGGTAAAGGACATCAAGCTTGGTAACATGGAAGGGCAGCAAGAAAGAGGAAAACCCTTGAAGAGCTGGATTGACACAGTGGCTGCAACAATGGGCTCCAACACAACAATCATTGCGAGAATGGAAAAGGACCAAGCAGTGTTTTGTTCCACGTACATAGAATCACCGAGTTGGAGTTGACTGACGGCACTTACCAGCAAGCAAAGAAGGCATCAAGGATTATACCCAAATACCTTTTCACATGTAAGTATTGTTAAGCATCCACATCCACACCCATGTAACCCGAAATACATTCATGTAGGCAGAGTATATTCATTGTCTCATTTTTAGGCTTAGCCACATGACTTGCTGGAGCCAATGGGATATAAGCATATGTTACATCATGCCAGTCCTATTCAGAAGCTTCAACGTTTGTGGCAAACTTAGATTAGGTCTCTTGTAGTTCTTCACTCTACTATGAAAATAAAATGTCTTCAAAATTAGAATTCGCTCTCATCTTGCAGCTTCTGATTTATAGTGATCCTATAGGATAGAGTAGAACCGCACCTTGGGTATCCTAGACTTTAAATCGTTTCAAGAGCAGACAGCCTCATGTGGGATTGAACTACTTATCTTGCAGTAGATGTAGTTGATGAAGAAGAGCTCCATGTACTCCGTCCCCGGGGCTCCCTAAACAGTCCTAGACAAAGACAATTCTTCAAGCCTGGAAACTAGAATAAGATGAAACATGTATCAAAACAGAGTCCAACCAGGCTGACCTGCACCAAAGCTCTACCACACACGAGCTTTTTATTTTTCAATACAGGAAAAGTTAATACAAATAAATTTGACTACTGCAGTTTACCACAGATTTTCTGTAACATCAAACCATATGATAAAAATCTAAAATGCAAATAGTGTATTATTTGAGTAGTATTAATATAATTACTGAGGAAATAGCCCAAAATATAATGCTTTACCCTGATTCTTTAAAAATCCAGAAGATTGTGTTAAAAAATTTCAAAAACAGAGTTAAAACTTTGTTTTGGTAAGGTCTTGTGAAATTTGTACACTCATACCCTTTTGATAGCACTGTAAATTGGCCCCAAACCTTCAGGAAAGTAATTATAAGAACTATACAAATGTTTGTGGTTTGGCTTACTAATTCCATTCCTGAAAATGTTCTAAAGAAATAATATTTTCTTTTAATGAGAACTTAATGCTTAGCTAGAAGTTTTTCCTCCACAATAACCCTTAACAGTATAAAATGATAAAAAAATTATGCAACTATACAGATAATAATTGGAATATACAAAAGGTCTTCAAGAGGTTATGGAAAACTGGAATTAAAAATACTGTAACTTTTCCAGAATACTTTAAAGCTTCCTTATATGTAGTCAGTTAGGATAAATCAGCTTTATAAAATATTGTAAGATGGATTAATGAACAACAGCTATGTGGAAAAACAAAATATAAAGTACTGGTAATTTAAAAGAACAAACTAAATTGCAACTATATAAAGTATGTAAGCATAAGGATTAAAATCCTCCTAATCCAACTCTTTTAAAAGTTTTCTTTAATGTGTATTAAAAGAATTTGTATCTGGTATGATGTATCTTGACAGACAGATACATAATTAAGCCCTGAAAAAATGGAGATGCATGCCCTGTTTATTACTACCAGTTATCATTAAACTAAGATGTAAATCATAAAAATATCAATTTTCCCCATTTTGACCCAGAGAATAATAATAAAATGTTTCAATAAATTTAATCATTGAACTTGAAAAACCGATTCTTAAATTTATGTAGAAAGGCAACAATCAAGAATAGCCCATAAAGGCAGATCTTACTCTACCAATTATTAAAATGATTCTAAAAAAACATCAAACTTAATATAAAACAAAACTAATGGTAATGCCATACATGTAGATTGTAGAACTCTTCCTGACCTGGTACTGCTCCTCTTCAAAGCAACCAGTGGAACAGAATGGAGAGCATACACTTAGCTTGAGCCAGTAGCTGAACAAGTGTGGGAGTAAGAGTCAGAGTATTCCCACAAATATGCAGACAGATTTGTCAGAGGATATTTGTTTCTGGTCTTTCCTATTTTGCAAATATATGCAAGAGTGTGATAGAGCACAAAGAGAACACAATTATTAAATTGTTAAGCATAGCAAATACCCAAGGGACTGAGTCACTGGGTCTGGAGGATCCGTTTTAGAAGACACCAATGTCAATCAACTCCCGTGATCCCAAGACCACCAGAACTAGATGGGTCCTGGCTCCTAATACCTGTCTGAAAAGGATCACATTTGAAATTCCTGAAAGCAGTGAAGAGCCTAGGTTTACTGCTCTGATAGAGACTGGTGGAATGTCAAGATTATTACCCTTAGTCACCTTTCAGGTCTGGAATTGAATTCACCCAGATGTTAAGAATAATCAAGCACTTCAGATAAAAAAGGTGGCACTTACTGAGTACAAAGTATCCAGTGTTATGAAGGAAGGAAGGAAGAATTGAGAGCAGGAAACAGGAGTAAGTAATGAGGGAATTTCAATAGATCAGTTGAAACAAGATGTTTATTAACTATTGAATGTAAAACCGATGATGATTGTTTTTGCAAACCATCTAATTTGTAATCCTAATTTTTTAGATAAAATTTCATTATAGAGAATATATGGGAAACCCCCAAAACAGACATTCAAACTGTCTTGGATATAGAAATAGCATTGGTATTCAGGTGTTCAGACAAAATATATAACAATTAGTGGTCAAAAACTTAGACTACAATGTCATAAACCCATCTAAGAAATTGGATACATTTTTATATCCTATTTGGTATCCACAAAGCTACATACTAATAGTAGGACCACATACAGCTTGCTGCCTGTCTTCATGAATAATATTGTATCAGAACACAGCTATGTCATTTTATTTATTGATTGATTTTACATTTTATTAGGGGCTCATACAACTCTTATCACAATCCATACATATACATACATCAATTGTATAAAGCACATCCACACATTACTTGCCCTAATCATTTTCAAAGCATTTGCTCTCCACTTAAGCCCTTTGCATCAGGTCCTCTTTTTCCCCTCCCTCCCCACTCCCCCTTCCCTCATGAGCCCTTGATAATTTATAACTTGTGATTTTGTCATATCTTGCCCTATCCAGAGTCTCCCTTTCCCCCCTTCTCTGCAGTCCGTCTCCCAGGGAGGAGGTCACATGTGGATCCTTGTAATTAGTTCCCTATTTCCAACCCACTCACCCTCTAGTCTCCCAGTATCGCCCCTCACGCCCCTGGATTCCCTGTGCCTCCAGCTCCCATATGCAACAGTGTACAACCTCTGCCCTATCCAGTCCTGCAAGGTAGAATTCGGATCATGGTAGTTGTGGGGAGGAAGCATCCAGGATCTGGGGGAAAGCTATGTTCTTCATCGGTGCTACATCGCACCCTGACTGACCCATCTCCTCTCCTAAACCCCTCTGTGAGGGGATCTCCAGTGGCCGACAAATGGGCTTTGGGTCTCCACTCTGCACTTTCCCCTTCATTCACTATGGTATACACACACACACACACACACATATATATGTATATATATATTCTTTTTTTTGTGTGCATGATGCCTTATACCTGGTCCCTTTGGCACCTCGTGATCGCACCAGCTGGTGTGCTTCTTCCATGTGGGCTTTATTGCTTCTGAGCTAGATGGCCGCTTGTTCACCTTCAAGCCTTTAAGATCCCAGACACTATCTCTTTTGATAGTCGGGCACCATCAGCTTTCTTCACCACATTTGCTTATGCACCCATTTGTCTTCGGCGATCATATCATGGAGGTGTGCAGCCAATGATATGATATTTTGTTCTTTGATACCTGATAACTGATCCCTTCGGGACCACGTGATCACACAGGCTGGTTTGTTCTTCCATGTGGGCTTTGTTGCTTCTGAGCTAGATGGCTGCTTGTTTATCTTCAAGCCTTTAAGACCTCAGACACTATCTCTTTTGATAGCCGGGCACCTTCAGCTTTCTTCACCACATTTACTTGTTCACCCTCTTTGGCTTCAGCAGTTGTGTCGGGAGGGTGAGCATCGTAGAGTGCCAATTTAATAAAAGAAAGTATTCATGCATTGAGGGAGTGCTTGAGTACAGGCCCAAGGTCCTTCCGCCACCTTAATACTAAACCTATAAATATAGGCATTTATAGAGGTCTAGACAAAGACATGTACATACAAATATATATATATATGAGGACGGGGAAATAGATCTATGTGTCTATATTTATAGATATGTCATTTTTATTGTCTCTGGTAGGTCTGTGCTGTAACACTAGTGTGAAATAGTTGCAACAGAGACTGTATGATTTGAAAAACTTAAAATATCACTATTTGAAACTTTACAGAAATAGTTTCTGGCACTGCTATACATAATTCAATCTAAAAAAGAGAGAAATATTTACCCATACAGATGGATCCCAAACTAGTGTTAGTGGGGGAAAAAGGTATTGTAGAAAGATGCGTAGCATACTACATAGTAATTTTATTTTTTGCGTGATAAAAAAATACATATAACACCAGCAATTTCTAAATGCACAATCCCATGGCATTGGTTACATTCTTCAAGTGATGCAACTATTCCAGCTGTCTTTTCCCAAATTATATCACCATTAACAAGAACTCGCCACCCCATAATCTTCTCGTCTAACCTGCAGATCTGCTGTTGTCAATTTGAACACATATTCTTTCCAATAGCACAATGGTCAAGGTAAATATTCAGTTCGGATTAAGCTAAACTATCATTTGGCATCAAGATGACTTCAGGAGGCTAGTTTTGTTTTAAGGGATAGAGATGAACTATGAGCAATCATTTCGCTGTCATCCAGTCATGAGGGCTTGCAGAAAGTCTGCATAAATCTGAAGTTTCTGTTCCACATCCTTTCCCTCCTTCTCATCTGAATCCTTCTATGCAATTTTTGCATGAACCATTCAGCAAGAGCACCCAAGTCGTTCTTCTCCACTCATGGCAAAGGAGGCAGTGGAGGAGTTATGAGACAATCATTCCAGTTCCTTCTCAGATCCCTGACTCTGCCCACCCAACCTTTTGTGTGCTACTGCTGGCAAATAGAATCCAATTGGGGGATGCTGAGTGATCACACGTAAGCCTCTAAGTGTCCAGGGACTCCTCGATGAGCTTGGATACAGAATAGGAAAACTAAAACCGATATTAGGTCCCTGACTGAAACCGAAATACTCCCCACTACTGTGTGAATGATGACTCTCCGTGACTGATGGGACACGGTACAACTGCCCCCTGTGAGTTCTGAGAATATAATTCATTACAGGAATAGAAAGTTCTTGTCGTTCTTCCAGTGACTCTTGGTTTTGACCTTGCAGATAGCAGCCAGTGCATAAGCACGATGCCAGCAGGGCCAATTTTAACTAGAACAGGGGTGGGGAAACATTTTTTTTCAGCTAAGGGCCATTTGGATATTTATAATATCATTTGTAGGCCATATAGTATCAATTTAAAAACTAGCCTGCCATATTCCATCAGACATTTAATTAATTCACCCCTCATGTGATGGCTCCTCTTTGGTGAGGTGTGTGATGTTAGCTGCTATTGATGACTTTCTGGGCCTTCTATGGCCTACAGGCCAGACATTGCCCCACTCCTAGACTAGACTGTCCCATAAGCTATGGCCCTAAATGAATAGAAAGACAAAGACAACAAGGAAGACCCTTGATGACAGATTGATACAATGGTTACAATGGGCTCAAGCACAACATCACTTGTGACGGTGGTGCGGGACCAGGTGGTTTTGCCCTGCGGTACAGAGGGTCACTCTGAGCAGGAATTGTTCCAATGGCAAATATTAACAGCAACAACAGATCCCTAAACCCAGAGAAAATATCCTATGGGGTATTTGGATGTGAATAAGCTGTTCCTTGTTGTTGTTATGAAACTGTATAACATACTTCCCCATTCAACATTTTAAAGGTGTTCGGCTTAGTGATAGCACTTCCATGAGCCAAGCTGTACAACTACCACTCTTAATTCATGCCACACTTCCCATTGCCAGAAACAGAAGCCCACTGCGCCCCAAACAGCGGCTCCTCCTCACCCCTCCCTCTTGCCTTTCTTTCACAACGACTAGTAAACATTGCTCTCTCTATGTTTTCCCTTTTCTTGTCATATCCTATATGTACATTTCCCAATGTTTATCCTTTTGTGCTTGACTTATTTCTCTCAGGATGTTTCCCGTGTCTATATTGTGGCATGGGTCAGGCCTTCATTGTTCTTTGTGTCTCAGTAATATTCCCCCTGCATTACGTACAACATTATATATATATATACACATACATACACATGATGGTGAATATATAGGTTGTGTCCACCTTTGGGCTATTATAAAGAGTACTACAGTGAACATTGGTTCATACATTCACAACTCTGCTTTCCAGTCTCTTGGGTATATGCCTCAGAGTGGAATTACTGGATCATATGGTGGATCATATGGACATATTGTTTTCAGTTTTTTAAGGAAATACTTCATTGGTGTCCGCAGTAGTGTGACCAGCTAACAGTCCCACAGGTAATAGTTACGGGTTCCAATATTCTCATAGACTCCTAACATTTGTTAGTTTTAGTTTCCGTTAGTCTGCTTGTTTCGTTCTTATTCTTTTTGGATAAAGATTTTTCTTTACCTTTTTTTGATAAAGCACTTTGGTCAACAAAAATATTTAAGTTCTATGTGGTCCTATTTGTCTTTCTTATCTTTTTCTGTGTCTGCTTTTCTTTTCAGATATTCAATCCATCAAAAAACATAAGTTCCATATCCATGTGCCTATATTTTCATCTAAACTTTTTATGGTTTTAGTTTTCATTTAGATCTTTAATCCATTTTTGAACTGGATGCCGTGTATGATTTGAGCCATGGATCCTGATTCAGTCTTCTGCACATGGAAATCTGACTTCCCCAGCACCATTTATTGAAAAACGGTTCCTTTCCACTGAATGGTCTTACCAACCTTGTCAAAATACAACTTATTACAGATGTGTAGGTGTGATGCCAGTTATTTAAAGTAATTAAAACAAGTAGAAGTTTGTAAGCAGTAACAGAGGGGAAAAACAGTTCACGGCTTAACCTCTTACCAAAAGGCTCGTACTTCAAATCCACTGAAATGTACTTACTCTTTGAAATTAAAGACAGGATGCAATTTGGGGTGGGGAGTACATAAGAACTCTCAAAGATAATGATGATTCTTGATTTCTTAAGTTGGATGATGTTCTTGTGTTAAGACTTCTTTATTCCTCTAGAGAAAAAAAAAGATATAATTTAGAATTATGAATGACTTTATAACTAAATTTCAAACAACATATATGATACAATATTATTTAGATAAAACATTTTACTTATGTAATATTAGAAGAAAATGCATGCCCATACAAATATACACAAAAATATGTGTCCCTGTTTCTTGAACATTCTAAGGCTTCTGACAACCCCAAATTTTAATAAATATAAATGTTTCAAATAGCTATTGTCTTTAATACTTGTATATTAAATTACATTGAATTAGAGAAGTATATCTCTACAAAAGTCTCCTAAAGTATACTTGCATCAGTCAGCCATAACTTGAGAAATATTTAACCTAAACCTTAAGTCATTATGAAAACGGCAGAACATATTCCCTTCGTTTTTCTTGTGTTTGAAGTAAAATGTCATTGTTAACAGTGTCAACTGGCCTATCCATTTCACACAGAATAGGGAAGAAAGCTAAAACATCGCTCCTTCCTCCCTACCAGGTAAATGTACTCGCGGACGAATAAGCATTTGTCTTCATGGCACACAAAGCAATTGACTTGATACCTTGGGTCACACTGGCTTTTTGATTCACATAGATTTGCATCTTGACCTGAATTGTGGTGACAAAATATAGATCTGGACAATCTATTCAGGAATAAGTCATACATGAGAGAGTAAATTGGAAAGGAAAACACTTTCTTTGACATTTTTATTACATTAGACTTTTTTGGTGGGGGGGGTTGTACTTAAACTGTGTTCAGGTTTTCACAGGCAAGACAACTTCTTATACTTAGCCCATTTCTGTTCAAATCTCTGGGAACGAGCGGTGAGGTAGAGCAGGCTGGGTGTCATTTGTACAGCCCAAGTAGGTATTACGAGTGCATTTCACGTAGCAACCAACCAACCGGTCAGACTAGACAACTTGGAAAAAAGTCCTTTCACGAGCTAATGTCAGGATGACCCAGTCGATACCTACAGCAGAAAAACGCAGCAGTACTTAGAAAAGATCAGCACAGGAAAAACTCTGAAACAATCGTATCCTTTCTTCAGTCTCCATCAAAGGGAAGGCTCTTACTAGCATTCTGTTCTCTTGCATCGCTCCCACCATGAAACTGTTTGTTCTGTCAGTGCCTCTTTGAAAAGAAGCAGAGGAGTAAATTCATACCAATAGATGTAACTTAGGAATTAGCTATTGCTAATAAAAGAGCCTTCCAAGCACAAAGTATAGCACACAGCATAAACCCCCAAACTAAATAAGTGCATAAAACCAAAGTCAAAGCAGTCGTCTGGACTTAGACCCAAGGCAGTCCCGGTGATGCAGAGTAGTGCTGAGCCACTGGGGCTTTTTAAAGCTGCAGTCTTTGCGGAATAAGATTGCCAGGTTTCCCTTCCAAGATGTCACTGGTGGGTTAGGCCTGCTAGCCAATAACTTAATAGCAGAGTACAAATTTGTTTGTATTCCCCAGGGACTCCCCAGTTCCCCCGTCTGTTTATTTCTTTACCTGGTAAGTTCTACAGAAGCAAAAAACCTAGTCGGTCTTATTCCTTGAGAAATCACCGGTGAAGCAGAGATATAACACAATTTAATTCATTCCTCAAAGGTGTTCCGTTCTAATGGGATGGAGGTAAAGTCCTGGGAACACTCTTCAACAGCAGCCCGAAAAAGGTAACTGTCGCCCAGAAAAGGAGTGGCATCAGGACTTGTCTTCACACTCACCATCCTGCTATGGCTCCTCAACTGATTTCCATGCTTCCCGGGTCTCCACTAAGCACGGAGCTTCATCTTTTCTTCCCCGAACCAATAAAAACAGCCAAAATCATTCTAGCTCCTTATTTCTTGTTATGGCTATAATTCTAATTGGATTAATTTCTTCTATGTAGGAGCAGAGCTCCTTCACCCTTATCAAAGACAATGCATTGACATATTTTAAAATTAATTTTACAAGGCTGAACAGAATCAAAAGAGAGACATTGGGAATCTACTGAAAAGTGCAGAGCTCCAGTGGCAGAGGGAGCGTGAATGCAGAGGTTGACCACACGGTCAGCGATTCAAAATCACCAGCCCTTCTCTGGGAGAGAGAGGAGGGAGGCATTGTGGCCCTATGAAGATTGACAGCGGGGAACCCCCAGGGGTAATTCGGCTCTGTCCTACAAGGTCACTATGGACAGCCGTGAGTTTGGCGTTGAGTTACTTAGATGTGCTGGTCATTTCCATTACTTATTAGAAGATTAACATCATTGTAGAAAGTTAGAAACTTCGACCACTGAATCCACAATTTAATGTTTTTAAAAATGCATGTATTCTATGCTGCAAAATCCAGAGATGCTAGCCCGAAATGAAAATTTTCAGCATTATTTTGAGGACATGTCCCCACTGATTAAAAAGCAAAACAAAACGCCGTTTCTCATTTTCCTTTCACTTTGAATGCAACCTATTGTGGAAACACACTTCACGCACTTGCACCCACAGTCCATGTTTATTCCTGCCATCAGTCCATGTTTATTCCTGAACCAACTTGCTGCCATCAGTCCATGTTTATTCCTGAACCAAGGCCACAGACTCCTTTTCTTTCCCTTGACTTTGCTGATCCTCTCCCAAACCACAACTTGCTACCTACTCTCAGCTGTATTTATATTTAAATTCTTGTACTTCTTTTGTTCAGCAGTTACAGACTCTGTGAAGTCTCATTGGATAAATCATTTGTTCTATTGTGGTAAATATATACTTAACAAAAAATATTTTCTCACGCCAACAATGTTTACACATGTACAGTTTAGTGGTATTAATTATCCAAATAATAAGGATGGTAATTTGAGGACTAGGGTGCTACTCACCCAAGCCATAGTATTTTTAATTTTTTTACATATATATGTCACTGAATATGAAAGACCGAAGAGTAATTGATGTGTTTCAATTATTCTATATCAGTAGTTCTCAACCTGTGAGTTGTAACCTCTCTGGGGGTCAAATAACCCTTTCACAGGGGTCACCAAAGGCTATCAGAAAACACATATTCCCGATGGTGTTAGGGACCAAGATGCTGCTCCTCTATCTGTCTCCAGGCAGGTCTGCCCACATGCAGATACACCCACATACAAGTATCCCGCATGAAGAGTGTTACCCAGACTACATCATGCTTCAAGACAAAATTTCATTTCTTTTCAATTATAAAGAAATATTTCACAATATATAATGACATTGCTTTTGCAATTCACCCCTTTGCTTTAATGATGTTCAATTTATAACAATGAAAATACATCCTGCATATCAGGTATTTACGTGATGATTCATAACAGCAGTAAAATGACAGTTAGGAAGTAGTAATGAAAATAATGTTACGGTTGGGGTCACCACCACATGAGGAACTGTAGGAAAGGGTGGCGGCCTGAGGAAGGCTGAGACCCACTGCTTAGTATTGAAAGTACCATGGACTCCTGAGAGGACAAACACCCCTGTCTTGGAGCAAGTACAGACAGAGCGCTCCTTAGAGACAAGGATGGTGAGAATCTTACATACAGTGGACCACCTATCAGGAAGGACAGTCCCTGGAGGAGGACATCGTGCTTTGTAAAGTAGAAGGGCAGGTAAAGAAAGGAAGGTCCTCCGGGAGATGGATCGACACGTAGCTGCAACAACGGGCTCATGCCTAGGAACAATTGTGAGGATGGTGCCGGCCCATGCCGTGCCGTGCTTAGGGTCCCCGTGGTTTGAAACTGACTCAATACCTTAACAATAGCGAAAACAATTATGTGCACCACTCTGTTCAGCTGCCATCCTTATATATTTCCAAATTTTTATATCACTTTTAACAGAATTGTGTTTAATGCCTGTTCAGTGACTACGGAAAGCCTTCACATCTTAAGAGAAGCAGCCTGTGGTTTCTCATGCTGGTTACATTCCTCTGATTGTTTCTGTTGTACCACCTGTAGGAGAAGAGTCTCCTTTGCATTAAGCAAGTGGGCTTGAGTCTCTGCTTAAAAACTTATTTATGTGGCCATTGTTTAATGCTTTAACTCTCTAATTTCCTGTTTATACCTGACAATGAGGACTGTGCTTATTCTCATCAAGCTATTAATATAGTTAATATACAGAAAGAACACAACACATCCCAACTAGAAACCAATGGGTACTTCTCTTTGGAGGGGAGGACATAAGCAAGTTCTGCTTTCAACAAGCTCAGTTTGTGATAGAGCATTGTGTTCCAGGGAGGTATCAGGGTTGGAAACAGAAGAACTTCTAAATCTTTAAGTATCAATTAAATTCACAGAAACAAGTGAAATAATCCAGAACAACTGTGCAGTAAAAACAGAGAAGAGAAGCTACGAAGGGGACACCTGAGGAGCAAAGACGTTGACGAAATTGCACTAGTGAATCAGTTTGTCCCCTTTCTCTTCATCAGTGATTTGCTCAGTCAGCCGTCACTCCCCGATGGTGGTGTTGCAGATTCTATAACCAGTGAAATGGGAAGCACGTTGGACTAGAGTTTCAGACAAGAAAGCAAAGGAAGAAAGGGCAACAGCTAGTGACAGGCCCTGAAAGCAGTTTCTTGAAATGCACTCATGACATTTGTCTGGTCGCCAGAGAAGTGAGGATAAATTAGACATGCTGCAGCACAGGGTGATATGGGAGCAAGCAGGGTCAATGAACTAGCAGTGAAATAAAAGTCAATACGCGATAAAAAGCTAATAGTCGATTATACACAGTGGGAGGTAAAATGTATGGTCAGGAAGGAAGATATTTGAAATGGAAACATATGGTGAATTTAAAAAATCAAGCAAATCATCATTATTGGTAGCTAATAAGAAATGAGAAAAACAACCAGCTACTTTAAGTGAGGGGGTGAACCAAATTTGAAGCCAAAATTGGAGAGATGATCTTCCTGGGCACTGAAGATACCAAAAGTGTGCTTAGCGTGGGAGAGGAAAACACAGAGCCAGTTACAAATGAATGAATGAATGAATGAATGAATGAATGCATGTATGCATGCAAGGGGGATCCATCGAAACCCGCATCAAGAAGGCATAACAGGTGGCAAACTACGCTGGCACTAACTTCAAAGGCTTGGAAAAGGAAGCAAACAAAACTGTCGGTTTGCATTTCTGAATCTCGGATGTATGACTCATGGCAGCACAGCACAGACACTTGAAAAGCACAGTTTGAAACTGACAAATAATTGCTTTCTGTCACAGTGTCTGATTTACTTCACAACTCTTACTATTAAAGAGTGACTTCTCAGTCAGTGACCTATCAGAAAAAGAGAAAGCCATGTCAGGTATTTAAAACAGGCGGCTTAATATAGATCATGGCTTGAACTAGTCTGTCAAGATTTGGAGAAGAAGTAATGGGAAAATATTGTGACCTGGGAATTAGTAACACCAGGAATTACTAACACTGTGATTGCTCCTGGAGGTAAAGAAATAAAAGGAGAAAATGAGAATGTGGTGGGCCCTGCTCGCAGGAGCCCTCTCTCCTGCTGCTGGAACGGCTGGCAATGTCCCTTGACCCACATGTAAGCTTCCAGGCCATTATAACCACTGCATCACAATTCTGTGTGCTTCAATTATCTCCAATCAACCAAAATGCTTTCATACTGTCCCCTAAATAGTTCAAGAAAACGTCTCATTGTTTCTAACTCAATCACTGAATGATATTAATTCCTATTCTAGTTCAATCAAAATCTGCCCTGTGTATTTTGCAGCCTAACAGCTATACATTTTAAGACACCAAACACAGGGAACTGGAAAAGAAAGGAATATTTTGGTTAACGTGGGAAGATATGGATGGATCCAGCCTCTCCATCAGGACACAGCCCAATGATGTCTTGTCAAAGGTGTGGCCTATTTAGAGAAGATACTAGCGCAAGCTGGATTCTCCCTGGCACCTCTTTTGCTTCTTGCTGGCTTGAACTCTGGATTTGACTTCTGGGGCTGGAGGCCCAAGTAGCCTGCTTTCTCTGGGAAGCTGTCAGTGCCCTGCTATGTTCCTGCCAATCTCGGCTCCATTTAATTCTGCACCCACTGGCTGGTGATCTCCCACTTCCCACTTCACCTTCCTGCTTCCCTGCCCAGAAGTTGGGTGAGTCTGCAGGGGCTTCCAGCTACCATCTGACTCATGAAGTTGAGTTGGACTGAGCTCAACTGCTTTCTTGATAAAAACTTATTTCTTGATATAAAGTTCTTTCTTATACACATATTTATGTCAGTGGTTTTATGCCTCTGGAATACCCAGCATAACATAGCTAGTAATAGAAATGATTATGTCACAAGGAAAGAAGAAAATAGTGCCCATTTCAATTTCTTTATTCCCAGACTCTAGTCCCACAATCTATTGATAGCTGATTCCAAGCACTGAAACATCATCAAGAAAATTTCCCCGATATTACCTTAACTGAATTCCCAATACACCCTCTAACATGCTATAAGGATAACAGTGGCCGCATAGTAAGATCTTTGGGAGTCTTTTGGAGTAAGCTCTTACCACATTTATTTCATTATAAAATCTCTGTTGGTCAAAAGCAATGTTAAATGGAATAATGAGTAAGAAATTCATAGACTGAGGTATAGGTAAAAGTATTATGGGCCTGAGATGTATATTCATACTCCCGCCAAAACCAAATTCACTGCTATCGAGTCACTCTGACTCATAGTGATCCTATAAGACATGATAGGACTGCCGTATGGATTTCTGAGGCTGTAAACCTTTATAGGAGCACAGAGCCTCATTTTTCGACCATGTAGTGCCTGGTGGGTTTGAACCACCGGCCTTGTGTTTAGGAGCACAATGTGTAACCCACCACACTACCAAGGCTCCTTAGATTTATACTCCAAAAGTCAAACTCACTGTCATCAAGTCAATGCTGATACCTAGAGACCCCTGTTAGTTCCTGAGACGGTAACTGTTTATAGGCGTAGGGAGCCCAGGCTTTCTCGGGCGGAGCAGCTGAGGGTAGCAGATCGCCAACCATGTGGATTGCAGTCTGATGCATAATTAGACGCCACCAGGGCTCCTTAGATTCATACTAGACAAGCGCCTATTTTTAAGTAAACACATCAGTTACCTTCTAAGCGGAAAGGGTTTCAATATATTCAAACTGAACCTAATTAGCTGGCTGACCCATTTAGGGCCTAGTGCAGCCATACAGAGCCATACCCGAGTTTCAGCTTCTGCTGTTAGTGGGCTGGCCATCAAACAGTGCCAGTAGCCAGAACAACTTTGATGTGGCGAGTCCTTACCGAGAAGCCTAGACATTACCCCCATCCCTGTCACCAATGTTATTTTGCTCATGAACCCATTGAGCAAGAACAGAAAGGGAAGGGAGGCTTGCTGGCATCCACAGATGAGATTGCAGGATGGCCTTTGTTGAGCATTTATTAGTGTTGGGCACAGTATTGTCACACTCATTAGCCATTTTAATAAGTTTGTCCACACACTTTCCCCTAGGTTTCCTTTCACCAACTTAACCTTGAACTATACCTAAAAAGCTGGCCAAACTATTAACCCCGTCCCATCAATTGTCTGGCGATACATACCTCAGGTAACATCTCTGGAAAAAGCCTCTGAAGTTCTTACTATTCCCCAAAAGAACTTCCCTTCCCCATTCTCTGTCAGGCCACCTCTGCAGGGGGAGGTACTGCTACAGCAGTTAACTGTGGAATGCCGCCGCAGTTCAGTACGGATCATCTGAAACATTCTTTCATCCGTTAATTATGAAGGACCCTTTATGAAATCTGGGTAGTGAAGATAAACACAATGGCTACTTGAAAGGTTGGTGGTTAAAATCCATCTAGTGACACCTATCTTCCTAAGTGTTTGGAATTAATCAACTAAATTGTGCCTTCCTTGTCATGTGCATCTACCGTCACACGGGTACGCCAGGTTTCTGTCGATGTGTTGCTGTTGTCAGACGGCTTCCGGTCACTTACCACTCACTGTGATTCTATGAAGCACTGTCTGGACCGGGGCCGTTCCCACAACAGTTGCTGTATTGGAGGCCATTACTTCGGCCGCTGGGTCCGTCCATCTAGTTGAAGGCTTCCTCTCTTTCACCGGCACTGCTTCAAGTATGATGTGCTTCTCCCACGACTCTTGCATCCTGATAACACGTGCAAAGTACGGGAGAAAACGACTTGCTGATCTCATTTTGAAACAGACTTTTAGTTGTACTTCTTCCACGACAGATTTTCTTATTCTTCCGACAGTCCACATTCAATATTTATGGCATATTCAATATCATGCTGACATAAATGGCAAAAAAAATTTAATTCTTTGGGTATATTAGTAATTTCCTGTGTCAGATTTTGCACTTGTTTCCTTGCTCCATATTAGAGCCTGCTTTTAGTTAGAGACCTTTAAGTTTTTGTGTGAGGGAGGTGGATGAATGAATATTGAGAAGAATTAGAAAATCACCACAGAGAATGACTTGGCAGTTAGGGGTCTCAGCTTAGACATGCCCCATTAATCTGGCCACAACGGTGTCAAGATTAGGCTATGGCCTGAGACTAAAATTAGAATTTTATTAGGAAAACAGCATTAAAAATAAGCACAAGTGGGGAGATAAACTTTTGGAATGACAGAGGAAAGAACTTGATAAACTTATTCTCCCTCCCAAACAATAAAAATACAGGCAAACTAACTAAAACCCATCATTTCAGAGCTCTGGGAATTACCCATACCGCATAACAAGCTAATCATCATCCATCCAAGAGAAACCACCGCCTATTAGATAGGATGACGGGTGATGGTTTAACCTTTGCTGTTCTTATCACGTCTTCCTCCCTAGCTCCTTGGCATGGGAGTCAAAAGCTGACAACCTTGTAGAGAACGAAGACAGTTTAGCACTTTTAAGAGCACCATGAGAAACATTATCCTTATAAAATGGTCGTTATTTTGTCCTCACTTGAATCTCCCTGCATAATCTCTCTTCTCAGAGAGTACTGGTTTTAATTTTGTTCATTAAACAAAACCAAAATTAATTTCCATTAAGAAACAGAAGTGAGAACCCAGGAGTAAATGCATTGTCGTACAAACAGCTGATCTCTAACAAGAAGCACATTAAATGGGAGAAAGGTAGCGTTTTAAGTGTTTTCTTGAAAGACAGTTTTTAACAAATCATGCTGGCAAAAATTGATATCTATTTTCAGAATAATTATACAGGAGTCTTATCTCCCTCCATATACAAATTCAAGATGGGTCAAAGACCTACATGTAACCTAGAACTATAAGATGATCAATTTTAAAAAGTAGGGTCAAACTGGAGTGCTCTAGTGCATGGAATGAGTACACTAACAAATCTAAGAAAAGCATGCAGACAGAAGATGACCCAGTAGATGACTGGGCCTCTCTAAAAATAAGACACTTCTTCTGTACAACAAGAGGTTTCATGAAGACGGTAAAAGGGGAACTTGCAGGCTAGAGGAACATTCTTTTTCAATGACCTCAGAGAAAGAACTGCTCTCTAAAATGTATAGAAAACTTCAACACCTCCACAAGAAAAATACAAATAATTCAATTAAAAGTAGGCAGAAGACATGACCAGACAAGCAAAACAGCCATCCATGTAGCCAACAAACATATGAAGTCATGCTAGCAATCATTAGCCATTTGAATAATGCAAATCAAAACAGAAATAGGATAAGACCACATAAAAGTATCAATAGAAAAGCTAAAAAACAGATAACAAATTTTGATGAGGGTACAGAGAGTGTGAAACCTTTGTAAACTGCTGGTGGGACTAACAAAATG
This sequence comes from Tenrec ecaudatus, assembly GCF_050624435.1. Classification (NCBI taxonomy): domain Eukaryota; kingdom Metazoa; phylum Chordata; class Mammalia; order Afrosoricida; family Tenrecidae; genus Tenrec; species Tenrec ecaudatus. Next base: position 98,224,884 of record NC_134533.1, on the reverse strand, counting down.
GTATAATCACGGTGGATAGTGGTGTGGTGCTTCCTCCAAAAGTTAGGAAGAGAAATACCATTGCTGTTGTTCTTAGTTGCTATCAAGTTGGTTTTGACTCACAATGACATATGTACAACAGAATGAAACCCTGCCATTCTGACATTATTGCTATTTATGTTTGAGCCCATTATTACAGGCACTGTGTCTATCCATCTCATCAAGGGCTTGCTTTGTTTGAGGTTCCCCTGAGTCCTTTTCCAGGGTGCATCTCTGGTCCAAAGTACATGAGGTGAAATCTCTCTATAAAGTGAGTTTGCAGCAGATTAACCTAATGAAATGTGTTGTGAGATCTCTTGGCTGCTGCTTCCATGATCATTGATTATGGATCCAAGCGAGATAAAACCTTGGAAATGTCAAGCTTTTCTCTATGTATCATCATGTTATCTATTGGTACAGTTATGATGATTTGGAAACTTCATTAGCCAAGTGCTTCATGTCCACCTCACTTTCAGCAAACAAGGTCAGGTCACATGCATATCACACAGATGTTAATAAGCTTTCCTCCAGTTGCGATGCCGCATTCTTTTTCTTTTAAAAAAAATTTAAATTGTTTTATTAGGGACTCATACAACTCTTATCACAATCCATATATACATCAATTGTGTAAAGCACATTTGTACATTTATTACTTTCATCATTCCCAAAGCATTTGCTCTTCACCTAAGCCCTTGGCATTGGCTCCTCATTTTTCCCCTCCCTCCCTGCATCCCCTTTCTTCATGAACCCTTGATAATTTATAAATTATTATTTTGTCATCTCTTGCCCTAACCAATGTCCCTTCACCCACTTTTCTGTTGTCTGTCCCCCAGGGAGGACGTCACATCTAGATCCTTGTAATCGGTTCCCCTTTTCCAAACCACCCTCCCTCTACCCTTCCAGTATCGCTACTCACAGCAGTGGTCCTGAAGGGATCATCTGCTCTGGATTCCCTGTGTTTCCAGTTCCTTTCTGTACCAGTGTATATCCTCTGTTCTAGCCAGATTTGTAAGATAGAATTGGGATCGTGATAGTGGGGGGGGGGGGGAAGGAAGCATTTAGGAACTAGAGGAAAGTTGTATGTTCCATCAGTGCTCCACCACACACTGACTGGCTCGTCTCCTCCCCGAGCCCCTTCTGTAAGAGTCTGTCCAGTGGCTTACAAATGGACTTTGGGTCTCCACTCCACACTCCCCACCTCATTCACTATGATAAGATTTTTTTTCTGATAATGCCTGATACCTGATCCCTTCGACACCTCGTGATTGCACAGGCTGGTCTGCTTCTACCATGTGGGCTTTGTTGCTTCTGAGCTAGATGGCCGCTTGTTTACCATCAAGCTATAAGACCCCAGACACTATATCTTTTGATAGCTGGGCACCATCAGCTTTCTTCACCACATTTGCTTATTCACCTACTTTGTCTTCAGTGGTTGTGTCGGGAAGGTGAGCATCATAGAATGCCAATTTAATAGAAGAAAGTATTCTTGCATTGAGGGAGTACTTGAGTGGAGGCCCAATGTCCTTCTTCTACCTGAATACTAAACCTATAAATATAGGCACATAGATCTATTTCCCCAGCCTCATATATAAATATAACTGCATATATACATGCCTTTATTTAGACCTCTATAAATGCCCTTTGCCTCCTAGCTCTTTCCTCTATTTCCTTTGACTTTCCTCTTGTCCCACTATCATGCTGTCTTTATTTGAGTTTCAGTAATTCCTCTTGGTTACATTATCCTTGATCACATCCTACCAGGCCTTCTCCACCCTCCTCACCACCGATTTGGATCACTTGTTGTTCCCTTGTCCCTGGGTTTGTTAACACCACTACCTTTCCCCCCACCTCCACCTCTCCCATGTCTCCCTGGGACTGTCGGTCCCATTGTTTTCTCCTCCAGATTGATCATCCAGCCTTCTTATTTAGACAGACCTGCGGAGATAATAACATGAAAAACTAGACAGAGAAAAACCAAGCAACAATATACAACAAAACAACAACAAAAACAAGCCAATGACAAAAAAAAAAACCCAAAACCAAACAAGAAATCAAAGCTTATAGCTAGTTCAATGACTGTCTGTTGGCTTTTAGGAGTGTTTTCCAGTCCAGTCTGTTGGGGCACCACGCCCTGGCCCCAAAGTCCACCTTCAGCATTCCCTAGGGACCTCGCCGCTCCATTACTTTGCTGTTCTGTTGCACCCCATTAGTGTTTTGCCTCGGTGTGGTGGGATAAGATTGGGCGCAACTCCCACATGGTCTCTGGTGTTGTCCCCTGTAGGACTATGGGTCAGTGAGGGATGTCATGTCTCATAGTGGGGCCAGCCATGTGGTCCTCTCTGTGGACTGGCTGCTCTAATTGGGAACATTGTCCTCAAGGCCTGGTGGACCAGGATGTGCTTCACTCTCTCCTCCTCCCTCTTCATCTGCTCCCATGTGCTCTGACCAGATATATTCCTCTCCTGGAGCTGCAGATTCAATGCCATCCTTTGAAATAAATTTCTCTTGGGGAGGGGCAGGTGTCCACGTAGTAGTCAGGATTGGGGCTGGCCCTTTGGAACTCTCCACTAGTTACCTACTCCATGCCAGTATGTTCCATTCAAATCTTGGAGCACTGGGTTGAAGTCTAGTCCCTCTTTCCCTTTGGAGATATAAACAATACCCTCCCCTTGGGTGGGTTAGTGCCCTGTGTCCCCTTACCCATTTATTTTTTATTATTTTTTTCCTCTCCCCACCTCCTTTTTAGTTGTCTACCATATGTATCCCTGTATTTGGTCTTGTCCCTGCCATACAACCTGGTCCTCATCCCAGGAAAGTTTGTATACTTTTTACCTATGTCCATTTTGCATTTTCTTTTTTTTAAGCTTACTTCAGTGGACTCGTGTTGTACTTGTCCTTTTGTGCCTGACTTACTTCGCTAAGCATGATTTCCTCCAGTTCTTCCCATGCCACGATGTGCTTCATACATTCATCACTGCTTTTTAGCGATGCATAGTACTCCATTGTATGTATGTACCACAGTTTGTTATCCACTCGTCAGTTGATGGAAATTTGGGTTGTTTCCAACTCCTTGCAATTGTGAACTGTGCTGTAATGAACATTGGAGCACAGATGGCTGGCCTTGGTTTGTTTCTTGCCTCTTCTGGGTATATGCCCAGTAGGCTGGGTCGTATGGTAACTCGGTTTCCATCTGCTTTAGATACTGCAAGATCGATTTCCATAGTGGTTGTACACACTTACAAGTTCCTATCTCCCCACAGCCTCTCCAACACTTGTTGCTTTCTGATTTTTTGAATTGGGCTAGCTTTGAGGGTGTTAGGTGGTACCTCATTGTTGTTTGAATTTGCATTTCTCTTATGGCTAAAGATCGGGAACATTTTCTCATATGTTTGGTGGCCACTTAGAATTCTGCCCCTGTGAAACTTTGTTCAGGTCCTTGGCCCACCTCTCAATAGGCAATTCTTTTTTTTTTTGGAAGCTAGCAGAGTATGTAGATTTTAGTAATAAGGCCTTTGTCGAATGTGTCATTGCTAAGATGTTTACCCAGTTCATGGACTCTCTTATTACTCTCTTGGTGAATTTTTCTGATGTACACAGGTGTTTTATCTTCAGTATATCCCACTTGTCAAGTTGTGGTTCCTCTGTGTGTGTGTCCTTCCCTATTTCTGATAGCCTATGTATTCCCTGTGCCAAAGTTCTCAAGTTGGTCCCAATTCTCTCATTGATGGCCCTAATATTTTGGGGTTTAACCTCAAGGTCTGTGATCCACCTTGAGTCTATTCTTGTGCATGGAGTGAGATAAGGGTCCTGCTACATTTTTCTGCAGGTAAATATCCATTTATTCCAGCACCACCTGTTGAAGAGAGCATCTGCTTCCCATTGGATATGTTTTGGGCCCTTATCAAAGATCAGTTGTCTGTATGCTGATAATTTTATTTCTGGGTTTTCAGTTGTTTCCCATTGGTCTGAGTATCTGTCATTGTAGCAATACCATATGGTTTTGGAAACTGTGGCTGTATAGTATGTGCTAAAGTCAGGTAAAACAGCCCTCACACTGTGTCCTTCTTCTTGAGGAGTTCTCTGCTAATTCTGGGCTTCTGCCATCTCTATATGAAGTTGGCAATCAGTTTATCCATTTCTATGAAGAAAGATGAGGATAATTGTATCGGATTGCATTAAACTTATATAGTGTCATAAGCAGAACTGACATCTTGACTATATTGAGTCTTCCAATCCACGAGCATGGGATATTCTTGCATTTGTTGAGGTCACTCATGGTTTCTTATAATAGTTTTCTGTATTTTCCCCCATATAGATCTTTTGTTCTTTTAGTCAGGTATATACCTAGATATTTCAATTTGTGTTTGGGTATTGTGAAGGGTACCACCTTTTTAATCTCTTCTTCTATGGTCTTATCCAATGATTAAAATAGTCCAATGGACTTCTGTTTGTTGATCTTGTATCCTGCCACTCTGCCAAACTCTATTGTTTCCAGTAATCCCCTTGTGGAGCTTTTGGTATTTTACATATATAAAATCATATCATCTGCAACTAATGATAGTTTTGTAAGGTCTCTCTCTCCGGCCTAAATTCCAACCTCGGTCCTTGGCTCCACATGAGAATGAATTCACGCTGAAGCCGGCTCGTGACCCAAGTGAATTTAATGAGAGTTAAAGGAAGCTTCAGGTTTTACGCAGCACCCATAGGATTCCTTTTGACCTTGTGGCCTGGCAGAGACTGCTCAGGGTCACGCAAGGATCTCTCTCCCAAGTTTCCTCCCACGAAAACGACCAGACAAGAACAGCCAAGCCAAGCCCCCTTTCCCTCCCAGTTCCTGCCTTTTCAAGGATTCCCTGGGGAGGTTTAGTGAACAACCCCAGGTCGATCCCATTGGCTGAATTGCAATCACCTGGCCCAGATGGGCTGATCCAGGTTTAACGCCCATCCGTGCCCACCGAAAGGAAAATCCAGCTTTGTCCTATGCTGGCTCTCCTGGGTATGCGTCAATGAACTTCCCATCCCTGATGCTAGCTACCTAACAGTTTCACCTCTTCCTTCCCCCAGATAATTACTTTGATGTCTTTTCTTTGCCTAATGCTGTTAGCTAAAACCTCTAGCATGATATTAAATAAGAGTGAGGACAAGGGGCATCCTTGTCTGACCCCCTTTTTCAGTGGGATTGTGTTAGTCTTTTCTCCATTGACTACCATGTTTGATGTTGGTTTTTCATATATAGCTTGTATTGTCTTGAGGAATTTTCCTTCAATTCCTATCTTCTCAAGTGTCTGAAACAGGAATTGGTGTTGGATGTTGTCGCATGCTTTTTCTGCACCTATTGATATTATCATGTGGTTCTTATAGTTTTTCATGTCAATGTGGCGAATGATACTACTGGTCTTTCATATGTTGAACCATCCCTGCATCCCTGGTATGAATCCCACTTGGTCATGGTGAATTATTTGTTTTATATACTTATGTATTCTGTTGGCTAGTATTTTGTTAAGGATTTTTGCATCAATGTTCATTAGGGCTATTGGTCTGTAGTTCTCGATTCTTGTGGGATCCTTGCCTGGTTTTGGTATCAGAGTTATACTAGCTTCACAGAAGGAGTTTGGGAGTTTGCTGTCTTTTTCTTTGTTCTGGAAGAGTTTGTGTAGGATTGGTGTTAGTTCTTCCCTAAATACTTGGTAGAATTCTCCAGTGAAGCCATCTGGTCCAGGGGATTTTTTTGTTGGTAATCCCTTGATAACCTTGTCTATTTCTTCTATTGCTATGGGTCTGTTGAGATTCTTGACATCCACTGAGGATAGTCTAGGGAGGGAGTGTTTTTCCACAAATTTGTCCATGTCTTCCAAATTGTTGACTTCATTGGAGTACAATCCTTGTAGTACTGTGTAATTATCCTCTTGATTTCATTAGGGTTTGTTGCAATTTCCCCTCTTTCATCCCTTATTTTTGGTATTGAAAGTTGTTCCCTCCTTTCTTTGGTTAGGTTTGCCAGTGGTCTGTTGTTTCTGTTTGTCCTTTCAAAGACTCAACTTTTAGCAGCATTAAATTTGTCCATAGTTTTCTTATTTTCCCTCTCCCGAATCTCAGCCCTGATTTTTATTATTTCTTTTCTTTTGCTATTAGTAGGCTTGTCCTGCTGACTCTGCTCTAGTTGTTGTAAAGTTTGTACCAGCATTTCAATCGTGAGTCTCTTCCTTTCTCAGGTGTGCATGTGTTGCTATGAACCTTCCTCTGACGACTGCCTTTGCTGTGTCCCATACGTTTTGGTGCGTCCTGTGCTCATTCTCACTGGTTTCTAGAAATTTCCTAATTTCATCTCTGATCTGTGTCAGTACGCACTCCTTTTGTAATAGAGTTATTCATCCTCCAATTGTTTGCTCTTGTTTGCTTCATCTTCCTTTTGTTGATTTCCAGCCCTATGGCACATTCTTAATTTTTTCTATTTTTAAAATTATTTTCTGTGTTCTATTGGGATGAAAAAAATGTAACCAACATCGCCGAAGACATTATATAGAAAATATTAAGTGAAAACCTAATCAACTGTATGAAACATTACTGAAAACACTACAAAAATTTATTTAAATATAAAAGTTCCACTTTGTGTTATTGGTGTATGAATTAGACAATCAGGTAGTTTTGATAGAATGTTAGATAGTGACCCACCCACCCCTCAAATAAAAACAAATGCAAAAGTAAAACCTAATCAAATTACGAATTTGGGGGGAGAGAGTTAAAATTGTGGGAAAATTGTATTTTTTAATTCCATTATCCCTGAACTTTATGAAACCCCCTTATATTGTCTATAAAATATATATTTTAGACTTTAAGACACAAAAAAGTCAAAAGTAAAGTGATACAAAATAATATACCATGGAAACATTAGTCAAGTTATACCTAAGATCATGAAACTAATATGAAGCAAAATAGACAACAGGCAAAAATTGTTAATGGTGACAAAAGAGGACATTTTATAGGGATCAAATGGGTCAATCTATCAAAAATATATAGTGATTTTAAAGCTACACACGCCTCACAACAGAGTCCTCTGGATAGCCTGAAATGTTTAACCCTTCAGTTGGTGGCAGTCCAGTGTGTTAGACATTTGTACCACACAGGGATTAGGAGTAGGAGGATAAGAAGCATTTAGCTAGGAGAAATTGAAATTTAGAGAGGGCCACCACACACTAAATCATAAACATATTTATAGATCTGAATGAGTAGGAGAAGACCGTGCCTTCTATATACCTTCTTCAACATCTAGAACTGTGCAGTAGACATGTCTTATAATATCCCATAAATGAATGAGAAAATAATGAATACATAAGTATGCTCACAATCCTCTTTACATGATTTTGATGCATTTGTTTGGAAATCTTAACCCCCATGCTTTATATCTTGGCTATTTCTACTTCCCAACAGAATAGGAGACATGACATGATAATACACCCTGGTGAGTCACCTAGGCAACCCCATAATGACATCTTTCAGAGAACTGGAAACCTGTTGTTCCCCATCCTTTCATGAGACAACTTATAAAAATAAAGAAAGAAACATTCCTATGTGACATCCTTCTGTTTCCATTTCTGTGGATTTGGAAACATTATAAATTGTTCTAGGAAGTTAGATACTAAAAATATTTTAAGCTTGATTGTATGTTAGTTACTGAACTGCAACGAAAATATTTGTTGCATTTTCCAAATGGAATTGAGTGGAAATTGTTCTAATACCTATTTCAAACTTAGAGTCTTCAAATAATATATTAGTTGCATTGAACATTTATGCAACATTTATATTTTACAAGGTGCTTTCACAACTATTTCTTTCTGTCATTTCTATCTCAATAAGTTAAGATAGAGATTATTCCAATTTAATAAATGAAGAAACACAGAGAACTTGCACTAAGTGGAACACTGGAAATTGTTCAAAGGCCATATGAACCCCAATATCCACAGTATTTCATTATCTCATTTGGACTTCAAAGAGTTTTCATTGAGTGTTAAATTAGGAATAATTCATTTTTTTCTATGAGCTTAAATTGCTTAGGTAGCTTAACCCTTGTCTGCTTATTTTCTACAAGAAGGCAGCAGTTGCTGTTGTGAGGATTTGGGCAGATAACTCCATGTTCAGCAGTTCATATCTGCCAGTTCTTTCATGGGAGAAAAATGAAACTCTGCTCCCAGAAAGATTTGCAGTCCATATGAGCCCCTAATAAAATGGTTTTTTTAAAAAAATGAATAAAAGGGGCTCTCATGATAAAAAAAGAGATTTGCAGTCTTGCCCACTCTAGAGGGTCACTATGAGATGGAATAATTTGAAGGCAATGGGTCTTTTTGGTTGATTTTTAGTGTTTATACTTGTGGGTGTGATCCTTTGGAAATGAGGTTTTCTCTGCCATGTTAAATAGATCACACCTTAGCCAGCTAGATTCTAGTTGTAGCCACTTCTGAGCTATAAACAGAGCAAATTAAGCACTGAGGTGAATGCGGCCCAGGGATGACAGGTGCCACTGATGATTATCTCTAAGCCGAGGCGCTGAGGAACGGCCAGGAACACCAACCAGGAAGCCTTTGCCTAAACTCTAATTTGGACCTTGAGCCTGCAGAACTATGAGAAATAAATTTGAGTTCTTTAAAGTTACCCGTTTACAGTATTTGTTCTGCCGCAGCACTCGGAAGACAAAACATATGATATGTAACGGGGACAAGCTCTGTAGCCCAAACACCTGAGTTTGCTTTGAGGCCTGCCTGATTTGCTGTCGGATGCCAGAACAGCTGCTTAACTTCTCTCTGCTTCTCATTTCTAACCTATGAAATGGTTGCAAAGGTAGCATGTATCACATGGGATTTGTCTAGTTCGTAAAGCACCCATCGCGATGCCTACCATAAACTAACTTCCAAAGTGTTACTTTTTATTAACAGGTTCTTAAAGATAAACACTCCTTGCGTTTAGTAATATCATGGATCATCTATGTACTACACGCTGTGCTTGGTGCATTACATATGTATCTCGCTTGTTTTTGCAAACACTCAATCCTGAAAGGTAAATGATACTGTTTCCATTTTACAAATAAAGGTATGAAGTTGAGAGTGCAGTATTTCATCCCTAGATACTCTCTCAGTATTGATCTAGCTTCCACCCTTCCTTTTTTCACTTCTCTCTGCTTTCTGATTGGTTAGGTAATGGGGCTGAATTTCACTTGATCCTTTGTGTGGTAGAGAAATAGTGTGTGAACTTTATCAGAGAACTACTCCCAGCATGGGAGCAAGATTGATTTAGAACTGTAGATATTGCCCAGCAATGGTCCCAGGAAGAAGAATGCCATTCAGCCCAATCTCAAATCATTTTCTATACCTCCAATAAGTCACTGCTTTGAAGCAGTAATTCTGTTACACTCATTTAAAGGAAAGTGAGTTCGGAAGACAGAATTAAACCAAAAGAGAATGATGAATTTAACTTTGCCCTCCATGCCCCCATCTTCATCTGTCTATCACACACAATTCCAAGAAGTTTAATGCATGAAAAAGGAAAATAAACTAAATTTTGATAGTTTATCTTTCATTTCGTAGTAAACATGCTATCTCTCCTAGGCAACTGAACTTCTGAAAGATTGTGAAGTGGGGAGAGAACTACAGTGCACAGAAATAGAGAAAGACAAGCAGAGAATTTTCAGAATATGAGAACAAATTGGCCATAGAGGGAAATCCCTTTGAGATGGTTTTAGAGATTAAGGTAAGAGTGAATACAAATCCTAGTCTCTGAACACAAGTGTGTAAGATAAGTCCACTTACTATTATTTTAGTTAAATTGAACGTGACCTTGAGTTCCAATCTCATTCACATTCACAGTCTGCCATCACAATGCCAAGATCTACATCTCTACATGGGACGTTCCCCTTGGGCTCCTGAGGGCTTTCTTTCTGAAGTTAAATTTGGGAGAGGAAAGTAAGTAGGATGAGATAGAGCACAGATTGCTGCCCCTGGCCCCTGGTTCTCAATAGCACTAAATCTTCACCCTCCTCCTCTATCATTCTAAGTTCCTATTGTCAGATATCACCTCTGTAGATCTGCGCACAGCACAAGCGTATGGCCAAGTCCTTGGTCATGAATCACCTGAACCATTAGCAATACTATTCCTCTCAGGCCAGGGGAGTCTCAAATATTCCTTTAGTGTTGCAGCGGATTACCAAGGGATGCACACTGGAATCATTTAGTCCTGTATGCACTTCTCCTAGCCCCCTTATGTAAAAGTGGTCCTGGCTTGCCCTGTTGATGAGGGTCAGCATCTCTCAGAATCATGACTCTTCTTCCCACCAGCTGGTCCTAAAACACAAGGAAGACAAAATATAAAATAGCTCGTACTTCAGTGGGGTGGGATTCTTGTGTGTCCCCTACAAAGAGTATGCTCCTTTTGGTGGTCAGGACCACTAAAGATGGATAGCCTAGAGTTGTGGTGACATAAAGCACAAAGTTCATTGATAATTTTCAGGAGAATCAGCCATTCATGATCCATCTCAAGGTTTATGATGAAGAGACATACAGCATACTAAAGAATGGCACCAGTTCTTGCAGAATGTTGTCACCCAGCTGGTGCTTCGGCTGTGTGTGCAGTGAGCAATGTCAGTGTCAATCAGCCTGGCTGCAGAAGGAGATTCATGATGCGTGATTTGTGATGCCACCATGGTTCTGCTATGAGTCATAATTGACTTAAAGGCAGTGTGTTATACAACTGGAGTACTAGTGGTGCTGCTTGGTAAGTACTGGACTGCTAACCAGAAGGTCTGGATTTCAAACCCACCAGCATCCCCAAGGGAGAAAGTGGAGAATGTCCGCTCTGGTAGAGATTTACAATGTGGGAACCCCTATACACCATCACTATGAATCAGGATCAAGTCAATGGCAGTGGGTTTCAACTTTGAGGTGCAATTGGGTAACTGTTGGATAGCTAGCTGTAAGCAATTGAAAGCCATCAGTTGCTCCAGGAGATAAAGATAAGGGTATTAGTTCTCATAAAGATTTACAGCTTGCGAAACCCTGAATCGAGTCCCTATGCTATGAGTAAGAATCAGCTTGGTATTAGTGATGTGTGTGCGTGCGTGTGTGTGCGTGTGCGTGCGTGTGTGCGGCACATTAGATGCACTCCTTGACTATCAGCTTGTCACACAGTTGTGGCTGTGTGGTTCCATTGGGCCTGAAACTATGTCAATGGTTTTTCAAATGCAGCAGTCACCAAAGTGAACAAGTTTCAGCGAAGCTTTGAGACTAAGACCAGATTATGAAGAAGTAAACTGCCCACCTCAGCGGAAGAAGACTCTTAAAGCCTAATGCATAAAATCAACATATTGTCAGATACTGAATGCCCAACAAATGGAAGCAGAACATTGTTAGAGACAGTGCCAGAGGCTGTAAGTTCCTTGGGTCAAAAAGCACTCAAAATGTGAGGGGAAAAGCTGGTTTTTCAAAGTAAACTCAATGGTGGTGATATAATGGAGGAAAGCCTGTGAATGCTGAGCCCTTGGGATCTTCATTTGCTTTGGGAGCACAACTCAAAATGAAAAGAAACTGCTGCAAAAATACACTAATCATCAGAACCTGGAATGTAAAGTATCCATCTAAGAAGACTGGAAGTCTTGAAAAGTGAAACGGAACAATATTAATAAAGATTAATATTTTCGGTGTCATTGATCTAATAGACTGGTATTGGTCACTGTGAATCAGAGAATCATATAGTTTACTATACCAGAAATGACAGAATTAAGAGGAATTGGGTAGTATTCATTGTCAAAAAGGATATTTCTATATCTATCTTGAAAGATCACACTGTCTAGGATAGAAGTATATCTATTTACCTTAAAGGAAATTCAAGCAACACCATTATTCAAATATAGGCAAAAAAACAGGACGAAATTGAAGTATTCTACCAACGTAAGTCTGAAATTGATCACACATGCACTCAAGATGCATTGATTAATTGTTGGTGATTGAAACGCTGGAGTTGGAAACAAAGAGGAAGGAATAGTAGTGAGAAAACATGGTCATAGTTCTAGAAATTAAGCTGGAGATCCCATGATAGAATTTTGCAAGACCAACTATTTCTTCAGAGCAAATACCTTTTTTCAACAACACAAATGGTAACTATACACATGGACTTCTCCAGATGGAATACACAGAAACCAAATTGGCCGTGGGAAGAGACGAGGAAGAAGGTGAATATCACACTGAAACAAAGCCAGCGGATCAATTTAAAGAACATCTCAAGAACAGGTTCGCTGCCTTGAACACGGGTGACAGAACACCTAATGAGATGTGAAAGGATCGAGAATGTCATATATGAAGAAAGTAAAAGGTCATTACAAAGACAGGGAAAAAAGGAAAAATCAAAACAGATGTCAAGAGACTTTGAAATGTACTCTTTTTTAATCATTTTATTGGGGGCTCGTACAATTCTTATCACAATCCATACATCCATCCATTGTGTCAAGAACATATGTACATTTGTTGCCATCGTCATTCTTAAAACATTTGCCTTCTACTTGAGCTCTTACTATCTGCTGCTCATTTTCCCCCTCCCTCCCCACTCCCCCCTACCTCATGAACCCTTCATCATTCATAAATTATTATTATTTTGTCATATCTTACACTGTCCAATGTCTCTCCCCACCTTCTTCTCTGCTGTCCCTCCCCCAGGGAGGAGGCCATACGTAGATTCTTGTAATCAGTTCCCCCTTTCTACCCCACATTCTCTCCACCCTCCAGAGATCGCCACTCTCACCACTGGTCCTGAAGGAGTCATCTGTCCTGGATTCCCTGTGTTTCCAGTTGCTATCTGTACCTATGTACATCCTCTGGTCTAGCCAGATTTGTAGGGTAGAATTGGGATCATGAGAGTGAGGGGAGGAAGTATTTAAGAACTAGAGGAAAGTTATATGTTTCATCGTTGCTACCCTGCACCCTGACTGGTTCATCTCCTCCCTACAACCCTTCATTAGGCTACCATTGGTACCAGTTGGCTACCAGTGGGCTTTGAGTTTCCACTCTGTACTCACCCACATTTTCAATGATATGATTTTTTGTTCCTTGATGCTTGATACCTGATCCCATTGACAGCTTGTGGTCACACAGGCTGATGTGTTTCTTCCATGTGAGCTATGTTGCATCTGAACTATATGGCCACTTGTTTATCTTTGAGCCTTTAAGACCCCAGACACTATATCTTTTGATAGCTGGGCACCATCAGCTTTCTTCACCACTTTTGCTTTTGCACACATTTTTCTTCAGCAATTGTGTCAGGAAGGTGTGCATCCTGGAATGCCAATTTAATAGAACAAAGTGTTCTTGCATTGAGTAAGTGCTTGAGTGGAGGCCCAATGTCCATCTGCTGCCTTAGTACTAAACCTCTAAATATATGCACATAGATCTCTTTCCCTACACTCATAGAAATATATTTACATATGTACATTCCAGTCTTTGGACCTCTATAAATACCCTTTGTCACCTAGTTCTTTCCTCTATTTCCTTTTACTTTCCTCTTGTCCCACTGTCATGCTCAGTCTTCATTTGGGTTTCAGTAATTTCCCTCGGTTACCTTGCCCTTGCTGAATCCCTACCAGGCCACTCACACCCTCCTTGCTACTGATTTTGGATCACTTATTGCTCCCAAAATGTACTCTTACTTGTAGAGTAGCTAAGGCAAATGGAAGAAATAGTGGAGTCAAAGAGCTGAACAGAAAATTTCAAAGGGCAACTTGAGAAGACCAAGTAACAAATTTAATATTGAAAGATTTTACTGGAAAAATACTAAAGGATCCATGAAACATCAAAAGAAGAAGGAAAGAATACACAATCACTGTACTCAAAAGAAGTTCGCCGTTCAGGAGATAGGATATGAGCAAGAAGGAAGAAGTTTAAACCACACTGGAGGCATTCACCAAAGCGAGGCTTTAGGAATGGATGGAAAAGCAATTAAAATGTTTCAACAGGCTGGTGAAGCACTGTAAACACTCACTCATCTGTGCCAGGAAATTTGGAAAATAGGTAATTGACCAACGGACTGGAAGAGATACTTATTTCTACCCATTCTTTTTTAAAATGTGGCCTGCATTATGATCAACTTGGAGTACAATATCACATGCAAGTAAAATTTTGTTGAAGATCATCCAGCAAAGGTTTCAGCAGTACATTGACAGGGAACTGCCAGAAGTTCCAGCTGGATTCAACAGAGGACATGGAACAAGGTTTATCATTGCTGCTGTCAGATGCATCTTGGTTCAAAGCAGAGAATATCAGAAAGGTATTTCTTGTGTTCTATTGAGTATGCCAAGGCATTCAACTATGTGGATCATAACAAACTGTGGTTAGCCTTCAGAAGAAGGGGAATTCCAGAACACTTCATTGTGCTCAGTGAGAACTTGTGTGAAGAGGCAGCCTTGTAACAGAACAAGGAAATACATGGTTTAAAATTAGGAAAGGTGTGCATCGGGGTTATATCCTTTCACCATATTTATTCAAAATGTATGCTGAACAAATAATCAGAGACTCTGGGTTATATGAAGAAGAATGAGGTATCAGAACTCGAGGAAGGCTTAATAACAACCTTCACTGTGCAGTAACCTTGCTTACTGAAAGTGGGGAAAACTTGAAGCACTTGCTGATGAAGGTCGTGTTGCAGCCTTCAGTATGGATCATACAGCTCAATGTGAGGACCGAAATCCTCACAGCTGGAACAACAAGTGCCATCACGATAAGTGGAGAAAAGGCTAACGTTGTCCGGGATTTTGTCTGTGTGGATCCATAATCAATCCTCATTGAAGCAGCAGTCAAGAGCTCAAAGGATGCATCACCTTGGGTAAATCTGCTGCACAAGAACTCTAAGACATTGAAAAGCAAGGATTTTATTTTGAGGACTACGGTGTGCCTGACAAAGCAATGTTCAATAGCCTCACATGCATGTCAAAGTTGGACATCGAATAAAGAAGACTGGGGGAGAACTGATGCATTTGCATTATGGTGCTGGTGAAGAATAAAGACAACTGTCTTGGAAGAAGTCAGGCCAGAGTGCTCCTTAGGAGCAAGGATGGCAAGACTTCATCTCACGTACTTTGGAAATGGTCTCAGGAGAGACCTATCCCAGGAACATGCTTGGTAATGTAGAGAGGCATCAAAAAGGAGGAAATTCCTCAAAAAAGATGAACTGAAACTGTGGCGGAAACAATGGGATCAAACATCAGAACAATTGTGAGGATGGAGCAGGAACGGGAGGTCTGTCATTCTGTTGTATACACAGTTGCTATGAGTCAGAACCTAACAACGACAACAATTTGTTTCAATTCAATTCCATTTATCAATCATCAGTAGTATGCACTATGTATATTTTATGTTTAAGTTTACATTACTTAAGTAAGATGCATCTACCTCCAAAAGTTATCCCCTTTCCATTGTGCCACACACTGAGAAGAAAATTGGATTTATTTAGACTTAGACAAATAGGTAACAAATAGTTTCATTCCTAAATTTTGCAAGGTAGTTTTGTCAATTCTATATATTTAACTTTGGCAGGAAAAATTGAATATGTACTTATATGCTTATGCAGAGATTTAACTAGAGGTCATGTGTGGGATTTACCGAACCAATTTTTCTAATCACATATTCAATAGTTTATCATGAATATATTATAGACACAGTTTCAGAAACTGGTGAGATGAAAATGAGAACACACAGTCTCTACATTAATGAACAGGCCAATTGATAAACATGGAAATAAATAATAATTCTAATATAATAGTAATTAGAAAAATCTTAATTATATATGACACATATCCATTACATAAGTAAGAATCAAAATGTCATACCGAGTTAAGTTTATAGGGATGTGGGGAACACAAATGTTCCTGAGCAGCCTCCAGAAAAGGCTTCAAGTTTGGGCACAAATTCTCTTCTGTAGTAAGGTCTGAGTAAAACATGTTTACCCTGAGTTGTGATTATGCCAGTCTAAATAAGAAAGCGAACCCATGGGGTTGGATGGGACTCTTCAATATGCCACTGAGCTTTGAACCACCTGTCGTGGTTCTCAGTCATGCTCGGGCTGCAGTTTTTCCTTTCTTTAGATCATAGACATTTCTAAGCATTTCAATAATGCTACATACAACCTTTCCACATTTTAATGGACATTTCTGAGGGTCATGCACCCTAAAAAGGACTCCAGGTCAAAAATACCTGCTAAGGCTTATGATTGTGATTACGTGACTGTCTTCTCTTTCAACCTATGGTCCCCTATTCATCTAATCAAGTTCGTCCATAACCTATCAATTGGTGGCATGAAGTTCATTTAGATGTTAGGAAACGTGATCTTAGGGAGTAAAGTTATTCCAAGGTTCACAGGCAGCTGCTGTTAAGTTTGGAAGGAAGAGAGAGAGAGAGAGAGAGAGAGAGAGAGAGAGAGAGAGAGAGAGAGAGAGAGAGAGAACTAACTGATCTTGTTCTTGTTCCCAGAAATCAAAATCAGAGAGTCCTGCTTCCCCACCCCCCACATTTTTTTTCATTTTCTTGTCTTTGTTTGCTGCTGCTGTATATAAAGCTACATCTTCTAGCCTCCATTTCAGTAGCTAAATGGCATATTAATAATGACAGTGAAATTGCATTTGTGTTTGCTGGATAAATGAATTAAATGTGTATTAACAAAAATTACAGGGTAGATTAAACCCCATAGGCTGGGTATTTCAAATACTAGTGCAATAAAATATCCTAAAATCCAGGTGAAAATGCTCAAAATCAAAAATGTTTTGTACTTCCAGACAATTAGGGGATGCTATAATAATGGGAATGTTTTTTAAACCTTAGGGACTTGTTGATGTTTAATATTTAAAAATATACATTAATAGGTTTTAAATGAGTTTTTCCTCAATCTTTTCTTTTTGTTTCATCTCTGTTATTGTTGGTTTACCTATTTATATAAGATAAGCATTGGAAGCAAGCTTGAGGAGAAAGCAACAGGACCCACCATCCCAGAGGAATGTGGGGGAGAAGGAGGCAGGGGAAGAGAGCGGTGAGAAAATAACGCCTCACACAGGGGAACAACTAGGGAATTAAAATCAACAACAAGGAGTGCGTAGAGATCCTGGGGGTGTTGGGGCAACAGCAATCTAGCTGAGAGGAATTACTAAGAGGCAGAAGAAGGGCTAGTGTGATGGCGGGGCAGGAAGAAGGTAAAAGGAAACAGGAAAGGTCTAGGAAGCAAAGATATGGATAGAGGTATAAG
The DNA here is from genome assembly GCF_050624435.1 of Tenrec ecaudatus. Classification (NCBI taxonomy): domain Eukaryota; kingdom Metazoa; phylum Chordata; class Mammalia; order Afrosoricida; family Tenrecidae; genus Tenrec; species Tenrec ecaudatus. The sequence goes on along the minus strand of NC_134533.1, from coordinate 98,207,607 downwards.
CATAGGTGTGTACATATGTAAATACATTAATTCATAAAAGTAGATGTATTTGCCTAGGTACATCTATTTATATGGCAATACACTGAGGTAGTACATGGGCTTTGGGCCTCTGCTCATACCCTGCCTCAATGCAAGAGCACTTTTTTCTAACAAACTGGTATTCTGTCATGCTCACCCTCCTGGCACATAGCATAAGCAAATGTGATGGAAAAAGCTGATGGTGCCTGGCTATCAAAAGATATAGTATAGTGTCTTGGCTCTTAAAGGCTTGAAGTTTAAGAAGCAGTCATCTAGCAGAGAAGGAACAAGCCCAAATAGAAGAAGAAAACTAGCCTGTGCTATCATGAGGTATCATTGGGACCAGGTAACAGGCATCAGAAGACCCCAAACAAACAAACAAACATCTGTAGACAATGGGACATCCCCTCACAGGAAGGTCACAAGGAAGGGATGAGTCAACCAGGGTGCCGTAAAGCACTGATGAAACACACAATATACCTGTGGTCCCTTGAGGCTTCCTCACCCCCCACTATCATAACCCCAGTTTTCACTGTGGGCTAGACCTGAGCATGTGCACAGGTACAAATAAGAGATAAGAGCTCAGGAAACACAGAATCCGGGAACAGAAATGGGAGTAGTGATATCAGAAGTGTAGGGGGAAGGTGGGTACTAGATGGGGAGGAAGGGGGAATGTGTCACAATTATTGACACATAACCACACACCCCCCCAGGGGGACGAACAACAGAAACCATGGGGGAGACAGTTCGTATAAGATATGAAAATAATAATCATTTATCAAGGCAACATATGTACAAATATGCTTTGTACAACTGATGTATGGATTGTTATAAGAGCCGTAAGAGCCCCCAAATGATTTTTAATAAACAAACAAACCTAAACATATATTTTTTCAGTTGTTTTTTTTCATTTAAAATAATTATTCCCCCACCCTTTTTTTTCTCCTTGAGGGCCAGACATTTATTTTGACAAATTTTCTTAGATTTTTAGTACATATTTTGCTTTTCTTTTACCTAGAGTGCACCACACAATAAAGTGGAGAGGGGCTAGATTGAGACTAGGACATCCGGGATCCAATCCCACTCCAGAAAGCCATTGTATATCTTGGAGCCAATCACTAGACTGCTTGATGTTCTGGTTTTTAAATGAAAGACAATACTTCTTTGGTCTATCTGCTAAGGCTTTCAAAAGGATCAAATGAACTAACATATATATAAAATACTCTTGACAATTTAAAGTAAATGTATCTATCTACAGGTGAACATATAGAGACATCTATAGGCACACATCTATGGTTATTTTTCTCAAATTTTAAATGAGAAAAGTAATGCTTAGATAAGTTGTCTTGCCCAAATACACAGCCTTGTTGCAGAAGTAGGAATCAAGTGTTTGACTCAACATTCCCCACCCTTTCCCGTGTAGTAGAAGATCAGAACGTCTTTGATATGGTGATGAAGTTCTAGGACAAACTTTAATGTGTGTGCGTGCGCGCGCGCATATGAAGTACTATCTTCGTCTTTAAGGGATCTGCTGGATTAATATTAATTAGCTGTTGAATCACTTTATAGTAGAGGAAAGGCCTAACAACTATGGAGCTTATTTTCCAATGTTTACCAATTTAGGAGGAGATGGTAACTTGACACAATAGAAACAATTTAACAGGAGGTAGCGGTCCTCTGTCTGCTGTTTACATTAAAAACAAGAATTGAATGTTCTGATGAAGTCAATTCTGACCCACGGCAGCCCCAGGGCCAGCAGAATAGATGTCCTCCCATCGTTACAGAAGCAGGTCTCCAGACCTTTGTTGGGAGTTGCTGCTTGCCGGGTTCGAGCTGCCAACCTTGAGATTGGGTATCAAGCGTGATGCATTTGTGCCACCTAGGGGTCTTCAAGTATTTTCACTAAAATGGACTTTGAGAAAACACAAGCTCAAGTCGGAAATGGTATGAAATCGTTGGCTTAGCGAGGGGATGCGAGAAGTCTGCTTTCTCCTCAGCCCCAAGGGAAAGCTCTTTGGTGCAGCAGGTTTGCCTTAAACCAGACCACTCCGCTTGGGAAGCAGCCTGCTGAGTGTTACATGAGGACCAACTGGAGAAGAAGATGATGGGAGCAGAGCTCCTTAAATATTAGTAAGTATTGTATTCCTCAGCCAGCTTCTGCGTCTGAGAAGAAACATCTAATCCCTTAGCTTCCCAGAGAAGAGAGGAATGCTTGTGCTAAGATGCATGCTTCCAGCTACTCACCACGGTGCAAACATTTCTTTAAAGTGCTCAGCCACGTTCTTTTTCCATCTTTGCACTTTGGTTTTCCTTCACATCCTTTTCAACCTGAATATATCTCAGATATACCATATAAAAATTCTACAAACATGATTTGCTCTATTATAATTTACCACTATTGCAAACACAGGGTTTTTTTTTGCTTTTAAGTAAAGCATAAATCAATAGATTTTATTTAAATAAATAAATAGAGACTTGGGCCTGTGAAAGACTTACCTATTCAAACCCTTAGAATTTTTGTGAATTTTATTTAAAAATATATTTCAATTAAATTCTGCGTATCTGCTGCTTTATCCATAGAAAACCTAACTACCATTTAGTCAGGGTGATACTTGCTTTTATCTCTGCATTCCTGATAAAAGTCTGTGGATCATCGTATGAACTGGTTTCTGGATTATTTTGTACATACATTTAAGAGTGCAGTTATTGACACCACACAATGCTTCCTTTCTATTCTGTCTATTACCTAGAGAGGGAATGGGTGGGTTTAGGCATTTGTCATGATTGAGGCACTGCACTGCCAGATTTAGGGAGCAGGAGCTACACCACGATGCTGTTGAGTTTGACTAGTGACCCGATAGGCAGAGTAGATTTCTCCCATAAGGACTCAAAGGGTTAAAGGTGTCAGCCTTTTGGTTAGCAGGCAAGCGCTTAAACATTGCACCACTAGGGCTTCTCGGATAGGAGTCAGAGGAAGCTCTCCTCACATAAGGGATAGCCCAGCCCACGCATTATTGGCCTCTTTACATGCCAATAGGCCTCCACTGAGAGACACCCATGCTCTCCACTGGCATGGCAAGGGCGCTCAGATGTATGGGAAGAATATTCTAAGACTAACTTCGTAATCTTTCACAAATTCATGTGCAGGGTTGAAAAATTAAACTAAACACTGGCTGTTATGCAACCTTGATTCATTCTCGAGGTGATGGGCAGTGTGAGGTATACTAGGACAGTAATTATCCCGCTCATCACAGCCGATCACCATCATAGGCTTATGATGCAGGCTCATAATGAAGTCAATCAAAAATGTCAATCAATAGCTCCCATGACTACAAAACTATGAAGAAACTAAGGGTAATTACCTGGTTGTTTTTAAGAGATTGGTTGGGTTTATATATTATATTTTTAGGCTATACAAAGAAAAGATAAACAATCATGTTATGTTAAAAAATAAAGATAAAATGGTCAATATCTTCATTGGTGAGACAAGAAATACACAGGTAAACTCTGACAAAGATTCTTAGATGATATCCAGAGTCAGTAGATAAGGGGTCTGTGATCGATTATCAATGAGCACTGTGAAGCTAGGCCATTCACCTTACATATCTGCCATCTGATGCATTCAGAAGGTTCCTCAAATTTTCAGTGATGCATCATATTTTAATAACAATGTCTATAATTAGTCATTAAATATGTCTTGATAGAAAACTATAAGAAATAAGCAGCAGAGGAAGAGAAGGAGAGAGATTTATATTCGTGATCAGCATAATTACTACGGCTTGGGGAGCCCAATGCCCAGAAACAAAGGACATTCTTCCTACTCTGTGATCCGTGACTCCAACTCCAGGAAAAAAAAACTTTGTCTCTAATACACATTTTCATTGATTCTTATCTGACCATTATTGTAATGGCAAGTTGAAGCTTTACAAAGTTATAACTTTTATGTTGGGATAGCCAGGTTTAAAGCCAGCAATGAGTTAATTATTTTGGCTTACTAAGTTATGTCTAGATTTCCAAACATCAGAAACTCTGATAGTAATTTTACCAGAAATATCTCTCAGACATTTCAAAAACTGAAATAACACTTAACTTTTTTATAGTTCAAGGAGATGCTTAATTAGACCCAAGAGCTTAGTAATAAATACCATCAAGCTTCTCGAGCCCTTCTCAATGTTTAGTGAATGTATTAGCTTCACTGATGCCATAATGGTTTAGGAGGAAGCATGAGGGGGTCTTAAAATGTAGTTGGAAAATGCTATTATTAAAAGGATTTTAAAATAAGTTTACACAAAATAAACTTGTACGAACTTGTTATATCTGGGCCAGATCAAAGTCGAGGCACTAAACATATAGAACATCAATTTGAAAAGAGCTCCTCTTAGAATGGCATGGCCTGCTAAATCAAAGCAAGAGTGCACACCAAACGTATAGTGACGTGTGAAATATAGTGACATCACTGAGTTATCAATTTGTAAACAAAGGACAGATAATATTGATGATGAAACCCACAAAGGCAGACCATCCACATCAATGTTCCAGGAGATGATGAATCTTGTTCAGCTGTGATTCAAGAGGACTGCCACAGGAGAAACAAAAGTCAACACCATAGACATCTCAATTAGATCTGACTGAAAAGTTAAAGTTGAGCAGATATTCTGGTTGGTGGGTCCCCAGACGGTTATGCCTTCATAAGCTTCAGCCAAGAGCATAACATTCAATGAAAAATTTAAACAAGGAGGGTCAAGATTTGAAAGCATCTCTTGGAATATAGAGGCGAAGCATAGTTTGCCAGTTTGATCCTGAAGATGAAGCACAATCAAAGTAATGGCTTCCAAGAATAATAAATCATCTAGTCAAAGCAAAAGTGAACTTGTCTACAGCAAAAATCATGGTACTAGCTCAAGGCATTGTGCTTGTTGACATTCTGGAGGGCAGAAAGTGATAATATCCGCCTATTAGGATAGTATTTTGAGAAAATTAGAGAAACGTTTTGCAAAACAAAAATACCCAGAAAAGATTCAGAAAATAATCCTTCTTTGCCACAAGTGTTCCTTAAAAAAATCTAAAAAGAACAATTTTGCAAGAGTTTCTATAGGAAATCATTAGGCATCCCCCTTACAATCTCAATTTGACTCCTTCTGAAATTTTTGTGTTTTTCTAATCTTAAAATATCTTAAGAGTGTACCCAGTTTCATTCAGTTAATAATGGAAAAATTATTGCCCTGACATGGTTAAATTCCCAGGAGCCTCAGTTCTTAAGGGATGAACTAAAAGGATGGTATCATCATTTACAAAAATGACTTGACCTTGATGAAATTTTACCTTGAGAAATAACATTTTGTGTTTATTAAACTTTGTCTCATGAATTGAGTAAAGATTGACTGAGATCATCCTGTTTTCCATTTAACAATTCACATGTATTTTGTCTGTCATCATGTATTCCAATCCCCGCAGTCGTACACCACTTCCACCTGTGTTTCTAGTTTCCATTTGTCCTTCTTTCTTCACTCTTCTGAACTCTGTCCTTGGGTACTCTCAAAGGGTTGATTATTCTAGATGTCTGTCCCTCACTAACATTTCATTTTACAGACCTGTCTATTATATGGCTGAGAACTGAGCCATCACAGGGAGTTCATTCAGACCTGAAGGATGACACAGGGATTCCAGCCATCTCTCTCTGACTGGTAATCCAGGTCCTGCATTATTTTGAATTTTGTTCCACAGTTTTCTTCCACTCTACCAAAGAGCTAACATGATCCTTTAGGAGTGGTTGGTAGCAGTAACCAGGCATCATGTAGTTCTGTCCTCCGAATCATGTAAGCTGATGTGCACATGGTCCATTAGTCCATTGGATTGTTCCCATGAATCTTTTATTTCCTTCATTCTTCTTTCTTCCAGACAGGGAGAGGCCAATAGCTGCACCTTTTATGGCCTCTTACAAGCTTTAAAGACCTCAGTTGATACTCTCCCAAGTAGGGGATAGAAGAGTGGTTCTCCACCTGTGGGTTGCAACCCCTTTGGGGGTTGAACGACCCTTTCACTGGGGTTGCCTGATTCATAGCAGTAGCAAAATTACAGTTTCAAAGTAGCAACGAAAATAATTTAATGGTTGGGGGTGGGTCACCACCACATGAGGAACTGCATGAAAGGGTGGCAGCATGAGGAAGGTGGAGAACCACTGGTGTAGAACATCGTCTTTGTGGACTATGTCATGCTCATTGACTGTGATGTCCCTAGAGACTATGGTCCTGATCCCTAAGGACCAATGAGTCATTCCATCAAGGTGCTTTCTAACAATTTCAATACTAACTGCTCTGAAATGGATCACGTTAGAAGATCCTGGATAGATTGGGAGACAAAAAAGTGGAACAAAATTCAAAATCATAAAACAGACCAACTTTCCCGACCAGTTAGAGACGGGGGATACCTCCTGAAACTATAACCTTTAATCGCCCTTCAGGTCTGGAACTGAACGCAACCCATTAAGTCAACTAGCAGCCAAACAACAGACAGGTTTACAAGGGGGGGATAACTAAGAGGAGGGCACATCCTAGAATCATCAGCCATTTGAGCTTGAAAGGGTAGCATTTACCAAAGGATAAAGGACAAAAGGGCTAGGAAAGAAGAAATGTAAACAAAAAAACACATGGAGAAAGGGGGATGAGGAGGGAGGGGGAAAAAAAAGACCTGATCGAAAGGGCTTAAGTGGAGAGCAAACGCTTTGAAAATGATTAGGGCAAAGAATGTACGGATGTGCTTTATACAATTGATGTATGTATATGTACGGATTGTGATAAGAGTTGTATGAGCCCCTAATAAAATGTAAAAAAAAGAAAGAAAGAAAATGATTAGGGCAAAGAATGTACAGATGTGCTTTATACAATTGATATATGTATATGTATGGATTGCAATAAGAGTTATTATGAGCCCCTAATAAAATGTTTTTTTAAAAAAAGAAAGGGAGATGAATGATGTTTCATTAAGAGGAATCATCTCAAACAAAATGTGTCTAAATTGTTAAACATGAAACTGATGCACTGTGTAAACCTTAATACAATTCACAAAAAAACCCTGTAAAAATGATTTTTCAATGTACATAAGTTTCATCAAGGTCAAGACATTTTGTGACTAATGTATAAGAAGGTACAAATGCAAGCTGAGGACATGGTTTCGGAAAAAAGCAGACAATCATCATTCAGGATACTTTAAAACACTAGCTTGAAGGCTGGGCTTTAGAAATGCCTTTTAGAAATGTTTTGTATCTCTGAAGACATCAGGTACTCCACACAAAACATTCCTAAATACATGAAGCTTTAAAAAGCATTTCTCAAATTGTGTTAAAGACTCTGAGAGATAATTTGATGAAACAATTATAGTAATTATAGAGGAAAACCCCATTGTGAGAAGTTGACTTGAAACCCTGAAGACTGACTGACCTTGGTTAATGTTTAAACCAAGTCCCCTCATACCTTCGCTTTGAAACTCAGGGCCATTGTATTAACTCAGTCTCTAAGACTAACTTGGTCTCTGCGATACAGTAATAGGTGGATTTTAGATGAAATGTGTTAAGCAAATGATCACACACATTGTTTCTTTGCATTAGTATTTAGTTCTACATTGGGAGGATATGTATTGGGACATTTTTCCTAGCCCTACCTGAATAATAAGAGCAAATTAAAAAATATATAGATTACATCCATCTAGTTCTAGGGAAGCAAGTACAACCACTTTAGTTAGGGAGTTTCATGATGATTGAAAGGACCTAGAAATTAACTTTGGGACAATTTGTTATATAGAATTAGTCTTATCACTAGTCTAGTAAATAATGTTGGTTTTAGTCTCTCTCAGTTCTTCTGTTTCTTTTGTTCACAATGTTCAAAGTAGAAACGTGCTTCTATATTGAAAGCTTTATGTATTATTCTCTACCTCTCTCCTAAAACGGTTCACATGTTTCTGGGGTTAAGCATACACATTCTAACAATGCATCCATGCAGAATCTAGCTTTAGCAAAGACATCTTCCAGACCAGCACTTTTCTAACAGTTCTTAAGCCAATTTGAATAATATTTTTAATTACTAAGAAGTATTCATTAAGTTCATTCAAGCACATTCCTCTATTATAATAGATTATAAAATTTAACCAAATTCTCAAGCAGTTTAGCATAACATAAATATTGCTTTAATTCTAAACACAGACTTGTGTAATTGATTAAAATTTTAAAAATACTTTAACTAGAATCTTGGTCTGGGGAAAAAAGCAGAAAGTAAGATCATTTGGAAGACGCGTGTCTGTAGCATACCTCTTTGTGAACACAACGACCCAGGGCACTGAATGACTGATATATTTTACATAATTTCTGTTAAAAAATGAGCCTGTTAGAATAGAAGTAGTTGATCCATGAGCTTATTGCTTTCTTCATACCATTTCTCCCACATGAAGACAAGTTGTCTCCTTTCGCAAACGTCTGGGTGACTCATGAATTTTCACCTCTGCTGGCTCTAGCCAATTATGAGAAGCAGGCTAGCCTTTCATTAGTTTCACAAGACAGTAATTATTATAACATGGGGAGAGAGGAAGGGAGAAAGAGCCATGTGGCCTAATTGGGCAACACCAGCTAAATAAAGTGGATTTCTTAAAATCTTTAAAATATTAACAAGTTTTTTAAAAAACAGTTGGCGTTGAGTGCTTTCTGACTCACAGCAACCCCACAGAAGGTAAAACAGGACTGTAGGTCACAGGGTCCTGCAAGCTGTGACCTTCAGGGAATAGATTGCCAGGCCTCCTCTCCTGGGAGACCTCTGACTAGGTTCAAACTGACAACCTTTCCATTATTATTGAAGCCTTCACTGTTTTGAGCTCACTCTCAAACCACAACCAAACTCATTGCCATCGAGTTGATTTTGACTTGTACCAACTTTGAGGATAGGCTAGAACTGCCCTGTGGGTTTCTGAGACTGTAACTTTTAACGGGAGTAGTGCCCGGCTATCAAAAGATAAAGCGTCTGGGGTCTTAAAGGCTTGAAGATAAACATGCTGCCATCTAGCTCAGAAGCAACAAAGTCCTCATGGAAGAAGCACACCAGCCTGTGTGATCATGAGGTGTTGATGGGATCAGGCATCAAATAAGACCCAGAGCAAAACCATACCAAATATAAATTGGTGGGGCATGGAGTGGAGACGCAATGCCCATCTGTAGATAACTGACAATAGGACATACCTTCACAGAAGGGTCGCAGGGAAGAGATGAGCCAGTGAGGGTGCAGTATAGCAACGATGAAACACACAACTTTCCTCTAGTTCTTTGGTGCTTCTGAGCATGACCTCAATTCTACCTTACAAATAGGATTAGACGAGAACATTCACACCGCTACAGACAAGAGTCCGAAATACAGGGAATCCAGGATAGATAAACCCCTTGGGGACAACAATGAGAGTAGAGATACCAGGAGAATTAGGAGAGGATGGTGGAGAAAGAGAATCGATCACAAGGATCAATCTAGAACTCCGTTCCAGGGGGATGAATAATGAAAAAGTGGGTGAGGGGCGATGGAGTATGATGAAAGATAATGAAATAATTATAACTTATCAAGGGTTCTGACGGAGGGGGAAAATGGGGAGCTGATATCAGGGGATCAAGTGGAAAGAGAATGCTTTGAAAATGGTGATGGCGGCATTATGTGCAAATGTGTTGACATACTGGATGAACGTTTGGATTGTGATAGCGATGTAAGAGCCCCCAATAAAAGTATTTTTTTTAAAGAAAGCCTCATTTTTCTCCAGCAGATCGGTTGGTGGTTTCACACCTCAGACCTTGCAGTTAGCAGCCCCCCACACAAGCAGTAGGACACTCCCAAAATGTCAATATGCATCAGGAATTCAGAAATCAGCTAAGCATAGTCTGCAAGATATCCCAAAGTTATTTGAACATCTCATGGGATGGTAGTGTAAGCCAGACATATTTGGAAGCTGCTGTGTAGGTTCTTTGTAACAAGACCTCTGTTCCCCAGTTTTTCCCCTCTTATATATTTCAACTTTGACCCCTTTTATTATTCCACCACAATCCAAAATGGCAACCAATAACTTCATACTTTTACTTCTTTCACTAAATTCCATGTTCCTTGTATAGGTGATTATGAACTTTAATTCTTTCAAATATTATTTCTTTATAACAACAACTAAGTACAGTAAGACTGAACTTACTGTGATCATGATCACTACATGCTATGTCTTGTACTATTCCTCAAATCTTTTTACGTTAAAATTTAAAATATAATATCTGATATGTGTAAGAGAAGATATGAAACAAAAAGAATGTGCATTAATTCACAAAAAATCAATGAACATAGCATATAAATACATCCTTCTGCCATCAGAAGTAACTGCTATACTGAATTTTAGATGTGTTTTCACTTGACTTTTAAATTTTAATAGTTTTTCCAATATGTGTATGTCCTTAAGATGTGTTTGGTTTGCTTTTTTCTGGTATATATAAAAATGGAATTACATTCTCTGTAATATTCAAGGACTTAAATCTTTCAATAAACAACATGTCTCAGGTGCAGCCAAGTATGTAGCTGATACTCTTTTAAAATCGTGATTCTATATTTAATAAGATTTCTTTTAGCATTTTAGACACTTTCAAGTGTATAACGCAATGATATTCATTTCATTCATTCTGCTGTGCCACCATCACCACAACCGGTTTCCAAATTTCTCTATAACCCTTAACAGAAACTTAGTATCCCTTAGTAAAATCTCCCCACCTTCCCTTCCCACCCATCCTGGTAATCAAAAATCACCTCAGGTTTCCAGGCTTTGTGCATCCTAAGTAAGTCCTACAAATGAGAGCATACAGACTTAATTTATTCAACAAAATGTTTTCAGGGTCTAGTCATGTTGTAGAATGCATCGGAATTTCATTTCTCTCAATGGTTGAACGCTATTGTATTGTGTTTAACCATTTACTTATTTATGTTACTTTTGTTGTTTCTGGGTTGGGGCTCTTGTGAATAATGATACAATGCGCAGCAATATGCACAGTCTCTGTTTGAGTTCCTCCTTTGGAATCTTTCGGGCATATTTACCTAAGAGCGGAATTGCTGGATGTAAGCTAAACTTTTTGAGGAGCTGCCAAACTGTTTCCCAGTGGCTGCGCCACTTTACAACTCCACCAGCAATGGCTGTAGGATCCAATTTCTCCAGTTTTCTAAAGCACATGAAGATTGCTATTAATACTTTGGTATACTTCTCCATGGAAGCCATCTGGTCCTGGACTTTCCTTTTCTGGGAAGTATTTCATTACTGAGTATAATTTCAGCCTTTAAAAAAAATCATTGAAACTCCCTTTGTCATCAGGCTCGGAGACTGAGCTATGTGGGGCAGAATGGACATTGTGCTGTTTCTGAGTGGGGGAATTTATATAAAGGTGCTTAAATATGTTTATGAGCAAATGGTATTTAAAGATAGTGGGATTTTCCCAGGAACATTTTGAAGACCCATCATATATGTCTCCTAGGTGTACTTGGCTTACAGTGTTGTGTAACTCCTCATTTCCATATTCATCTTCTGTCTAGAGGTTCTTCCCACTTTTGAAAAAGTCTCCAACTATTAATGTGAAACAATCTCCGAGGGGGAATCAAAATATGTGGTCAAACTCCATTATTCTTTAATTAGATTTTTCTGTGAAATGTTTTTACCCCCCTCTGCTGTGTCTCGTGTTTTCATTGCTGTGGGACTTCTGTTTCCTCTGCTCCACCAGACTGACATCTTGCACGTGTTCTGCTGGTAGCTTTTCTTGATATCAGTGGAGTCTCTCTCTGCCTGCTTCTGAGATGGCTCACTCATGGAACTCATGGAATAGTAAAACTGACCAATACTCTCTGAGTGTTTTACGTGGTCCCACCCAGTCATTTGGTGGAAGCTGCACAGAAAGGGACAGGAGAGTCATATTAACCAATTTCGCTTTACACGCACTGTTTCTCGATCACCCATTTTAAAATCATTTTATCATTATAATATACCTTTATCCCTTGTAACAGATTTTTATTTAAAGTCTATTTAGTCTGATATAAATTGAACCACTTAATCTCTCCTTAGATTATTATTTACACATGTTATGGTTTTCCTTTATTATTATTTACCTGGGTTATTATTTGGGGCCGATTTATGATTTTTTATGATTTATGATTTCTAACATGCATCTCTTATAGATACTATAGAGGTGGATCATGCTCTTTAAAAAATGTTCTGGTACTTCCTGACTTTTGACTGGAGAGTTTAATCCACTTACAATTAAGGTAACTACTACTAATAAAGAAGATACCTTTGTAATTTCATTATTTGATTTTGTGTATATATATATTTTGTCCCTCATTTTTCCATTACTATCATAGTTTATATTTAGTTGATGTTTTGTAGGGAATCATTTTTATTTCCTTATCATTTTCCTGTGTGCATATTTTTACATATTTTTTGTGGTTATCATTTAACAACTTAAATTTTAGCAGCACAGTTTAAATAAAAGCTTAACTTGAAAAATATAAAAATATTATATTTCATACCACCTCACCTACTCCCCTCATCCCCTTTATTTAGCTGTTACCTAAATGTTTATACCTTATGCACCCAAATCAGAAGGAACCCCACTGCCCTCTAGTCAATTTCTATGTGGAAGCCGATAGCTTCATTTTCCTCCGATGGAGTGGCTAGTGAATTGGATACACCAACCTTGTGATTCCCAATCCGATGCCTCACCCACTGTGTGACCAGGCTTCCTTACTGATGTGCCCACTAGCATAAATTGAGATAATACGCATGATTTTGTCTTTTGAAATATTGTGACTATTAAATTTACAAACCAAACATATCATAAAATTGGGCCTTGTACCTTGTATTTGTCCGATGAAATTAGCATTACTGGAGTTCTTCATTTTCCTCTCTGCGGCTCCACCATGTTGAGTATCTTCTTACTTCCATCCGCAGAGCTACTCTGCTTCCTATTTGTTGTAAGGCAGGCTTACTTACTCATCAGGAACCCCACTAGCTTTTCAAAAAATTGGAAGTTTTTAATTTGACCTTTTTAAAAACAGCTTTATTGGCACAATATCCACATATCAGACAATGCAATAGTAAAGTTATACCAAGAAGAGCTGTACAACTCTTGCCATCATTATTCAATTTTAGAACATTTTCTTTTTTCTTATACTAATTGCTATTAGCTCCTCATACCCCCCACCCCCGCAAGATTCCCTGTCCCATTTATACAGTTACTGTGTCTATAGATTTACTATCCACAATTTCATACGCAGAAAATCATACCAAAAAAAAAAGGAAGAAAAGATAGACCTAACAACAATAACTAAATAAAATAGAGGAAAATCTCCATTGAAAAGAAAGTAGAAAATATTGAAAACCAGGACAGCTTTACAATAGGTCAAAGCCAGATAAAATGATAAGGTGTTAAATTTTAGTCTAACTTCATCTCCCTCATTCACTTTCCAATGAACTCTGGATACTCGAAAGACTATTCATATCCTTAGTCTATGATCAGAGGAAATTCATCAGATACTCAATCCAAGTGTCTTTCTCCTTCACTTTTTTTAATGAAGCAATTTTTAAATGCATCAAAATAGAGATAAAATAGAATATTACATTTTAACCTAACTATATCTACTGTAATCGCATCATACAGTGTTCTCTGTCTGATGACCGGCGTATTCACACCCCTCAAGGTTTAATCCACGTGTGGGCCCCGCAAATGGACTTTGGGTTTCCACCGTCCATTGCCTTCTGCAAATTGGATGGTCACAATTTAAGCTCTGATAACAGCCCCTCCTTCAGATTTGGATTATGTAATTTACAATCCTTGGATCACACTGGCTGGTGTGTTTCTTCCTTGAAGACAACAAGTTTTTAAGACCAAAGACACGATACTATTTGAAAGCCAGATACCATCTAGTTTCTTCACCATACTTTGCTAACCCACTCATATCTTCAGTGATCTTTTCATGAGGGCAGAAGAATTGACCTTATTCTTGTGGGCTTGCTAAATATAAGTTCATTTTGTTTTGAAATGTAAGCTAATTAACTGAAAATGTTTTTCTTTCATCACTTTAAAGATGTCAGTCCCCTGTCTTCTGGCCTCCTAGATTTCTAAGAAGATATCAGATACTGATAGTTAGGTTTTGTGGGAACTTGATTAGGTCATAATTCTTAGTGGTTTGGTAGTTAAGACCTAGTAATTCCCTCTGACGTCATCTAACATAAGGTAATTAGCGCCATAATGGGATCTGCAATGAGCAGTCCATTTGAAGCAAGCAAATGAATGGAAGTTTCCCCAAAGATTTGGCCTGCTTCCAATATACGTGGATTTTTGTAGAAATGTTTGCTTTATTCCTAGGTCTAGGTATTTCATCTGGCTTTTTGACCTCTCGTTCTTTCAACTTGAGTCAACCGTCTGCTCTTTTGCCTACCAACTCTGCAAGTCATCAGCAATCTGACCTTCCCATCTTGTATCAATTTGCTTGTGCAACCACAAACCTTACATGCTGACTTGGGTGGGATTTGTTCACCTCAGCAGCTATCAGCTTTATATATATATATTGGTTTTCCTCCTCTAGAAAACTCTGCCTAAGACACAGGGCAATTACTTCTCTTATGCTAATTTTATATCTCTTTTTGATGCTTTCAGGATTTTTCTCCTTATCAATGTATGCCAACTACTATAAATATACACAATATAATCAATACACAATATAGTCAAACCCTTGAAAACTAAAGATAAAAAGAATATTCTTCGGTTTTCAAGGGCTTGATTATATTGTGCATTGGGTTCACGGGACTCGGCATACATTGAGCTTCTTTGCTTTGTAGTTTCCTGTCCTTTGCCAAATCTTGAAAGTTTTCCGTCATTATTTTAAGTATCCTTAATCTTTGTCCTCTCTCTCTCTTCTCCTCCTGGGATTCCCAGGGCACCTTTGTTAGTTCACTTGATGATGTTTCTGCTTCATTAGGTTTTTCTGTCCTTTTGTTTTTATCCTTCTGATTTGATGATTCCAATTCTCTTATTGATGAGGTCAAGGGTTCACCTGCCAAGACAAACATTCTGTTGAGTTGCTCCATGGACAATTTCATTCCAGTTATTATATTTCGGTTTCAGTAAGTCAGCTTGGTTTCTTTTTATAGTGTCTTTCCCTGTATTCATTCAAATACAACAATATTTGTGATGAGGGTACAGGACTTGGTAGTATTTCGTGAGATTTTTGATTTGTAGATTCCTGTCCTTGGCTAAATTGGCAACTCTTTAGATCACTATTTCAAGTAGCCTTTTTATCTCTGTACTTCATTCTACTGGACATGGGGTCCCTATGACAGCACCTCTGATGAGGTGAAGTTACTTTATATGGAAGTTACTATCCATAGACCTTGCAGTTCACCCAGTGATTACATGCATTCATGCAAAGGGATCGATCAGTTAGAATATTTTTCTTGGCAAAAGAATCTTGAACTCATCGTTTGAGAGAAACCCATGCTTGTATGAATTGGAATCCTAGTAGAAATTTTTGACCTCTCCTTCTGTACTACTTCTCTTTATGCCTCTCGTTTAGTCCTTTTATAGTTTTGGCGACAGTGATATATTGGGATTTTCCACATTTGGATATATTTGTCATATTTTACTTCTTTTTCTCATTGTTTTGCTTTTCAGATGCCATTTGAGCGTTCATTATAGTCCTTTCTCTGCTCTATGGGGTTGGTTTTTTTGGGGGGGGTAGTTGCTCTAAAGATTTGATCATGCATATTCATCTTTTAAAAATGTAATTTAGTATCTTACATGCTTAGGCTATTTTTTAAAAAGCCAATTAATAGATTCACCCTACCAAAGATGTAATACACAGAGAGCTTGTTTGAAATCTACATTCTAAGGACCTACACCAGTCACCTTGAGGGTGGAGAGTGGGGTTGGGTGGGAGGTAGATCCTATCCAAAAAGGACTCATTGTTATTTACCGAAACTACTCTGCTTTATGCTTCCATCCACAGCCTGTAACTTCCATCAAATGATTGGGTGGGAACACGCAATTAGGTGAAGAGGACACTAACCCAGGAATGGTCATTTTTGCTATTCATCTGGGTATAAAATTAGGAAATTCAGAAGCAGGAACAGATCATCCCACCACCATCAAGAAAGAAGAGCCAGTTATGAAGCACATCCAAAATTTCTGTGTGGAGAGGTGGCGAAGGACTAGGACCAAGACCCTGGAATAGAGCGCTGAGCATCCTGAATCAAGGAGCAGGTAAAGCTGAGTGGTTTCAGGCAGATGGTGGGCTTGCACAGTAAGGTGCCCTGGGGGCCTTTATCAGCACTGAGGAGCTTGGTACTACTTTACTGAGCAAGGCAGCAGTCAAGAACAATGTGGCCATAGCCGAGAACCAGAGACAGAAACGTGCCTGCAAGCGTGGCTAAAGAAGAAGGCTTTGTAAGCAAAATAATATCCTGAATGTTTTCTGAGTTTGAATTGTAATGAGTTAACCTGCCTAATAAAACCCATAATCATGAATATTGTCTGTCAGTGCTAGATGGCCACTGCAACCAATTCTGAAACTCCGTAGAGGAGTGTGGTCTTTGTCAGAATATGGGAAAGGAAGTTGCCGGGTGAAGGCATGCCTGACCTCTGCCTTGTGGGAATCATCCTTGGGCAGATGTGGAGTTGGTTTCTCCTACCCCTGTGTGGCAGGAGGAAGTCAGATGTGGCCTCTTTGCCTTGTTCTTCAGATGTCAAGATTGATGATGTCACACACACTAAAAATGTATAAAAATTTATTGCTCACAGAATGAGTCTTTTTTGGGGGGGAGCATACTGCTTTCCAAACACAGTGAACAATGGCTCGAGAGAGACAAGAAAGGAGGGGACTTGAAGTTTTAACGATGAGGGTTGCCATAACAATTGGCACTGAGAGTAGGAAGCTGTCAAGAATGACAATTACCATGATTAGGGTCCTTTCTTCTCACTTAGGATTGCTAACTTGTTCTTTTGCTCGCTGGTCAGTGTGCACTCGGAATTTCTGCTGGCTGGCAATCTTTCACTTTAAACTGAATCCTCCCTAGCCTATCTGCAAAGTTAGGCTTGTGACAATTATCTGACAATTTGGCAGTGAGGGGGAGGAGGACAGAACTGGGGAGTGTTAAAAATGACCCTTACTTGGGCATCTCAGTGCAGACTTATCTGTGAGTCTAGGATTGAATCATATGTCCTTTTTATTAAAAAAAAAAAGATCAATTTATTGGGGGCTCTTACAGCTCTTCTAACAATCCACACATCAATGATATCAAATATATTTGTATATATGTTGGCCATCGTTATTTTCTAAACATTTACTTTCTATTGAACCCTTGGTATCAGTTCCCCTTTTTCCCTTCCCTCCCTGCCACACCTTCCTGAATCCTTGGTAAATTATAAATTAATATTATTTTCACATCTTACACTGACCACTGTCTATGTTCCCCCATGGTTTCTATTGTTTGTTCCTCTTGGGGATGATGGGGTATGGTTATGTGTTAATCACTGTGATTGATTCCCCCTTCCTGCCCTCCTCTCCCTACCCTTCTGGTATCACTACTCTGATTCCTGTTGCTGGATTCCATGTGTCATGAGCTCTTATCTCTGTACCTGTGCACATGCTCCAGTCTAGCTCGCAGTGAAAGGCAGGACTGGGGTCATGATAAGGGGGCGGTGAGGAAGCCTCAAGGAACCAAAGGAATGTTGTGTGCTTCATTAGTGCTATTCTGCACCCTGGTTGACCCATCCCTTCCTTGAGACCCTTCTGTGAGGGAATGTCCCATTGTCTACAGATTTTGAGTCTCTGCTCCAACTGCCTGTTCTCAACAGCATGGTTTTTGTTTATTTGTTTTAGGTCTTCTGATGCCTGTTACCCAATCCCACTGACACCTCATGATCGCACAGGAGGGTCTGCTTATTCCATGTGGGCTTGTTGCTTCTCTGCTAGATGGCCGCATGTCTGACTTCAAGCCTTTAAGACCCCAGATGCTATATTTTTTTATAGTAGGCACCATCGGCTTACTTCACCACATTTGCTTATGTGCCCACATTGTCACCACATTTGCTATGGTGCCAGAGGGAGCATCACAGAATGCCAGGTTGTTAGAACAAAGTGTTATTGCATTGAGGGAGGGCATGAGCAGAGCCCGAAGTCCATCCACTACCTCAGTGTATTGTCATATAAAATATGTACCTAGGCCAATGCCTCTATTTTTATGAATTACTGTATTTACATATATACACACCTATGCTTATAACTTTTTTCCATAACTTTGCTTCCTAGATATTTCCTGTTTCCCTTTATCTTCTTCCTGCCCTACCATCACACTAGCTCTTAGTAATTCCTCCCAACTAGATTGCTGTTGCTCCAACATTCCCAGGATCTCTATGCCCTCCTTGTTGTTGATTTTAATTCCCTAGTTGTGCCCCTGTGCATGATGTTGTTTACCCACCGCTCCCTTCCTCCTCCTACTTCTCCCCCAAGTCCCTCTGGAACCAATGATCCTATTGCTTTCTCAAGCTTGCTTCCCATGCCTATCTTATATTGGTAGGCAAACCAACAATAACAGACCATACAAAGAGAAAACAAAAGATTGAATAAAAAGAGAGAAAAAAAGATAATAATAACTAGCTGAAACAAAACATTGGATCACAGACTACTGGTCATGGTTTATTTCTTACTTCTGGGTATATACCCAGTATAGGAATAGCTAGGTCATTTCCATTTGCTTTATATATCACCAGATTGCTTTCCACAGAGACTGTACATATCTACATGACCACCAGCACTGGAGGAGAGTTCCTATCTTGCTACATCCCCTCCAACATTTGTTGCGCTCTGACTTTCTGATTTGGGCTATTCTCAAGGGTGTTAGATGGTATCTCATGGTTGTTTTAATTTGCAATTTCTCTGATAGCTAATGATCGAGAGCATTTTCACATATGTGGATTGGCCATTTGGGTTTCCTCCCTAGTGAAGCTTCTTTGCAGGTCTTTGCCTGCTTCCTCAGGGGTTAGCTGTTTTCCTCTTTTTGTAGAGTAGGAGGGTATTGTAGATTTTAGTAATAGCCCTTTGTCTGTTGCATAAATGTTAAAAATCCTCTCCCACACTGTTGGTTCTCTTGGTACTCTCTTGGTGAAGTCTTTTGATGCACACAGGTGTTTTATCCTTAGTATATCCCACTTGTTGATTTCAGGTTCACCTGTGTGTGGATCCTTCCCATATGCAGTTAGCCGATTGATTCCCTGGGCCAAGGTTCTTAGTTTTGTCCTGATTTCTTCATTGAGAGTCCTAATAGTTTGGGGTTTTACTTTATTTATAGTTTGGGGTTTTACTTATCCACCTTGAATTTGTTCTTGTCATGGGGTGAAGTAAGCATCTTTTTTTTTTCATTTTTCTACAGGTGGATAGCTATTATTTCTAGCACCACTTATTAAAAAGGGCATTCACTTCACACTTGGTGTTTGGGGCCCCTTTTTGAAGATGATTTGTCTATATGTGGATGGTTTTGCTTCTGGATTTTTTTTGTTCTTTTTCATTGTTCTGAGCATCTGTCATTATACCAGTATCATGCTGTTTTGACCACTGTGGCTCTGTAGTAGGTGTCAATATCCGGTAAAGTGAGACCCCAGACTTTCTTCTTCTTAAGGAGTTCTCTGCTATTTCTGAGCTTCTTCCCTCTCCATATAAAATTGGTGGTCAATTTTTCCAATTCTTTGAAGAATGTTGTTGATATTTGAATCGGGATAGCGTTAAACTAATATAGTGCCTTGGGTAAGATTGACATCTTTATGTTGAGTCTTCCAATCCATGAGCATGGGATATTCTTCCATTTGTGAAATTCACGTTTGATTTCCTATAGTGGGGTTCTGTAGTTTTCCTTGTATAAGTATTTTTTACTTTTTTGGTTAAATATATCCCTAAATATTTCAATTTATTCTTAGCTTTGATGAAGAGTACTGCCTTCTTGATCTCCTCTTCCATGGTCTTGTCTAATGTATATAGCAAACCAATAGACTTCTGTTTGTTGATCTTGTATCCTGCCACTCTTCCATATTCCTCTATCACTGTCAGTACTCCTATGGTGGAGCTTTTGGAATTTTCAATGTATAGAATTGCATTGTCTGCAAATAATGATATTTTCACCTCTTCTTCTTCCAGCTGGATACCGTTAATGTCCTTCTGTTGTCATATGTTGACATCTAGGACCTCCAGTATGTTGTTGTATAGAAGTGGGCACAAAGGGTTTCTTTGTCTGGTCCCCTTTTACAGTGGGATTGTTTTCATTTTTTCCCCATTGACTATGATATTGACTTTTGGTTTTTCATAGAGAGCTTGTATTAACTTGAGGAATTTTCCTTTCATTCCTATCTTCTTGAGTGCTTTAATCAGGAATGGGTGTTGGATGTTTTCAAATATTTTTTCTGCATCTACTGGTATTATTGTCTTGATTGCAACACAAACCATGACTGATGCTAGGCTCAGAGGAGCAGCTCTTACTCTGAAGCCCATAGTTGTATGTCTCAATCAGGTATTACACTCATTTTACAGAGTATTCAGAAAAAAAAGTATTGTACTATTACTCTATGCAATACGTAAGTGGCATATTACATTACCAGGACTGAATAGCATTACTTTGCTGCTACTGTTGCTTATGCCACTCTCATCAAAATACCTGGTACTCATGGTGTAGGAGGTGGGGGGAGGGGGTCTTTGCCATGGGAGAGGCCCCAACTTAGATAGACCTTATCTCAATGTATCTGGGAAAAGAAGTGTATTCATAAGAGTAAGATACTGAGGATCCATAGTTAACAAATTATGTCTTAAACATATAAGCACAATACTTCACTGTCACTGTAATCCTATAGGACAGACTAGAACTTCCCCTGGGGGTGTCCAAGACTGAAGCCTTGTACTGGAGTAGACAGCCTCAATGTCATCCCCCAGCATGGATGGTGGCTTCAAAATGCTGACCTTGCAGTTAACAGCTCATCCCCCAACCCACATCACCACCAGGGTTCCTCAGCTATATCTAGTATGCGCCAAAGGAAGAAAGAATGATAGAGTTTATTTTCAAGAAAATTAAAATGGAAGTCCATTTGGTCCAGTTAGCAAAATATAAAACTTGCTAAAAGAACGTATTGAAGCAAAATATAAAAGGGTGTTTTCTGGCTTTTGTACTTCTGCAGCATAGGTTCTGAATCAACGTCACCATCTGCTGAATTTTACCAGTTGACAAACTCAATTCATCAATTGAAAAATGTGGCTTTAATAAACACAAACTCAAATTGCAGTTATATTTAAGGATCCCACTAGATTTAATAATCAATTTATTCCCAATAATGTTAGGATTACTGAACACAAAGTAGGGGGCAAACAAGTATGCCTCACATTAACTGCTGGAACTGCTAGCTTGCGTAAATTATCCATGGTCAAAACACCCATTGTGCTACAGTACCCCATCATGAGCATGGATGCTGTGGGCTAATGAGTAGAAACACAAAACAAAAGTGAAACTCACTGCCCTTGGATCCATGCAGGCTCATAGCAACCCTACAAGACAGCATAGAACTGCCCTATGAGTTTCTGAAAATGGAACTCTTTATGGGAGTAGGAAGCCTTTCCCCCAATTAATAATATCTTAAAATTAAATATTTGGCACTAAACAAATTGGGTTGACAAAATCAGACCCAAGGAACGCTTATTCAGGTAAAATGGCTATTATTTCTGAATTCAAATAAAAACATGACCTATAAGGACTGAAACCCATTATATGTGTTTATTTATAGGAGAAGTAATTATTCCCACATTGTCTTCATTTAACAGGTCAATTTGGATTGTTATTTAATTTGGAAAGAAGGAATGGTGACTTACAGTGAGTTATCACAAACTTACTGTTCTGGTCACACCTATTAAGAGTCCCATAACCAATAATATTGAAATTACTGAGACAATGTAATCAGAAATCTATATATTTTTTCACTGTTAAACATTTGGCATCGACATCATGTCCAATGCCTATTTCAATCACTCTCTACCAAAGTTTGCGTTTACCCTAAAAGAGACAAAATCGACCTACGCATGGAGAGTACCTTAAACTTGTCATCTCACTCAATATTCTCAAGCAGGATCTTAATTTCACCCAATTTTCTCCCACAGGGCAGGACTGAAATAGAATTAAATGACATTCTCCTCCAAGACGACTTATTGGGCACACTTGTTACGGACATATAAATACTCACAAAAGTGCTCAAGAAGAAGATAGAATACAAATTGCAAGGCTCCATCACATGAAAAATATTTGCAAAATCAAGGTTCATTTCATTCTTGCCACTATAAAAAAATCAGCTATTGGTTGGTTCTCTCAGTGACTTACAATTTTAAAACAAGCCTCATGTCTTTTAGGTCTTTCTTGGTTTCTGGGGGCAACATAGTTATCATTTTTATATACATTAAAAATGCCCAAGTTGAATGGACTCGCTCTAACAAATGACTCTGGAGTCTTTCTAAACTACAATGCAAAGCTCATTATTGTTAGTCTTACACGTGTATTTACACTCTCAGAGAGTCTTTTCCTGTGAAGCTTTCGAAACCTCCTCCCAGGCGCTCTGGAGATTCTGGACCACGATGACCACAAATTGTCCATGGACTTCTGATGCAAGAAATTGCATACCTTGGCCCTGGGCTACATGCAATTAGTGAAGCAGCTGCTGACCACTTGCTGCCCTCTCCTGAAAGCAGAGGTCATCATAGCACCTAGGTTCTCGAGTCTTCATTTTTATCTGACTCTTATGCCTTAGGGCACATAGGCAGCATCCTTAGTTTGGCATAGCCACCTAGACTGCCTTGGTGTACAATGGGACAACCTGGGCTCGGTAGCATATCCTACATACAGAAGGGGGTGGTTTCCCTTGTTCTCATTACCTTGATGGAAAACATGGTGCTAGAGAAGGTAATTTCTCTTCCAGATCCCTGGCGCTGTGTGGAATTCTTCTGTGTCAACTGAGTGGACCAACAAAATGAGCCCGTACTGTACTCCACAGGCAACCTTGCCACCACCACATACAATGGGTCTCGTCGCTGTGGAAGGTTGCTGTTTTTCATCCTTTAGTTGAGGTCTCTCAAAGAAGGACTAAGGTTCTCTGGCAATTAATTAATTAAGCAATCTGCATAATTTTGTATAGGTTAAACAAAACTAATAGGTAGATCTGAATAAAATTTTCCAAACATCACACAAAGAAACAAAGAGATGAATCATTTATATTTGGTTTATAACTTAGGAGGACCCAAAATGCATGGCCATCAAATCAATTTTCAACTCATAGGTATACTATAGGACGAAGTAGAACTGCCCTTTAGGGTTTCCAAGGCTGGGATCTTCATGGACTATAAACTTAAGGTTGGATATGAATCACTTGCATTTGGGTTAGTAGCTGAATAGCACTGCACCACCAGGCCACCTTAGTAGAGAGGGCAAGACAGTCTGAACTGCCAGAATTTGAAGGAACTACCAAAAAGAGAACTCAAAGGTATAAGAGAAATATTTCCAAATATAATGACTGTCTGACATTCCTTCAATTTGCATTATACCAATCTTGTCTCCAACGATTTTTCTGTCAGTTTGTCATAGTATGGTCACTTGTTTTCTGCTGTGCTGCTAGACGCTATGTCCCTGCTATTTCAAATAGTAGCAAGGTTACCCACAGAGAACAGGTTTCAGCAGAACTTCCAAGCCAAAAAAGACAATGACGAAGGATAGACTGTCCATTTCTAAGGAATTCACCACGCAAAACCTAATGACTAGAAGCAGAAACGTGTCAGAGACTGAGAAGCTCAGGAATAGCAGCAGAACATAGTTAGACATAGGACTGGAAAACGAGCCCCTCGGGCTCAAAGACACGCAAACTACGACGGAAGAAGGACTAGTTTCTCAAAGTAGAGACAACAATAATGACATGGATGAAATACAGCCTTCAGGACCTTCATTTGCTGCCTCAGCCAGACGCACAATGAGAAGAAACATGTGCAAACATCTGTTAATCATGGAAACTTGGAACATACAAAGTATGGACCTTGGAAAATTTGAAGTCATCAAAAGAAATGGAACACATAAAGATCAATATCCTAGGCATATGTGAGTTGAAATGGACTGGTATTGGCAATTTTGAATCAGACAGTCATATAGTTTACTATAGTGGGAATGACAAATACAAATGGAATGATGTCACAATCATCAAAAAGGACATCTCAGGTACTTGAGGTACTTGTATCTTGAAGTACAATGCTCTCTGTGATAGGATGATCTAAATCCACATACAACTATTATTCAAACTTATGTACCAACTACCTTAGCTTTGAAGAATTCTACCAATGTCTTCTGGCAGAAATTGAACAGACATGCTATCAAGGTGCAGTGTTAATTAGACATGCAAACAAGATGCATTGGTGATTGGAATGAAACACTGTGGGGCCGGGGGGAAAGAAGGAATAGTAGTTGGAAAATATGGTCTTGGTGATAAAAACAAAGCTGAGATCACCTGATAGGATTTTTCTTCAACACAAACACATTTTTTCAACAACACAAAATGCAACTTTATACCTGAATTTCTCCATGTAGAATCCATAGACATCAAATAGGGTACATTTAGGGAAGAGTTGATGGAGAAGTTCAATATTAGCAGGTAAAACCAGACTCGGGGGCGACTATAGAACAGGCCAAAGCACTGTATAGACATAGATATATATATTCAAAAATATGCATATATATGTTCAATATTATGCTTAAGAAAATTAAAGCAAGCCACGTGAGCCAAAATATGATTATTTTGTGTCTACACCCACCTGAATTTAGATGGTATCTCAAGAATAGATTTGTTGAATTGAATACTAATGACAGAAGACCTGATGAGCTGGATGATGACATCAAGAACATCAAACATGCAAAAAAGCAAAGGGTCATTAAAAAGACAAGAAAGAACAAAGAAAAAATGCAAGCGAATGTCAGAAGATATTCTGAAACTTGCTCTTACTTGTAGAGTAGCTAAAGCAAATGGAAAAAATGATGAAGTCAAAGAACGGAATAGAAAAGTTCAATGGGAAACTCTTGAACACAAAGCAAAATGTTGTACTGAAGTGCGCAAAGGATTAGAAAACCAAAAATAAAAACATGTTAACAACAGCATAACTTAAAGAAGTGGAGGGAAAAATCAAGCCTTGAGTTACAATATTAAAAGAGTCTATCGGAAAAATATTGAATGATGCAGGGAGCATTGAAAGAAGATGGAAAGAATACACAGAATCCAAAAGAGCTAGTTGACATTCCACCATTTTAAGAAATAGCATGTGATCAAGAATCAATGGTACCGAAGGAAAAAGTCCAATCTGCATTGAAGGCATTAGTCAAAACAAGTCTCCAGGAATCAAGAGAACACCAATTGAAATCTTTAAGCTATGAAGCACTGGGTCTCCTCACTTATCCATGTCAAGAAATTTGGAAGATAACTACTTGGTCAACTGACTAGAAGAGATCCATTACTGTATCAATTCCAAGGATAGATGACCCCACAGAGGGTGAAAATGACAGAGAATTATCATTGATTTTATATGCAGATAAATATTGCTGAAGGTCATTCAACAAGGCTTGCAGCAGTGCCTTGGCAGGGAGCTGTCGGAGATTCAGGCTGGATTCAGAAGAGGGGATGGACCAAGGGATATCATTGTTGATGCCAGATGGATCTTGGCTCAAAGCAGAGAATACCAGAAATATGTTTACCTGTGTTTTATTGATTAAGCCAGGACATTCAACTGTGTGGATCATAACAAACTATAAACAGACTTAAGAAAAATTTGGATTTCAGAACACTTAATTGTGCTACTGAGGAACCTTTACATGGATGGATCGAGAGGCAGTTGAGTGACAAGAACAAGGTATAAATCCATGGTTTAAAATCAATAAATGTATGCATCAGCATTGTATCCTTTGTCATACTTTAAAAATTCTTATGCTGACCAAATAATTGGAGAAACTGGATTCTATGCATCAGAACTTAGTATCAGGATTGAAGGAAGGCTTATGAACAACCTGCAATACACCGGTGGCACAACCTCACCAGCTGAAAATGAAAAGGACTGGAAGCACTTGCTGATGAAGATCAAAATTGAAGCCTTCTGTACAGATTACAACTCAATGTCAAGGAGACCAAAATTTGCACCACTGGATCAATATGTACCATTGTGATAAATGGAGAAGTGTCAAGGATTGCATCTTACACGGATCCACAATCAATGCTCATGGAAGCAGCAGTCAGTGAATGTGCTGCACAAGACTTCTCTGAAGTTTTGAAAAGCACGGATGACCCAAGTTGTGATATTTTTAATTGCCTCATATGCATATAAAAGTAGGACACTGGCTAAGAGAGACTGCAGAAGAATTTGATGCATTTGAATTATGGTGCTGTCAAAAAATGGAAGTATTATGGACTGCAAAAAGAACAAACAAGGCTGTCTTGGAAGAAGTTCAGCTAGAATGTTCCAGAATGTTCCTTAGACACGAGTAAGTGAGACTGCATCTCACGTACCGTGGAGATGTTACCATGAAAGCGCAGTCACTGGTCATGCTTGGTAAAGTAGACGTGGAGTGACAAAGAGATTTTTGATAAAACGGATTGACACAGTGGCTGCAACAATGGGCTCAAGCAAAACAATTGTGAGGACATGCACGACCCGGCAGTGTTTGGTTCTCTTATGCATAGTGTCGCTATCAGTCGAAATCAACTCATGGCACCTAACAATAACAACACAATTTTGTCTAATCCTGCTTACTAAATTTTGTTTTTGCATATTCTATCTTTTTGTCTTCTCTCCAAATTATTCAGCTCTATCTACTAGCTGTGTCTGACCTGTTGCTAAAATATGCATTAAAATTTTAAACAAGTATGTTTTTATATCTAAAATTCCTACCTTGTTTCTTTTTTGGATTTTCCTGGTCATTTTTTTAAGGTTTCTCTTTTACATTTATTTTTAAAATTTTACTTTATTGGGGGCTCTTATAGATCTTATCACAATCCATACACACATCCATTGTGTCAAACACATCTGTACATATGTTGTCACCATCTTTTCCAAAACATTTTCTTTCTACTTGTACCCTCGGGATCAGCTCATTTTTTCTCCGTCCTCCCTGAAACTTTGATAATTTACAAATTCTTCTTTTTTTAAATTTTTTCCTACACCGACTACCGTCTCCCTTCACCCACTTTTCTGTTTTCTGCCCCCTGGGAGGGTGGCCATACATCGATTGTTGTGATTGGTTCTCCCTTACTGTCCCCCCACCCCTACTTCCCTTACCCTGCTAGTATCGCTACTCCCCTATTGGTCCTGAGGGGTTTATCTGGATTCCCTGTGTTGCAAGCTCTTATCTGTATTTCCTGGTCATTTTTAAAGCCTTTCTTTTCTTATGCATTTCTGTGATACCTTTATTTTGTTAAAAATTTTATTGATAGATGTATTATAATTGAGAAAATTTTAAAAACTGCATTATAAAATCATACATTTATTAAATAAAACTATCAAAATATTTTTTTTCTCAAAATATCCTCTCTCTCGTAGTCGTTGTTGTTAGATGCCTTCCAGTCAGTTCTGACTCACAGCAACCTTATGCACAGAGAATGAAACACCGCTCGGTCCCTCACCATCCTCCTAACTCTTCCCGTGCCTGCGCCCATTGTAGCCACCATGTCAGTCCATCTCATTAAGAGTCTTCTCCCAACCTTTTCTTGGTTGTTGTTGTTGCTGCCCCTCCACTTTACCAAGTACAATGTCCTTCTTCGGGGACTGGTCTCTTCTGACAATATCTCCAAAGTATATAAGAAGAAGTCTCGCCACCCTTGCCTCTAAGGAGCACTCTGGCCAGACTTCTTCCAAGACAGATTGGTTTGTCCTTTTAGCAGTCCACGATACTTTCAATTTTCTTCTCCAGCACCACAATTGAAATGCTTCGATTCTATTTTGGTCTTCCCCACTCAATGTCCAGCTTTCACGTGCATATGAGATCATCAAAAACACCCTGGCTTCTGTCAGGTACACCTCAGTCCTCAAAGTCATTCCCTTGCTTTTCAATACTATAAGGAAGTCTTATACAGCCGCTTTATCGATTACAACTTCTCCTTTAGTCTCTGCTGCTGCTTCCTTGAGCTTTGAATATGGGTCCAAGCACGACAAACTCTTAGAAAGTGTCAAACTTTCCTTCACTTACCACGATGTTACTTATTCATTCACTTGTGAGGATTATGGTCTGTTTCATACTGAGTTATAATCTATACCGAAGGCTGCAATTTTGATCTTCATCAGCAAGTCCTTCAGGTCCTCCTCACATTGAGCAGGCAAGGTGGGCTCATCTGTATATGCCAGGTTGTTCATAAAGCCTTCCTCCAGGTGAGACTCTACAATTCTGAAGAGGGTGTCTCCAAATTGCTCACCCGTTTCTGAAGAAATCTGTAGTCTTGAATGTACACCATCTCAAAATGGAAGCTTTGGTATCCTCAGGGGACTCAAACCTTCTTCCTCCTACAAGTTTGGGAATGAAAGTAGATAGGAAGACCAGGGCTGTAGAGTGATTGGGGTAAGGTTTTCCAACAGAATTCTGGTACGACAAATTTTGCTACTTGTTACTGGTATGTCAGGCTCTTGCCCTCTCAACATAAAGATGTACTTGGGGAGGCAAAGAATGGGTTTGTCTTGAAGATAGAATTTTATTGAGAGTCTAGCGGGAGAGAGGGGAACAGCCCCACCAACCAGCATGCTGGTTCTCTGATGATTCTCTCTGCTCACCCACTGTAGAACAGGATTTTTACATTTCCATGGAGAAGAGAATGTAAAGAACTTCTGTTTGGGGTAGCAAGGGTTTCTGGGAAATATAGTCCCAAGATATTGAACGCATTGTGTGCATGCTCAGTCCAAACCTCCACCTTCACACCCATGCCCTACTACCCTACTGTTAAAAAAAAAAAAGAAAGAAAAAAGGCAGGTATATTGTGGTAGAAAAGGAAAAAAAAAATCCCTTGGTTCAAGTTTCCTGAGCCTTTCCTTCACAATGCAGCTTTCTATTTTCTTTTAAAAATTTAATAATAAGCCCCTGTGATAATCTTGTATTCTTTGAGGAAAATCTATTAGGTCTACCCCTTTGGAATTGCGAAAGAGTCACTATAGCTTTCTGAGCTGACATCGCTGTCTTGAATTCAACCTTTCTAGTAGATGCGCTCAGGAGCCATCATTGTAAGTACCCCCCCCCAGGCAGTGTGTGTGTGTTTGTGTATGTTCATCTGTGTGAGAAGACACCATAATGACAGTGTATTATTGAGAAAGCTTGTCTGAAGTCATCCACTGGCTTCAGTGACAGCGTTGTACATGGTCTGCTTGGAATAAACCCTATAGATACATAAATTTAACCCTAGTAGCAATACCCTGACTTATTAGTGAATTTCCTATTTGATCACTTCAAATTCTAGACGGGGAAAATCTCTGGTGTATGTACCAGATTTCACCGAGGAAACCTCTTTCCTAGTCTCTGTAGACCTTTTACTGTGAGTTCAATTTGCTTAAGTTCAATCTGTGAAAATTGCTGTTTAAATTCCAGTTTTTATCTTCCCGAGACAATTTAGTTTGGATTCTGCTGGAAGCCTGGGGCTACCAACCTGGAATCCCTCGAATCCTCTTTAAAGATCCTAAAGAGCTAGTATCACGTTTTCTCTCTGGAAGCTGGTGGATCATTTAGTCTCCTATTGGCTCATTCATAGTAACATTTTCTCTGGGATAATCTTATCTTTCTAGCTTGCTTACCAATTACAGCCCACAGCCCCCACTTATGCCTCAGTACATATATTTATTAGCATATGGATTTATTTGTTTTTAGGGGAAGAGATTTTTGGAGATTTTCATTAACTCTATTGAGTTCAAAATGAGTTTAAAGAGTTGTTTGGGGTTTTTTTTTTACTGAGTACTTAATTGATTTGTAGCAGAAGAGCCACCAATATTCACCTTATTCCTAGGAACAGATCTACAAATGAAAATTCCAGCCCCTTTGACTGGAGAGTAGGGAGCCCGAGTGGCACAGTGGTTCCAAGGTGAGCTGAGAACTGCAAGGCCCACGGGTCACCTCTACTTTCCTTCTGGGGTGGAAAGGTGAGGCTTTCTGCTCCAACAGAGGCTTACAGCTTCTGAAGCCCATGGGGAAGTTCTTCTCTGTCCTGTGGGTAGAGTCACCATGATAGCAATGGGTGGGTTATAGAGTGTTACTCACTTTCTGGGCACAGGAGTGCCTCTACCTTCTTATCTCAGAGCAGACCACTTCCCGTCTGCACATGATAAAGGCAGTCCTCCCTGGAATGCAATCAGAAATGGGAAGATCGTTTTTATGCAACCCTTCCAGTTCCTATTCTTTGTTTGGTTAGAATGATCCTCTATTAAAACTGTGTTTTCTTATCATCTATGGAATCATGATTATCTCTTACTTGTTTTGAAATTTACTTTTTAAGGTATTTAGCACTACTTCCTAAACAGTTTATGTATGTTGGTAATGAGTATTAAAGAAATTAGCTTCTCAGAATAGTTTGGATTCTCATTGCGATGGACTAAAACCTTAATTATAATTGTTGGGTTATAAAAATACTAAGGGGCACCAAAAAGTTCATGGGAAAATTAAATAAAAAATAATGGAATTTTTCCAGGAAAAATTTAAGTTGCCTCATACACCGAATGCAAAGCATAATTGAAATTTCAATGTATCCCCTTTAAGAAGGTCAGATTTTGCTAAAAGTTCTTGAAGAACACCTTGAAGGGGAAGAGCCAGCATCTTAAGAAAAAATAGCAAGATAAATGAGAACATCAAACTGAGTCTTAGTTTGCTTGAAACAGGCAGGAGGGGGAGCCAGGCTACAGAAATAAATTAAAGCTAAAAGGTTAACTATAGCAACAGAGAGGCGGGGGCAAATTTTAAAATTTTAGAAACATCTGGTCATAGGTAATTTCAGTCTAGGAGAACATACTGAACAATGGCAATTAATTTGTATGTCTTATTTTATTAATTTCAAGGAAATCTTTCATAAAAATTATGCAGCACTAGAGGAAGAAAACTGATGAATTACGAAAGAGCTCATTAAAGATAATTTTGAATGGGAGAACAAGACAAAAAATTAAGAATGCACGCATATAAAGAAGAAATAGAAAATGAAGACTCAATGACAAGAGAGGGGAAATAAGGTCAGTTGCAAACAAAGTGTGATCCTCATCACCAATAAAATAGTGTGTCCTCCCCTAAGGGAAAAAAGAGAGAAATTACCAAGATATGTGCTCTACAAAGAAGTGTAAAAGGAACTCTGTAGCAATAAATGATTAGTTAGACAAGGTTGCTGGGGGGGTTTTATAAGCAAAATTTTAAGGTTATAAACTTAAATTGATTAGATATATAAAAACTACTGATTATACCAGGAAATAGTTGTTACTTGTGGGAACTACAAGGTCTTAAATTAGTATACAATAACAATATTCCAACACACGATAAGATGTTTGGTTTCGGCATAGTTCTTGGCTAACACAAGTTGCTCAACATCTTTTACAAATTACACTATAGTCACACAAACAATGGATTGTAGATGTGAGAGCAGGAGGCCATAAACTGATAGACAAGAGATTATGGGTTGCATGGTTATATGAAAGCATATTTTGAAGTAAATTTTAAACAATTTTATTGTGTGTGCTATATATTTCCCTCAGCTTGCTGCCATTAAGTCACTTCTGACTCACAGTGACCCTGAAGGACCGGGCAGAATTGCTCCTGTGGGTTTCGGGTCGTGGAACTCTTTACAGGAGCAGAAAGATGCATCTTTCTTCAGGAAAGCAGCTGGTGGTTTTGAACCTCAGACCTTTGGGTCAGCATAACCAACTATACCACCAGGACTCCAGTACATCAAGTACCTTCAAAATAACTGATGATTGAAGAGAGTGAAAAATATTTTGGTATAGAATATATAGAAAAATGACTGAGTTTTTTAATATTGCTCTGATTTATACAAATTTACAGCACATTCAGAGAATGTATGAAATTTACGCTCTTCCGAGCCTATACAATAACTATACAAGAACTTTGCAAGTTGTTTTGTTGAGTCCATTCCAACTCCCAGAACACACGTGGATGTGCAGAGTAGAACTACTCCATCCATCAGCATTTCAAGGCTCACCTCTCTGGCACGCATCTCCACGGCTGCCTTCCCAGTCACCTCTGCCAGCCTGCCTTCAGCTAGGGAGTGAGTACTTCACTGTTTGTGCCACCGAGGTACTAATGGCAAGGTACCATTCGGAAGCACCACTTCTGTGTTCTCTAAGTAACTTCCAAGACTACCAAGTTTATAATGGTCAGAGCTGGAATTCCAGGATCGCGCTTCCTCAGCCCACATGAATACACACACACAGTACAGGCACCTAAGAAGGTCAATGCTTAATAATGGGGCCAGAAAGACCCATTTAAAAAATAAATGTACAATGGTAGGTGTATATATATAAGTCCACTATTAATGAGTAGATCCTGATTCATGACTATAGGACAGAGTAGAATCAGGATCGCAAAAATAATCTCATCTTTCCCTTGTAAGCAGCTAGGGGGTTTCAACCACCAACCTTGCAGCCCAACCAGAAGCCCACTATGCCACAAGGGCTCCTTGATTGTACATATAAAATATTTATGTATCAGTACAAAGTTTACAAGCTGAGACATTTAAATATTTTTATTTCTCACAAATGTATATGTCATGTACTTTCACCACATGTGTAAATACACATAGGGAGCAATGTATATATCTAGAATATAAATATAAAGACACACACAGGACTTTTAAGAGTTTGTAGAAAAATAGAGTTAAAAGATAATGGAAGCTTTCCAGGCATGTTCTAAGAGGCTATTTTATATGTCGTGTGTCGAGCCATGCTGGTACTGTCGAGTAAGCACTGGACTACTAAATACAAGGTTTGCTGTTCAAACCCACCAGCCACTCTGCAGGAAAAATACGAGCCCCTCTGCTCCCCTAAAGACTTACAAGCCTTAGAAACTCTGTGCAGGTCGCTACGAGTCAGAATCAACTCAACGGCAGTGGCCATATAGCATTAAACAAGAGAACATATTTAGCACGATATTACTTTGACAGATGTATAATAGCAATATTTGTTTATTCCAAATGGCCTTATATCCACCCAAATTTTGGTATTCTGCTTGATGAAAATTAACATGATATTTATGGCCCTATAGCAGCATTGTAGACTTTACAGTTATTGTTAGCTGCTATGCAGAAGGCTTTGGATGCATGGAGATCCTATGCGTAATAGATCCCTACAATCAGTAAGGAATCAGACTATTGTGCTCATAAATTTTTCAGGAACTATTCTTCTGGATCCAATTTAGCCTGGAGACTGCTGATCACTGCTCCCCATCAAAGAAACTTGCAAATGCCCATTGACTGACAGATGCATGGTGACCGCTTGTGAGGCACATTGGCCAGGAATCATCTGTGATTCTCCCACATAAAAATAAGAATTGTACCATTGAACCATCTCTGCCCTTCACTTTACATTTAGGTTTAAATTAAACTCAATTATTGAAATCATTGTAATTTTATTTTAAGGTATATTTTTAAAACGAGTTAATACATAGTCAAAAATATCAATCTTATGGTGAAATACAACTTTGTCATGTAATTTGTTATAGTTCATTGAAGGAAGGATTTTATCTCTGAGTGTTCCAAGAATAATACAGGAAGGTAAAAGAGCCTGCTGCTAATCAAAAGTACTAGAAATATAACATAATTTAAGATTTAGTTTGTTAGAAATCTAAAATGTTGCAACCCCTCCCTTGCAGTAAAAATTCCTTTAGCGCTTAATCAGCAGGGATGTTCGAACTCAGGAAAGGGGTGGTAAGTAAGACCATGAAGATAAACAATGCAGTAGGGCTTCCGAAGCCTCCATCATTCAGGAATACAATGGAGGATGGCGCTTCAGGGAGTGATGGTCTGATGACCCCTGGAGAAGTGTGGATTTCTTTTTTCCTGTGGTCATTGCAAAATCTTGTGAGTGTGTTATAGTTAAGGTTTGTAACTTGCTTTATTTTCACTGGATTTTTAAAGCCATTTGGAGGTAGCAAACTCCACTGTTTTCTTCTGTTTCATGCTTGCAGAAATAAATTTAGGAGTATCTCAAATAAAACTAGTCTCTGTCTTTGGCTGAAAGAATGATAGGCAATCCAGGAGTGCTGGTAGCGGCAAGAAGAATACATCTCAGGCCAGCAGAGATGTTACTGGCTATGAATATACATTAGGAAGGGACTGGCTAGGGCCAAATGAGACCTAGTTTAAGGGATTTTATCTATTTCTAACTCTTCTTTCAGGCTTTGGCCTGCATAGCTGAGAGAAAAGCAAAGCACTGCTCCCCCGACCCCCTTTTAAAAAATCATTTTATTGGGTGCTCTTATAACCCTTACAACATTCCATATATCAATCGTAACAAGCCTATTTGTACATATGTTGCCATCAGCATTTCCAAAATATTTTCTACTTGAGTCCTTGGTATAAGCTCCTCTTTGTTCCCTCCCTCCCCCACTCTCCCTCCCTCTGTATCTTCGATCAATTATATATTGTTATTTCATATCTTACACTATGCAATGTCTCCCTTCACCCACATTTCTGTTACTTATCCCCATAGGGGCAGGGGGGGCTATATATCCAATCTTGTGATGGGTTCCCTCTTTTTCACCCTTCCCCCTCCTTGGCCATCCTCTACCCTTATGATATCCCTATTCCCATACTGTCGCTGAGCCAAGAGTGCTTATCTGTACCAATGCGCGTTCTCCAGTCTAGCCAGAGTTCTCAGTTAGCACTGGGTCATGGGAGTGGGGGAAGGAAGGGGAAGTATTAATGAACTAGAGGAATGATGTGTGATTTGTAGGTGCTGCACTGCACCTTGTTTGAATCATTCTTTCCTTACAGTGTTTCTGTGGGGGGTATCCAAGTATCTACAGATGGGCTTTGGGGCTCTACTCCAAACCCCTCTTTTGTATCAATATAGTTATTGGCTTGGGATTTTTTGATACCTGATGCATGATCCCGTTGACACCTCATGATCACACAGACTGGTGTGCTGCTTCCATGTGGGCTTTGTTGCCTCCCTGCTAGATGGCCGCTTGTTTAGCTTCAAGCCTTTAAGACCCCAGACTCTCTATCTTTTGATAGCTGGGCACCCTCCACTTTCTTCACCACATTTGCTATGTACCTGCTTTGTCTTCAGTGATCATGTTGGGAAGGTGAGTATCAAAAACTGCCAAGTTATCAGAATAAAATACTCTTGTGTTAAGGGAGGCCTTGAACAAAGTCCATCTGTTATCTTAATATTTATCATATAAATATATGTACATTAGCCCCCATTACTTTCATTATAAATTAATATATTTACATATATACATGCCTATAGCTATACCTCTATAATTAGCTTTTGCCTCCTACTTCTTTTCTCTGTTTCCTTTCACCTTCCTCCTATCTCATTATCATGCTCACCCTCCATTCGGCTCTCAGTAATTCCTCTCAGATACATTGCTCTTGATCAAGCCCCACCCGGCAATAAACACCCTCCTCACCATCAATTTTAGGTCTCTTGTTGTTCCCTTATCTCTGAGTTTGTTGGCTCCCCACTTCCCCCCTCTATACCCTCCTCTCCCATGCTTCCCCCACCAAACCACTGGTCCCATAGTTTCTCCCCAGGATTGTTTGTTGTCCTCCCTATCTTATACAGCTAGATATAGGGTGTAATAAAAAGAAAAAAAACAAAACATAATAACATCTACTCTTTTGAAAGTGTAAATTCATGTGTTTATAAGGCAGCAATGATTTTGAGTATAATACATCTGACCCCTAGTGATTTTTCTTGTGACCTCATTTTTTTCTCCTACCATATTTTGATGTGTTACTTTCCTGCTTGCTTTCTAATACTAAAAAAGAACAAAAAACCAAACCAAAACCCCTGAAACTCACGGCCAACAAGTCAGTTCAAACTCAAGGCAACCAATAGGGCAGAGAAGAACTACCCCTGTGAATTTCCAAGAGTATAATTTTTTATGAGATTAGAATGCCTCCTCTTTCTCCCATGGAGTGGCTGGTGGTTTTGAACTTCTGACCTTGTGCTTGGCAGCCCAATACATACATAACCCACTACTCCACAAGGCTCCTTCTAATAGAGTTGCTTAACTTGTTAGTTCCATTCTGAGTCAGAACTAAACACAACAAGTAGAGATATGGATTATATCACATCATAGTTTAAGAATATTTCCAAGGAAATTGTTATATAATTAAAAGGGGACATAAGCATAAACCAACAGGAGAAACTCCTTCGTGTTAAATTCTATGAACTATAGTTCTTACTCTACTTAATGGACACTGTACTTTAATTTTTGATCATTGCTAGGTAGCAGAGTATCATAACAGTAGCTTAAGATTCCTCAACTTCAAGATGCTTGGTATTCCTGATGCAATTCCTAATAATTCTACCTCCTTGAAAACAAAACTATAAAATTCTCCAGGCACAATTTGTAACTTCAACAGAATGTAGTTAAGTCTGCATCATAAATTTGCCCTCTATGTCAGTGTAATTTATACATAACATCTCTATTTAACTCATCCTGAGATCATAAAAATGTAAAAGCTGATTCAAATGCTTGTTTGGGGAATAATTCATTATTCATTTGTGTTTTTGGAGATGAAGATACTTTTTTTATCTAAATGAAATTAGCACTTCACTAAGGAACACAATATTGACTATCTAAGGCTTTACCAGTATGGCAAGGTCAAATGTGGTATCTTTGACTCTCTTGATTCACATTCATGACCCAAATGAGGTTACTGTTTATGCACAAAGTAAAATTAAATCAAGGTTAGTCAAAAAGATTTTCCTAGTACAAAACAAAGCACTGAGAAATTACATAGTACCATTAACATTTGTAGGAATATCATTTTTACAACCTAGTAACTAGTTTTCCTAAATATTGTAGTACCACAGTTGAAGCAAAGTTCTTAGCTCTTTATCTCTTCTATTGAATCTAATTTTATAAACTGCACATATGAAAACAAGATGTCTTGTCTGACAATTGACTGTACCTCTGTGCTGCTGCATGGGCTGCACATGACTAGGTACCGCAAGCACGCGCTTCAGCAATGGGCCCAAGCACAGACACACTTATGAGGACCACGTAGCACCAAGTGGTGGAGGTGCATCATGTGTGCACAGGGTCGCTCTGAGCCAGGACCACTTGATGGCACCTGAGAACAATAAGATGTACTGAGAGTCACTATAAAAATGCAGAAGTTCTCATCTCTAGCACATTTTAAAAATAAGCCTCATAAAAAAAATTCCTAAATTTTTCTCTTAAATGTAGTCAAGCTATAATTCTGTTAATGTATTACAGATTATATACTCATACCTCAGATTATCTAAATGGGAATACTATGAATTCTGCTGCTGAAATTTACTTTTTTAAAGTTATACTGCTGAACAATCAGATCTCAATAGATATATTTTAGGAAAACATCTTGCCAATTTTAATCAAAGACAAAGATATCAAAAAATATAATTTGGAAATGATGTCACAGCAAATCCAGGGGTAGTTTTTTTTGAGGGGGGAGGAACACCTTTCATAAAGAAGAAGTTCTTCCCGCTGTTTTCCCATTATTCAGAAGCATAACTATAAACTTTACACAACTAGATTTGTGAGCTAGTGAATAAGACAAATTGATCATCCTAAATCTATATTTTGTGTTATAGTGAGATATGTATATTGTACTGAGTTAGTCTAATTACACTTTCAATGACCTCATGTATAAACCAACAACCGTGGAAATATATGACCCACACTGAACAATTACATTACTGTACCCAAATCCTGTTTGTTTTTTTCTGGACAGATATGTGTCAGTAGAACTGCTATGATGCATGGTGCATGCAAATACTTATCTCTCAGTGTCAGCCTTTCACATGAACATCTATTACACAAATTCCATCATTATCAGAATGACTCATCCCACCGATGCAAACACTAGCTGAGTAATTTTGCTACAGATGTTGCAATGGTGGAGGGGGATTTCCCTTTAAGACATGCCTTACTGAAACCTTTTACATAGCCTCAGAAAATGCCCCCTCTTAGATAACTCACTCATTAATATGACCCCCTCCAGGTGGGTTGCTTGGATATTGTCACTTTGATGCCCACTGCTGTGCCAAGTTTCACTTACCAGAAACATCCGGACAGTAGTGTGTCTGTGTCATGCTTGTCTTTCCTCTACCCTCTATTTTTTCACAACCGGTATTCTTCCTCAGCCATCCGAGTTCAAAAGCAGTCATTGTTTTTCCAGTATTTTCTAAAACCCATTCGTTCCACATGCCTCATGTAAGCTTCCTCTCAAACACATCACTTTCATGGGAAAATTCTAGATTTTACTTTAAACAATTAGTCCTCTTCTTGTTCAAGTCCAAGTAAACCCACTGCCATCAAGTCAATGCCGGCTCACAGCAACCTTCTATAAGGTTGCTAAGTCTGACTATCTTTATGGCAACGGATAGCCCCAGCTTTCTCCCAGAGTACCTAGTACACGTGACTTGCCAGCCTTTTAGTTAGCACCCCAACATCTATCCCACTAACAGCCTAACATCCTTAACCCCAAACTTCTTAATGAAAGTATATTACTTTATCATATCATCATATTCTTTTAAAATCATTTAATTTAATTCACAGAAAAAATTAGTCAAAATTGTCAAATAAACAAAAATAAACTGATTTTTTCAAAAGCAAGTTTAGCTTTGCTAGAATGTCAGACATACCAAAACCCAAGAGAAAAGAATGACTGGGAAGTTAGGTGACATGACATGAAGTGCTGCCAATGTTTTCTAGAAAACAGTAAAATTGAAAAGAAAAAGGAGGCAGAAAATGAATAACTCGCTTTTGAAGCATTTAAATACATTATTTATGTATTATCATCTGTATACATATACATTCTTTCTAATAAAGCATCATATTATATATTGCTGTATAATATATTATAATACTCATATACAATGCTATCATAGGATGTTTTTGCAATGGCCTCATAGTTAGCCTTTTTACCTGTTAGCCACTCATTTCCTCAACTTAGCTTGCCCATCAGTGCCTGATGAACGTTCCAAAACAATACCCTGCAGACATCATTCTCCTGCTCAAGGTACGTGGTTTCTTTTAGTAAAATAAAAAACACATAAGCCATGGTTTATCATTTTACCCCTGATAAACCTAAGTGAGATAGTTAAAGTCTATTGTGCCAATGTGGCCACTGAACACACGTGGGGTTAATTGAGAGACAGAGAGATAAATGGCTCGGGAAGCCTCTCCTTTCTTGTCTCTTGCTCTTTGATAATCATACCAGTGTGCAGCTGCCTTGTTGTTCTGTGCCTCAATTTGCAAGCTACACTACCTGTGGGACACCTAACCCATAGACTGTGTCACTAGAATTTGAGGTCTCTTCAAGACCTGCTTCGCCACACCATTGGAATTTACATCTCTTGAGCTGGGGACTGTCGGACCCTGTCATCTGTCTGACTGTTGGTTATCTGCCTTGCTGTTTGCTGCCTGTGCCCAAATAGCCTGAATTGCTCTATAGAGGACTACCCGGTGGCCCTCAATAGTTGAAGGACTGCCAGTGTCTCACAACTGTTTCACGGGAGTGAGTTGCACTCAGCCATCTGCTTTATAGATTAATTGTTTGTTTCTTATGTTATCTATCTATCTATATAAATATATATAAAATTATCATTGTCCTGGTTTTGTTTCTCTAGAGAACCCTGTCTACATACTAAGCTTCAGGTATCTCACCCACAACACTGTCCTCTCATTTAAGCCCCATGCCTGGGTCCAGAGGCTCAAAAGATGAAATTTTTATTTTCGAAAATTAAAATTCTCTTGGCTCTACCCCTCATCACAAAAAGGAATTCAAATTGTAAGGCAATGACAGGCACAAAAGGGTATTCAGTGGCTAAAATCCCCCTTACCCACCTTATTCTTCCAGGTGGCCTAGTGGTTACACATTGGGCTGCTAACTGCAAGGTCAGCAGATCAAAACCACTGGCAGTTCTGTGAGAGAAAGACAGCGACAGTGAGGCTTTCTTCTGTAGACATAGAGGCAGTTCTACCTTCTCCTTATCGGGTCTCTGTGTGTTGGCATCGACTTAGTAGCACTGAGTACCTTGCTCTCCAACATCCAGATTCCTTTATGTAAACAGTAGCATTTGTAAGTTTGGGGGACACTCCTCCAGTTACATATTATGTAAAAATAATAAACATATACAAATAGATCCCTTTTCCTCTGCTGTATTTACCCAACAGGTAGAATGTTAGATACGGCTCTTGCCTTTTCCATTGGATTTTGCATAAAATACATTACATGGCTTCCTTGCTCTTGTTTCCTTCCAACAAAACTGCTCAAGACCACTTCACTGTGCTGTGATTTACTTCTCAAAGTCCGCGCGTGCGCTGATGCCATTGGCCTGGTGCACACTTCCAATCACAGCCGCTCCTTGGCTCACTGTCTTCATCTGCTGGCACGTGTCCCACTGAATTTATCCCAAGATAAAGTTTCAGCAGTCAAGCTGCTGAGCCAAAGGTTAGGGCGCATTCTAAAATTTTTCATACACTATCAAATAAATCGAAGCGATTTCTTCTCCTACCATGTGTGAAACCACGTGTGAATGTCTGTTATCTCATATCTTCACTAACATAAGGAGTTCTTGAATATTTTATCTTTGTTGAGCTAAAAAATAGTATCCAGTTATGCTGCAGCTTCATACTCCTACCATGAGTGCGATTAAATGTTCTCTTATGTTTTTTTATTTTAAAAATATGGAACACTTCATGAATTTGCGTGTCATCCTTGCGCAGGGGCCATGCTAATCTTCTCTGTATCGTTCCAATTTTAGTTTGTGTGCTGCCGAAGCGAGCACTCTCTTTATGTTTTAACGCTATCTGTAGCCCCCCTGTCTGTGAATAGTCACACATGCCTTTTGCCAATTTTTCTGTTGATCCACACTGGAAAAAAAGCATTCCTCTATTTATGCTACAAATTGACACTGGTTGAGTTTATCATTTGACTTTGCTTACCCTTTTTTTTTCTATTTTGAATTTGTTTAAAATTTGATTTACTGGTAATTCAAAATATTTATTTTATGGCATCTACTTTTTTATTACGTTTAAAAGATACATTTCCACTAAATATTTTTTTAATTCTCCTAGTCTTTTACAGGAGTCTTGGTGACATAATGGTTTAGGTATTAGGCTGCTAACTGGAAGATAGGCAGTTCAAAATGACAGTCACTCCATGGGAGAAAGATGAGGCTTTCTGTCATAATGAGTTACAATCTCAGAGGCCCACAGGGACCATTATCCCTTGTCCTGTATAGGGCTGCTCTGCGTCACAATCCACTGGATAGTAGTGAGTTTGGTTTGGTTGGGCCTATTATAGTTTAAGTTTCTTAGGAGTTTTTCAAAATTAATGGGACTAATTTTACAGCTTTCTGAGAACCTAATTTCTGGTGTCAGAATTTTGGGGATGTGTCTTAGTTGTCTAGTGTTGCTATAACAGAAGTATCACAAGTGGGTGAATTTTACGGACTGAAGTACACATTCCCACAGTTCAGGAGGGTACAAGTCGGAGAGGGGGAAGCATTTTTCTCTGTCAGTTCTGGAGAAAGGACCTTAGCTCTTTGAGCTTCATGTGACTTCATATCCTTTCCTTCATCTCTGCTTGAATCACATGCTTGTTTATTTTCTTTATATTTCAAGGGTTATTGGCTGGAAACACAC
The DNA here is from genome assembly GCF_050624435.1 of Tenrec ecaudatus. Classification (NCBI taxonomy): domain Eukaryota; kingdom Metazoa; phylum Chordata; class Mammalia; order Afrosoricida; family Tenrecidae; genus Tenrec; species Tenrec ecaudatus. Next base: position 98,165,631 of record NC_134533.1, on the reverse strand, counting down.
CCTACTCTAATCCTATCTTATGGACATAACAAAGAAAATCTATTCCTAACTGGAATTATAACCACAGACTTAATGGTTAGGATTTAAATGACATATTTTTGGTGGACACAGTTCAAACCATAATATCTCACGCTTTGGCCACTCAACATCCATGCCCTCTCCCCAAATTTCCTAAATCAATCTAAGTCCAAAATCCCATCTTCTAAAGTATCTAAATTAAATATGGGCACGATTTTAGGTATATTCCATCTCGGGCAAAATTCCTCCTGAGACCCTGTGAAATCTAGACTAGGGGATCTCTGTTTCCAAAGCACAATGGTAGAACAGATACAAGGGAGGCATTTCCATTACAGATGGCAGAAATTTGATGGGAAAGGGGATAGATGGCACCAAGCAAATCCAAAACCCAACGAACAATCTCCATTGACTTTCAGGACTTAAAAATAAGCCTCTATTCTTTGGAACCATCTGGTCAAGGGCAATGTTCTCCAGACTCTGGGTGTTGGCCATGCTCTGAATTCTGGACGGATGGCACTCAGCTCTGGGCTTTAGCTCTGCCTTCCAGACCCACTGGGACAGCGACTCAGTTCCTCAGGTGTGAGCAGCTTCAGCCTCTTCATGCATGTGAGTGGAAAACCCACCAGCTCAACCTGGGCAGCTGCCATTCCTCTGCCCTCTGGGCAGGGCAGTCTACACCCTCCACTGTGGCCAATGGCCTCAACCCCTGACAGTTGTGAACAGGATTCCTACCTCCCAGTTAGTGAAGATTTGACCCTCTGAAACCTCGAAGAGTAGAAGCCTCCCCCTTGCCATGACCTTACCCTGTGAAAATGATTAGGAGCCTGCTTCCTGTGCACCTTCAAATAATTCTCATTTCTGAATTATCCTTTTATTTTCTTGTAGACAATAGATGTAGTTCCTTTGGCCTGTTTCCTACCAACAGAATTCCAAGATATTGGGGGGAGGGTTGTTTTTATTTTTCCCTTTTTTCCTGTCCCTTAACCTTTCAGTACCAACTAGGGGTTTTCTCCCACAGGCTTACTCTATTTAACAAGAGTGTGTAGTTATCTCATTGATGAAAATTTTAGGACACATATCTTTCCTTTCCTTTCATCTTTATTATGAGAAGCAAGGAGAAATAACCTGAACCCTTATGACCTTGCTTAGAAGCCCTCTCAACAAGCTGTCCAAGCTCATCACTCCACCTTAGGTGGAGTGAAATTTCTTAATAAGGGTCTTCTCCCTGTGTCTGTAACTCCCACAGAATGATTGGGTGGCACTATGCAAATGGGGTATCAGAACGCTAATATGGGGGGTTGGTCAGTTTTGGCTACAGCCTCCCCCTCCCCCTGCTATAAGGGTGAGCCATCCATCTTTGAAGCAACAGGAGAGAAAGGAAGTTCAGCACCATCAGAAGAGCACATTCCAGGCCTCTGTCTGAAGCGGTGGAGGCCTCCACCAGAGGCACCAGTGACTGCGACATGGAGACTGTGGGACAGAGCCCAAGGAGCAGCGCTGAGACGGTGGGACGGTGAGGCAGAGCAAAAGGCAGGTTTCCTGGTCCACGGAGGTCCAAGGACCAGATGGCTCAGAAGCTGAGCACCAGAGAGAGACCTGGTTGCTAATAGAGGTCCATAGGTTGCTGTGGACCAAAGACTATAGCTGGACTCTTCACTAATCCTGACTTGTGGTAACCTACTCATTTCCTTAATAAACTGCCATAATTGTATCTCTGTGAGTTCTGAGTGACACTGGCTATTGCAACGAATGACTGAGCCCAGCCTAGAAACAGAGTGGTGTGGGAGGTGCAGTTGATGTTGGAATAGGTAAAGAAGGAGGGAATGTGGAGGCATGTCAGTCTCTTAGCAACAGAAAAACCAGAAGAGGTCAGATATGGTCTCCATGTCATTTCTGCATCGTTCCAATAAACATCTGAACATAACTCAGCAAAGTCTTTTCTTTTGCATAAAAACAACATGCTTCTCTACATCCACTGCCTAATCCCAGGTTCATCGTTTTCTTTCCAAGCCTCGCCAGAAGCGTATTTACCATTCACATTTCTACCAACTTTCTGTTCCTGGTCCTGTATGTATTCTGTAAGACAACAGCGATTTTCTCTAGCTCTGTTCAGTTCATTCTGAGCCTTTCCAAGAATTTCTTTGGTCACTCCTACCAACAATCTCTTCAAGGCAATCTTAGCTTGTATTTCTAGGCACCTTAAAACTCTTACGTCCGCTACTTATTTTAGGTACCTGAAACAGTAACACCTTACTTTTTTGCGCCACATTCTGTCATGGTTAGTTATAGCTGCAGTCACAGAAATGCCACCTAGTAGGAGGCTTTAGCCATCAGAAACTTATTTTCTCATACTTTCAGAGTGCCAACTCTGGAGGAAGACCTTCTTTCTCTGTTGACTCTCAGGGAAGATCTCTGTCTCTGAGCTTTTGCTCCTAAATGATCTTCATGTACTTAGGCACCTCTTTCCCCTTTTCCTCTGCTTCTCTCACGTGCTCATGTTAATCTAGGAGTTGAAATAGGCCCCATAGCAATCGGTATGTGTAGCTCAAGAGACTGACTTAAAACACATCGTACTCTAATCTTGTCTCCTTAACATTACAAAGAAAAGTCAACCCCAAATGGGATGATAATCATAGATACAGGGGCTAGGGTTTACCATGCACATTTTGGGGAGAGCACAATTCAATCCATGATAGGGTACTTCTTCCATCATAACATTATTATTAGAATCTGGAAACAAAAGAACACTCCCTGTCAGCATATTCCTGCATTCACCCAGAGCTTCCTAAATTACTTCCTGGTTTCCTATCCATCGGTCCTGGGTACCTAATCACTTACTTCTGTCTCTTCTTAATTTGAAAATGTCTCTTACATTTTCATACTTTTAAATACAGTTCTATACTTTTCTGCCTAATTTCCTGTTAGTTCTTTGGCAAGCCTAATCACTACAGACTCTAAAACGAACTCTGATATTTTAAATTATCTCTTCCTTTTCACCTTAATTGAATCATCTGTTTTCCTTGAAAAAGCCAAATCTTTCCCAAGTCAGTCAGGTGAGGCCATTCGTTTTCAAAAGGAGGAAGGAGGGCATGTGCATGTTCTTCCTCCCGACTAATACTTCCAGACTCTTATTCCATGGATATCTGTTCAACGATTCTCTTCTTTGTTGTTCACACTCTTCTGTTATGAATTTCTTTTTATCATGTCATTTCCTAGTGATATCTTTAGTTTGCTCCCACATTTTTTCTAAAGTACTGGAGCACCCAATGCAAATTCAATTTCAGTTTTCTTGAGTAAAAGTCTAAGTTGCAGAGATTGATGTGAGAATTAAATCATGACTCCTCCATCAGTTCCCTGAGCTTGGATAAGCAAGTAATCTAACCTCTTGGTGTATTAGTCATCTCAGTTATAAAGTGGGAGCCGTCCAATTGTGATTGTTAATGTATTCATGATTTCCAACACATGGCACTCTAGTGTAAAGCAGAAGAAAATAGTGCCCGGTCCTGTACCATCTTCATAGCAGTTAGTGTACACAAGTTCGCTCTCTTTTTTTAAGCTCCTGTGTTAATCCATCTTCCTGAGGATTTCCTCATTTTTGCTGGCCCCCTACTTTACCAAACATTGTCTTTTTATCTAAATATTGCTCTTACCTGATAATGTGTATGAAACATCCAAAACAAAGTCTCACTATACTCCTTCCTCGGGAGCATTATGGTGGTATTTCCCCCCTAAATTTGCTAATGTTATTATGAATATTAAATGAGATAGTGTTCACTTATACAATGTTATGTTTACATAAATATGCCACATATTGAATTGTATGTTTTTCAGTTTTACCCTATTAAGTACATATATGATTTTATTATTCTTTGACAATTATAGATGGCTATCTAGACCTCTATAAATGCCCTTTGCCTCCTAGATCTTTCATCTATTTCCTTTGACTTTCCTCTTGTCCCACTATTATGCTCATTCATTATTTAGGATTCAGTAATTCTTCTTGGTTACATTACCCTTGAATATATTTATATATGAGGATGGGGAAGTAGATTTATGTCCCATATTTATAGGTTTAGTATTAAGGTAGCATAAGGACCTTGGGCCTCTACTCAAGCACTCCCTCAATGCAAGAATACCTTCTTCCATTAAATTGGCATTCTATGATGCTCACCTCCCCGACACAACCACTGAAGACAAAGCGGGTGAATAAGCAAATGTGGTGAAGAAAGCTGATGGTGCCCGGGTATCAAAATATATAGCGTCTGGGGTCTTAAAAGCTTGAGGGTAAACAAGCGGCCATCTAGCTCAGAAGCAACAAAGCCCACATGGAAGAAGCCCACCAGCCAGTGCGATCATGAGGTGTTGAATGGATCAGGCTTAGGCATTATCAGAACAAAAAAATCTTACCATAGTGAATGAGGGGGGAGTGCAGAGTGGAGACCCAAAGCCCATTTGTCAGCCACTGGAGATCCCCTTGCTGAGGGGTCTAGGGGAGAAGATGAGTCCTTCGAGGTGCGATGTAGCAATGATGAAAAATACACCTTTCCTATAGTTCCTAAATGCTTTCTCCCTCCTCCCCGCCCACTATCATGCTCTGAATTCTATCTTGCAAGCCTGGCTAGACCAGAGGATGTACACTGGTATAGATAGGAACTGGAAACACAGGGAATCCAGGGCAGATGATCCCTTCAGGACCAGGAGTGTGAATGGCAGTACTGGGAGGGTAGAGGGAGAGGGGGTTGGAAAGAGGGAACTGATTAAAAGGATCTACATGTGACCTGGGGGATGAACAACAGAAAAATGGGGTGAAGGGAAACATCAAACAGGGCAAGATAAGACACAATAATAATCTATAAATTATTAAGTGTGCATGAGGGAGGGGGGAGTGGGGAGAAAGGGGAAAAAATGAGGACCTGATGCCAGGGACTTAAGTGGAGAGCAAATGTTTTGAGAATAATGAGGGCAATGAATGTACAGATGTGCTTTACACAATTGATGTATGTATGGATTGTGATAAGAGTTGTATGAGCCCCTAATAAAACAATTTAAAAAAAGAAAATTATGTATGGCTAAAGAGTTATGTGAAAGTGTTAAATTGACAAGCGTCAGTCTCTGGCAGTCACGTAATCTGGTGTCATTGTAAGATAAAGAGTGTAGGAGTGGAGTCCAGTGTGTCGATCTGGACATAGCCAATGAGACTTCTGTGTGTATGGGCAAGGCCTTTTGAGAATTCTGGGAAATCTGGTACTTCCTCCTTGGAGGCAGAAGACACACTCTCTCTGCTATTCTCTGAGAGACATTGCAGAAGACAAGCCCGGTGGACACAACCATAACTCAGAAGCTGTAGAAGCCACAGATAGACCCCTGCCAGCGCTGAGATGTTTTCAATGACACTAGATCCAAAGACTTTCCACCCACTGGCCTGTGATCTTCTGCATTCGGTGTCATTGCACGTGTTTCATGAATCTGAAGAGGACTTTATAGATTGATGTCAGAAATATGGGCCAATATCAGACTTATGAACTTGATCTGGACTGGGCTGGGATATATTCTCAATGTTCAGTTGATCTTTATTATACATATGTATGTCCATGGATTCGTTTCTCTAGTCTACCCAGACTAACACAGATAGTCTACATAAAATATTGTTCTTGTTAGGTGTGATGGATTGTTCTTACTCCTAGAGAACCTATTCACAACAGAAGGAAACACTGCCCCATCCTATACCATCCGCAGACTTGTGCTTGTGCTTATAGCCCATTGTTGCATCCATTGTGTCAATCCATGTCGTTGAGGACCATCTTCTCCTTCGCTATCCTCCTTTATGAAACAAAATGTCCTTCTCTAGGGTTTTTTTCTCTCCTGACAACATGTCCAAAATATCTAAGACAAAGTCTTGGTATCCTTGCCTCTAAGAAACACTTTGTCTGTAAGAAAACCCCCAACACAAAAGGTATGCGATGACATCACAGAATCCAAATATGGAGATAATAACCCTGAACATCAATGGACTGAACTCGGGCATTAAAAGACTTCAGCTAGCAGATTGGCTTAGAAAACACAACCCATCAATCTGCTGCCTACAGGAGGCTCATCTCAAGGCTACAAAAATAGGTCGAGAATTAAAGGCTGGAAAAATGCATAGCAAACAAACAGCAATTTAAAAAAAGCAGGGGTGGCATTCCTAATCTTCGATAAAATTGACCTCAAAGTACAAACCATAAACAGACATAAGGAGGGACACCATCTAATGCTCAAGGGAACAGTAGACAAAGAACCACTAAGCATTGTAAACTTATATTCCTTGAATGAGAGACCCACTGAATATGTCAACCAAATAATCCACCACGAGATCAAAAAAGAAATCACAGCCTAAACAATTATAGTGGGTAGCTTCAATATACCACTCTCTGAAAAAGATAGATCACAGGGGAAGAAAGTCAACAAGGAGGCTAGATATCTAAACACTACAATAAGACAATTTAACCTGATAGACATTTATAGAGCTTTTCATCCAAATACAAAAATTTCCGTTCTTTGCAAGTGTGCATGGCACATATTCAAAGATAGACCACATGCTGTGGCATAAGGCGAATCTGCATAAATTTAAACACATTGATATCATACAGATCTCTCTCTCTGACCACTGTGCCATAAGGCTGGAAATCAACAAAAGGAAGAAGAAAACAAGAGCAAACAACTGGAGGATGAATAACTCTCTATTGAAAAAGGAGTGCATACTGGCACAGACCAGAGATGAAATTAGGAAATTTCTAGAAACCAGCAAGAATGAGCATGTGACGTACCAAAACTTACGTGACACAGCAAAGGCAATTATCAGCGAAAGTTTCATAGAAACACATGCACACCTGAAAAAGGAAGAGAGACTCATGATTGATATGCTGACACAAAAATTTACAACAACTAAAGCAGAGTCAGCAGGACAATCCAACTAAAAGCAAAATAAAAGAAATTATAAAAATCAGGGCTGACATTCAGGAGAGGGAAAATAAGAAAACTATGGAAAAAAATTAATGCTGCTAAAAGTGGGTTCTTTCAATGGATAAACAGAATCAACAGACCATTGGCAAACCTAACCAAAGAAAGAAGGGAACAAATTTCAATAGCAAAAATAAGGGAGGAAAAAGGAGACATTACAACAGACCCTAATAAAATCAAAATGATAATTACACAGTACTACGAAGGACTGTACTCCAATGAATTCAACAACTTGGTAGACATGGACAAATTCTTGGAACAACAATCCATCCCTAGACTATCCTCGATGATGTCAAGAATCTCAACAGACCCATATCACTAGAGGAAATAGGCATGGTTATCAAGGGATTACTAACAAAAAATCCCCTGGACCAGATGACTTCACTGGAGAATTCTATCAAGCATTTAGGTTAGAACTAACACCAATCCTACACAAACTCTTCCAGAACATAAAAAAGGCGGTAAACTTCTGAACTCCTTCTATGAAGCTAGTATAACTCTGATACCCAAACCTGGAAAGGATCCCACAAGAATTGAGAACTAGAGACCAATATCCCTAATGAACATTGATGCAAAAATCCTTAAAAAATACTAGCTAACAGAATACAAAATTACATAAAACAAACAATTCACCATGACCAAGCGGGATTCATACCAGGGACACAGGGATGGTTCAACATACAAAAGACCACTAGTATCATTTGCCACATTGACATGAAAAATTATAAGAACCACACAATAATATCAATAGATGGAGAAAAATCATTCGACAACATCCAACACCAATTCCTATTTTAGACACTTGAGAAGATAGGAATGGAAGATATCAAAGGTATTCATCTGGGGAAGGAAGAGGTGAAACTATCATTATTTGCAGATGATATGATTACATATATGAAAAAATCCCAAAAGTTCCACAAGAGGATTACTGGAAGCAGTAGATAAGTTTGGCAGAGTGGCAGAATACAAGATCAACAAACAGAAGTCCATCAGACTGCTATGCACATTGGATAAGACCACAGAAGAGGAGGTTCAAAAAGGTGTTACCCTTCACAACAGCCAAGTACGAATTGAAATATTTAGGGATATACCTGACTAAAAGAAAAAAAGATCTATATGAGGAAAACTACAGAGCACTATTACAAGAAACCAAGCGTGACCTCAACAAATAGAAGAATATCTCATGCTCATGGATTGGAAGACTCAATATAGTCAAGATGTCAGTTCTGCCCAAGGCACTATATAATTTTAATGCAATCCTGATACAATTACCCTCATCTTTCTTCAAAAAATGGAAAAACTGATTACCAACTTCATATGGAGAAGGAAGAAGCCCAGAATTAGCAGAGAACTCAAGAAGAATGACACAATGGAAGGGCTTGCTTTACCTGACTTTAGCACACACTATACAGCCACAGTTTTCAAAACCGCATGGTATTGGTATAATGACAGATACTCAGACCAATGGAAAAGAACTGAAAACCCAGAAATAAAATCATCAGCATACAGACAACTGATCTTTGATATGGGCCCAAAAAATATCCAATGGGAAACAGATGCCCTCTTCAACAAGTGGTGCTGGAAAAAAATGATGTCTACCTGCAGAAAAAATGAAGCAAGACCCTTATCTCACTCAATGCACAAGAATAGACTCAAGGAGGATCACAGACCTTGAAGTAAAACTCCAAAATATTAGGGCCATCAATGAGGGAATCAGGACCAACTTGAGAAATTTGGCACAGGGAATACATAGGCTATCAGGAATAGGGAAGGACACAAACACAGAGGAAACACCTGTGTACATCAAAAGAATTCACAAAGAGAGTATTAAGAGGGTCAATAGACTGGGAAAACATCTTCAGCAATGACACATCAGACAAAGACCTTATTACTAAAATCTACAATACTCTGTTAGCTTCCAAAAAGGAAAAAAGCTAATTGCAAACTGAGAAGGTGAGCAAAGGACCTGAACAGTAGTTTCATACAGGTAAAATTCTGAATGGCCAATAAACATATAAGAAAATGTTCCCAATCTTTAGCCATAAGAGAAATGCAAATTTAAATAATTGGATACCACCTAACACCATCAAAAATAGCCCAATTCAAAAAACAACAACAAAAAGCAACAAGTGTTGGAGGGGCTGTGGGGAGATAGGAACTCTCATCCTCCACTGTCAGTGGACCTGTAGGTATGTACAGCCACTATGGAAATCGATCTGGCAATATCTAAATCAGATTGAAATCGAGCTACCATACAACCTAGCAATCCCCCTACTGGGCATAAACCCAGAAGAGGCAAGAAGGAAACCACAGTCAGACATCTGTGCTCCCAATGTTCATCGCGGCACAGTTCACTTCACAATTGCAAGGATTTGGAAACAACCCAAATTTCCATCACCTCATGAATGGATTAAAAAGCTGTGGTACATACATACAATGGAGTACTATGCATCACTAAAAAGCAGTGATGAACATATGAAGCACATCGCCACATGGGAAGAACTGGAGGAAATCATGCTAAGTGAAGTAAGCCAAGCATATAAGGACAAGTACAACATGAGTCCACTGAGGTAAGCTTAAAAAATGCAAATGGGGCACAGGGAAAAAGCTATGGTATACAAACATTCCCGGGGTGAGGAACAGGTAGTATGGCAGGGACCAGACCAAATCCAGGGATATATATGCTAGTCAACTTAAAAGGAGGGGGGGGGGAAGGAAAAAAAAAGAAATGGGTAGTGGGGGAACAGGGCATACTAACTCACCCAAGGGGAGGATATTCTTGCTATCTCCACAGGGAAAGAGGGACCAGACTTCAACCCGGTGCTCCAAGATATGAATGCAACATACCGGCATGGAGTAGAGAAGCCGTGGAGAAATCTGAGGGACTGGCTCCAATCCCAACTACGTGGACACCTGCCCCTCCACCCAGAAGAATTTATTTCAGAAGACAGCACTGAAACTGCAGCTCAGGAAGAGGGACATGTCTGATGGAAGAAAATGAAGGGGGAGGAAGAGAGAGTGGAGCACATCCTGACTTGACTAGGATATCCCCGCCCAGAGCAGCCAATCTACAGAAAAGACCATATGGCTGGCCCCACTATGATACATGACACCCCTCAATGACCCATAATCTTATAGGGGACAACACTGGAGACACAGTGTGAGAATTGCACCCAATTTGATCCCACCACACTGAGGCAAAACACAAAGGGCGTGCAACAGAACAGCAAGGGGAATAGAGCAACAAAGTCCTCGGGGAATACCAAAAATAGACTTTGGGGTCAAGGCTTGGAACCCCATCAAAGCCCATCTGTAGGCTAATTGACATCCCATTTCAGAAGGGTTGTGGGATGGAGACAAGCCAATCAGGGTGCAGTGTAGCAACTATGAAACATACAACTTTCCTCTAGTAACTAAATGCTTCCTACCCCTCTCCACCTCCCTGCTAATATGATCTCAATTCTGCATTACAAATCTGGCTAGACCAGAGGATATAAACTGGTACAGATAGGAACTGGGAATACAGGGAATCCAGCACAGATGATCCTTTCGGGACCAGTGCTGAGAGTGGCGATACTGGGACGGTGGAGGGAAGATGGGGTGGAAAGGGGAAACTGATTGCAAGGATCTACATATAATCTCCTCCCTCAGGGATGGACAACAGAAAAGTGGGTGAAGGGAGAAGTCAGACAAAGTAGGATATGTCAAAATAATAATTTATAAATTAGCAAGGGTTCATGAGGGAGGGGGGAGCGGGAAGGGAGGGGAAATGAGGAGCTGATGCCAAGGGCTCAAGTGAAGAGCAAATGTTTTGAGAATGATGAGGGCAGCGAATGTACAAATGTTCTTTACACAATTGATGTGTGTATGGATTGTAATAAGAGTTGTATGAGCCCCAATACAATGATTTAAAAAAAAGAAACACTATGCCACACTTCTTTCAAGACAAGTATGTTTCAAAGTCCATGTATTTTCAATATCCTTCACCAGTACCACAATTCAAATACACCCATTCTTCTTCAGTCTTCCTTATCCAATGCCCAACTTTAATATGCATATGAGGCAATTGAAAATAACAAGGCTTTTTTCAGGTACACTGTAGTCCTCAATGTAACATCCTTGCTCTTCAATCCTCTGAAGAGGTTTTGTGGAGCAGATTTACCCAATACAACACATCTTTTGATTTCTTGACCAGTGTTTCCATGCGCATTGATTGTGGATCCAAGCCAGACAAAATCCTTGACAACTTCAATCTTTTCTCTATTTATCATGATGTTACCTATTGGTCCAGTTGTGAGGATCTTGGTCTTCTTTATATTGAGTCATAATCAATACTGAAGGCTGTAAACATTGATCTTCAGCAGCAAGTGCTTCAAGTGGTCCTCATTTTCAGCAATCAAGGTTGTATCATCTGCATGTACAACTAACCTAGCCAATCTTACTGCCATCAAGTCAATTCTGATCCATAATGACCCCATAGGGCAGGGGTTCTCAATTTTTAGGTTGTGACCCTTTTGGGAGTCAAACTACCCTTTCACAGGGATTGCCTGATTCATAACAGAAAAATTAGTTATCACGGTGCAACAAAAATAATTTTATAGTTGAGGTTCACCACAACATGTGGAACTGTATTAAAGGGTCACAGCATTAGGAAGGTTGAGAACCAAAGTTCTATAGGACAAGGTAGAACTACCCCTATGGGTTTATAAGACTGTAACTTTTTATGGAAGTAGAAAGCCCCCTCTTTCTCACACAGAACAATTGATGGCTTTAAACTGCTGTCCTTGCACTTAGCAGCCCCAAGTGTAACCACTACACTACCAGGTTGTTATTAAGGTTTTTTCCAAATCTGATGCTTCATTCTTCTCTATCAATCTGTTAGATTCTAAATTGATTCTGAATTGAATTCACCTTTTGCTCCTGTCATCTGGTCATCATAATTCCAATCATGTTTGTGTTTTTTTTAACAATAATATGTCTCTAGTGATTACATAATTGATAATTAACATATGGCTTGAAAATATTTCTTTTTACGTATTTATATTAGAACAACACACAATAGCATCTCCCAAATTTCGTTTATTTTCCTATGGTGACAAGGTTAAGGAGCCCTGGTGTTATAGTGGACGTATTGGACTGCTATTGGGAAGGTTGGTGGCATAGTGGGTCACATGTTGAGCTGAGTCAGCAATTCAAACCTTCCAGCTAATCTGCAGGAGGAAATGAGGCTTTCTGATTCTGCATGAAGTACAGCCTCTGATACCCAGAGAGAATGTTCCACTCTGTCCCATGGGGTCTCTGTAAACTGGAATTGACTCGATGGCAGAAGTTTAAGTCACAGAATTAACTTTTCACCCTTGACTATACCTTCAACTGGTCTGTAAGAATCCAGTTTTCTACTTAAGTGCTTGGACTTTATAGTCATGTCACCTTGCAGAACTAGAATTCTTTCATCTCTGTGTTCGGGTCCACTTGATAGTTCTCTTTCAATTTAATCTTGTGTTTTTCCATGCCTGTGGAACCCTCTTGCTTCTTTTCACCTTTGAGAACTTTACTGGACAGCACATTTGGCTCACGTAACCCACAGTACAAATGGATTCCTCTCCAGGACCACTTTCCCATCCCCACTTCTTCCAGGATGTTCCCTTTAATGTCCCAGCACAGAATATGAAGCAAGCACTTTAAGAGAAATTTAAAGCATCTACAGACACAATACTTTATTGATATCAATGAGTGTCTTAGAGAAGACCAAATAAAATCAAGAGTGGACGTCACTGGACCAACTAACATAGAAGGAAACCTAACTACAAATATCACAAGCCTTAGAAGCAACTAAACTTTAAAATCACCCTCTTATTCATCCGCTCTTAGATGTACTCCAGTGTAAGTACATTGAAATTTATCCAGATCAAGTGGTTTACACTTATTTTAAAAAGAATAAGGAAAATACTGGTCCAAAGGATTCTGAATTCGAAGAAAATTTTGGGACAGCGTTGTCAGTTCTAGTGGCAGGCATGGGCCTGATGATTGCTTTGGAAGTACAAGTCAGGTGAATTGAACACCTTCATCAAAATATAGTCATTCTCTGATATCTTTGGAAATACACCTTGTGAAGTAGTTTAAGTAGTGCTAGCAGCAGTGGTGTTAATGGTAGAATATTGATTTTTATCTAATTTCAATTCTCTCTCATCCTCCAACTTATATCACTCTCCAACCAAGTACAATTATTTCTACTACATTTTCAGTACCATATAATGCTAGTGTGACTAGATTCTCAATGGCTTCCTTTTTCTGAGGAAGGTAATAATAATCATGGTAACTAGAGCTACACACATGATTCAAGATTTGATTCCTGATTTCTGGACCTCTTTTTCACTGACATCCAGTAAACAAGTAATCTGCCTTTTCCTCCCTATATTAACCTTCTTATCCCTACATGATGATGTGTATAGGTCCTAATTAATCTCATCCCACATATTAATCTATCACAATAGATTTTGTTTTCTTCACAGCACAATTTAGACCATAAGTAGTTTTTATTTGTTCAACAGTTATATGACTAGGTATGTTCAATCTCCCCTTGAATCAAATAGATATAATATATTTAAAAGGTTTAGCTTATTCCCCAGATTAGAACAAACTAAAGTAGCAAAATATTAAAATAAGAGTGATTCAACAAGTATTAAATGGGAATTAAAATACAGACATACTGTGTTGGTGTTAGGTGCCATCAAATCAGCTCTTCCCCATGGAGACCCTCTGCACAACAGGGCGAACCACTGCCTGATTTTGCATTATCAATTGTTCCTGCATCGGAGCCCCTTTTTGTAGCCCCTGTGTCAATTCATCTCATTGAGGGTTTTCCTCGGAAACTGAAAATATGCAAATGAAATCATGTAAATTGACCTTTTCAGATATAAAAGAAAATATTTCCAAAAGAGCAGAAAATGAAAAAATTTGGATATATAATCATTAATCAAGTAGTATGCTTAAAATGTAATTAAATTATTTAGCCACATTGGAGAGCTTAAAAATTATCTATATTGTTTGTGTGGGTGGCATTTAAACTCAAACTTTCCTTGCCAAATCAAAGCAAAGATTTTCAGTGTTAGTTTTTATGTCTGATTCTACCTTAAAGAACCTTTCAGCATTGAAAGCACATCATCCTGAACACATGTATCCAGCAGAGTTTCTAAGATGGCAAGAAAGGTTGTTAAGGATGTGTTAAGCCTCTTACAGTGCTGCATTATTGCTTTAGGGAGAGAGTAAACATCAATCTCATCTAAAGAAAAACTCGTGGAACAATATTGACAGGAATTTTAAAAGCTTTAAGTTTTTTTTAAGACTGATTCTATGTTTGAAGATAAAACTGTCTGTTAACCATGCTTACAATAAGTCCTAAACAAACTGATCATTGACATGATGAGATTCTTAGTAGAGATTCACTACATTCATTATGGAAGTATATTGTTACTAATTCTTTATTCAGCTAAGTAGACTATTCCTATTAGCTGGAAGGAAAAGTTACATATGTGTAAGCTTCGACTTGGTCCCTTGTGAACCAGTCAGTCTTTAGGTCTAAGACTTGGAAGTTAAAGCTGTAACGTAACGATGTCTATGTTCCATGAGGTCGATTTAATACCCACTGCCATTCGTCGTTTCAATTCATAGCAATCCTATAGGACGCGACAGAACTGTTACATGGGTGTCAGAGTTAGAATCCTCACGGAGGCAGATTGCTAGATCTTCCTTCCACAGAGTGGCTGGTGAGTTGAAGCCATTACTTTATGGTTAGCAACAGTGCTTGTAACTACTGAACACCAAGCCCAAACCAAGCCAAATCCACCCACTGATGTTGAGTCTATTGTGAATGACAGCACCACCAAGGCTTCCCGTAAATAATTACAGGCTCTCCTTGACTTACGATGTAGCTGCTTTACGGTGAGTTGCACTTGCCCCATTCTTCTTCTCTTTCAGTGTTGTTTGTCCGCCTGATCATCAGTAGTGATTAAATGCATGACTACATACAATGTTGGAGTGAATATTTTGCTGGTATTTCATTCTCAGATGTTCAATGCTATGATCTGCTGTTCTAGGTACTGCTATGTAGAGTTATTTTTTCTAAATTAAATTTTTAAAACTTTACTTGCTTGTAATTATCCCATCCCCTTCCCCAGGAATCATATAGGTGGTCCACAAGTTCCATTACTGGAGTTATTACTACAATATACAAAATATCAGCACTGTCAAAGTCTTCATTGCCGGGTTAAATTTTTATGGTTTATTTTTAATGTATATATGCATTACATATAAGTTAATATGTAATGTTTCCAGCCCCCAAAAATAAATAATGGTCATGTTTAGAAAGATATTGATAATTAAAGGCATTTAATAATTAAAACTTGGGTGTGTGGGGGGGTGGGGTATTTGACTTATATCAGAACAGATTTATGATGGAGTTGTCAAAATGTACCCCTATTGTAAGCGGGGAACTACCTGTTTTGAGTGGGGTAGTGGTGGTGGAACCAATAGGTTTAGCTAATGATTTACATGTAGGGAGGGAAGAAGAGTCATCCTCAGTATTTGTTGGATATTTATTGACATGTCCCAGGGACGATGCTGGGTACCAGAGATAAGATGGATTAAAAGCACTCTCAAGGAGGTGGTAAGTCTAGCGCAAAAGATTATTGTGTCGATTCAAGCAAAGACAATGGGTCTTGATGCTTTCTAGGTTTCTGTGTTACAGATGAGAGTGCCACTAGCTGAGAAGGAAAACATAAAAGGAACAAGTAGGTCAACAGAACATGAACCATTAATTAGTCAATGATAGGGCAGCATGTGTTATAAGCAATGCTTTATGAGAATAAACTCTAATAATACGTTTTAATGCATTAAAATTATGTTAAGATTAAGACCAACCTTTTACGATCCTGTGATCTTTATTTCAGGAAAACACAAAAAAATACAGCTTCAAGTGAATAGAAAAATACAACAATAGATAATGCTTCACTCTTTAAAGTGACTCATTTAAGTTATTAAATAGGATAATTACCAGGACATGTATTTAAATATAGAGCTGACTCTAGTGGATTCAATACATTATTTGCCTTGCTAATTTTAGAGTTTTACACATAGCTTCATAAACTCACCATTCCCTTACTACTATTAAATATAACTGTCAAGGGTGCACAGACCAAGGAAGCTATTAAAATAAAATCCATTGAGCTGGTGGTTTTAGTTAGGCACCAACAAGTGGCTTCCAATTCACGGTGCCCTTCTTTGCAGTAGAAGGAAACAAGGCCTGCTCCTGCACCAACCTGAGAGCTGCTCTGCTTGAACCCACTGTTGCAGCCACCTCATTGACCGTCTCCCTCTTTTCCCCCACCCTGCTGGCGTAGCATTGAGTTCAGCTGCCATCCGACAAGTCGGTAGTTTGGAACTAATAGCTGCTGTAGGAGAAAGACAGCTACAAAAGCTACAAAACTTTTGTAGCAAAAGCTACAGAAACTCGCAGAGGCAGCTCCGCCCTGCCCTATAGGGATGCTATGAGGCAGCATTGATTCAATGGCAATGAGTTTGGTTTGGGGTGTTATACTTTACTAAGCAGGCTGTCTTTTTCGGAGGACTGATTTCTCCTGATTACATGTCTGAACACTGTGAAATGGATTCTTGTCATCCTGACTTCAAAAGGGTATCTGGCTGTACTTCTTTCAAGTCAGATGTGTTTGTTCTAGCAATCCACGGTATTTTCAATAATCCTCACCAACACCATAATTCAAATGCATTGGTTCTTTTCTCTTCCTTATTCACTGTCCAGCTTTCCACCCATATAAGATAACTGAAAATACCATGGCTTGGGTCAGGCTTATCTTAGTTTCAAAGTGACATCCTTGCTCTCCAACATGTTAAAGAAGGGGAAGATTTTCCCAATGAAGTATGTCATTTGATTTTTGACTACTTCTTCCATAAGCATTGATTATGGGTCCAAGCAAGATGAAATCTTTGACAAGTTCATCCTTTTCTGTGTGTATCATGATGGTATCTATTAGTTCAGTTTTGAGGAAATTGACTAAGGGTATAAAAAGGGGAAACAAGCTAAAAACACACACACACACAAAGAGAAATGAACTAAGAGGCAGAGCTTCTATTGGTCAACAACTAGGGATGAAGTGAGATTGTCTTGATATAGCTTTTTGATGGAGATCTTTGAGCAGCAAATTGAGAATTTGATGGGGAATGAAACCATTTTTATAGAGCTAGCAAGAGAATGAACCAAATACAATGTTTGTATAAACATCGTGGCAATTGTTAATAGTATGGAAAAGGACTGGGGAGACTGGAGGTAGAACACCAATACTGTGATATCAGTACTTGGGCAGGTTTGTGAAGCAGCTGGACAATGCATCAGACACAAGGTCAGTGACTCATTTTCACAGGAAATATCAATTAGAAATGGGTCAGAGGGGAGTAACTTGTTCGAGAAGTATACTCACACTTGATAGGAACCCTGAGAAGTTATTTGGAAAAGGTCTTTTTTTTGAGAGATATTTCACCACAAAGAAGGTGTAGCAAAGTCCTGCAATGTTGAATTTATCATAAGCTGTGTCAAAGAGCTGAGCTCTACGAAGCAGAATACTTGAAGTAGAAGGAAGAGCAAATGATAAGTTGTAGATCTGAAAAAAATATGTGAGAGTATAAAATACTTGGTAAAATTATCTGCAATGACATCACATTAGCTTCAGAAATGTTGACGAGTCATCAGGAAATTATGATTATATTATTTACACATAATCATTTACTGCGTCAAGCATCCAGATCGCTAACAGAGGAAATGGGAACAAAAACATAAAACATGCCCTACAATGATAATATACTTCCATGGCAAAATGCCAGGACACTGAGGTTTATGAGGCTAAGTGAAGCCAAGTTTCCAACTAGCTTTGCCCATGCTTCTCGAAAGAAGAAAAGGGCATCTGGCACATGGCACTTTTTAGGTACATTAATGTCACCTTAGATTGAATGTTGGTACTCTATGTTAGCATTACTATTGTTGAGAAACACGGAACCCCTGGGAGTGGAGACTGAGGACGGAGGGGGGAAATGATAAGGGATGCCTGATTCTGTATGATTGAAATAAATCAAAATTAAACAAAAAAGAAAAAAAACACGGTCCATTCATAAATGTCAGCACTTTATTAACGGTGCAGAGGAAAATGTGTATGACTTATAAAGGATCTAAACCTATCCCAGTCATCGTTTCCAGAGAAAGAACAAATACAAACACGTTAACATTTGTTGTGTAGTTAATACACAAATAAGACATGGGTAAATGTTTTTTAAGTAGCAATATGATCAGATAAGAAGATATGTTGTACCAACATATAGTGAAAAATATCTGGTTTATCTTATCTAGATTGCACTTAACCCTGAGTTCGACTTGTAATTGTTTTAAATTAAAGGACTCTAAGTAACTAAATCTAAACAGATTTAAGATAGGAAACAGAAAATTACTCTCCAGTGGCTATGGAGGAATATATAACACTCATTCTGCTAGGTGTTTGGTGTTACAGAAAAAAAGTTTACATATGGGCACTTACTTCAAAATTCTTTAAATTAAATGAAGATGTAACCTAAGTACGGTACGCAGTGTCGTGACTCCAGGCACACACAGACAGGTTGTGCCCGGCTGCGCTGGTGGCTAGAGCAGCAGCTACTGACCGTCAAGACGGAGCTGGCTGCGTCATCACGTGAAACGCTTTCCAAAAGCCCAGGCAGCCCAGCTCTGTCCCAGACTTATTAAATTTGAAGCGGAGCTTAGGGAGTTGGATTTTTTTCATCTGCAGGTCAGTTTTATGTTCAGCCATGTCTCTGTGTAGTGCAAGCATAAAAACCAGTCTGAGTAAATCAATGACAACTTATTAGAAGGTGTGGACCTTGAGCAGTACGTGGCTCATTCACACAAAATTCTATCAGACATGATTATTGAGCAGTAACTATGTGCCAGGTATTAGGAATACAAAACTGAAAGTCATCTCATAGGGCCGTATGATCATTCAAGTGAAAGAGGTGCGCATGAAGAACCCAGGGGCCTCATGATGGGGCCATTTCTATCAAGCAGCAAGTTCAGAAGCCTTTCCTGGAGGAAGCTAGAGCTTAAAAGACCAAGAGGAGACAAGCAAGTCAGTAGAACAACAAATATGAAGAAAACAATGAAGAGAAAGCGTAGTGAAAAGGACAGTTTAAAAATTAATTATTTCCAAAAGTTCAAAAGGTTAATATATAAGTTATTTTAACATCTGTTCAGGTATATATCTAAAATGGAATTAATAAGTCTTCATAGAGTAGTTCCTCCAATATGTTATTTTTGTATATCTTATTAGTTGGGAACTATGGTGAAGTGCAAAGTATGTATTATAAATAACTGAATTCCACCTTTACTATTTCATAATAAAAAAACCCTTGAGAAAACTCACCTTTCCAAGACTCCATGTCTACTGGGGTTAACATTCCTGTGTAGGGTTCTTAGAAGGATATAGTTGAAATAGCATTCACCATATTTGTCCTTACCACCTTCTATGTTTCCTGTTTCAACCAGTGGTACTACTAGTAATCCAACTGCCCACACCAGAGAGCTTGGCATTATGGTAAACTAAGTGGTCGGAGATTGAGTTTCACGCAGAGGCATCCTGGAAGAAAGGCTCAGTGACCAACTTCCATAAGAAGCAAACCACTTAAAACACAATTACCATATCCATGGGAATTCCCAGGGACTAATACAATATAAACTAGATATGTACATATTTCTAAGGTTCAAGGATTTGGAGGGGGGATACAGAGCTTTATGCCTGATGGTAGAAAGTAAGAGCGAGAAAAAAGGGAAGACGCTTACTGAGATGAATTGGCATCATGGTTGAGAAAAATGAGCTCACGCGTGGCAACCATTGTGCGGATGGGCCGGTTTCGTTCGGTGTGCACAGGGGCCCTGCGAATGAGAACTAACTTCTCAGCACCTAACCTAACTGCTCATTCCTAGCAGAGGACCAGGAACTTAAAGGACATTCAAAGTATTAACTAAATTGGCAGAAAGGTTTATCCTTATTTAGAATTTTAAAAATAATTCCGTCTCATTGCTTAACATTGATATTATTTGCAGCATTAGATTTTCAACACAGAAAACATTCTTTTATCACAGGTCTTCTGTCAATGCCTACAGTTTGAATAAAACTGTACTAAATATATATCTCAATGCAGCAAGGGTAATGGTTATATCACCTCACAGGGTTCAATGTGTGAAAGGAATCAGTTATTCCAGGTACCTGTAACCATGGGTAACAAGAGGACACAGAAAAATAAAATATTTTCCCCAGGGCATAGAGTTAACTCTAGAATTTTCAACAGAAAAATATGTTCGTGTTGAAAACAATGTATATGCCATTTATATGAACACTAATCTTTACATTATTTTCACAATGGTCTCCCTTCTATGTTCATCCTTGTCTTTAAAATAATCTCTGTCAATTAATAATGGTTGCCATTTATTGAGTGTTTACTATGTGCCAGGTACTGTCCAAGGATTGCCACATAAATTCTCACTACCCTTTGAAAGCGTTTTTATCATTATCAGATAAGGAAGGGTGATTTAACTTTCTCAAGTTTCCAGAGTTTAATTAGGCCAGGTTCTGCAGGAAGTCATCTCTGAGACGGAGTTTAATGTGCAGAATGTTATGAAGACAAGCCTTTAAGATCAATATCTGTGCAAGCAAGGGGCAGGAAACAAATGGAGCGGAGGGAGAAAGGACACTGATGCAGACTTGACGACAGCTTTATGCATCCTTTGGGAAGATCAAGAGCTACAAGGGAGCATCGGTGTGGTCCCACATTGGGTTCCAATGGCTCTTTGTATCCCTTTCTCAATCCATGGGCCTCCCTTGGAAGGGCTGGAGCTCTGTCTAGGCAGTTGAATTAATCCCTGGGGGAGGTGAGAACTGAAGGGTGCTTGTCCGCAGTACTGGCAGATCGCCTCAGGGGGAGATCTAGAGAGTGTCTATTACAGTTGGCCCT
Organism: Tenrec ecaudatus; assembly: GCF_050624435.1. Classification (NCBI taxonomy): domain Eukaryota; kingdom Metazoa; phylum Chordata; class Mammalia; order Afrosoricida; family Tenrecidae; genus Tenrec; species Tenrec ecaudatus. The sequence continues at coordinate 98,144,553 of NC_134533.1, read as the reverse complement.
TTGTACTATTTGAATCTTCTTCATGGAGAGAACAGCATTTCTAGAATCCATAGGCTGTCTTCTTAGAGAAAAGTTTTAAAGAGGAAGGAAAACATGCAGATGATCTTTGGATAGCAATTAACGCACTCTCTCTCCATCTTCTCTCATTTACTCCATTCCAGATTCCCTTCGCTCTCATACCTTTGCTTGTCTCAGTCACTTCACTAGGAGACTAAACCAATTCCTCATTCTTAAAATACCTGAGCCACTGGTCAGTAGACTTCTCTCAGGGTGAGATCACAATTGGTCAAGGGAGTATCAAGCAGCAACCAAGTGAATCACCTGGGTGCCAAACATAAGCCACCCTGTCTTCATTCTTTAACGGAAGCTCTACATCATCCTTGACCAGAATGACCAAGGCCCCTTATCCTTGACTAGACGGTGGTTCCACTCCATTCTTGCTGGTCCATCTAAACAAAGAGTCTGATTCATCCTGGCCTTCATCACAGTTTAGCTCAGTGGGGTTTCTTTGTGTCTCCTGCTAAAAGAATACTTAAGTCTGGAGAGGGAACTCCAAAACTACAGATATCAGAGATGTAGGAAAAAGACAAATAAACACAAAACTCACTGCCACTGAGTTGATTCTAACTCATAGAGAATCCTTAAAGAACAGGAGGTTATAACCTATCCTGTGGGTTTCCAAAACTGTAAATCTTCACAGGAGTAGAACTGCCTCATCTTTATTCCTGCTGACTTTGTGGCAGCCAAATGCATAACCCACTGCTACCAGGGCATCCGTTGTAGGAGCAGAAAGTACGAATCCCCTAAGTAGATCACTGAGAATGATCATAAGTAGAACTGCTCCTACTTCTACCCCTTAGTTACTCAGGGTCAAGTTCCATATACACTTACCTGGTTCCTGACCAAGTAGGTCATGCAGCTCCTCTTACTAAACCCAGTACTTCCTGGTATATTTATGCAGTTGTGTACCTAATTATATTCATAGTAGTGGTTTGAGTAGAGGTACATGCCATGGGGCACATGTTGCCTTGAGAGGTCTCTACATGGCTTCTAAGCTAGTCCTTAATAAACAATGAAAGTGGAAGTGGGGAAGGAGCACTTGAGCTGACTGTGACCACACAACTCATTTTAAAGGCCATTTAATCATGGGGGTGGGGGGAGGTTTCTAAAATTGATATGGTAATGGTTGCACAATTCTCCTTGATATGATTGGAAGATTAAATTATTGAATGATATGATATGTACATTATGTACTAATAAAACTGTTATTAAAATGAATAAACAAAATAAAGAGAGGTGGTTTAGAAGGTTCAGGAAAACCTGGGAAGTTAGAATTTTCTTGGGGGACAACCTAGATGCACCCATTATGTATGCTGGAGTTCTAGTCTCTACTCACAGAATGACCTTGACTGGGAATTTAACCTTCTTCAGAAGCTAGTCTGATGATTAAGTTCTCTGCTTTATCTTTAGCTTCTCTGACATCACTCTGACCTAGGATGTAAAGAGATCTGTGGATGCTACAAAGGAGTCCTTGGTGACTAAGGCAAACCATTAACACTTAGGCAGCTAACTGAAAGGTTGAAGGTTAATGTCCTGCCAGGGGTACCTCAGAAGAAAGGGCTAGTGATCTACTTATAAATATCTAGCCATTGATTTTTTAAATATGAATTGCTCTCAAGTTGTTCTTTATCTAGGCTATCATGTGATACTCTAGCAATGGGCACCCAAATTAATTATTTCAATACATTCCCCAATACTTTAAAAAAATTTCAGTTACCGTCTTTCCTTATACCAGTTTTTGATCTATGTACCATCGATAACTGCTTTAACTACTGGATCGCCATCTTATACCCAGGACCACCTGTGTTCCACCCAACCCAATGATGTGCTAGACATTACTCGTCAGATTGCAAATAATCCTGCTCCATCTTATTACTTGCTTTTCTGATTATTTTAAGAATCAACTTGTAGAGTGGATTTACTGAAAAGTAGATACTAATATGAAATTTATTATACTCCTTATCAATGTGTACTAGGGAGTACCTTGGGGTCATTCTCTGTGAAGAGAGAGGAAGCTAGCAGGGGAATGAAGAAGGTGGTTGATCTGTGATTCAGATTCAACAACAGACTCAAATGGCCTCACAAAGAATGTTAAGGGAAAAAATGGCACATCAGAATTATTGAGCCTTGGATGAAAGTGACTAAGTATAGCACTACTTCAACCAATACATGGATGTGGGATGCTGTGCATGGAAAGGTCATGAACCTGAGCAACATGGCTCTCTCAGTTTCGTCAGTCCAGTAGAAGCTTATCACATAATGCTGTGTGGCAACAGCACTCTCAGCAGCCACCGCAACGAGTCCTTCCTTAAAAGGGGAAGATGGACACATTGCATCAAGGACAAACCACATGGGAGGGGCAGTATTCAAATATAGGCAATCTAATAGAAAAAGTCTACACTCTCAACTTCAACACTATATGACCTCTGTAGGCATTCTTAACTTAGGCTTGCAAGAAAGTTAAAGTGCAGAAGAGTTAAAAACAATATAAAATGCACGATGCTCTGAAATTGAACACCAATTTTCCTGAAGCCAAAACCTATTTGATTTACTTTCCAGGCATAAAAACCTCCTTGCTGAAAGAACATGGGATGGGAGAATGTGGCCTCTAGACAGTAAGCAGAAGATCTCTTCACCAACTGCTGGAAAGGTTCCACTGGAGGGCGGTGGGAGGAGGGTGTGTGAGATAACCTACACTTCCTGGCAGCACAATAAGCAACTTAAAACTAATTAGACTCGGGTTCCAACCTCTCGCCTTGCTAGCCTTTAGAACTCTGAATAAATAGCAGATCATGTGGGCAGCGTACTGCTGACAATCTCAGTATCCAAGCTACACTTTTTGCCATTTTCCCTCCTTTTTACTTCTTTCCTGCTGTGTTCTTAGCTGCCCTTTTCTACAAGTACCCCAGCTCCCCACCACACATATACATGCTACCAAAGGAACAGAATCTCCTCCCACAAGGCACTTTTATTTTTATATTCTTCAGTTTTTGTACTTTTTTTCTATTATTCTACTTTTATGATATTTTTCTAGTCTTTTCTCATCTCCTCTTTCAATATCATTTTCCAGAGTAACTCCAGCCTCCTGAGGAGAATAGGCATTCCCTTGAGGCAAAGACAGGCAGGTGTGTAGATTCAGGCTCACCCACTCAAACAAGGACATTTTCTCCCTCTTAGTGCACAGACCCCCCACATCCTAATTGCCATAACAACAGAACTTCACCCCCCACACGCAAGCCAAAACGGAACCCTTTCTCTCTTTTGTCCTTCCTCTTCTCTGCACTTGCACAAATTATCCCTTTCTCCTTTCCTCATAAAATATTTCCCTGAGCCTATTAATCCTGATTACACCTCTTAAAGTATATTTTCCCATTTTCTTGACAAATATGTTTGCCTATCCAGACAGTTGCTTATTGTTACTATCATTAGTTATTTTACTCTCTTTTCTCCCCTCTCCATCACTTTACCCACTTACCCATCTCTCTTCCCTTTTCTTCATTTCACACCGTATGCTTTCTAGTTCCCATTAGATATCTTCCATGACAACAGACAGAGCAACTACCTCTACATGAACTTGCAGCACACACACCACTAAGAGCTCTATTACAATAGTACTCGATTGTAATGGTAGCCTGTTACGTAATAAGCACACCAAAAAAATAAATAAACACAAACTACCGAAAATCACCCAAACGTAATGGAATACTCCCCAAAAGAGGCCCTGGTTCTACCAGAAATGGAATTAGAGAGAATGATGTCTAGGTCCTTTCAAGATATGTGGGAAACACTCACAAGAACAATGGAAGAAGCTGAAAAACTGAAATCCATAAACAAAAAGGAATCCCATGTATAATAGAATGGAAAAAAGGAAAATCAAATTAGTGAGCTCAAAGAAAATCAGTCTGATGACAATTGATGAAAGATATAATCAACAACAATTTAAAAAGGTTTCAAAACTTGAAGAAAGGCTGAGAATGATGTAGGGCAATATATCTCATTAGAAAAAGAAGAAACAATATTATCTACAGAAAAAATAATACAAAATATCATGTAAAAACATTTCCCCAACATTGCAAGGGGAAAAATGTTTTTTCAAGATGCTGCAAAACCCCAAATGGGATTATCTCCAAAGATCACTACATGTCATAGCCTAATTTCAAGGAAAAGGAGAAAATCCTACGAGTAAATAGAAAAAAAAAAAGAGCAGTCATCTATAAGGGAAAACCAATGAGAACAAGCTCCTATTTCTCAGTAGAACTTATGCAAGCAAGAAGAGAATGGAGTGGGATATAGAATTCTGAAAGAAATTTTCTAACCGAAAAAAGAAAGGAATTTTCTAACTAAGAATTCTATGTCAGCAAAATTATCCTTCAAAAACTAGGAAGAATAAAAGGAATTTCCCGACAAGTAAAACTAAAGGAATTGGCAAAAGTAAGACTAGCATTACAATACATGTTAATGTGGTACCTATAAACAGGGAATCAACAATAACAGCAGACAACCTAAGAGCATCACACAGCACAAAACCACCCAGAAAGCAATACAATAAAAGCAGCACACAAACCAACTCAAAAATAGAGGAGGAACAAAGAGATCTATAAAACCACAATAAAGCCCCTTTCCGCCCGCTCCCCCCTCCCCCCGAGCGCCGCTCCGGCCGCACCGTGCTCGCTCAGAGCTCCCGGCTCCTGCTAAGCTAGCGCCGCCGCTGTCTCCCTTCAGCCGCCATCATGATCATCTACCAGGACCTCATCAGCCATGATGAGATGTTCTCCGTCGGAGATCGCAGACGGGCTGTGTCTGGAAGTGGAGGGGAAGATGGTCAGTAGGACCGAAGGTGCCATCGATGACGCCCTCATTGGGGGTAACGCCTCAGCTGAAGGCCCCGATGGTGATGCAGCAGAAAGCACCGTGGTCACTGGTGTTGATATTGTCATGAACCATCACTTGCACGAAACCAGCTTCACAAAAGAAGCCTACAAGAAGTACATCAAAGACTACATGAAATCAATCAAAGGCAAACTTGAAGAACAGAAACCAGAAAGAGTAAAGCCTTTTATGACAGGTGCTGCAGAACAAATCAAGAACATCCTTGCAAATTTCAAAAACTACCAGTTCTTTATTGGTGAGAACATGAATCCAGATGGCATGGTTGCTCTGCTGGAATACCGTGAAGATGGTGTCACCCCATATATGATCTTCTTTAAGGATGGCTTAGAGATGGAGAAATATTAACACAGTGGGCAACTCACGACCGATGCCTCATCCCGACTGGCTGCTGTTCATCCACACAACACCAGGACTTAGACAAACGGAACTGATATCATCGTGAGTTCTTCATTTACTTTTGACCCTGATTTATTTGGAGCGGAGGCTTTTTTTTTTTTTTTTTAAGGAAAAAAAATGTCGTGTAGGTTGTCTAAAATAAAATGCATTTAAACTCACTTGGGAATGCCTCCTGGTTGACTATCCGTAAACTAAAATCACCGTGTAGCGCTCCTGGAGACGCTAGAGCCGCGTGTACAGTGTGAGGCTGTCTCCAGGTGCCTGTTGCAGCCAAACTACAGGGATCCGAATAGAGACAAGAATCCAAAGGCTTAATTTTGAGTTTAAATAAAGGGAGTGACCATGTTCTTAACGGTGCCGGCATCTGAAGCATTTCATCACCGAAAAATGGAAGAGATTATCAAAAGAATAAAGAGACTAATACAATTGGAAAAAAAAAAACCACAATAAAAAGAAGGGAAAAGACCGTTAACACCAACACAGCACAATGTGTCTATATTTAGAGGTTTAGTATTAAGGTGGCGGAAGGACCTTGGGCCTCTACTCAAGCACTCCTTCAATGCATGAATACTTTCTTTTATTAAATTTGTACTCTATGATGCTCACTCTCCCAACACAACTGCTGAAGCCAAAGTGGGTGAACAAGTAAATGTGGTGAATAAAGCTGATGGTGCCTGGCTATCAAAAGAGATAGTGACTGGGGTCTTAAAGGCTTGAAGATAAACAAGCGGCCATCTAGCTCAGAAGCAACATGGAAGAACACACCAACCTGTGTGATCACGTGGTCCCGAAGGGATCAGTTATCAGGCATCAAAGAACAAAAAATCATATCATTGGCTGCATACCTCCATGATACTATCGCCGAAGACAAACGGGTGCATAAGCAAATGTGGCGAAGAAAGTTGATGGTGCCCGGCTATCGAAAGAGATAGTGTCTGGGGTCTTACAGGCTTGAAGGTGAACAAGCAGCCATCTAGCTCAGAAGCAATAAAGCCCACATGGAAGAAGCACACCAGCCGGTGTGATCACGAGGTGCCAAAGGGACCAGGTATAAGGCATCATGCAAAAAAAAAAAAAGAATATATATATATGTGTGTGTGTGTGTGTGTGTGTGTATGTATGTATGTGTGTGTGTATATATATATATATATATATATATATATATATATATATATATATATATATATATATATATATACCATAGTGAATGAAGGGGGAAGTGCAGAGTGGAGACCCGAGGCCCAAGTGTCGACCACTGGAGATCCCCTCATAGAGGGATTTAGGAGAGGAGATGGGTCAGTCAGGGTGCGATGTAGTACCGATGAAGAACACAGCTTTCCCCCAGATTCTGGATGCTTCCTCCCCCCATCTACCATGATCCGAATTCTACCTTGCAGGACTGGATAGGGCAGAGGTTGTACACTGTTGCATATGGGAGCTGGAGGCACAGGGAATCCAGGGTGGACGATACCTTCAGGACCAGGGGTGTAAGGGGCAATGCTGGGAGAGTGGAGGGTAGGTGGGTTGAAAAGGGGGAGCTGATTACAAGGATCCGCATGTGACCTCCTCCCTGGGAGATGGACGGCAGAGAAGGGGGGGAAGGGAGACTCCGGATAGGACAAGATATGACAAAATAACAATCTGTGGATTATCAAGGGCTCATGAGGGAGGGGGGAGTGCGGAGGGAGGGGGAAAAAAAGAGGACCTCATGCAGAGGGCTTAAGTGGAGAGCAAATGCTTTGAGAGTGATTAGGGCAAAGAATGTACAGATGTGCTTTATACAATTGATGTATGTATATGGATGGATTGTGATAAGAGTTGTATGAGCCCCTAATAAAATATTTTTTTTAAACCACAATAAAAAGAAGGGAAAAGACCGTAAACACCAACACAGCACAATGACAGTCTCAACTTCTGAATATCAATAATGACACTGAATGCTAATGGATTAAATGTACAAATCAAAAGAGAGAGTAACAAACTGGATTAGAAAACTAGGCCCATCTATATGCTGCCTTATATAACTTATTCTCAAGATAAAACTATACGGAAAAATCAAAATCTGCCAAGCCAATGGCAGCCAGAAAAAGATAGGAGTGGCAATACTGATCCCCGATAAAATAGACCTCAAGGAGAATAACACGACGAAAGACAAGAATGATTATAGGAATAATGTGTCAGGAACATATAACCTTAATAAACATAAGCACCAAATGAAAGATCCTCAAAAAACATAAATCAAATTCTCATAGAGTCTAAAACAGTGTGATAACAAGAGTATGAGACTTTGACACACAGTTCTCAAGGAAAGACAGATAATCTGGAAATAAGCTCAATAAAATCACAGAAAAACTAACCAGTATCATCACCCAGCTCCTGGACAGATACCGATCATACTACCCAATAACAACACCCTTTCTTCTCCGGTGCGCACAGTGCATACTCTGCATGTGTGAAGCCACAAAACAAGACTTAACAAACATAAAAACATTTTGAATCCATTTTATCATATCACAATACTATAAATCTGGAAATCAACAACAGAAAGAACAAGAATATAGATACAAACACATGGAGACTGAACAATATACTACTTAAAAACCACTGGATAATAAGGGATAAAATTAAGAAATCCCTTGAAACAAATGAGATCAACAACATACATCACACCAAAACCTTTGGGACACAGCAAAAACAGTTATCAGAGGACAATTCATAGCAATCAACAAACACATGAAGAAAATAGGAGAAATTCTAAATCAATGTCTGAACACAAGACTCCTACAACTAGAATAAGAGGACACATCTGTATGCTTAAAACTACAGAATGTATGAAAGAAATATTAGATTTAAGTCAATGAAAAGACATACTTACGTTCATAGTTTGGAAGATTCAAGATAATGAAGATGACAATTCTCTCTAAATTCATATATAGACTTAATGTAAGTATAATAAAAATCCCAGCAAGATAATTTTATATACAGATAGGTTTATTCCAAAATTTATATGGAAAGGCCAAAAAATGAGGATAATCAAACTGATTTCAAAAAATATAATAAAGATGAAGTCAAAGAAATAAAAGTTCCCATAAAAAGCAATATTTGATTTTGGCTTGGAGTAAAAGGAATAAAACCTATATTTACAGTGAGGTATCAATGTGATTGTGGAGATTTTCTTAATTAAAATTGCATATAAATTAAAATGCATTAAATAATTTCACACAGAGTTTCAAATTTCCTAAGAGGTGGTACACAAATCAAGTAAAACCAAACCCACTGCCTTCAAGTCGGTTCTGGCTCATAGTGACCTTATAGGACAACACAGAACTGTCCCCATGGCTTCCAAGGTTGTAAATATTAACTAAAGCAGAATGTCTCAGCTTTCCCTCATAAAGTTGTTGGTGAGTTCAAACTGCCGACCTTCTGGTTAGGAGCCATCTGATCTCCTCGGATTAGCACAAACACACAAGAAAAATTCATTGCCTTCAAGTAGAAGCTGACTCATGAGACCCTATAGGAGAAAACAGACCTGCCCCAGGGAGTTTCCAAGACTGTATAGGAGTGGAAAGCCTTCTCTTCCTCCCTAAGATCTGTTGGTAGTTTTAAACTGTAGACACAGCTTGACATATGACCACCATGCCACCAGAGCTCCAGACACAAGAAGGACAATTGAATGAAAACCTTGGTGAATGTTTGGAAGAAGTTTAGGTTTGGCAGTATAAACATTGTTAAACCAGGCAAGGATTAAGAGGTCAGGAGGCCTGGCTCCACAGAGAGGTGCTATTTCAAGAGATGGAGAGGTCTTGTAACAATAGAGGAGAGGGAATCTGAGCAATAGAGATGTCAGGTTAACTCTTTGTCTTTCTCCTCCCTCAAAATGGATGTCTCATAATGAAACTTAGTCGAGTATGAGAAACAGAATGAGAAGAAATATTAGATTTTCACAATGACACTATTTTTTTTTAATGAGGAAAACAAAAACTTATGTGGTGAAGAAGGCAGATGGTGTCCGGCTATTAAAAGATAAAGGTTTGGGGTCTTAAAGGCTTGAAGTTACACAAGCCGCCATTCAGCAGAGAAGCACCAAGTCCACGTGGAAGAAGCACACCACCAGTGCGATCATGAGGAGTCACAGGGACCAGGTAATAGGCATCAACAGACACACAAAAAACACACAAACAAAACACATTGTTGAGAACTAGGGGGATTAGAGCAGAGATCTGAAGCCCATCTGTAGACAGTGGAACAATCTCTCCATAGAGGGGCCACAGGGAGGAGATGAGTCACCGGGGTGCAGTAAAGCATCGATGAAACACACTATAGTCCTCTGGTTCTTTGAGGCTTCCTCACCCCCCACTACCATGCCCCTAGTGCTGCTTTTCAATTGAGACTAGACTGGAACATATCCACAGGAATAGATGAGATGGGAGCTCACGACACACGGAATCCAGGAACAGGAGTGGGAATAGTGATATCAGAAAGGTATGGGGAAGGGGGAGAGAGGAAGGGAGAAAAGGAGAACCGATCACAATGAGTGACACATAACCATACACCCCTCTCCAGGGGGAAGAACAACAGCAAACATGGGGGAGGGAGACAACGGCCGGTGGGAGATATGAACATAATAACAATGTACAATCTATGAAGGGGTTATGAGGGTGGGGGAAAGGGAGGGGGAAAAAGAGGAGCTGATACCAAGGGCTGAATAGAAAGTAAATGTCTAGAAAAGAATGAAGGCAACATATGTACAAATTTGCCTGATGCAAGTGATGCATGGATTGTACAAGAGTTGTAAGAGTCCCCAATAAAATGATCTTTTAATTAAAAAACATCAGAAAGTGGTATCAATTCAATTAAAATGATAAATCAATATTTCTTGGGGAAATAGTTAAGCAACTACTGTTTCAGAGACCAAAACGTGGAGATACAGGAACTCGGGGAAGAGAAGAGTAGAAGCCACAGTAGATTACAATGTAATATTAAGAGGAGATGAATCATGAATTTGGAAAATTCAGATGAAAACACTAAGAAAAAAATTTTAATTAAAATTAATAAAGAAGGAAAATGTATGCTGAAAGAGGTTTTCACAAAATTCAGTACTCATTCCTGTTTAAAAACTCTTGAGAAATTAGGAAAGAACAGATAATTGGTCAACCCAAGCCAGTATTATACTCAAAACAATTAGGGAAATAATGCTGGAATTAGAACCAAATTCAGAAATTGGTAAGAATGTTCACTGTCTGTCCTACAATGTAATTGATACTAGAGTCAAAAATCTCTGTAATTATACAAGATAAAAACAATTAGAGGAGAAATAGATCTATGTGTCTATATTTATAGGTCAAGTATTAAGGTGGCGGAGGGACCTTGGGCCTCTACTCAAACACTCCCTCAATGCATGAATACCTTCTTTTATTAAATTGGAACTCCATGATGCTCACTCTCCCGACACAACGGCTGGAGCCAAAGTGGGTGAACAAGTAAATGTGGTGAAGAGAGCTGATGGTGCCCGGCTATCAAAAGAGATAGTGACTGGGGTCTTAGGGGCTTGAAGATAAACAAGCGGCCATCTAGCTCAGAAGCAACAAAGTCCACATGGAAGAACACACCAGCCTGTGTGATCGAGTGGTCCCAGGGGGATCAATTACCAGGCATCAAAGAACAAAAAATCATATCATTGACTGCACACCTCCATGATAGGATCGCTGAAGACAAGTGGGTGCATAAGCAAATGTGGTGAAGAAAGCTGATGGTGCCCGGCTATTAAAAGAGATAGTGTCTGGGGTCTTAAAGGCTTGAAGGTGAACAAGCGGCCATCTAGCTCAGAAGCAAATAAGCCCACATGGAAGAAGCACACCGGCCAGTGCGATCACGAGGTGCCCAAGGGACCAGGTATAAGGCATCATGCAAAAAAAAAAAAAGATATAAGTGTGTGTATGTATGTGTATATATGTGTATATGTATATATGTGTGTGTATATATGTATATATATATATCATATTAAATGAAGGGGGAAGTGCAGAGTGGAGACCCAAGGCCCAAGTGTCGACCAATGGAGATCCCCTCATAGAGGGGTTTAGGAGAGGAGATGGGTTAATTAGGGTGTGAGGTAGTATCGATGAAGAACACAGCTTTCCCCCAGATCCTGGATGCTTCCTCCCCCCAACTACCATGATCCGAATTCTACCTTGCAGGGCTGGATAGGCAGAGGCTGTACACTGGTGCATATGAGGGTTGGAGGTACAGGGAATCCAGGGTGGATGATACCTTCAGGATCAAGGGTGTGAGGGACGATGCTGGGAGAGTGGAGGGTGAGTGGGTTGGAAAGGGGGAACTGATTACAAGGATCCACATGTGACCTCTTCCCTGGGAGAGGGACAGCAGAGAAGGGGGGAAGGGAGACTCCGGATAGGGCAAGATATGACAAAATAACGATGTATAAATTACCAAGGGCATATGAGGGAGGGGGGACTGGGGAGGGAGGGGGAAAAAAAAGAGGACCTGATGCAAAGGGCTTAAGTGGAGAGCAAATGCCTTGAGAATGATTGGGGCAGGGAATGTATGGATGTGCTTTATACAATTGATGTATGTATATGTATGGATTGTGATAAGAGTTGTTTGAGTCCCTAATAAAATGTGAAAGAAGAAAAGAGGAGAAAAAATGATTAGGGCAAAGACTGTACAGATGTGCTTTATACAATTGATGTATGTATATGTATGGGCTGTGAAAAGAATTGTATGAGCCCCAATAAATTGTTAAAATAAAAAAAAGAATGAAAATAAGAAGCTTTATGGCATTCTTCATTATTAGGAATGCCAAGCCAGTTACAGCAAAATAATAAACCAGATGTAATAAACTTCTAAGAACGGGGCCCTGTGATATTAAAACAAAACAAAACAAACAAAAAAAAAACAATTAGAGGCATTAAGAATTAGGAAATAAGAAATAACGCCATTTTTATTTGCACATTATATAGTCTGAAAAATCCTACTATAAAGCAAACACTAAAAGAATTCAGCAAGGTAGCAGGATGTTAAATTAACATGAAATAACAGCATTAATATACACAAATAAAACCACCTGAAGATAAAAAAGGAAAATTCCATTGACAGTAGCAATTAACCCACTGCCAAGAAGTCAAGTCTGACTCAAGTGAGCCTTTGTAGTTTCAGGGACTATAAATCTTTACAGTATAGACAGCCTCATCTTTCTCCTGCAGAGTGGCTGGTGGAGTTGAGCCACTGAGCTTATGGTTATTCATCCAACACTTCCAGCAGCAACAGAAAGCAAAAGACCCTTAAAATATACTTGTTAGAAAATATCCAAGTTTATACAAAAATAACTATCAACCATTTCTGAAAGATACATATATAGACAACTGGAAAGCATTCTTTGTTCTTAGGAAGTTTCAGTGCCAAGATTTTATTACTCCCTAATTTAATTTATAATTTGTTCACATAAATCATTTTATTTTTAAATTTACACAATTATTTTTAAGTGCCAGCAATTTTTTAAGAAGCTAATTAAGTTGGCACTAAAATAAATAGGTGACTACAGCTAGGAAAGCACTGACTAGGAAGAACTGAGTGGGTTAGGAATTGGGCTGCTAACCTAAGATCAGGTTCAAATCCACCAGCTTGCTCCCATACACCCTTTACTGTCTCATACACCCTGTATAAAGTCACTAGGTTCTGAGTGGATTTAAAGGCAGCAGCTTGGGGATTTTTTTTGTGTGTTTCTGATTAATGAGTTTTAGGACCCACATGACATTAAAGCATGAATAGACCAACCGATGGACAGAATACAAAGTCTAAATGTCAACTAAAGTACACATGGAAATATAATACTCATGAGTATATCTAGTCACTGGAGAAGAGTAAAAAGATTTGTAATTAATGGTGTTGGGACAACAGAAAGATAAAATGTTATCAAATATTTACACCATAAATAAATATCAAGTAAATTAAAGATCTAGATATCAAAATGTATGACTACCACAACAAAAGTTAATTCCATTCATCGTACAAAAGAAACTTTGTAATTATGTCTTAAATTCTAAGTGCAATTTTTAAAAGTAGTAATTTTGAATTTCACATTATTAAATTTCAAATTAAAATAATTTCACATTATTTTAAAGTAATATAAAATATTTCAGCATTAAAAGAAGTAATATAAGCAAATTTGAAATATGAAAGACTAATTGAGAGAAAACCATTTCCAATAAATATTAAAAATAATGGGATAATACCCCTAGAATAAGTGACCTTATGCACCTGAATAAGTAAAAAAATATGTAACTTCAAGATGTAAAAGGGCTCCTTGAAATATGAAACACATAAACATACACAAAGGTGACATATCTGACCCATCAGATTAAAAAATAAAGTTTTACCATCCACTTTGCTGGGGATGTTGTGGAGAACTAAGTACTGTCTCATATTGTTGGTGAAAATACAAAATGGTACATCTCCTAAATGGGAGAAATTGATAATCTCTAACAAAGCTACCATATATAGTTTTCATGGATTGAAACGTGCAGTGTCCCACTTCATCCCCCTAAAGATATGCCAACTTGGCTGGACCGTGATTTTCGGAAGTTTGCCACTGTGCACTGACGTAATATGGCAGTGAAGACATCAGGGTGAGAGGAAATATCCTTATTCAAGCCACAACCCTGATCTGATGTGAGGAGAGTTTCTGGGTCAGCTTTTCAACATTTCCTATATTCCTCTGTTTTTGTTTGTTTATATTAAGGTTTATGTGTTATGTCATTGGGAGCTGCCCTCTGAAATCTGTGCTACATGCGTTTCTGGTGTTTGGTATGTGAAACCCGGGATCGAGGAACCAACCTGTAGGTTCAGCACGTAGAAGGCTTCCTAGGGGTTCTAATGGTGGCGCAGCATGGGGTGAAAAGGAAACAACGTCAAGGAATCCGGGAAGGAAACGAGTGTAGTAGCATTAACACAGTACTGCTTGATGTGATTGAACGATGGAATAGTATGATATAACCCCCCAATTAAAAAAACATTAAAATAAAAAAATTAAAATTAAAAGAATTTCTATGAAGGGTTGCTTGCACCCTTATAAGAGATAAAGGTGAGCACGGTGAGCGGGGTGTGGGGAAGGGACCTATTCCACCAAGAAAGATCAACCAGGAGTGGAGCACATACATTGGACCTGGGACTCCTGCCCTGGGAACCTCCTAGATCCAGAGGAAGATTGAAGCTAAACTCCATGAAAACCTCCCAGAGATGCAGAAGCCACAGATGTGGGAAGAGGGCAAAGACCTTCCTCCAAAGCCATCAGAGAGCCACAGAGAAAAAGTCCTAGCCTAGAGGGGAAGGTGCCCTGAACGTGGGCTTTGAGCTTTCTAGACAGAGAGAGAATACTTTTTTGTTTGTTAATATCAAGTGTGCTATTTCTGTCATTGCAGCACTGGATCACCAAGATATGATTTCTCTTTCAAATCTACTAATCCCACTTCTATGAATTCCCCTCAAAAGTATCTCTCTCCCACAACAGAACACATATGTACAAGATAAACTAATATTACTTGTACCTGGAAAATGTTATATCAAATGTAGGGGAATTTTTATTAAACTATAGTTTACCATGCAGCTGTAAATATTCATAAGGAAGCTGTCTATGAATTGACATAAAATGAATTCCAGGATACATTACTAAGCGAGAAGAGCTACTCATACCTTTTATGGGAAAAGAGGGCATTTTTTAGAACACATATCTACTTAAGTTTTCAGAAATAAGCACAGGCAGGATAAATCAGAAAACACTTAAATTGGTGACCTACAAGGACAGGGACACAGCAGGACATGACATTTCTCTGAGTACAACTTTTGTGTTGTTATGACATTGGAAGCAGGGGATGTTCTACATATTGTAAAAGTCAAAAAAGAATCACCAAAGACTGGCGCTATAAAAATAAAATACAACAGAAGCAGGCCCAACTGCATCCTGTACTTGAAATGAATAGCATAATGGTATTGGAGGGGGAAAAAAGTAAGAGAATGAATCAAAAGGAAAAAGAAAGGCTCAACTCCAGTAATAGCTGTAATTCCTCAACTTAGAGGGAGGAGAACAACAGCAAACCAAACCTGGCCCTTTTTTTAGTTTCTTTGAACATTAGTCTGGATGAAAGAGAGCCATGGCGAGGTCTCGATGCAGCAGCTGCGCAGTGGGCTCAGACACAGCGACTGTGAGAATGTCATAGGATTGGACAGTGTTTCATTCTATTTCATATAGGGTCATTATGAGTCAAAACCAATGCAACTGCACTTAACAACAACATAACACAACACAGATGAGTCAATTATCCAAGTGTTTAAAGATAAATCGTTCAATGAGGAAACTTTTGATGTTGCTCAGAACTAAGGTTCTTTCTCTTTATGAGAAAGGGAAAACACTAAGTGGAAGAATGCTGTAGATATGGGTTGAAATTGAAAGTAGTATAAGAATTTGAATCTTCATAGATAAATGATTAGATTATATAATAGATTGTGTATGAATTACATATAGAGAATAGATTATATGCACATAAATAAACATATTTCTTCACTTGGTCCACTGAAAGATTCTAGGATCACAGATGAAAGCAGATCATAAGATGCACATCGAGTGACTAGAGTTTGATTTCTAACAGCGCCCTCCATTCATATGAATCCAGTTTCCTGAGAGAAATGCATGGTTCATATACTGGGCTAGAACTTTTTCTAACCGAGCATGCTAACTCATAAAGGTGAAAGGAAGATTGGGATAAGCAGAAGACTTAGAAAAACTGAGAAATATTCCTATTCTATCTTTCATAGGGCCTGTCTACTTCAAAATGTCAATGTCATGGGAGTCTAAGAAAGTAGAGGAGCTACTCTAGATGAGAAGATCCAAGACGGCATGGCGATGGAATTAAATACACAGTCTCAGACTGGAGAGAAAATGTCACAGAGATGATAATTTGGTCAACTAGCAGAACCAGGGAGCTAGATGGTTGATTAAAGTACTGCAGCAATGTCAAATTTTCTGAATGTAATAATCACAGTGTGTTAATATGCTAGATTGTTCTTGTTATTAGGAAATATATAAAATATCTACTGATAAATCAAAATCATATGGAACTACATTTTAATGGCAACAGACTAGTATTTGGCCAAACAACTGGCTTCTATTGCTCAGCCAAGGTGACATGAAATCACCAACATAGTTACACATCTGCACTCATAGTTAGCACTCAAACCTGGAGATCTAGCTGCTCCTGCAAAGATCACAGCCTAGAAAATGCTAAGGGGCAGTTCTACTCTGTCACTTGGGGTTGTTATGAGTCTATAACAAACTCGAAAACACCTCTTCACAGCCACAGCAATCACCTCTGACGAGTCCAGGCCGAGATGAACATTAAGTGTAAAATGAATACCAGATTTTACAGACTTAGCACAAGAAAGTGATTAAAGTGATTCATTAATATTGTAATAATTCAAGTACACATTGACATTATTTTGGATGTACCAAGCTGAGTAAAATGTATTGTTGAATATAATTTCACCTTTCTCTTCATCTTTCTTCATTGCTATCAGTTTCCTTTTGTGTGTGTTGCGTTTGCCTCCAAGAAAATTTACAATTTCATATGCAGACGGATTCTGAAAACATGGTAGCCGAAAGAGACCATTGTTCCTCGCTGCCCTGAGAAGTGCAACAAGGAGAGAGCTCCTCGAAGCTTGGAGGACCTCTGAATCGAGGAGAAAGGGACTAGAGAGAAGCTCTTCCTACACGAGAATCAGAGAGTCTGCCAGGGGCCCACGGCACAGGATAATCCCTTCTCCCACTGTCCCCAGTGCTGTGGGGGACCTTCGGGGACCACTGGGAAAGTGGCCCCAGACACAGAGTAGCTCCCCTAACTATCCTCTCTCCCATCTGGACAGAGAGCTAAGACTCGGAGCTTTTGCTCTCCAATCAGCGAGGCATACCTCTCTGAGGTCCTTTTGGATTATGCTAATGCGCCCTCCACCTGAACATTGTCTGTTGCAAGCCTACTGTAAATCGCTACAGAAGGGCCCCGCAGTGGGGTGTGCTCCCATCGCCAACACTCTCCCTGCCGTCCAGGGCACCACATTACGTGAGTCTCTGATGCCACTCAGACAGGGCTGGGAGTCAGGTCCCCTGGTGTACGCCTCCTGTCACTGGAACTGTGAACCACTGCCTGAAGCTGCTGTGTGATAGGACGCAGGCGTCTAGTGAAGACGGTCTCCACAGACAATGTACTACACACAGGGAAGGCTTTAATAGCAACAAGGCAGGCCTCTCTGGGGCTTTCTGTTTAGAGCATGAGAAACCCTTCCTTACTTGACTCTTGTCTGGGAGATCCCACTGTGGATTACTACAGAGGGAGCCTGTAGTGAAGTCTGTCCCTACAGGCAGTACTCTATCTGCCTCTCTATGCTCCATAGCTCTGACCTCTCACAGCAACGGGATGATCTCCTTAGGATTCATCTGTCCCTATTTCCAGTTGGCAATGAGGATTGATGGAGGTTCTCTGGGCGAGGAAACCTGAGTCTTGAGGGGAGGTTCACCTCAGAGCCAACAGTGTACTAGGGAGACTCTGTTAACAACAAAGCAGTCCTGTGCGTTTGATCTGGAGCATGATGCCAACGGGCACCTGCGGGCCTGGTCTGACTCCTACACAAAGTTCCCCACAGCAGTCGTGAGGTGGGTCGCCTAAGTGGAGATTGCTCCCCCAACCACCGCAGGGGCTCTAAAACCAACCAAACTGATTTCTTTCTGGTCCTTCTGGAGAGGGCCAACCCCTTCTTCTGAAAGAGAGCTTGTGCTTTTCTGAATGCCAGCTCAGATATTTACAGTCACTAACGAATAGGAAAAGAAGCTTCATGCAAAACTGGAGGACAACAGCGAGCCCCTGGCTAGGATGGAGTTTCCCAATATGCAGAAACCTAGCAAGCCACAGATCTGTGAGTGTGGGCTTCGCCCCCTGGTGGACAGACTGAGTAGTACACAATTTCTCAACCTGAGGGGTTGTCCACTGACAAGGGAATGGACCAATAATAGCGTGTTCTCGGATGTGTTTTGGAGAGATTGAAATTTGAAAACTGAGATGTGAAATGTCTTGATACTAATAAAAATCAGAGAAGGAAAAATAAACAATGATGAAAAGGGAGAAAATGATGAAGAAAAGACAAAAGCTCTGCCTACCTGCCTGTTTGTGTTTTTTTCTTCCTCAGAATGTAGAATAGGCCTAGTGATGTTGTCAGGTAATCATTGAACTATACTAGCCAGGTGAGCAGTTCACACCTACCCGCTTCTCTGCAGGAGAAAATTGACAGCACTTGTAAAGCTTTATAGCCTTGGAAACTCATAGGCTTGCTCTGAGTATGAATCAACACAATGACAGTGTAGTTTGTTTTCATTGGCTTTGTTTTTGTTTTGTTTGGGCGGGGCAGTAGCGCAGCCCTATGGGTTTTATGCAGAATCCAGTGTGGATAAAAACACTAAATATTGTGGAAGTTTGAGGAAGTTAAAGCTCTTAAAAATTCCAGTGTTGCAACAAAAACCACATGACACAGGAAAATACAGAAACAGTGGTCCAGCCAAATAAACATGATAATGGGGGTGGAAGTGTGTCTATGGAAGACCAAATAATGAAAAGAGAGGAAGAAAAATATATATGAAAACAGTAACACAATTAAAAAGATAAAGACCAAAAACTAAAATGAATAAGGAAAATAGCCTAATAACAAAATGAAGATCATTAAAAATGATATGTTAATTGAGGACAATAATTAAAATTAGAAAATTCAATAAAAAGATAGCAACAGATTTATTCGGGCAGACTAACAAATCATAGAAGTTGAGGATAAAATCTTTAAGATTAAATAAAGAACAGGAAAGATGGAGGCGCAAGAATTCTGAGCACATTTTAATGGGATTATGGGATGACAACGAGACCTACTATACACATAATGGAATTCTAAAAGGAGATGAGATGAAGTGATCACTGAAGATATGGATGCTGTAGCAATGTGGGGTGAAGAAATCAGATAATGCCCGACTATCAGAAAGAGTAGGATATGTATCTAAAAAGCATGTATTTAAATAAGCAGTCATCCAAGTGATGTGTCAGCTAAATCCATACCTGTTTGCACAATCTGATCCAAGGATTATAAGTAGTATAATCCATGATCAGAGGAGTGCATTGTACTAGAGTTTAAATTTGTACACCCAGCATACAGAAGCCTATAGGTGGTAGTGAAAGCCCAAAATCCATTTACACATTTCCCCTGGCAGATTAAGCCCCCATAAGTCTGTCAGACTATTGACCAAGAGTGAGAATAATCTTGCCCTCAGGCAGATTGTTTTGAAAATGTGTCATTGCAGATATAAAACGCAACTAGCTGTTGACCTTGTAATGAGGAGTTATCACTTTTGGCTTTCACGGCTGCAGATCTTTGCAGGAATGGGTCCCTTAATCTTTCTCCTGTGGAGACGTTAGTGGGTTCGTGCGGCTGACCTGAGTCCACTGTACCACCAGGGCACCTCTGCAGATAAAGTTAGGTTAAAATGTATCATTTGTTTCTTTTTTGATCCATTATCAATTGTTTCCATTTTTATTATTTTCTGCTGTCTTTTGGATTGAGGTGTTTCTGTGCTTTATTTTGTTGTATATTTCTTCCATGATTTTTTTTACATGAAATCCAGAACAGGTAAGTCTATAAAGACAGTATCTAGAGTTCATTAGAGTCATGGTAGGGAGATTTGGTGAGCTAATGGTGAAAATTTGGTTGGAAAATGATGAGCTAATAATAAGTACAAGAATGAAGTAAATGTTCTAAAACTGATTGTGGTGATGATTGTATATATTTCATATATTTAAACCATTGAATTGTGTGGTATGTGAATTACATGTCAATTAATCCATTAAAATAAATAAAAGGAGATGAGAGAGGACTAGAGAGAATTGTTTTAAGGAAATAATAACAGAACACTTCCAAATTTACCAAAGGACATACATATTACGGTCTAAGGAGCACCCAGACAACAGAAGCAAGGTAAATCAGGGGAGAGCTACACAAGAACGGATCCCAGTTAGGATCTCAA
The DNA here is from genome assembly GCF_050624435.1 of Tenrec ecaudatus. Lineage (NCBI taxonomy): Eukaryota > Metazoa > Chordata > Mammalia > Afrosoricida > Tenrecidae > Tenrec > Tenrec ecaudatus. The sequence goes on along the minus strand of NC_134533.1, from coordinate 98,124,092 downwards.
AAGGTGTAGGAAAAGAAAACCCAGGAAACAGCAAGAGTGAGGCAGGTAGTCACATGCAAAGTCTCTCGAATAAGAATATATGCTCTTGGTTAGAGGAATTACTGAAGGGCAAATAAAGGGTGGGTATGGTAGAGGGAAGGAGGAAGGTAAAAGGAAGCAGAGGAAAGATATAAGAATCGAAGCCAATGATAGAAGTAGATACATAGGTGTGTACCTATATAAATATATGAATTCATAAAAATAGCGATACTGGGCTATGTTCATATATTTATCTGGCAATATATTAAGGAAATGGATGGACTTTGGGCCTCTGTTCAAGCCCTCCCTCAAGGGCTTTTTTCTACTAACCTGGCATTCTGTGATGCTCACCTCCCAATATGATTGCTGAAGACAAAATGGGTACGTAACCAAATGTGGTGAAGAAAGCTGATGGTGCTCAGCTACTAAAGGATATAGCATCTGAGGTCTTAAAGGCTTAAAGTTAAACACGTTGCCATCTAGCAGAGAAGCAACAAGCTCACATGGTAGAAGCATGCCAGCCAGCATGTGTAATTATGAGGTGTTGACGGGATCAGCTAATAGGCAGCAGAAGATCCAAAACAAATAATCATATTGTTGAAAATGAGGGAGGTCCGAGTGGAGCCCCAAAGTCCATCTGTAGACAAATGGACATCCTCTCACAGAAGAGTCACAAGGAAGGGAGAAGTCAGCCAGGGTGCAGTATAGTACCAACAAAGCACAACATTCCTCTGGTTCCTTAAGGCTTCCTATCTTACAAATCCGGCCAGACGGGAGCATGTACACTGGTACAAACAAGAGCTCTCAAACCACACGGAATCCAGGGCAGCTAAACCCCTCAGGAGCAGAAATGGGAGTGGCAATACCAAGAGGTTAGGGGGAAGGTGAGGGGAGAAAAGGGAGAGCCAATCTCAATGATAGACATATAACCGCCCTACGCCCCAAAGGGGAAGAACCACAGAAACATGGGTGAAGGAAGACAGTGATTGGCATAAGATATGAAAATAATGATAATTTATAATTTATCAAGGGTTCACACGGGTGGGTGGGTGTGGGAAGGAGGTAAAAAAAGAGGAGCTAATACCAAGGGCTCAAACAGAAAGAAAATGTTTAGAAAATGATGATGGCAACATATGTACAAATGTGCTTGATATGATTGATGTACGGCTTGTTATAAGAGCTGTAAGATCCCCAATAAAATGATTTTTTTAAAGGATAAATGCTGGTTTCTTCTCATAAACAATGATGGCCAGAAGATAATGGAATGGTATATTTAAAGTTCTAAAAGAGAAAAACATTCAAACAAGAACACTTTCCTCATATAGAGAAAACCAGTAGCTGCCATGATCCTCAGTGGAGAGAGACTGAGTACAGGACACAGATAAGGATGTACCTAGTCAGTATCTTATTCAATATTGTATTAAAAATTCTAACCAAAACAACAACACAAGATAGAGAAATAATAAGCAACCAAACTGATGAAGAAGTAAAACTCTGTGTTAGTCCGGGTAGACTAGAGAAACAAATCCAGGGGGACTCACATGTGAATAAGAAAGAGGTTTATATACAAGAACAATTGAATATTGAGAAAAACATCCCAGCCCAGTCAGGATCAAGTCCGTAATTCCAGTATTAGCCCATATGTCTGATATCAATCTATAAATTCCTCTTCAGGCTCACAAAACATGTGCAATGATGCCAAATGCAGGATGATCACACGCCAGTGCGTGGAAAGTCTTGTGTGTCCAGTGGCAGTGTAAGCATCTCAGCACTGGCAGGGGTCTCCACGTGGCTACTCTGGCTCCAGAACTCTGGCTCCATCAGCCTCTCTCCATGACTCTTCTTCACAAGGATGTCTCCCAGGGAGTAATCAGTGAAAGAGAGTGTCTCCCACCTCCAAGGAGGAATACAGGAGTTCCCAGAATCCTCAGAAGGCCATGCTCACATAGAAGCCTCATTGGCTACCACCTCATTGGAAGGCTAGACTCCACCCCTTCACTCTTAATCCTTTCAAATTGACAAATGATTATATAACAACCACAAGTTCTATTTATTTGCAGAAAATATGATTAGCACATAGAAGAATCACACAGATTCAATAAGAAAGTACTGGATCATGTAGAAGGAATCAACAAATTGATAAGGTAGATAATCGGCAATTAAAACCCCGTTGGATTTCTCTACACTGGATAAGAGAACTCGAAAAAGGAAGCTACAGAAATGCCATTTACAACATCCACCCAATAGACGGAGTACGTAGGAATAAATCTAGCCAGAGAAACAAAAGATCCAAACAAGTAAAATGATAAAACTTTTCTTGAAAATAGAAGAAAAACAAAAAAAAAAAGAGAAGAGAAACATATATGTGAAGAATATCTTGTGATCATGACTAGAAAGACTCAACAATACTACCAAAGTTATATCTACTGAAATAACACAATACTGATCCAGATTCCATCATCACTCCTTAAAGAGATTTAAAAAGAAATGAAGCACCAACATTATATGTAAGTGAAAAATTAAAAACAAAACAACAACCATTGTTTTTACTAAAAAGAAGAACAAAATCGGGGTCTTATACTACTAGATATCTACAATACAACCAATGTCATCAAAACAGCCTAGTATTATATTGGTACAATAGCTTATGCACACACTAAGAAAACAGAATTGAGAACCTACTAATATAAACATCCACTAAAGGGTAGCTGCTCTTTGACAAATGACCAAATTCCATTTAGTAGGGTGGTGATAGTCCTTTATACAAATGGCAGTGGCAAAACTGGATATCCATTTAAAGAAAAACTAAGATCCATAACTCTCCCGATATACAAAAACTAGCTCACTAAAGAAGACATAGAGACAGCCAACAGACACCATTGAAGAAGTAAACACTAGACATTGGAGAGATGCCAATCAATCCAATGAGGTATTATCTCACTCAAGCATAAAAATGTTCATTAAAAAGTAGAACAAATGCTGGTGAGGGAATAAAGACAGTGGAGCAATCACTGTGGAAATCAATATGGTACACCCTTAAAAATTGGAAACAGAAATATCATGTGATCCAGCAACGCCACTACTAGGTCTGTAGCCTAAAGGAAAAAGAACAATGGCACGAACAGACACGTACACTATACACACTCACGTCACTGCAGCATCACGTACAGTGGCAGAAAGATTGAGACAATTTTGGTCCCATCAATGGATGAATGAATGGACAAACTATGGTGTGCACATACAATATGATATGTTGTTGTTCTTTTTAAATACCATCAAGTCAGTTCTAACCCATAGTGACCCCATGCACAACAGAATGCAACACTGCCAGGTCCTGCACTAGCCTCACAATTGTTCCTACACTTGAGACCATTGTTGCAACCATGGTGTCAATCTATGTCCTTAAGAGCCTTCCTCTTTGTCCCTGCCCCTTACTAAACATGATGTCCTTCTCTTGGGACCAGTATCACTTGACAACATGACCGAAGTATGGAAAATGATATCTCACCATCCCAGCCTCTATGGAGCACTCTGGCCACACTTGTTCCAAAATAGATCTGCTTGGCATTTTAGCAGTCTATGGTTCTTTCAATATTCTTTGCCAGTATCAGAATTCTCCTTTGGTTTTCCGTATTTAAAGTCCACCTTTCACATGCACACAAGGTGATGGAAAATGCCATGGCTTGGCTTGTCAGGAGAACCTTAGTCCCTATAGGAAGCCCTGGGTAGACTGGGAGAAAAATGTAGAACAGAACTCAAAAATCACACACCAAAAAAAATCACAATTACTGGTCTGACCAAGACCAATGACATTTTGGAGATTATGCCCCTTAGTCACCATTTAATCATTTAAGCCACCCTGTCTGTGACTCTAATTCTAGCCAAGCAATTGACACGCCTATAAATTGAGCAACAACACAAGGCAAGTATATTCCTCCAGGAGACAACCTAAGGTCAGCATTTGGTCATAGATAAGACTCAGAAGATAGGAAGGGATAGGAAAGAAGGAGGATAAAAAAGATAAACAGGGGGAGGAAATGAGAAGCATCTCACTCCATCGTAGGGATTGAAATCATTGTCATAAAATAAAATGTGTCTGAATTATTGAGTGAAAAACCGAACTTGCTATGTAAATTTTCATCCAAATCACCATAAAATCATTTAAAAGCCTTCTTAAAATCATTCATATGCTTTAAGACTTAATATATGATCTGCTGAAACTAATATGTGCTAACATAAGAGAATAGCACCCAGGTAGCAGAATGGGCCCACGTTGGGCTGCTAGCCTCAGGGTTTACAGTAGATCCAACCAGTCACTTCATAGTGGAAAGAGAGGTTTCCTATTCCCCCAAATATTGACAGTTTGGGAAACTTGGAGGGGCGGTTCTGCTTTGTCCCACAGGATCACTGTGAGCCCGATGGAATCCATGGCAGTGAGTTCTTCTTTTCTTTTTTCTAAGCTGAGAGCAAAAGAGCCCAGGTGGTATTGCCAGCTAAGACTTGAATTATTAACTGCAAGGTTGTCAGTTCAAACTCACTAGCTGCTCCAAGGGAGATATACGAGTCTATATGTGCTCCTCTAAAAATTTCCAGCTGAAGAAATCCTACATGGGGTCTATAGGAGTTGGAATCAACTCAGTGGCAATGGATTTGTTTGTTGTTTGTTTGTTGTTTTAACTATAAGAGCAGAAGACCTAGTGGTGCGGTGATTATGTGCCCTGCTAACTGAAAAGTCGGCCATATTAACTGGTCTTCCTCGTGGCCATGTGGACATTGTCAGATACTGAAGGCCTGACGAACAGAAGCGGAACAATGTTAGAGACAGTGCCAGATGAGACTCTCACGACAGGGCATTCAAACATGGCTGAGTAAGAGGTGCCTTCTCAAAGAGTCAGAATAGAGTCAACAATAGGGACCTAAATGGAGTAAAGCCCGAGAGATCTTCATCTGCTGATGGAGCCCTGCTCAAAAGGAGAAATAGCTCCAAAAGTCTATGAGCATTCAGGACACAGAATGCAGGAAACTAGCATCTAGGAAAATTGGAAGTAATCAAAAACGAAATGGAGAGCATAAAGATCAATATCCTGGGCATTAGTGAGCGAAAATGGACTAGTATTGGCCATTTTGAATGAGAAAATTATGTGACTTTTCTTTGCTGTGAATAACACATCAAGAGGAATAGTTTGGTTTTTATCATCAAAAAGGACATTTCAAGATCTATATTGAAGTACAAAGCTGTCTGTGATAGGGGTACATCTTTCCATATCCAGGGAAATCCAATCAATATAATTTATTAAAATTTATGCATCAACCAAAAGCTGGTGATGAAGAACTTGAAAAATTCTACCAACGTCTTCTGTCTGAAATTTATGAAACATGCAATCAAGATACATTGATAATTACTGGCAATCGGAATGCAATATTTGAGGGGGGAAAAAGAGGAAGAAACAATAGTTGGAAAATGGTTTTGGTGATAGAAATGAAGCTGGTGATTGGATGATGAAATTTTGCTAGACCAATGACTTCCTCAGAGGAAATATCTCTTTTCAACAATGCAAATGGTGACTATACACATAGACTTCTCAAATGGATTACATAAAATTAAATTGAGTAAATCTGTGAAGAGAGATGATGGAGAAGCTCAATATCAGCAGCTAAAAACCAGGCCAGGGGCTGACTGACTGTGGAACAGGTGACTAATTTCTCATATGTAAGTTTAGGTTGAAGCTGAAGAAAATATAAGTAAGTCCATGAGAGCCAAAATCTGACTTTGTGTATACCCCACTTGAATTTCAGAAACAGATTTGCTGCATTGAACATTAATGCCAGAAGACTTGACAAGCTGTGAGAGGACACTGGGAACGTACCTCATGGAGAAAGCAAAAGGTCCGTGAGAAGAGAGGAAAAAGAGAAAGAGCAAAGTGAATGTCAGAAGAGACTCTGAAAGTTGCCCTTAATCATACTGTGGCTATGGCAAATGGTAACTGAAGTTCAAGAGCTAACTGAAGATTTCAAAGGTCAGCTCAAGAAGACAAAGGGCACTGTTATAATGAAATGTGCAAAGACATAGAATGCGAAGCCAAAAAGGAAGAGCATGTTCAGCATGTCCTAAACCAAGAAAATACTCAAGCTTTCCGTTGCAATATTGAAAGAGTCTATGGGCAAGATCCTGAAGGATGCAAGAACATCAAGAGATGGAAAGAATACACAGTCATTGTCCCAAAAAGAACTAGTCGGCATCCCACCACTTCAGAACCAGTGGTACTGAGGAAGCCCAAGCTTCACTGAAAGCATTAACCAAAAATAAGGCTCCAGGACTTGATGGAATACAATGGAAATGTCTCGACAAGTTAATGAAACATTGAAAGCACTCACTTGTTTATGCCAGGAAATTTGAAAGAGAGCTACATGGCCAACTGACTAGAAGAGATCTTTATTTACACCCATTCAAAAGAAGGTGACCACACAAAAGACCCAAATTGTAGAATATCATTGATAACACGTGCAAGCTTAATTTTGCTGAAGATTACCCAGGAAGGTTGCAGCAGTACATTGACAGAGAGCTTCCAGCAGGTCAGGCGAGATTCAGAGGAGGCCTTGGACCAGGGATATGATTGCAGATATCCCTCGGATCTTTGCTGAAAGCAGAGACTACCAGAAAGATGTTTACTTCTGTTTCATTGACTATGCCAAGGCATTCAACCATGTGAATAGCTTTTAGAAGGGGAATTCCAAAACACTTCTTTGTGCTCATGTAGAACTTGTGCATAAATCAAGAGACAGTAATGTTAGGTAGCTTAGCTTAGGGAATTGGGAAGTCCATTTACGCATGCTCAGGAGAGCCAGCATAGGAAAGCTGGATTTTCCCACCGGTGGGCTCGGATGGGCGTTACACCTGGAGCAGCCCACCTGGGCCAGGTTATTGCAATTCAGCCAATGGGAGTGACCTGAGGTCGTTCACCACGCCTCCCCCAGGAACCCTTGAAAAGGCAGGGACCTGAAGGGAGAGGGTCTTGCTTGGCTGGTCTGGTTGTCTTTGTGGGAGGAGAGAGATCCTTGTGTGACCTGGGGCAGTCTCTGCCAGGCCGCATGGTCAAAGGAATCCTATGGGTGCCGCATAAAACCTGAAACTTCTTTTAACTCTCATTAAATTCACTTGGATCACGAGCCCCGCTTCGGCGTGAAATCTTTCTCGCACGGATCCAAGGACTGAGGTTGGAATCTAGTCCCGGAGAGAGAGACCTTACAGTAATACGAATGGACAAAAGGAATACTGCATGGTTCAAAGTCAGCAAAGGGGTACATCAGAGCTGTCTCCTCTTATCATACTTATTCAATGTGGTAGTTATATAATCTATTGTCAATTTGAGAAGATTAAGAGTGAAGGGGAGGAGTTTAGCTTGTCAATCAGGTCACAGCATGATGACCTCATTTGGAGGTGCTAGGGAGATAATTAGTTTACTGGAGGCAGGACACAGGCTCACTCCCTGGGAGACATTTCTGATGAAAAGCTACATGAGACTACCCCGATGCAGCCAGAGCCCTGGGAACTGGAGAAGCCACGTGGAGATGCTTACAATGCCACTGGATCTCATAAGACTTCCCACCCACTGGCCTGTGATTTTCCTGCCTTTGGTGAATTGCATGTGTTTCATGAGTCTGAAGAGGACTTTATAGATTGGTATTGGATACATGGACTAATATGAGACTTAAGGACTTGATCTTGACTGAGTTGGGATGTTTTCTCAATTGCTCTTGTATATAAAGCTCTTTCCTATACACACGAGGGTTCTAGATTTGTTTCTCTAGTCAACCCAGACAAACACATTCAATCTGTATGCTGAGCATATAATCAGAGAAACTGGAATATATGAAGAAGAATGAGGTATTACAACTGGAGGGATGCTTATCAACAGCCGATATGCAGATGACACACCTTGCTGAAAGTAGAGAACTTGAAGCACGTGCTGAAGATCAAGGATTGCAGCCTTCAGTATGGTTTACAACTCAATATCAAGAAGACTAAAATCCTCTCAACACGACCAATAAGTAAAATCATGATAAATAGGAAAAGATTGAAGCTGTCAAGGACTTTGTTTTACTTGAATACACAATCAGTGTTCAGGAAGCAGCAGTTAGGGATCAAATGATGCACTGGTTTGGGCATCCAGCTGATCAAGGTGTTTACTGATGGATGGCTAATTCCTGGTGCCTCTGTGTCTCTGCAGACAAAAGCATTGCAAAATGACTGTTGTTTGTGACTTTGTGGCTAAAAGCATTGAGGGATAACTCAGTTATTTCCGATCTCTTTGAGGCGCTCTTGAATCTTGCATATCCGTGTGATTGTCCTTGAACCTAGTGCTTTTATTATTCTAAAGCTAAGAAACTGTGACTAGTTAAGTAACATTTGCATAGATAAGAGTTTAGAAATGTTTAAGTTCTTTGATGTTTGTCTTGTAATCAATTCCCTTGTGTAAGAAAAATATAAAAAACCAAGCTTCAAATATACTCGGGACTTCAGTCCATCAGATTGGAGTCCTCTCGATCCCATATTTGTATATATCGCTTTCTTTTCCTTTCATCCGCAGGCCTCATTTCGAACCCAGCTTGATGCGGGAGAGCTGATCTAATCCCCGCACTACTGCACAAGACTACTGTAAAGTACTGAAAAGCAAAGTTGTTCCTTTGAGGACTTAAGTGTGCCTGACCCAAGTCATAATATTTTTTCTTTTTACTTAATAAATCATTTTCCTGGGGGCTCTTATAGCTCTTATAACAATCCATACATCAATTGCATCAAAGACATTTGTACATTTGTTGCCATCATCATTTAAAAATTTTTTTCTTTCTGCTTGAGCCCTGGGTACCAGTTCCTCTTTTTCCCCCTCCCTCTCCAATCCTCCCACCTTCATGGATCCTTGATAAATTATAATTATTTTCATATTCTTTCATATTATTTTCATATAAACAACATACACTGTCTTCCTTCACCCACATTTCTGGGTTTTGTCTACTTGGGCTGGGAGGGTTATACATCAATCATTGTAATTGGTTCCCCATTTCTCCCTCTTTTCTCCCCACATTCCCCCTACCCTAATGGTGTCTGTACTCATTACTGTTCCTGAGGGTTTATCTGTCCTGGATTCCATGTGTCTAGAGCTCTTATCTGTATCCGTGTACATGTTCCGGTCTAGCCGGATTCGTAAGGTAGATCTGAGCTCATGATAGTATGGGAAGGAAGCACTAAAGAACTAGAGGTATGCTGTCTGTCCTGTGGTGCTATGCTGCACCCTGGCTGAGACATTCCTTCCTTGTGACCCTTCTTTGAGGGAGTGACCAATTGTCTACAGATGGGCTTTGGGTCTCATCTCTGACCCATATCATTGCATCAATGTATTTGTTTGGGGTCTTATGGCCCCTGTCAAAACCTCATGATCACATAGGCTGGTAAGTTTGTTCCATGCGGGCTTGTTGCTTCTAAGCTAGATGGCTGTTTGTTTAACCTCAAGCATTTAAGATCCAATATTCTATATCTTTTACTAGCCGAGCACCATCAGCTTTCTTCACAACATTTGCTTATGCACTCATTTTGCAAGGCATGGTATTTTCAGTGGCTTAATATGCATGTGGAAGTTGGACATCGAATAAGGAAGACTGCAGTATAAGTGCATTTGAATTATGGTACTGGTGAATAATATTGAAGGTACTGTGGACTATCAAAGAATAAATAAATCTGTCTTGGAAGATGAACAACCAAAATGCTCCTTAGAGGCAGGGATGGAGAGACTTCATCGTACATACTTTGGAAATGTTGTCAAGAAAGACTGGTCCCTGGAGAAGGGCATTATGCTAAGCAAAGTAGAGGCACGGCAAAGAAAGAGAAAGCCTTGCACAAGATGGATGGACACAGTGGCTGCAACAATGGGCTCAAGCATAGGAACAATTGTGAGGATGGCGCAGGAACGGGCAGTGCTTTATTCTGTTGTACATAGTGTTACAACCAACTTGATGGGACCTAAGAACAACAAACAGCAACAAGAATATATTGTTTTCACGAATATTTTGTTCCCTCATAGTGTTATCTGCTTAGGTGTTCTGATGCCAACTATGTGAATTACTCAGTAACAAATTTCATCAAGTAATGGTGAAGAAAACAACCTACGCAGACTGTATACTTGAGGGATTTTAATAAGTAATGCCAATAGAGGCTGATATAGTCTACAGATGTAAAATGAGGTCAAGGCAATAGCAACTGGGAAACCAGTATTGAAGCCATGAGCCACTTAAAATCACAGAGTGTCAGGTGTTGGGCTACTAACCATCAGCCAATCCTCAAATAAAAGATAAGGCTGTCTGCTTCCAGCAGGATTTGCTGTCTCAGAAACCCTATGCAGAGGAATTGACTTGATGGCACTCCGATCTTTGGGGGGTTAAAGGAGTTGATATTGATTGTTTGGTTCAAATCTGGCTAAGCTATTTACTATCGTTATAAAATTGGTCAGCTCTATGTCTCAGTTTGGAATGGAGACCATGGTACCTATGTCTGAGGGTGAAAAACAAGGCAGTCTGCTTCTGTAAAAATTACTGCCTTGGAAGCTTCATGGGCAATTCAGTTCTATTCTGTGACTCAGAATCAGCTTGAGGGCAAGGCACTCCATTTTGGTAGTACTTGCTTCACGGGATCTCTGAAGGATTAAATATATTAACAAACATAAAGTGTTTAAAAGATTATTTACTTTCAAGCCTTTAAGACCCCAGACACTATATCTCTCGATAGCTAGGCACCATCAGCTTTCTTCACCACACTTACTTATGCACACATCCGTCTTCAGTGTTTATTTGGGGAAGGTGATCACACAATGATGGTTTTTGTTCTTTGGTGTCTGCTACCTGATCCCTTCAACACCTCGTGTTCATACAGGCTTGTGTGCTTCTTCTCTATGGGCTTTGTTGTTTCCAAGCTGGATGGCCGCTTGTCTGCCTTCAAGCTTTAAAGACCCCAGAAGCTCTATCTTTTGATAGCTGGGCATCATCAGCTTACTTCACCATTTTGCTTATGCACACGTCTGTCTTCAGTGATCATGTCGGGAAGGTGGGTATCATGAAATGACCGTTTAGTTGAGCAAGGTGCTCTTGTATTAAGGGAATGTGCGTGAGGGGGCCCAATGCCTCCCTGCTACCCTACTACTAAACCTAAGACTTGAAAGTAAATAAGCGACCATCTAGCCCAGAAACAACAAAGCCCACATGGAAGCAGCATACCAACATGTTTGACCATGAAGGGCCGAGAGGACCAGGTTTCAAACAACAAAGGCGGGGGTAAAAAAAAATCATATCATCGTGAAAGAGAGGAGCACGTGATGGGGACCCAATGCCCATCTGTAGACAACTGGACATCCCTTGCAGAGGGGTAGTAGGGAAGAGATGAGTCATTCAGGGTTCAGTGTAGCAACAATGAAACTCACAACCTTCCTCTAGTTCTTAAATGCTACCTCCCACAACTATCACGATCCCAATTCTACCTTGCAACCCTGGTTAGACCAGAGAATGCACAAGGGTACAGATGGGAACTGGAAGCACAGGGAATCTAGGACAGATTATCCCCTCAGGACCAGAGGTGAAAGTGGCCATACCAGGGGGAGTATTAAGGGGGAACCGGTCACAAGGATCTACATATAACTTCCTCCATGAGGGAGGGGCAACAGGAAGGTGGGTGAAAGGAGACTCCAGGCAGTGTAAGATAAAATAAAATAATAATTTATAAATTATTAAAGGCTCATGAGGGAGGGGGGAATGGGGACGGAGGGGAAGGAAAAAAGGAAAATGAGGAGCTGGTTCCAGGAATCCAAGCGGAAAGCGAACTTTGAGAATGATGAGGGCAACGAATGTATAAGTGTGCTTTACACAATTGATGTATGTATGGATTGTGATAAGAGTTGTATGAGTCCAATAAAATGATTTAAAAATAAAGACTATTTAAAATGTTGTCCAGATTACAAAAAGCCTACTATATTAGTTATCATGGAAATGCAAATGAAACTACAATGAAATGTCATTTTATAACCAGTGTTGTTCAAGGTCTGTCATAATTACATAAGCTGTTGTCAATTTGAGACTTAAGAGTAAAGGGCTGGAGTTTAGCCTGTCAATCAGGTCACTGCTTGATGACCTCATTTTGGAGGTGCTGAGGAGATGAGTAGCTCACTGGAGGTGGAACACACACACACACACTCCCTTCAAGACATTACTGACATAAGACTGAAGGAGCTAGGGGATGCAGCCAGAGCCCTGGGAGCCAGAGGAGCCATGTGGTGGAGACCCACTGCCAGCGCTGAGATGCTTCCACTGCCACTGGATCCATAAGACTTTCCACCCATTGGCCTGTGATCTTCCTGCATCCTGCATCATTGCATGTGTTTCATGAGTCTGAAGAGGAATTTATAGATTGGTATCAGATATATGAGCTAATCTTGGATTTATGGGCTTGATCTGGGCTGGGATGTTTTCTCAATATTTAATTGCTCTTTATATAAAGCTCTTTCTTATACACATATGTGTGTCTATGAATTTGTTTGTCTAAGCGACCCGGACTAACACAGAGTCTTCTCATTGTTTCTGACTCATAGCAAACCTATGTACATATAGAATGAAGCTGGGCTCAGTGATGTACTATCCTTACAATTATTGAGGCCATAATTGAAGCCACTGTATCAGTCCATCTCAGTGAAGATCTTCTTCCTCTTTGGTTGACTTCAAATTTACCAAGCATGACACCTTTCTCCAGGGACTGGTCCCTGCTGATAATGCAGCCAAAATACATGAGAGGAAGTCTTCATAGCTTAAGGAATTTTCTGACTGTACTTCTTCCATGAGAGTCCAAGGAACTCTCTCATATTTTATATTCATTAGGATAACTGTCATAAAAAATCAGATAATAGTAAATAGAGGAAAGGTTGTTGTGGAGAAATTGTAACCTCATACACTGTAAAAATGTACAGCCCCTTTGGAAAACAGTATTGGAGTCCCCTCAAAAGTTAAACATAGAACTCAATAATTCCACCCTGAGGAATAGATATAAGAAAAATGAAAATATCTCTTCTTAGTTATCTAATACTGCGACAATGATTGTCTTTAATAAACAGAAATGATCTTTCTTGTAGTTTTTCACTGTCTTCAAATTGCTTCTTATTCACAGTGACCCTGTGGGTTTCCAAGACCGTAACTCTTCATGAGAGTAAAAGACTCCTGTTTCTCCCTGGGAGCAGTTGCTGGTTTCAAACTGCTGACCTTGAGGTTAGCAGCCCAATGAGTAACCCAGCCCACCACCAGGACTCTCCAAGATGAGAAGGCTGGAAGTCTGAATTCAGAGAGCCCTGCGTTGGCTCTGGGGGATGTCCTTTGTCTCTTCATAGTTTCTGTTCCTGGGTGGTCTTCAAGTGGCTTGGTATATCTCTCCCCTAAACCCTGAAGTTTGTTTAATCCCTCATGTATCTCAAAAGAGATCCATGAAAATACAGCCTGCACTTGTCCTATTTTATTAACATGGTAAAGACAATCCATTTCCAAATGGGATTATAACCAGAGGCATAGCTATTAGGATGATAAGACATATTTTGGTGGGGCATACTTTGAACCATCACATGTATGTTCACACAAAAATGTACATGAATATTCAAAGTAGGATTATTTATAACAGTCAAAAAGAGAGATCACCTTTATGCCCATTCACTGATGAATGGATAAATAAAAGTGGTCTGTCCATATAAACAAATATTATTTGCATAAAAAATGAAGTCACCCAGGGTTCAGTGTAGCAACAATGAAACTCACAACCTTCCTCTAGTTCTTAAATGCTTCCTCCCTGCAACTATCACGATCCCAATTCTACCTTGGAAACCTGGTTAGATCAGAGGATGCACAGCTGTACAGATGGGAACTGGAATCACAGGGAATCTAGGGCAGATGAACCTCAGGACCAGTGGTGAGAGTGATGGGAGAGAAGGGGGGATAGAAAAGGGGAACCGATCACAAGGATCTACATCTAACCTCCTATCTTGGGGGTGGGCAACAGAAAAGTGGGTGAAGGGAGACACCGGGCAGTGTTAGATAAGATAAAATAATAATTTATAAATTATCAAGGGTTCATGAGGGAGGGGGAGCAGAGAGGGGGGGGGGAGAAAAATGAGGAGCTGATCCCAGGTACCCAAGCGGAAAGCGAGTTTGGAGAATGATGAGGGCAACGAATGTATAAGTGTGCTTTAAACAATTGATGTATGTGTGGATTGTGATAAGAGTTGTATGAGCCCCAATAAAATGATTTAAAAATATGTAGTAAGATTCGTGTTTCAACATTGATATGCCTTGGAAACATATTTAAATGACATAAGCCAGTCAGGATGATCACCTATGGTATAAGTTCATTTATATCAAATTAAAAATCCATAAAGGCAGAAAGTAGATTTGCGATGGTCAGATCGAGGGACCGTAGAGGAAATGACATATAGAGTTTCTATTTGAAGTGATGAAAATCTTCTGAAACTGATCATGGTGATAGTTGTACAACTCTATACCCGAAAACACTGAGTATGTAAATTTCACATGGCTTACTTATGTGTTTCAAAGCTTGGCATAAGGTTTTCAGTGGCTTCTTCCTTCAAAGTGGGCAGTCAGGTCCTTCTTTGTTGCCTGTTCTAAATCTGGAAGCCCCACTCTGGGTGACCCGCTGGCATTTGAAATACCAGTGGCATAGCTTCCTCCATCACAGCAACATGCAAACCACCAGAGTACAGCAAACTGTCAGCCCAGTGTTTTCACAAGGGATAGCACCACCGATACCAGACGGATCTTGCTGAAAGCAGGGTGATAACAGAAAGATGGCTGCTTGTGTTTTATTAACTATGCCAAGGCATTCAACTGTGTGCATCCTAACAAACCGTGGATGACCTTGGAAAGAATAGGAATTCTAGAACATTTCATTGTGCGGAACTTGACATAGATCAAGAGGCCATGGTGGGAACAGAACAGGGAAATACTGCAGGGTTAAAACCAGCAAAGGTTGTGACAGGGTTGTATCCTCTTGTAATACTTATTAAATTTGTATACTGAGCACCTAACCAGAGAAGCTGGATTATATGAAGCAGAATAAGGTATCAGAACTGGAGGAAGATTTATTAACAACCTGTGCTATGCAGATGACACCACCCTTCTTGCTGAAAATGAGGAGAATGTGAAGCACTTGCTGATGAAGCTCAAGGACTGCAGCCTTCAGTACGGTTTACAACTCAAGTGAAGAAGACCAAAATCCTCACAAGTGAACCAATAGGTCACATCATGATACATGGAAAAAAGGTTGGAGTTGTTAAGGATTTGGTCCTGCTTGAATCCACAAGCAATGTTTATGGAAGCAGCAGTCAAGGAATCGAAAGATGTGATGCAGTAAGTGAAAACTGCTGCACACACCTCTTCAGAGTATCAAAAACAAGGATGTTACTATGGGGATTAAGGTGCACCTGACCCAGACCTTGGTACTTTCAAAGGCCTTATATGCATGCGAAAGTTGAGCCCTGAAGAGTAAAGACCCAAGAGGAGTGGATGCATGTGAATTGTGGTGCTGTTGGAGACTAATGAGGGCCCCCTGGACTGTCAAAGAACAAGCAAATCTCTCTGAAGGAGGATAGCCAGGGTTCTCCTTGGAGGTAAGGGTGGATATCTCATCTGACATACTTTAGATATATTATTGGGAGAGAGCAGTCCCAGGAGAAGGCCATCATGCTTGGTAAAATAGAGGGGCTACGAAATAGAGGAGGCCCTTTGGGAGATAGACTGACACTGGGGCCGCAAGAACGGTCTCAAACATAGGCACAATAGGATGGCTCAGGAGCAGGCAGTGCCTTGTTCTGCTATGCATAAGGTCACTATGTGTTGGAACCACCTCAATGGCACCACCACCAACATATGCAGTGTGAATCATATCCCAATGTAACATGTTACATGGTTTAAGACATGGAGATAGGAAGGTCTAAAAGAAGTAAAGGCAATACTAATAAAAATAAGTTAATTCACTCTTCTGGCCTCATTTCCTTTCATCCCCACACTGACCTCATTCATGCTCTATCGATAATGTCCTTCTTGCAATGCCCTTAGTACAAGAGTTTCAAAACACTTTCCCCTTCCATTTTCATTCCATTTTCCCACCATCTTTGAAAAGCATCTTCGTGTATCCTGATATTTGATGTCCTAAGAATATGTTATCCCTGAGCCCCGGTTTCCTGGGACTGCCATAACAAAATGCTAAAAGTGGGGAGCTTTCAAACAAAGAAATGTGTTTTCTCATATTCGTGGGGCTGAAAGTACAAGTCAGGATACCAGCAATGTCAGTTCTTTCTAAGTAAGGTGCAATCAAGCTCTCCCTTGCTTCCCTCCTAGTTTCTGGGGCCTGTTGGCAAACCGTCACGTTCCTTTGCTTCCAGATGCATCTGCCTCTGGGATCACATAGCACCTGTGTAATCCCTATGTTTCACTCTGCTTCCATGTCTGTCCTTCTCTTTTATAGGACCTCACGAATTTGGGCCCACAATTCTCCCCTCTGACTTCTTTATCTTAAGTGATCATATCTGAAAAGGAAACATACACTTCACCAAAGTGGTCTCATTCCCTGGCACAGAGATCAGTATCAAAATATAACACAATTCAATCTTCAATCAATCTGCTTCCTGGAATCCCCTTCATCCTTCTTCTACGGTCTAACTTCTACATATCTAAAATTAGACAGAGTAAGCTAATTATTAGATATTTAGTTGCAAAATCCAGTGGCAAGACATGATAAACATGTGTTTTCTCACTCCCAGATGACTTGGAGATCTAGTATCTTACCATCCAGTATCGACTCCATCATTCCAGGAGTCTTGTAGGCTTCTACTGTATCCTTTGCACCTAGAGTTCAACCTGTAAGACACAGACACGGATAAAAGTTTAAGTCCATGAGCCCTGGTGGTATAGTGGCTACGTGTTGAACTGCTAAGCTCAAGGTGAGCAGGTTGAAACCACCAGCCTCTTCTCGGGAGAAGCATGAGGCTTTCTCTTCCTGCAGAGCTACAGTCTCAGAAACCCACAGGGTCCACCAGGGTCACCATGAGTCAGCATCGACTCACTGGCATTGAGCTTTGAATGGAAAGGAGATCCGGTGGTGGTGTTTAGTAAGCTTTGGACTGCTAACTCCAAGGTCATCAGTTTAAAAATCCTCCGGCTGAGGGAGAAAGAAGGGCGCTCTGCTTCCATCAAGATTTACAGTCACTGTGCATGAGAATCGACTAGGTGACAGTGAGTTTATAATGATTCCTTCTGTTTTGAACAGGGTATGTATTGAAATGATAACAGTATATTTAATGGCCTTGGGTTCAATACAGAGATTGCTAATTTATGACTGTCAAATACATATTGCAATACATTTGCCTCTTTGTACTGGGCTCTCTTGAATTTAGTGGAGATTTGTTTTAAAGCTCAGTGATCATTTATTTATTTTTGATAATAATTGGGTTTAGGAGGAGAAAATGCTATTTAACAGCTCTATGGAGGATCTTAAAAGGAGGCCAGGTGTGTAGTGAGTTATGAGTCAGAATTCACTGGGTGGCAGAGTTTGTTTTCATGATGTAACACTATGGTGCAACCTGGAACTAAATTAAACTTTCCTTAAAGTGCTATTTAATAAAATAGGAAGACAGCCCTTATGACAAAACAAAATATGGCACAGGACCCCCAAATGTCGTATCAACTAGCTTTCAAACCCAAATTCCACTGCTACGTGTGGAAATACGGCATGAAGGCCGTAGCCAGAGAAATTTGAAAGCGCTCACTTTTATGGAAGTCAAAAGGAAGAAACTGTTTTTGTGTTTAGCATTGACCTCCACAGTTATTCTAAAAGATAACATAGCCTAACAGCTTCCTCTGGGTTAAATCTTTACAAAATTGAACTCTTGAAAAGGTCACCAAAGTCCGCACCTGTTAAGAGTTCATTCGCTCTTTCAGTTAGGTGGGGCATACTTGTTAACTAGCCGTCCCAAACCTAGGTGCTTATGGAGTCCCATCCCAAAGCACCTGCAGCTACTGGGAGAGGGATGCCTAAGACTCCCAGTGGCAGTTGCAGACAGATCTGTAATCATCGCGGCGGGGAGGGGCCGAAGGCGGGGCCTCCCTGCGAGGGAGGCGGCATTGTTAGAAAGCGGCGGGGCCAGCCTCCGGTTGACTGTCACTACTGGAATTGAGCCGCGGAGTGTCTAGCATGCTAGGATTCTGCTTTGACGGCAGCACTCTCAATGAAGACAAGTAGCCTCACTTGGCATTTGGGCGGCTTCTTCAGCCAAAGGAGCTTCGTCCTCCGGGACTGCCAACACTGTGAGCGGGACCTGAGCCTGGGAGGTGCACCCCTGGCACGCGTTTGGAGCCCATAGAGGAATCAGGCGACCTGGTCGTGTTTCCTAAGGACCAGTGAGTACTCTGCGTCTCCCGGCCGGGAGCGCCCGGAGCCCGAGAACTTTTGGCGAACTCTCCTAGCGAGACTGCGAGAACTTTACCGCTGCCTCCCTGCAGAACGACTGCCACCTCCTTCTGCCTATGGGATGGAGAGCAAGCTCGGGAGCTGACCAGCGCCGCCCCCTCGAGACCCGGGAGGTGGAGATCCCTGGGGCCAGCCAAATTCAACTCCCGTCTTCTCCTCCCTGTGCGCCTATATTCCCGAACCCCCCTCCTCCTTCCCGTTTCCCGCCTCCGTAAAGACGGGGGGGAGGAGGAGGAGAAAAGGGGCGACCAAGTCACCATGACTGAGTTGAAGGCAAAGGATCTTCGGGCTCCCCACGTGGCAGGCGGCGCGCCCTCCCCAACCCAGGTCGGATCCCCCTTGCTGGGCCGCTCCGACGCGGGCCCCTTCCACCCGAGTCAGTCCTCCGCCGACCCACCCATCTCCCTGGACCGGCTGCTCTTCCCTCGCCCGGGCCCGGGGCACCAGGACGCCAAGACGCCGGCCCCGCAGTCGCTCGCGGACGTGGAGAGCGAATATTCCGGGGTGGACGCCCCCAGGAGCGCCGGCGGCGGGAGCTCCGGGCCCCCAGAAAAGGACAGTGGCCTGTTGGACAGTGTTTTGGACACGTTGCTGGCAACGTCGGGTCCCGGCCACGGTCACGCCAGCACTCCCTCCTGCGAGGCGGACAGCCCTTGGGGTCTCTTTGGCCCCGAGCTTCCTGAAGATCCCCGGGGGACCCCGGCCATCCAGGGGGCTTCGTCCCCACTCATGAGTCGACCGGGAGGCGCCAAGGTTGGCGACGTCTCCGGGGCGGCTGCCGCCCACAAAGTGATGCACCGGGGGCTCTCGCCGTCCCGCCAGCTGTTGCCCCAGACGCCCGGGGCCCCTGCGTGGCCCGGGACCCCCGGCAAGCCAGCGCCGCCGCCTCAGGCGGTGGAGGTGGATGAGGAGAGCGGCCCGGAGGCCGAGGGCTCGGCGAGCCCCCTGCTGAAGGGCAAACCCCGGCTTCTGGGAAGCTCGGTGGTCGGAGGAGGAGTGGCCGTCAGCGTGCCCGCGGTGGCGGCAGGCGCCCTGGTCCCCAAGGAAGACCCCCGCTTCCCGGCGGCGCCCCGGGGGGCCCTGGGGGAGCAGGAGGCGCCCGTGCGCTCCCCGCTGGCCTCCTCGCGGATGGACTTCATCCACGTGCCCCTGCTGCCGCTCAACCCGGCCTTCCTGGCGGCGCGCACCCGGCAGCTCCTGGAGGGCGCCGAGGGCTACGACGGCGGGGCCGCGGCCCCCAGCGCCTTCGCCGCGCCGCCGCGGGGCTCGCCCTCCGCCTCGTCCACCCCGGGCCCGGGCGGCGACTTCCCCGACTGCGCGTACCCGCCCGACGCCGAGCCCAAGGAGGACGCGTTCCCGCTCTACGGCGACATGCAGCCCCTGGCCCTGAAGATCAAGGAGGAGGAGGAGGGCGCCGAGGCCGCCTCGCGCCCCCCGCGCCCCTACCTGGTGGCCGGCGCCGGCGCCCCCGCCTTCCCGGACTTCCCGCTGCCGCCGCCGCCGCCGCCGCTGCGAGCGCCGACGTCGCGCTCGGTGGAAGCGGCGGCGGCCGGAGGCTCCCTCCCGCCCGCGGCCGCGCCGGGGTCGGCGCTGGAGTGCATCCTCTACAAGGCCGAGGGCGCGCCGCCGCCGCAGGCCGTGTTCGCGACGCCGCCCTGCAAGGGGCCGCCGGCCGGCGCCTGCCTGCTCCCGCGGGACGGCCTGCCCTCCAGCCCGGCCGCCGCCGGCGGGGCCGCCCCGGCGCTCTACCCGCCGCTGGGCCTCAACGGGCTCCCGCAGCTCGGCTACCAGGCTGCGGTGCTCAAGGAGGGGCTGCCGCAGGTCTACCCGCCCTATCTCAACTACCTGAGGTGAGCGCGGGGCGCGAGGCGCGGCACGGGGCGCGGGCGCGCCGCAGGTGGGGTGGACAGGTCCGGCCCGCTCGCCCAGCCGGCCTCCCGCCAGCCCCGCGGGGCTCCGGCTCCCCGGGGTACCCCCGCGGCGGTGGGCGGCGCACTTCAACTCCCTTCTTCCCCCCTCCCCCCACTCTCCCTCCTTTCCCGGGGACCAGCTGGAATGCGCATCCCTCCCGAGGCCGTACCGCAGGGAATTCGAGTGGATGCGCGGAGTCCCCCCAGGTCCGCTCTAAGCGAGGCAAGGGCGCTGGGTTTGGAGACAATTCTCAGAAAGAGAAGTGCCAGGAATGTGGGTCTCCTAGAGGAATTATGGCCTGGATCCTCCCGGGGCGGTGGGACTGGCTGAAGGGTGGCCCGCCACATTGGAACTGTCACTGTTCAATTATGGGAGGCATTGGAAGATAGAGCTTTAGTTTGCATGTGATATGTTTAAGTTGTGGATTTAAGCATCAATCTCTGCAGTGCACTGTCGTTTCAGATTCCCTGCACATGTCCTTCATACAGTTTTAAGAGTTTGTGATTTGCACCCTGAAGTTAAAGAATTTAAAACAAGGGAAAGAATGTCCAGTGTGGAGTACTGCGAATAGGCAGGCAACACTGTTTTACTGCACAGGTTTACTGAAGAATGCTTAAATTTTAAAATGATAAGCACTTGTATTCGTTTAAGTAAGCATCAATATGAGGCTGAGCTTTAGAACTCGAAGACAGGTGAGTTGCTAAAGCGAGACTAGGTGAACTCTAACCCAGAGTACAGGAAGGGCATGTCCTTTCCTATGTCCAAGGCTAAAGGAATTGTGTCAGTTGATTTTTAAACTAATGGATTTTAGTTTTCCCAAACAGAAGAAGGTACCTATTCTCTAGTATCCTTTAATTGTGGCTGTTACAGATGAATGGCTTATCATCTGGGAGCTGGGGTACAGGATGGCACCAAACTTGGTTTCCATTGTCACATTGCAGTCCCCTTTGCATCTTGTCAATGCTGGGTTAAGAAATTTTAATATTCAATAGTGGTACTCCTGAAAATAAATCGAGTACTTTCTTTTGCATGTCAAGGTCGGATTCAGAAGCCAGCCAGAGCCCGCAGTACAGCTTCGAATCTTTACCTCAGAAAATTTGTTTAATCTGTGGGGATGAAGCCTCAGGCTGTCATTATGGCGTCCTTACCTGTGGCAGCTGTAAAGTCTTCTTTAAAAGAGCGATGGAAGGTAGGCTTTTTCCTCCTGATGCATTATTGTTGGTTAGATTGTGAATGGAAACCATCTAATTTTTTTTTCCTTTTATAAATTTCAATGATACCTTGCTGTTTGTGGTTTTCTAAAAGAGCAGTGCTATTTGTCTATAATTGATGATATATGATGAGGTCTTTATAATATGTGTATATTGCTCAAAATTGAATGCTTAGAAATGATCATTACCATCATTTAAATAACACTTTCAATATTAGATGCAAATCACAATTCTTTTAGGAATGGTAATACTATAGTTAATTAACCATTGCATAACAAAAGGTTTGTTCAAATAGTTTATTATTATATTTCCATTATTTTCTTTTTTTATATCTCCATTATTTTCATGAAGCATTGTAAATGTTAAAAGTCGTTGCCATTATCTATAAGTGCATATATGTGTGCATATAATGTGTGTGCATATATGCACACACATATCGCGAATGCAGTTTTATTTGTCGCTTCATCTCTTCTCCGTATGCATCTTTATGTGATCTTTCTATAATGATACTTCAAAACAATTTTAGCACTCCTTTATCCCTTAGCATATTTTTATAAGTGTATAAGAATACAAACGAAGCAAATGAAAACTTTGGACATCACAGTAATATAATTTCCAAATAAGTATTTTACTGAAGTGAAGCTTTTACTTTTCCAAGTCATTTAAGGTGTGTATATATCGCATTTTCTTTAATTGACTGGTTTGAACTGTGTTTCAGAAACATCTTTTAATTTCTCTTTTACACTAAACTGAAAGCAGCCAACATGTGTCTATCTTTAAAGAACACATGTAAACACCATTTCACAGTTGAGGTCCAATAGTCAATCCGTTAAAGCCAATTTACATGAGCGTAGGGCTCCTCCTGCTGCACTGTGCTCAATCCTGGACAAGGAACCAGCCATGGGAACGTCTGCTTCACTGCGTCTTGTTGCAAAGTTTTCTGATTTCAAGATATTTCAGAAATGCCTAGAGACGTGATTCCGAATCTGAGATTTGTGTAGTTTGTCAGTTGTTGTTTTGAAGAAGAGAGGAGATAGTCATAGCTTAGAATGTGTTGGAGAATGCTTCATGAAAGGAAGATATTAATAATTTTGGTTATTAAAGGATGAGTCAGACACACATGATGCAGACCAGGGCATTAAGAAGTGCTTCCCTATGAGGATAACCAAAGAGTGAAATGATAGGTTGACCAGAGTTGAATAAGGGAACCCTGGCGGGACTGTTAGGAATCCTGATTAGTGGTTACGTGGCAGGCTGCTAAGGGCAAGGTCAGCAGTTTGAAACCATGGGAGCACCGAGGGAGAGAGAAAGACTAGGCTTTCTACTCTTGTAAGGAGTTACCAGCTCAGAAACTCACAGGGGCAGTTCTACCCTGTCCCGTGGGGTATGAATCAGCAACGACTTGATGGCAGCACACTCATGAGGTACTCAAGTGCTTGACGGTTCACCCCCAGGTTGACCATTAAAAAGCTCACTAGGTGTTCTGTGGGGAAAAAGATGTAGCAGTCTGCTTCTGTGAAGATTGATAGTTCTCTTCTGCCCTACAGAGTCATTCTGAGTCAGAATTCAACTTGATGGCAACATTTGTGTTTTTTGTGTGTTGTTTGGTTTAGAGTGGAGTATTCATGTTAGGATATTGTAAGACTTAATGGTCAGAAAGTCAAGTTGCTAATGTTTGGGACAGTTGGGAGAGAATTGTGATGTAAATTAAGAGAATAGTGAGAAGTTGCCCAGAATTTTCAGGAATGAGACAGGAATGGAAAGGATTTTTGTATTTGAAGAGAAGTATCAGGTTTGATATTTTGAAGCAATACTTTGTGATAAGCAAGCTGGTCCACAGCAGGATGTTGATACCAACAAGGTCAAAAGTTTAAAAGTCCGTTGAGTCAACAAGGATATTAATGCTATCAAGATAATAGTAATTGTTGCTAAGTGCAGCTGAACAGGCCCTGACTCATGTGAAAACCTCATGCCCAAGGAAATCAGACCATTGTGACCCACGGCGTTTTAATTGGCTGGATTTTCAGGAGCGTTTCTTCTTGGTGGGTCTTCACCACCTGGAAGCCTGTCTGAATTCCATGAAGATGTCTTCAAATACCATCTGTGTGCCAGTAGGTCTTTTAAGCATTTTAACTAATTGAATTCCTCCACTGTGCATTACAGAAGGCTTAGAAATGTACTGTTAAACAACGGGCCATTGGAAATCCCAGGGATCACCGAGGCTTGGTTCCACCACACAGGACGTTGCCATGAGTAGGTGTCCACCTTGAAGGCGGCTAACAAGAACCACAATGTAACAAAATGCCTTTTACGAACGAAGCAGCCAGGCCCCAGCTTTGCTAAGTTGCCTTAATGCTCTTAGGAAGCTGTGGAGTCAGCATGCCTATCCAGGTAGACTCCAAAGCTCCTGCTTGCCACCCCCATACTTTCTTTGTGGCAATAGCAAGAGAGGCTGGCGTTTCCACGAGAATAACAGAGGGCTAGTGAGAGAGAGAACAGGGATAAACCCCACCCCGAAACATCTGGAAATGGAAATGTGCATTCTCCCGGAGAACGCGAGAGTAGAGAGGTGAACAGAGAAGTATGTCGTATCGATGGGTGGGTGACATTACCTTCACATGCAGGGCTGTGATCTAGGCAGAGGCTAAGAGCCAGTTTCCCCACTCCCTTGAATGTTGTTCTTAGGTGCTGGGAGGTAAGTTCTGATTCAGCACTGCTATGCACGACAGAATGAAACACTGCCTGGTCTGCACCAGCCTCACAGTTGTTCTTGTGTGTGAGTCCATTGCTGCAGCCGCTGTGCCAATCCATCTTATTGAAGATCTTCCACTTTTTCTACTTTACCAACTCTGATGTTCTTTTCTGGAGACTAGTCACTTCGAACAGAATATCTCATGAACATGGGACAAAGTCTCACCGTCCACTTCTCAGAGCGCTCTGACTGTCCGCCTCAAAGTTGAGGGTGGTAGAGAGTCAAGTCTGTGAAGGAGTCCCTCAGGAAAGCTGGGTTCGCCTCCATAGGGGGCGGAGAGAGGGATCGGGTGTAGGGGTGTAGAGCAGTGTGTGTGCACAGTAAAGTGGAGATTGCAATTCATTATCAGAAGGTAGATTTATGAACAGTGATTGGTGATGAGGTGTGGTGGTTGACATGAGAGAAGATGTGCATAGTGGTTTTCACAAGCCCAAGGGGGTGTACACAAGAAGGCAACACCCAGATCTAGGTAGACTTAACTAGAAAAGGCTGCTAGTGAACAGGTCTAATCTTTTGTATGCACTTTATTTATCGGAAACACTGGATTTTATGTGGGGATTAATTGATGTTTGTGATTAAACGCACAGGCAAAGATGCATATTCTTTACTGCTCCAAGTTAGGAGAGGGAGAAGAAAAGGCATTTCTACTCAGCATTCCTGGCTGGCTTCTTTGGCTACCCAGGACTCTCCTTTAATAAATGATACAGGACAGAGAATAGGCAGAGGTGTAAAAAAAAAAAAAAGGCTCACAAAGTAGATGAGAGATGATCCTCTTAAGCTAATTGAACCGTTTAAGCTAAACAATGATTTGCCCATGTAATGGTTGAGAGCATGTTATAGTCCTTTATTAAGACTCATAGGAGTGTAGTAAATCAAGATATAGTCAAACATTGCCTTTATAACTTCCAAGGAGGTAAACAAAAACAGCTACCACTCAAAACTATAGGCTGTTGTCTTTGTTCTTAGCTACCTTTAAGACAGCCTCAGATTTATGGTGACCCATTCCCAATGGGCTGGGGCCATTGGGATCCTAAGGGAATGCCATTTCTCATTGGTATGCGTCTGCATGTACTAGGACTGGCTCAGTGCTAAACAGTTGCTACTGTGTGGCTGCAGCCGTAGGTGGAAAAACATCACAGGGGTGAAGATGGCACAGGTATGGTGCTATACATAGGCTCGCTATGAGAAGGGACCAACTGGGTACCACCTAACAACATTCAGTTAATTCCAGCCCCTGGTGGCCCCTTATGTGTCAGAGTACAACTCTGTTCCACAAGGGTTTGAGCGGCTAATATTTCAGAGGGAGGTGGCCAGACTTTACTTCTGAAGCACATCTGCATAAACATAAATCTCTAAACTTTTGATTAGCAGCTGAGCTTGGTAAGTGCCTTACTCAGGGAATCTGTGCAGTACTAACTCCTATAACCCTTATAAGAGTCCTGCAGGTGTAGATACTAGTAATTGCTATACGAACACATCGATAAGTGTTGGGGTCAAGATTCAAACCCAGGGAGTGGGACTCCAAAAACTGTTTTTGCCCCTATTTCTATACTGTCTCCTTGTTGTTTTGTGTCGGAGCAGAAAAAGATAATACATATCCAGGCAAAAGCATGCTATCTGACAAGAGACTGGTCTTGAAATTGTATTCTTTAGGCCCCTCATCCCCTTCTTGCTTCACCCCAGGGCAGCTCTGCTTTTTGGCCGGTTTATTTAGTTTGCACTTCCGCCTAAGAATATATTTAAGCAATGTCTCATCAGCCAATGTTTAAAAAATACCACTGTCTTATGACAGGAAACATTTAAGTGTCAATCAAACACTTGAGTGATTCCTAAAAGCATTTTTAAACTCTATCTTCTGGCACATTTTTGGCAATTGAACAAAGGTAGGGCAGCCAGGATTCCAAATACACTGCTTACAATTCTACAAGTATGTTAAGTTTTAATCACCTAAAAATCACATCTGAGTTCTAGAAGGCTCTCTGACAAATAGTGGTGATTTTTTTCTCTGTTAGTTTTAGGTGCTATTGAGTAGATTTTTAATTTGCAATGCATCTAGCTGAGAGGGTAGGGTTGCCCCATAGGATTTTCTAGACACTAATCTTTACAGAAACTGTCTGCCAGATTTCCTCTCCCAGGGCCGCTGAGTGGGTTTGAACGGCCAACTTTGCAGGTAGCAGCCAAGAATTCACCAAACCCTCTAGGACATTGTCTATTGCGTTTTCTTTGTAATGGTCAGCTTTAAAATAATTTTTCTTCTATGAACTTGGGTTTTTTGGTGTCATTCTCAAAAGCTGTCTCAGCCTCTGATGTTAGGTACTTTATATAATATCTTCAGAAATCATAATGTTTTCTTCCAGAAGCCTACCATACCTGTCGTGATTGCTTTGATTTTGACTTGTAAGAAGACTGTAGGACAGAGTAGAACGCCATGGGTTTTCCAAGACTGATCTATATGGGAGCAGACTTCTTCTTTCTCCTGAGGTGCGGCTGATGGGTTTGAACCACCAACCTTTAGCTCGCAGCCCAGCCCAGTCTTTCTCCCCACTGACACTAGGGTTTCTTTTGTAGAAGTGTAGGACTCAATAACAATCTTCTTTCTTTTTTCCAGAAAAGGCAAATAGTTTCAGTGTTGTTGATTCTTGCTTGATAGAGTAATTCATTAAGGAGATCGTGTAGATACGTAGTCGAGTATGGAGCATGAGCTCAAAACTGGGCTGTAACTTTGGTAGAAAATAAGGAAGCTGAGGTGTAACAACAATGATTTTCATGTATTGAGTATTTACTAAATAAAGACGTTAAACCTTTTAATGCCTTTATATGACTAAGTCTTGGGGACAATCTATGAGGCTGGATCTCTGCTCCTTCTTTTGCAGATGAAGTTAGTGTAGGGAGTGAGCGGTAGAACACAACTCCAGGAAGTCTGACTCTGGCGCCCATGTCCCTAGCTTCTATTGTAGCGCTTCTCAACCTGGGGGTCGAATGACCCTTTCACAGGGGTCGCCTAAGACCATCTAAAAACACATATTTCTGATGGTCTTAGGAACCGAGACAATGCTCCTCTGTTGTCTGCAAGCGGGACCGCCCACATGCAGATACACCCACTTACGGGTACCCAGCGTGCAGACTGTTACCCAGGCTACACCATGCTTCAAGACAAAATTTCATTTATTTGTAATCAGAAATAAATATTTCACGATATATAATGACATATTGTTTTTTGATCCATCACTATGCTTTAATTATGTTCTATTTGTATCAATGAAAATACATCCTGCATATCAGATATTTACATGCTGATTCATACAGTAGCAAAATGACAGTTATAAAGTAGCAATGAAAATAATGTTATGGTTGGGGCTCACCACAACGTGAGGAACTGTATGAAAGGGTCGCGGCATTAGGAAGGTGGAGAACCGCTGCTTTATTGGGAGTTATTTTTACAGCAAGGCCCCATCGTTGATTTCAGCAAGCTTGCAGTGCATGTAAAAGTGACCGACTGCCATTATAATTTGGTACGTGATTAGATTGTGTGGTACAGACTTGGATCATGGAAGGAAATACCAATAACTGTCATCATTGATTTCATAATTGTATTAGGAACTGTACTTAATACTGAATGTTCATTATTCTTAGTCTTTAAAACAATCTTCTCAAATAGAATTTGTCATTCCCACTTCATAAGTGTGTAAACATGCAGTGAGAAATTAAGTAACACCCACAATAAAAGACAGCTCTAATAAAGATTAGCTATTTTGTTCTCCAATGGTTGTAATAGGTGGTTTATTGACCCTAGTGGGATTAATTCACACCTATAAAAACACGCAAATAAACGTTAAGAAAGGTTTATTTTTAGATGTCGTATTCAATAAGTAATCTTGAAACTATAGATTTTTAATATTTTTGAAAGGTATCAGTTCGTAAGCAAGTGATTTTAAAAAGAGAAAAAAAAATACCCGCTAGACATGCATAAAGAAAAGATGTAAGCATGTCTGTCTGTATAAATCCCTGGGAACCCAGCATTTCAGTGCTCCGCTGCTGACCCACAGGTGGGCCCTCACGCCTACTCAGTGATGCCGTGGGAGAAGGAGCTGGCAATGTGCTGCAGTCAAGACCACAGCCAAAAAGGCCCCAGGGGACAGTTGAACTCTGTTATGTGGGATCGCTACAAGTCGACAATCAGCTTGCCAGCACCTAACAGCAGCAACAAATTCATAATTGGCAAAACATTCCCATCATGACATGAAATCTACAATGTCAAGATAAATTTTGTCCATCATTGTTTGTAATAAATTTCTAAGCAAAAAGGTCATATTATCAATGACAAAGAATAAAGTATAACGCTATTTATAATATAATTATAATTCCAATATGAGATTAGAAACTATGAGGTTAGAATTTGTGTGTGTGTGTGTGTGTGTTATGTGTGTATGCACGCACATGCACACAGGTGGATGTTAAAACAATGTTGTTAATAACACAAGGTATTCTTAAAATCCCCTAAGTGGGGGAAACTGATCCAAGAAGAAAAATGCACAAAAGTCTATAGAAATATGAAAAATGCTTACTGAAATAACATTATTAGACTAAAATAGTAATGAACATTCTGACATATTGCTAAAACAATAGTAGTCCTTTGAGGGTCTGAGGGAAATGTGCTATGACCTAATAAAAATGTCCTATTTTGACCCAATAAT
Source organism: Tenrec ecaudatus (assembly GCF_050624435.1). Lineage (NCBI taxonomy): Eukaryota > Metazoa > Chordata > Mammalia > Afrosoricida > Tenrecidae > Tenrec > Tenrec ecaudatus. The sequence goes on along the minus strand of NC_134533.1, from coordinate 98,094,953 downwards.
TCTACTTCTGGTACTCAGATATACTCTAGAAATATTTAGAGCTAGCTCTAGAAGAATGTGAAGAACTAAAAACAATCCAAATACCAGCTAATAAGAGATTAGTAGGTTGTTTACCTCTACAATGGAATATTCTGTGATGTTTAAAAAGATTGAGCTAGCTCTCTTTGTGAAAAGTATCAAAGGTAAGAAGGTTTATGCAAATGCCAGCACTGTTCTTATTTTGAGTAAAAATAATTTCACTTATTTGGCATTTCTGAGTACAGAAAATGATATAAATATATGTTTTCGTAGACCAAACTGCTTACAGTAAAGATATTGGGCAACTTTATTCTGATGATATGCTTTGTATTCCTTCTTTAAGCACACATGTAGTAAGGAGGCCAGCGTTTACACCCCAGTGTGCCTGGTTTAGCTCCACTTGCCTGTATCTTCCTAGTCTAAGCTAGCCTCTGCTGGCTTCACTCACTGCCATCAGAGAGAGACCCTACAAGACAGGGTAGAACTGTCTCTGGTTTCTCAGAGTGTAACTCTCTTTTTAAAAATAATTTAATTTCATTTTATTTATTTTGAGACTATAAACTCCTTATGATAGTAGAAAGCCTCATCTTTCTCCCACAGAGCAGCTGGTGGTTTCAAACAATTGACCTTGTAGTTAACAACCCAACTTGCAGCCACTATGCCACCAAGACTCCTTTTTCCTAGAGCTATCTGATAGCTATAGCCCTCTACTTGTGCTCTGCAGGTACATGAAGACCTGAGACACCACCAAAGTGTGACAGGGGAGAAAAATTAGAGAGAAAAGCTTGAGGTTACCCTGCACCATGAATTTTAAAATCCAGACTAATGAGAGTTGAAACCTGACACGGGAGCATAATTTTTCACTCATGATCTCAGCTCAGCAAACAAAAATTTTTGTTGTACATCCCTTGCCAGCAATACCTGACCTGACCTGACCTGACTTCATTTGACAGAAGAAACTGACTTGAGCTCACACGAAGAAATGTTACAGACGGGGAAGTACTTAGACACATTGTGCTGCAGGAATATCTATATGTGGCTCTGTGCCATAGATCTTAAATCCATATTATTCTGAATTCTGAAACAAATGTCCAATGATGTTGGCAAAGAGACTGTGATCATGTACTAGGAAATAAAATTAGAGTGTATGACAAGTGGTTCTTGGAATTTTGCAATGCAGCAGCCCTGAAAATGACAACAAATGTTTATTGAACAGCTGTTATTATATATTCTTACTTTGTTTAATAAATTTGTATCACCGTGATGGATTTTGCAGAGGGATAAATAACCTAAAGATAAGTAACCACACTTTCTACCCTCAAAGAGTTTATTATTTTCCCATTAGGAAAATAATGCCCCCTCTTAGATCAGCGTAATAAAGGTGACACATAATGAAAATGGTTTGGATTTCAAGAAGGGAATGTAATACAGTAGGAGCAGAAGGATAGTTTGGCTTGAAATATGGCCATGGATGAAAGCATGAATCATGGTCAGGGATCCAAGAAATCTTGTTATCACATATCAATTTTTATATTCAGAAGGCATGAGATAACATCTCTTTCATTGGTTCCTAAAGGGACCAGTAGCCTCTCTTGCAAAAAAAAAAAAAAGTTGGAACTTCTGCTATAAAGCAATGGTAAGAAGTATTACTCAATAGAACTGTCGCAGGAATTTGGAATGACAAAGTATATGTTTTTGAAGATTTTTGAGCAGTGTAGTTGCATTTGCGTACCTATACGTAAGGAACATAAATGGATCCGCAGTGTATAGGAAGCAGTGAGGCAGGAAACGTAACAGTCCATAAAAATCGCCTGGGAATGGTGCGTTGAGGACTGGAGCCAGGGATGTGGCAGAGTGGACTGACTTCCGCGAGTAGATCGGTGCCAATGTGAGCTGACTATGAAAGCTCCATCAAATAATTGTCTTCGTTGGGAGGGGAAATGCAGATGGAAGAAGGTTGACCTCAGTGAGTAGGAAGTAGATGATTATGTCACAAAGTTGAAAGCAAAGTTTAGGTCGGACTGAACTCAGTATGTCACGCATAGCAGATTTGCTCTGACAAAAAAGTTCCATTTGGGTCAGAGAGAACACCCCGAGATCTGATACATGACTGATGAAATGGATTTCCATTTCAAATGGTCTGTACTATAGTCACATAATATACTCACCAGGATATTGAAATAGTGTCATCTTCATGCACAACATAACTTCTGAGAATTAGGACATCTTAGCTCGTCAGTTTGCTTATATATTGGTACAAATGAATAATTGGTTAAGTTCATTTAGGGAGACTTAAAAAGTAACACATTATTAAAATGCAGTCTAGTAATATTGATGTCAGAAATATAGGGTAGGAAGCAGCAAACTCTGCTGGTATAGGGAGTGGTGACGGGTGTAAATCCTGCCTAAATATTAGAATATATATATATATACACTGAAGTCTTACAATTCAAAAATCCCTAGCTGTGTTTTTGTTATTAACAGTAGAGGAAATATTGGTTGAGCTTTTATTTAATTTAATTTATTTAAAAATCATTATATTGGGGGCTCTTATAGCTCTTATCACAATCCATCCATCCATCCATTGTGGCAAGCACATTTGTACATTTGTTGTCATTATTTTCAAAACATTTTCTTTCTACTTGAGTCCTTAGTATCAGCTCATTTCCCCCCTCTCCTACCCTCCCTGCCTCCAGAACCCTTGATAATTTATCTTTTTTTTTTTCATGTCTCACACCAATCTCTGTCTCCTTTCACCCACTTTTCTCTTGTATGCCCCCTGGGAGGGAGTTACATGTAGATCATTTTGATCAGTTCCCTCTTTTTTCCCTGACCTTCCCCTCCTGGTATCACTAGTCTCCTTATTGGTCCTGAGGGGATTATCTGCTCTGGATTGGTTGAGTGTTTATTATGCAGATTGCTTTAATGTATGCTTCTTCAGGCAAAGGTCAGACTTGAGCTGCTGTTGGGTTGGTGAATGACAGTGTGGGGAGCTGAACTTCTCTGTGTGCCAATGCAGCTTGGATTGAGGGTTTATAAACTGCCATCTGGGGCCAAGAATAAGACATAAAGAAAGGGCCCATCACTAGAGTCAGAGCCAAGGGCCCAAAGAGAAAGGACTGACTGTGAGCCGTGCTCTGTGGCAGGGAGTGATCAAGTAAAGGGCCAGGAATGTTATCTATCAGGGAATTTTTTGTTTCCTGGCTTCTGTTCCTTCATCCAGTTGTGCACGGATCATAAGTAACTTTCGTGGCACATACTTCCCTGTGTTACTGATGTTTGGGGGAGTGAAAGAAGGAGCTGTGATCCAAGGAACCTTGCTGAGATGAGACCATTGGTTAGAGTTGGACTAAGGCATTTCCCGCCAAGAGACTTTAGAGGATGTATACAACCTACTCGTTCTACTTTGAGGTTTGTGAAGAAAGTATCACAACATCTTTTTATATTTCATTTTACATGAAAAAAGAAAGAACCATTGATCTCAGTGATGTCTGTGTGACATACTTTCTTAATTTCTACACCAGAGGCACGTCTCTCTGTGCAAGATTTGCTGAGGGAATAGCCTGAGCCCTGTGAGGAAGACATGTTGACAACAGTAGCCTCACTTCTTATAGTTCCAAACCAACAGTTCCACTGCCATCCACTCGTGGCCCTATAGAACAGACTGAACTGCTCGATGGAGTTTCCAGGGCTCTGCACTTTCATCATACTCCCTTGAAGTCTCATGCTAAACTAAATTATATGATCAGATCTGTCCATGAATTAAAAATAACACACATGAGTTTAGACAGGCCAAGAAAACCAGTTGAAGTGTGGGTTTAGAGTGATTTTGATGAAGGACCTCATCCCACATGCTTTGGAGATCATGATTGGCAAATCAGAGTGTCAGCCAAGGAGAGGTTGACCCTCAGTGATAGGGACTGACACGGTGGCTGAAACCAAGGGTGCATCTACTGAGGTTGGGATGGTACCAGCCTACGAATTGTTTTGTTCAGTTGGGCATTCCGTCATTGATTATGCCTGGCAGCAAACAAGTTCAGATCGTCAATGAATAAAGTTCTTCGAGATGCCATTGCTGTGGTTAATTTTCAACCCAAGATCCTTAAAATGTAGCACTCCTTAATTGTATTTTGCAAAACCATGAAGAAAGATCGATAAAAATCTTTTTTTTTTCTGTAACTGCACAGCGATTTTCTAACTGGAAAACAAATAAGTGTTGTCACATTTCAAGCCAAGGTACATGTTTTCCTTTATAAAAGTACACATTCTAAACCTCTAACCTTCCCTGTGGTGTCAAGTGACTATAGCATGTTTCTTAGAAAATACTTAGCAGAAGAGACACTTAATCTGTCCCTTCATAAAGACCGTGCTTTTGATAGAAAAAGGAATAAACTATGTTTTAAAAGACAACTTTGTTATGAAGAGAGTATTTTGAAAAGCAGGTGCTTGGGAATAATTCCACTGTTATTTGGTTTTGTTGTGAAAGCATTGTAAGTGCCCTGCAGCCTAAAAGTTTTAGCGATACATACTTAAGCGTACTTAAACACCTACCATCAAAATTTTCTAACTGTTCAAAAATCTTCCGAAGAGTTTCACTTGGCTTTTAGAACACTGTACTCCTTTGCTCATCCTCAATGCCTCCTTTTTAGTAGCCTCTTCTTGGCGCGGTGGGATAGAGGTTGGACTGATGGCCAAGTGGTAGGTAGTTCAAAGTCACTAGCTACCCATCAGTAGATGCACCATGTTCCTTAAAAGATGTACAGACTCGGAAACCTTACATGCAATCACTATAATTTGGAATCAACTCAATAGTCATGGGTTTGATTTTGGCTTTCTTGTGTTTTCATATCGAGGCCCTCAGGCGCGTTTCCTCCTGTTTACATACTGTTATATGCCATCCTACTTATGGGGGGACCAATGACAAGGATCTACATATAACCCCCTCCCTGGGGGATGGACAAAGGAAAAGTGGGTGAAGGGAAACGTCAGACAGTGTAAGACATTACATAATAATAATTTATAAATTATCAAGGGTTCATAAGGGAGGGAGGGGGGGAGGGAGGGAAAAAAGTGAGGAGCTGATACCAAGGGCTCAAGTAGAAAACACATGTTTTGAGAATGATGATGGCAGCAAATGTACAAATGTGCTTGACACAATGGATAGATGGATTGTGATAAGAGTTGTACGATCCCCTGATAAAATGATTTTTTAAAAATAGGATAAAAGGACATCCTGCTTTCATGTTGAGCTAATTCAATCTCATTACTGTAGATAAATTTTCCATATTCATTGATTCCAATATCTATCTCTACCTCAGCTCTCTCCCCCAAACTCAGACTCATGCAACCACTTGCCTAGCTGGTATCTTCATGTATGACTACTGACATTTCAAGCCAATTTGCCCTAAAGCTAGCTCCTGATCTTTCCCAGTACACGAAGAGAATTGTACGTACAATGTTTCCATGCTGAGAGTTGGATTTGTTTGGGGGAAAGTTAGTTTTTCAAACTATCTGCTTCAGGATCGGTGAGGGCCGTTGATTGTTTTGTGGTCCAGTGAGGTAGCTTCCCACTCACAGCGACACTCAGCACCACAGAGGAACACTACCTGGCCCCATGCCGTCCTCCCCTCTCTTCTTAGTTTGGAGCCTATTGAGGTAGGGGTGGGGCCAATCCATCTGGTGGAAGGCCTTCCCTTTGTCAAAGCTCCTCTACTTCTCCAGGGACTGCGCTCTCCTGATAACACGTCCAAAGTGCTCGGTCAGTAGTTTGAAACTACCAGTAGTTCCAAGGGAGAAAGGCTGGGCTGTCTATTCCCATAAACAGTTTCAGTCTCAGAAACCCACAAGGGATTAGAGTGAGTCAGCATTGACTCGATGACAGTGAGGTTTGGGGTGAGCCATGATCTTTCCACTTGCGTCCCATCTGAGCATCCTCTTTTCCTTGCTTGCCCAAGCACATCTTGAAAGCATCTACCTATGTCGTCCTTTGCAGACTTCAGCCTGAAGTAGTTAGGGGACGTGGAGTTGGCTCTGACTCATAGTAACACTGTATACAAGTAAACAAGACACAGGCGTGTCCTGTGTCATCCTTGCGATCATTAGTTTGCTTGAGAAACGATTTTAATGTTGACTAATGTAAAATGCTATAGGGATATTTCCATAGTCGTTGAAAACTATTTTTATTAAAACACTTTTTACTTAAATATAAATAAATAAACTGATGATATTAGAAGTCTTGGTGGCTATTTTAACGGAACTGGGAAAATGCAGCAGCTATGATTGGAAAATAAAGAAAGCCAGAGTAAATCTTCTAGTTAATTCATATCTATACACCTATGTTGAAATCTTTTCAAAGCATACCATATTTGTTCAACCCGATTTAGTTTATTCCATGTTTTACCTAATGGAAAATATTGTAGTTAAAAAAATCATCATTGTTGAATAGTAAATTCATATGCCAGACATGTTGAAAGATATAAAAATTCCCCCTATACAGAGTAAGCACAAGGACATGTCTTCTAGCCATAATTTGTCTATGATTCTGCCCTATCTCATAGTGAGTACTTCTTACTACTTTAAATTGTTCTCCTTTCATCCTTGTTTCTATGTGTTTTCTAACTTGTGGCCAAAATAAACTTGGCCATAAAGTCAGTACAATTGGTAATATTTTAAAAACATATTTTTCTCGATCATTAGATAGACTCTTAGGATGTGAGATAGCTTCAGGCTTTTCCAATAGGATTCCATATTTCCCACTGAACTCTTAACATCGCTAGTCTACATATGTTTTCTTGAAGTCCTAAATATTAGAAAAAAAGGTCTTCTTAGGATTTGACTCTTAAGCAATGAATTCTTAACCAGTATTTATGTGGCTAATCCTGAAAGGAAAAAGTCTAAAAACAATTTGATATTGAAACTATTAAGAAGAGACACAGAAATCTTGTGCACATGATCATTAAAAGAAACCTAGGATATCTCTTCTGAAGATGTGTTCTCATTTAGCTCCACGAAATGTGATAAAACTATGAGCAGTTTTGTGGCATCACCAAAAGTCCGTTATGCTGAGCTCTGAATTAACCATGACATTCATGCCCTTGCTGAAGTGATGCTAGGGCATCATTAAGTTGATGGTCTGCGAGAATTTAAATGAGGGTGTTGGGTCAATTCCCCAAGTACGGTGATGGTAGATGCTAGGCATTTTACATGATTTGTCCTTTTTTGCTTGTAATTGAACACAATTTTTTGTGGTGTTTGAGAACTGTAAATAATTTTTACTTTTTATTTCCTTTTTAGGGCAGCATAACTATTTATGTGCTGGAAGAAATGACTGCATTGTTGATAAAATCCGGAGAAAAAACTGCCCAGCGTGTCGCCTTAGAAAGTGCTGTCAGGCTGGCATGGTCCTTGGAGGTAATTTTTATATTTTCATCAATTATATAATAATGAACTTTTAATATTTACTCGATAAGACCGTGGGTCAGAAAATTCTAGCTTTCTTACGCATCTTTTCCTTGCTTTGGTTTTTTACTGTGATTATTGATGGTGACCCTTCATGTTTGAGTGTCCGAATGAAGCAACTGATATCTAGACCTCCAGAAGTATGCAAGCTCCACTCAATGTCCAGTGAAGTAGGTGCTACAAAAAGTGCCGACCTCCTACTTTGAAAGATGGCGGGTTGGCGTCTAGGTTCTGACACTCACTGCTTTGGTGGCCTCGAGTGAGTTATCAGTCCTTAAAGGGCAGCCATTTCCTTATTTGTATGAGATCATTTAAGTCCCTCACAGCTCCAACACCAATTCTGCCGATTGGTCGGGGACATTGTTTTCTAGTTCCTGTGACTGACTAAAGCAAACCACCATGATAGAAGAAGGAATCTGTTTGATGGAGAGTTCTCCTCCTGGGTCCCCTTTCTTGTATTTTTGTTATTAAGAGCCTCCCTCCAAAAAATTCAGTACTAGATCAGACATCGATCATTAATGTAAGATGTTAACAAATGGTTTCAGTGAAAATAAACAGGGGAAGAGGGGAAAAAATGTTGCCAGAGTTGCAGGAAATAATCCCTACACCCTTTCCTTTTTCTAAAAAAAAACCTAAAGTACATCATGGTTTTCTATCTAAATATAGTTGTTCTAAAACACATTAAAATACCTACATAAATGCTCAAATGAAAAAGATTTATTTAATTTATCATCTAAAAATAGCTTGTATTTCATCAGGGTATTATGGGTGTCTTTTGGGGGGAAACATTGTGCTTTAACAAATATTTATCAAGTTTGGAAACCCACCAACTTCCTCTCTAAAACTTTTGTCCACATCATTAGACAAATTGACATTGATCATTGCTTTTACTGTGCTTCCATCTTTATAAACATCTAATTAAATCAGTTATTACAGTGCTTTATGACTTATTGACTATGGATTTGTTTTTGGTAAAAACTCAAGAGCAATGATCAGGTCTCAGTCTTTTATAATCTATACAACTGTCTAAGGAGATGTTCAATAAATGAATACATCCGCTCTCTTAGCACAGATTAAATACTACTTTTTAAAACTTTCTCCCCAATTTCCTCTTTTGTAGTTCAACTTTCCTCTCACAAGTATTTGATGATCTAAATCTTAGAGATTTTGACCTTATTACAAAGTTGCACACACAGTTAATGTTGAATCCAGAAGAAAACCCATGGAAGTATTCTGACTTCCATAACAGTTACGTGTGTATGTGTGTGAGAGAGAGAGAGATTCTGCAGCACACTTGCCTCTGAAAATTCTAGAACCTTTAGTCCTGGATTCTATGTTACATTGAGCATCTTTAGTCAAATGCTCTCATAAATGAATTAAAAATCATCTTCAGTTTTGCCATACAGTAGAAATTGTAGAGGTCCATGTGAAGCCCTCTCAGTATTCCCTGGGAGTGGAAATATAACTTGGAGTGTTTTGTATTGTTTCAGAATGTGCTAGGTCTTTAGTCTGCCATTAAGTGTTCCATCATCTTCCGTCTCCAGATGCCCTTGTGATTTTTAAATGATTATTCTGGCGCTTCACTGAAGCTCTGCCTCTCTTTCATTGACCCTCCACTTTACCAACCAAGATGTCTTTCCTCAGTGATGATCTCTCCTGCCAATAAGTCCAAAGTACATGAGACAAAGTGCTGTCCTCCTCATTGCCTAGAAGCATTCTGGTTGTACTTCTGGTGAGATCCTTACCTACGGCTAAGGGGGATCTCCCAGCAGCTTGATCTGACTAGATACTCTACACATGGGTTTTTGGCCCCCGCTGTCCTCTATAGCCTTCTACAAATTGGATGTTTGCATTTGAGGCTCTGATATTTTTCCCTTTGTTATATTTGAATTTGTTATTGCTGTCTTTGGATCACACAAGTGGGTGTGCGTCTTCCATGTGGACTTAGTTGATTGCTCGATTAAATGGTTGCTTGTTTGAATACAAGCTTTTAAGACCACAGACACTATTCCGATTGATAGCCAAGTACCATCTGCTTTCCTCACCAAGCTTTGCTGTAACACCCTTCTCTTCAGTCATCATTTCATGTAAGTGAGTGTTGAGCAGGGACCTCTTATCAGAACGAACGCTTCTTGCATTGGAGTTAGAGTTCAGTGGAGCCCAGAATCCACCTACTTGTCCCTGGGATATGCATGACTCGGGTTTACTTTGATGGTCATATTGTGACAAGTTCAAAATCCCCTAAGAGCAACTACCCCAACTACAGCAACAAACTGAATAGTACATACAAATGACAAATAAACAAAAACAAGCAAACTAAAGGTAGGAAAACAAAAACCCATAGAGCAGAAAAGTACAATATTGTCAATCCTCCCCTTGTGGTATAGGCAATTGCACTTGTAATGCCATCAATTTTCCCCATGACACGTAACTCCGACACTGTAGTTCTGGGGAGTCTGTGCCAGGACAGCTCCACCGTGAGCAGCAACGTTTGAGTCATTGCTCTACACAGTTTGATCTCCTGTTCGATTGGGCTCTGTTGACCCAAAGCAATGGAGCTTGGTGACAGGGGGAAATGTCCTGGACCAGTTCTACCAAGTTCAAATCCCTACCCAACTGATCAAAACCTCTCATGTCGCTGCAAGGGGGTCATCAAGGTACTAAATCAATGGTGATTCTGGGCCCCTTTCCATTGGACACCCACCAAACTGGGGGTTCCCCCAGTGGCTACTACTTCCACAGGTCTGAAATAGCCACTCTCTGCTGCCTCCCAGCCTTTCTGGAGGAAGGGGAACTATAGTTGTAACCGGTTGAGAATGAAAGTCTTTGAGGTGAAAATCAGGGTTGCTCATGGTTGGATACGTCTGTAATTATAAGGATGTAAAACAGCTATAAAAATTGTTGGTACTTCACCCAAATTAGAAACAACTCCTATTTATTCATTCATTTGTTGCTCATTTGTTAGTTCATTTGATCATTCTTTATTTTCTTTATTTCTCTTTCATTTCCTCTCCCTGTCTCCCTCTACTCTTATCTTCTTTCCTTCATTTTACTTATTTATGTTTATCATTTTCACTTATTTATATTTATCATTCCTTTTTGAGGTCTTAAGGCTTCTCATTTCTGATATCAAGACTGTTTAACAAAAGAAAAAGAAAAAAAGACAACATTGAAAACTTTAAAATAATCATTTTATTGGGAGCTCGTCTAATTCTTATCACAATCCGTCCATCCATCCATTTTGTCAAGCACATGTGTACATTTGTTGCCATCATCATTTTCAAAACATTTTCTTTCTATTTGAGCCTTTGGTATCAGTTTCTCATTTCCCCCCTCCCACCTCCACCCTTCCTCCCTCATGAACCCTTGATAATTTATAAATTATTTTTATTTTTCATGTCTTATACTGACTGATGTCTCCCTTCATGCACTTTTGTGTTGTCCCTCACCCTGGGAGGGGGTTATAAGTAGATCATTTGATAGGTTCCCTCTTTCTTCCCCCGCCTTTCCCTTACCCTCCTGCTATCACTACTCTCACTCTCATTATTGGTCCTGAGGGGCTTATCTGTCCTGGATTCTCTGTGTTTCCAGCTCTGATCTGTACCCATGTACATGCTCTGGCCCAGCCACATTTGTAAGGTAGAATTAGGGACATTATGGTGGGGCTGGATGGTTAGGAGTATTAAAGAAGTAGAGAAAGGTTGCATGTTTCATCAGTGCTGTTACTGCACCCTGACTGGCTGGTCTCCTCCCTGTGACCTTTCTGTAAGGAGATGTTCACTTGCCTACAGAGGGGCTTTGGATCATTTTTTGTTCTGGGTCTTTGATGTCTGATCCTTGATTTCTTTGACATCTTGTGATCACAGGCTGGTGTGCTTTTTCCATGTGGGCTTTGTTGCTTCTCAGATGGCTGCCACTTGTTTATTTTCAAGCTGTTAAGACCTATCTATATATTTTTATATATTTTTTGATAACTGGGCACCATCAGCTTTCTTCACCACATTTGCTTATGTACCCAGTTTGTCTTCAGTGATCGTGTCAGGAAGGTGAGCATCACAGAATGCCAGGTTAATAGAACAAAGCATTCTTGCATCGAGGGAGTACTTGAGTAGAGGCCCAATGTCCATCTGCTACCTTAATACTAAACCTATAAATATAGGTACGTAGATCTATTTCCCCATCGCCATATATAAATATATTTACATGTGTACATACCTGTATTTAGACCTCTGTAAAGGCCTTTTGTCTCCTAGTTCTTTCCTCTATTTCCTTTTACTTTCCTCTTGTCCCACTATTATGTTCAGCCTTCATTTGGGTTTCAGTAATTCCTTTCAGTTACATTGCTTTTGATCAAGCCCTACCAGTTCTCCTCCACCCTCCTTGCCATCAATTTTATATCACTTGTTCCCTTGTCCCTGGGTTTGTTACCACCCACTGCTTGCCTCCCCCTCTCCCCTGCCCCCCCAGGAACTGTCCCATTGTTTTTTCCTCCAGATGGTGTATCCTGCTAATCTTATCTAGATAGACATGCAGAGATAATAATATGCACAAAAAAAAACAAGACAGAGCAAAACAAAATGACAGCAAAAAACAACAACCCCAAAACAACAACAAAGAAAACCAAAGACAAAAAAAGAGAAAATCCTATATATAGTTCAAGGTATGCTTGTTGACCTTTAGGAGTATTTTCTTATTGAGTCTGATGGGGTGCCACGCCCTGGCCCCAAAGTCTATTTTTGGTATTCCCTGGGAACTTCGTTGCTCAGCTGCCCTTGCTGTTCAGTTGCACACCCTTAATGTTTTGCCTTGGTGTGATAGGGTCAGATCAGGCACAGTTCCCACACTATATCTCCAGTGTTGGCCTCCTTAGTGCTATGGGTCAGTGAGGGATGTCGTGACTTGTAGTGGGGCATCTTGTAGTGGGGCTGGCCCTATGGTCCTCTGTGTGCATTATCTGCTCTGAGCCAGGAACATCATCCTCATGGCTTGGTGGGTCAGAATGTGCTCCACTCTCTCTTCCTCCCCCTGTATTTGCTTCTGTGTGCTCTGATGACAAATGGCCCCTCCCTGAGCTGAAGCTTCAGTGCTGTCCTCTGAAGTGAATTATTCTGGGGGGAGGGAGGGCTGTCCGTGTAGTTGGGATTGGGGCTGGTCTTTCAGACCTCTCTATGGATTCCCTGCTTCATGTCAGTATGTTGCATTCATGTCTTAGAACACTGGATTGAAGTCTGGTCCCTCTTTCCCCGTGGAGATATAAACAATACCCTCCCCCTGTTCCCCCACTATCCATGTCTTTTTTTTTCCCTCCTCGATTTTAATTGGCTACCATATGTATCCCTGGATTGGGTCTGGCCCCTGCCATAGTAACTTGACCTCACCCCAGGAATGTAGAAGATTGAAAACTTTAAAAATATTTAATGAACTTTTAAAGTAGACTAATATCAAAGGTCATAAATGCCTATGATAGACTTTGTTAATGAGCAGTGCATTTGTGTTCACTATGCTCTGATTATAAGAATTACGCTGGAGTTATTTGGTCTCTTACTTGCCTGTGATTTCACTTTTTAATGAATCACTTCCCTTCCCTTTATCAGGTCACAGTGAACTTTGCATTCTGTTCATTGCTGTACAATACTGAAGGGGAAGGATAGTTACAGCATAAGGATGCTAATATGTCCTCTAATTTAGCTGCTCTGCCCCTTATTTTTTTTCTCTAGGAAATATTTTTAATGACTCATAAGTATATATTTTTGAAAATGAATACCTAGCTGATTGCCGTGGAGTCCGTTCTGACTCACAGGGACCCTGCAAGGACAGCGTGGGTCTTCCCCATAGTGTTTCAGAGGTTGTTCATTGTCCTGGGAGCAGACTGCTACATCTTCTTCCTGTGGAGCAGCTGGTGGGGTCAAACCTTTACTGAGCCTAGCCTTTAACCAATGTACCCCCAGACCTCCATTCTAAAATGAAATACAGACCTATAAGTTAAACAGTTCTAAATGTAATTAAGTCTTTCAAAAATAAATAGATTTCTACATAAGAGAGATGATTAAGTGCTTAGTTGTGTTTGCTGAATTTTTGTTAAAGCAGGAGAACTATAGAATTTGCTAAATCCTATAGAGAACTGTAGAATTTCCCCCTTTTTTGTTGTAGTCTTATTCTCAAATAATAATGTTATTAAACGTAGTCTGTCCTGTACGCCTAGATCCACCCTCTCTTTGTTAGAAAACATAGCTTTCTGGGACAGAATCTTGGTTGTGTAGTAAAATGTTGAGTGGTGTTTTTGTTTGTTTGCTTATTTGTTTCCTCCTGCACTTAAAAGCCAATGAAGTTTTCATCTTTCCTGGAAAATTCCATGTTTGGTTTCTTTTAATTTGGGAGACAGAGCAGTGGTTTTCTGGAAATGTCGATCTGATCTGTGTCTTTAGTTGCCCTTCAGAAGGGAACCACTTGGAGGAACCGCTGTGGACGAGGCCCCTGCATACTTCTCTTGTTCTTGTTTCTTTTTCTACCCACCCCTGCGCTTCAGTGAGGACCTTCCAGGAACCCGTGCTCTCATACTTCGCCTTCTTCGATACTTTGAAGTTTGAGGCCAAACAATGTCTCTTGTTGCTGTCTGATTGCTGGTGAACACCCTAGCAACCCTCGCCTCATTGTCTGTCAGCATTACTTGGAATACTTAATCTAATTCCCCATTCTTTTCTGCGTGTGTATATGTGTCTGCTTTTATGACTCCTAGCTAGAATTTTTCAGTAGCATTTACCAAATTGTTTATTTCCAATAAAACAAACCAAACCCTAAGCCTGAGAATGTGTCTTTCCTAAATATTAGTAGATCACAAACGATCCTAGTGTTCATCAACTATTGCTTCTTTCCATGGTTTGTCTCCAGAATACCTGTTAGACAGATATTTGGACTAGCTTATTTTATCCACTCTTGTCTCATGATATTTCTTAGTATTTTTTCTTGTTGCTACAGATGTCTGTACTGTGTTGGATAATTTCGTCCATTCTATCTTCCATTGCATCATTCTTTCTGGACTGTAGCCTTTAATATTTTTTTAAGTAATAGTGTTTTAATTTTAATTTTTGACATTCTACCTATTAATACCGTTTCCAAATTTGTCCCTTTCTTTTATACTATCTTTGGTTTTTCTCTCTTCAGTAGTTTATCCTGTATCTTTTCAAAGCTCTGGTCGCATAGTGAGTCACGTGTGGGGCTGTTAGCTGCAAAGGTAGCACGTTGAAACCATCATCCAAACCGAGGGAGAAACATGAAATGTTCTACTCGTCAAGAGTTATCATTTCCAAAACTTATGGGTGCAATTCTACCCTGTCTTATAGAGTCACTGTGAAACAGATTGAACTGGAAACAATAAGTTTGACTTTTGAGTTAATCTTTAATAACTCTACAGATGCTGTTAAGAGTCCTGGTGACACAGTGGTTAAGCAATAGGTTACTAACCAAATGACCAGCAGTTCTAGGCCACCAGCCAAACTGTGGGGAAGAGATGTGGTCGTCTGCCCCCATAAAGACTAAAAAACACATGATTCTGACTCACAGTGTTCCTACAGGGCAGCAAAGAACTCCAAAAACTGTTTTGAGGCTGCAGACCTTTAGGGAAACAGCCTGCCTCATGTTCCTTCCATGGAGTGGCTGGTGGGTTCAAACTCCTGAGCTTTTGGTTAGCAACCCACTCTGTCACCAGGTTCCCTTCTTCATTTGGAAACTCTAAGGGGCAGCTATATTCTGCCATATAAAGTAGTTATGAGTAAGAATTGACTTGCCAACAACAGCTATTGGGTTTACTTACTATAATTGTTTGTGTTCCGAAACTCTGAATTTCAGTAACTTAGAATCCTTTTATACCAACTGACCTGCTGACAAACCAGCGTTCTCTTTCTCTTTTTAAGGAGTGAAATTAAAATCTCTGATTATGCATAGCATTTTCCAATTGTGGTTGTAAATGCTTAATATTGCCACTAAAGACTTGATTTATTTTGGTTTTTATTCAGCTTAAGATATTCCAAGGGTGTTCTTTTATGTGGTTTGCTGATTCTAGGTGTTTGCACTTTTCATGATCATGCCTGGTTTTCTCAAGCTGCTCTTTGCAAGCTCTTCCATTTGCTTTAGCTCCTCCAGAATCTCTCCTGATAGCCGCTTTGATCCGTCCTTTTCTTCTTTCTCTGTACAGATCAGTTACTTTCCATGTGTGATGTTTTTCAGTCATCGCAGAGCTTTCAGGTCTCCTGTCATTAGTGTCCAGTGAGTCAAATGTACTCTTGAGAGATTCTCGACGTACACACCCAAGGTTGTCTTTTAGCTCTCATGGGCTTGTTTTAATGACATAGTCAGCAATTAAAAATACCACTAGGACTTAGTTCTAGCTTAATTTATCACTTTTTCTTGAAACAAAATAAAGTCTTTTAAGCCTGAAAATCCATCTCTTTTATTATTATTAAACATTTTATTGGGGGCTCTTACTGATATTGTAACAACTGTATGTCAATTAGATAAAGCATATAATTGTACAAAGGCTACCACCATCTGTTTCAACACATTTTCATTTTTCTTGAACTCTTTGATATTAGCTTTACCACCCCCCCCAGAGCCCTTATTGTTATACATATTATTATTTGCTATATCTTACACCATCCCTGTATCAGTTCACCTGCAATTCTGCTACACATTCCCATCAAGGGGGGTTTTCCAGTCCTCATTGCTATCAGCTTTCCCTTCCCCTACCTTCCCACCCACTCTTTTTTTATATCCTTAGGGAATCCCTGTTACTATTATTGTTTCTGAAGGGTTACCTGTATTGTCTTTCATACGTCAAGCGTTCTTAATTAGACAAATGAACATATGCAGGCCTAACAAGATTAATGAGGTAAAAACAAAGACCATAATAGTAAGGGGAAAACATGTTAAAGAACTAGAGGATAGTTATGTGTTTCACTAGTGCTACACTGCTCCCTAGATTTTTTTAAAACAATTTATTAGGGGCTCATTCAACTCTTATCACATTTCATACATATACATACATCAATTGTATAAAGCACATCTGTACATTCTTTGCCTTAATCATTTTTTCTCCTCTTTTCTTTTTTTACATTTTATTAGGGACTCATACAACTCTTATCACAATCCATACATATACATACATCAATTGTATAAAGCACATCTGTACATTCTTTGCCTTAATCATTTTTTCTCCTCTTTTCTTTTTTTACATTTTATTAGGGACTCATACAACTCTTATCACAATCCATACATATACATACATCAATTGTATAAAGCACATCCATACATTCCCCGCCCCAATCATTCTCAAAGCATTTGCTCTCCACTTAAGCCCTTTGCATCAGGTCCTCTTTTTTTTCTTCCCCTCCCTCCCCTCTCCCCTCTCCCTCATGTGCCCTTGGTAATTTATACATCGTTATTTTGTCATATCTTGCCCTATCCGGAGTCTCCCTTCCCCCCTTTCTCTGCTGTCCATCTCCCAGGGAAGAGGTCACATGTGGATCCTTGTAATCAGTTCCCCCTTTCCAACCCACTCACCCTCCACTCTCCCAGCATCGCCCCTCACACCCTTGGTCCTGAAGGTATCATCCACCCTGGATTCCCTGTACCTCCAGCCCTCATATGTACCAGTGTACAGCCTCTGCCCTATCCAGCCCTGCAAGGTAGAATTCGGATGATGGTAGTTGGGGGGAGGAAGCATCCAGGATCTGGGGGAAAGCTGTGTTCTTCATCGGTACTACCTCGCACCCTAATTAACCCATCTCCTCTCCTAAACCCCTCTGTGAGGGGATCTCCATTGGCCGACAATTGGGCCTTGGGTCTCCACTCTGCTCTTCCCCCTTCATTTAATATGGTATATATATACATATACACATACATACACACACATATATCTTTTTTTTTTACTGCTCCCTAGATTTAACACCTCTTCCATATGGTCCTTCTGTGAGGGACTGTCCAATTATCTTCCAGGTGGGTTTTGGATCTCTACTTTGTCCATGCTCCTTTTCATTAATTTGATTGCTTTTTTTTTGAACTTCTATTTCCATCAACACTTAATGATCACACAGGCTGGTATGCTTCTTCCATGTGGGCTTAGTTGATTCTCTGTTAGAAGGCTACATGCTTAACTTCAAGTCTTTAACCTCAGGTGCTATATCATTTAATAGCCGGACACCATAAGCTCTCTTTACTACATTTACGTGTGTATCCATTTTATCTTCAGTGATCATGTTGGAAAGGTGAGTATTGTACATTGCCACATTTCTAGAACAAACCATTCTTGTACTGAGGTAAGATTAAGTAGAGGCCCAAAGTCCATCTACTTCCTTATTGTATTTACATATAATACATAAACAAATATACCTATCTTTATATGTTCATAGATTAACAATTACTTATCTATAACTATACCTATATACTTTATACTTATTATTTTCTTTTTCTTCTTTCCTCCTGTCCCAGTATCATGTTTATCCATTGTTCACATTTCAGTAATTCCTCTTGGATACATTTCATTGATCAGACATGACCAGGAATGTTGTACCCGCCTCACTGTCAATTTTAGAACCCTTACTATTCCCCTGTCCCTGCCGTTATTGGTTCACTGCCCACTCCCCCATCCCCCGCCCCGACACCTCCTCTCATATGCCCTCTCCCCCAATCATCTATCTTGTCAGTGACTCCTTGGGATTGCTTATCCTGACTATCTTATATAGATAGAAACCAAAAATGGAAAAGAAAAAGCCCATATAAATAACTTGAAGTCTACCTGTTATCCTGACCCAGAGATAGGTATCTCTCTGTTCAATAGCATGTAGGCCCTGTTATCATCCATCTGTCTAATCCTCTTTTCTTTCAGGATCCCATACCCTGGACCTACTTACCTAACAGCCAGGACACCCTTTTAAAAGTCCTCAGCATTCTGACCCAGAAATGCGCCTCCTAC
Source organism: Tenrec ecaudatus (assembly GCF_050624435.1). Taxonomy (NCBI): domain Eukaryota; kingdom Metazoa; phylum Chordata; class Mammalia; order Afrosoricida; family Tenrecidae; genus Tenrec; species Tenrec ecaudatus. The sequence goes on along the minus strand of NC_134533.1, from coordinate 98,076,511 downwards.
GGGACCCCACTACTCTTCCTGAAGTCAGGCGTGGAGCATTCTAGGGTCCCCACCCACACCCAGTTACATCTTTCAGTGTAGCCCCCTTGGGAGTAATCCCCAACCAGTGCAGATGCGGTGCCAATCACTGACCCCTGAGTCAGAAGTCTACAGTCGGGATTCCTCGGGGACTTTTGTCTGTGATCCCGTTGCTGCTCTATTGCACTACCCTCTTGGTTTGCCCCCATGTGGGCAGGTCAGATGGCTGATTTCCAGAACTGCATCTGCAGTGCTGCCCTCCAGAATGCTGCCTTCCAGGGAGGGTGTGCCATGTCTCAAGCTGAGGACAGCCCTGTAGTCTTCACTGGGAATGAGCTGCTTCAAGCAGTGACATCGTCCTCAAGAATTGGCACACCAAAATGAGATCTACTCTCTTTCTCCCTTTCCTGTGGAGACATAAACTATAGCCTACCCCTGGGTCTTCCTATCGATTAGTGATCTCTGAATAATCTCTTCAAAGATATTTTCTATACTGCCTTTTCTCCCCTTTTTCATAGTATCCCCATAATCTGCATAATAAATTATGTTATCTGTCTTCCACATCTATCAAGTTGTTTTTTAATCACTTTAATATTTTTCCTCCTTTGGTGATTTTTTTCAAGTTTGTTCCTTCTTTAACTGATTTAGTTTTTTACACTGACACTTGTCTTTCTTTCTCTTAATAAAATATTTCACCTTTGCTTATTTTATCTTATTCCATTATAGTCATTTCCTATTTTTATGAGATTTTGCTTCTCCTCTTTGAGTTTTTGAAAGGTAAATGCTACCTTCTTGTTGGATTGCTAAATCTAGCTCTTACTGTATTTCTATTTCCAACTTTTACCCATCTAATTTCTGGCATTACATTCCTTTTTTAGCCTTAAAAGTATATTTTTGCTTAAGTTCCAAACTGGATGCCTGCCTTTATTGCACATTTAAATATGTTTCCGTCTATCGTGGCCTTCCATTTGATTTATTACTTGTTAGCCAGTTCCACTTGGTTTCCCTTCCTGTTTACTGAACCTTGTTTTGATTATAATTTGGGAGGGAGGACTCGAAATCTTCCCAATTTGGTCGTGTGAAAGAAAGGGCACATAATTGCAGCTGTGGTCGCTGGGGGTTCTCTGTGAAATACGTGCTAACAGCATTCTTTATGAGCTGTCTCAGACCCTTGACCATAAAGCATACCTTTTCCTGCAAGGAAAAGCCCTCTGGGTTTCTTCCTTATTCTTCTGGGAGCAGAAGTTAAGTGGCAATGGGCCAGGTTATTGTGAAGCCTTTGTGGTAAACACATTTTTTGTTGCTGCACAATAATTAATTTATTGAACAAATTGAGTAACCACCATGTACAAAGCACTTGTGTTTCTTACACCAAGGAGCTTGTATGTTAGTGGAACTGAGAGACAAAGCAAACCAAAGAAAACATGAAAATTGTAGCTTGATGTGCTAAGAAATAAACTAAGAGGAAAACAGGATGGAAGATGTTAGGAGCTTATGTGCATTATCTCCGCTCAATCAAATATGACCAATAATTCCAAAGCAATTCCAAAATTTCCCCAAATTATCTCCTCCTGCCCCTTGTTTGGATTGTCCTTCAAATTTAGAAAGTTGGGTCTCTGGAAAAATAGTGTGGCTTTCATTCAGCCGTCTTTTGCCTCTGCAATGAAAAGGGGGCCATGAGGACTTTGATGCCCTGTTTTTGCCGTCGTTCCAAGGGAAAGGCCTCTCAGAACCACTTTCAACAGACATTGAGATAGCAGTACAAAGAACAAATTGCAACAAGTAGACTCAAACCCATGGCAACTCCAGATGCTAAAGCAGCACTGCTCCATAGGGTTTCCTTGGCCGTAGCCTTTACCAGGAGTCCCTGGTTGGTGAGAACAATTGAACACTCAACTACTAGCCAAAGGTTGGCAATTCAAAGCCACCCAGATGCACTTTGCAAACAAGCCTGACCATGTGCTTCCAAAACTTCGCAGTCTTTCAACTCTAGGAAAGAGTTCTACTCTACATACAAGGAGTTGCTATGGGTAGAAATCAGCTCAAGGACAACTGACAACAACAATCTTTACAGAAACAAATAATGGGGTTTTTTCTTCCCTGACAACACCGGGAGAGTCTGAACCAGCAAGTTTTACGTTAGTGGTTCACACAAATTATAAATATGAGAAAAAAACACCCTAGGTTCTATATCTATTATGGTGTTCTTATGCCCATTTCCTTGAAAACCTTTGTAAAGTCATGTGGTGCTGTGAGTTAGGCATTGGGATGGTAACCACAGGTTTTCAGTTCCAACCGATTCCTTGCTTCATAGATGAATGATGAGGCTGTTTGCTTCTGGAAACCCTGTACATAGACTCCCCTTTGAGTCCGAACTGATTCAAGGGTGATGGGTTTGGTATATGGTCATTGCCATGCAAATATTAATACCATCATGTTAGGATTATGGTAGTGTTTCTAGAATCTTTAATGCATTGCTGTTTTTAGGGGTCCTCAAGTGAGTTCTGGCTCAAGGTGACCCTATGTACGAATGGCACACTGCTCCGTCACAGGTGTTATGTTGCAACCATCTTGTAGATGCGTCTTCTCCAGGTCTTTCTCTTTTTCCCTGCCCCTCTGCTCTACCAACCATGATGCCCTTTTCCAGGGACTGGTCTCTCCTGAGAACATGTCCAAAGTTTGTGAAAAAAAGGTCTTGCTCTCCTGGCTTCTAAGGAGCATTCCAGTTGTACTACTTCCAAAACAGATTTGCCCTGTCTGCTCTTTGGCAGTCCGTGGTATGTTCAGGATTCTTTCTCAGCACCGCAGCGAACACTCATTGATTCTTCTTCAGTCTTCCTTATTCATTGCCCAGCTTTCACATGTATATGAAGTTAATTGGCAATACCATGGCTTGGGTCCGGTGCACCTTGCTTTTCAACGCTTTAAAGAGGTCTTGTACAGCAGATTTATCCAAATGCAAATATGCTCTTTGATTCCTTACCTGCTGCTTCCACGAGCATTGGTTGTGAATCCAAATGAGGAAATTGACAGCTTCAATCTTTTCTCTGCTTATCATGATGTTACCTATTAGTTGGTTGTGAGGATGTTTTAGTCCTTTACGTTGAATTTTAGTGCATACTGAAGGCTGCCATCCTCGATCTTCATCAGCTCTCCCTAGTTATATTTCGAGGGCACTTCAACCTGAGAGGATCCCTGTGGTATAGTGAGTCATGTGTTAGGTTGCTAATTCGGAAGTCAGCAGTTAAAAACCTACCAGCCTTGTGATCTATTCAACTTTTCTCCCCACACCCTCCCTGAATCCTCCTGGAATCTCTACTCTCAGTATTGGTCCTGAGGGGTTTATCTATCCTAGAGTCCCTGTGTTGTGGGCTCTTATCTGTAGCAGTGTGCATGTTCTGGTCTAATCCAATTTGTAAGGTAGAATTGAGGTCATGCTAGTGGGGGGAAGGAAGCACCAAAGAACTAGAGGAAAGTAGTTTGCTTCATTGGTGCTATACTGCACCCTGACTGGCTCATCTCTTCCCTGTAACCCCTCTGTGAGGGGATGTCCAATTGTCTACAGAGGGACATTGGGTCTCTACTCCATGCCTCCCCTCCACATTCGCATTGGGTATGATTTTGTTCTGGGTCTTAGATTCCTGATACCTGATCCCATTGACATCTCATGATCACACAGACTGGTGTACTTCTTCCATATGGGCTTTGTTGCTTCTCAGCTAGATGGCCACTTGTTTATCTTCAAGCCTTTAAGACCCCAGATACTATCTCTTTTGATAGCCAGACACAACAGCTTTCTTCACCATATTTGCTTATGCACACCCATTTTGTCTTCAGCGATCATGTTGTAGACTGTCTTCAATCTAGCTACACAGTGGCATAATTCAATGAATAGATTGACTTTAACAGTCTTCCTAATTTTCAGATATATAATCATATTATCTACAAATAAAGTATCTCATGTGTTTCCTGTTGGGTTTCCATAAACATGAGAGAGCTTCAAAAAGTTCGTGTAAAATAGAATTAAAAGATAATGGAATTTTCCCACAAAATTTTTTATGAACTCTTACAGTCTTTACATATTCCTGCATTTCTTAACTTTGAGGGATTTTAAGGATGACTCCTGGTTATTTTTATTGTTTATGTAAAACACCAAGAAAACAACAGTTGTCAATTCAGTATTTTTTAAATGTACTATTCAACCGAGCTAATTGCAAAATCACCTTCTGTAAGTTTTTAAGGGCTTTCTCAGCTTTGTAAAGAGTATAGAAAGGCCAGCATGAAAGCTGGGAAACCAGTCACATCTTGTAATCCAAGTGTGGAAAGGGTGACCTAAACTGTAGTGGGAGCAGTGCAGATGCTGACACGTGATTGGAGCAAAGCTGGTGTTGGGGATTAAAACTTGGATTAAAACCCATTTCTGTTCTTGTTGTTCATCAAGTTGACTCCTTCTCATAGCGACTCATATGGCAGACTGTAATGTCTCATTTGGATTCCTAGTATGTAAGTTTTAGCAGAGCAGGCAGAAATCCATTCTTCCCCAGAGCAGTTAGTGTGTTTGAAACGTCAGCCTCTCAGTTAGCAGTTGAGCACATTTAACCATTGCTCCACCAAGACTCATTCGTCCATGTCAAGATGACATTAAAGCCACGAGACTAAATGTCAATGCCTAGGAATTGGATGTAGATATATAAGAGAAGTCTGAGTGCTGGGCTCTGGGGCTTTCCAAAACTTAGAAGTTGAGTTGAAAAGTCACCAAAGGCTTAGAGTGTCTGCAAGAGTGACGTACATGGGAGTCGGGGGAAGAGAATATTACAAAAAGGACATGATCAGCTATAGGCAATGCTATTGATGATCAGATTACGATGAGGTCTAGAATTGATATTTGTTTGCTTTAATTTTTATTGTGGTAAAATACATGATTTGTTTTCCCATTTTTAAATATACATGTCTCAGTGGAATTAATTATATTCACAATGGGGTGCCTTCATCATCACTATCTATTTCCAAATATTTTCCACCACCCCAACCAGATATCCCCAACCTCTTAAGCAATAATTCTTCACTCCCTCAAGGCCCTCTAAGAAAAAACAAACTCATTGCTAGTGACTTGATGCCAACTCGTAGTGACCCTATAGGACAGGTTAGGACTGCGCTGGGTAGTTTTTGAGACTAACATTTTTTAAAATGTAACTAATAGTTTTATTTAGTTATTTTAAATTTGTTATTAATTGGAAGTTAATACATATATCAGATCATTCCATAGTCCATCCACATCAAACAGAATTGTACAATCGCTTCCACCATCAGTTTCCGTACATTCTATAGAAAGCCCATCTTTTTCCCCCTCAAGGACCCGGTAATCTCTAGTATATTTTCTGTCTCCATGAATTTGCCTAGTCTCGGTGTTTCATAGGAGCCCTGTGGCATAGTGAGTTACAAGGCAGCCTTTTAACTGCAAGGTCAGCAGCTTGAAACCACTAGCTGTTCCCCAGAGAACGAAGAGTCTTTCTGCTGCCATAAATGCTTACAGCCTCAGGAACCTGCAGTACTGGATACACCGTGCCCTACACGGTCTGTATGAATTCAAAATGATTTGATGGCAGTGAGTGAGTGAGAGATTTCATATAAACCAAACCTTACAAAATTTGTCATTTTATGTCTGGTTTGCTTCACTTAGCATATTTTCAAAGTTCATCCATGTTGTAATGTGTATCAGAACTTAATTTCTCTTTATTGTTTGATCACCTTTCCTTGTAGCTACTCACATACGCTATCTGTTGTTTATCCGTTTAGCTTTTGATAAATGCATGGGTTGTTTCCACTGTGGGGCGATTGTAAATGCTCTGCTTAGAGCATGAGTGTCCAAGTGTTTGCTTGGGTCCCTGCTTCCTTGTGGTTTTTGGTTCCCACTTAGGCATGAACTTGCCGACTCCTGTCAATCCTGCACTTACACTCTGAGGAGCCTTCAACCTGTTCCCGGAGTTGGCTGCACCACTTTACATTCCAAGCAGCCATGCAGAAGCATTTCAGTTCCTTCACCTCCTTGCCAGTGCTTGTTGTTTTCTGCTTTGTTTTCTCTGTGTCCATTGCAAAGGGTATGGGCTGGTATGTCATTGTAAAAGCCATTGTTTCAGCTTGTGGAAAAACATCAGTGACCTTGCCAAGAAGAGTTTGTCAGTTGATGGGAAGAAAACCTGCTCCAAATTCATTCAGAAGAAAATGGAAGGGAAAGGGATGGAGCGCGCACACGCTCCATGGGTAGAATGCGCATGGGTGGGACTTTCAGAGGCTGCAGGAGAGAGCAATGGAGCCCAGGTAGCATAGTGGTTATGTGTTGTGATCCACATGGCTGGCAGTTCAAAACCACCAGCAGCTCTGTGGGAGAAAGACTGGACTCTCTACTCTCAGAAACCCACAGGAGTTGCTGTGAGTCAGCATTGAGTTGATGGCAGTCGGAGAAGGAGTGAAGTCCTTGAGTAGGTGAGAATGGAGAGAATTTACTGACAAAATTGAGGAGCTGGCCATAGATAGGATAAGAGGCACTTCCTAGATGTAACAAGAAAGAAGTCAGAGCACAGGGATACTTAGCTTAACATTGATTACCTGCGTTGACGATGCTGAGGTTAGATGTCCCTGAGTAGACTGATAGAGGTCCAGTGTAATCACCCCACCTGTAAGCATGCTGCTTCCCTGCACGCAGAGGTAAGTGCCCAGTACTACAAACAGCCAAGGTGCCAAATGATACTGTGTTTTCATTATTCATCACAACACAAGCACCAAGCTATGTTCTCTACAGATGTGGAGAGTGTCCCATCTCCTCTGTGTTCCACTAAGCAGGCTGCTAGATGGAGCTTTTCTTTTCTGTGTTGTGCAGTTTCTGGTAATTCAATTCCAACTCACGGTGGCCTCTTGTGCCCCAAGTAGAACTGTTCCACTTGGATTTGCAGAAGTAGCTCTTAAAGCCTGTCTTTCTAGGACCCTTTGGATGGCTTTGAACAGCCCATCTTTGCCTAATAGTTGAATGTTAAACCATTTGAGCCATCCTAGGTCTACTCTTTTTTGATGCCTCAGAAAAATCAGCTTCTTTTGCTTCTGATTCTACCCCAGGTTGAAAGAGAGACAATCCCTAAGCCTTTCTCTTCATTCTTATGGCCTCTGATCCCAGAATTCTTCCATCTTCCAGTAAAACAATGAAAACTTTTATCCATATCAGTCTCATGCAAACAGAGGTTAAAGAGGGAGCAGGCCTGTGTAGTGGTTATGCAGCACAGGTATCGTGATGGGAAGGTGAGCACACAATACCATGATCTTTTGTTCTTTGATGCCTGATACCTGATCTCTTCGACACCTCATGATCACACAAGCTGGTGTGCTTCTTCCATGTGGGCTTTGGTGCTTCTGAGCCAGATGGACGCTTGTTTACCTTCAAGCCTTTAAGACCCCAGATGCTGTATCTTTTGATAGCCGAGTACCATCAGCTTTCTTCACCACCTTTGCTTATGCACACATTTGTCTTCAGTGACCGTGTCAGGAAGGTGTGCATCATGGAATGCCAGTTTAATAGATCAGATTGTTCTTGCCTTCAGGGAGTACTTGAGTGGAAACCCACTCAATACTAAACCTATAAATATAGCAGAAGCAACAAAGCCCACATGGAGAAAGCACACCAGTCTGTGTAATCATGAGGTGTTGAAGGTATCAGTTATCATGTATCAAAGAACAAAAAAATCATATCATTGTGAATGAGGGGTAGTGTAGATTGGGGACCCAAAGTCCATCTCTAGGCAACTGGATACCCTTACAGAAGGGTCGCGAGGAGATGAATCAGTCAGGGTGCAGTGTAGCAATGATTAAACATACAACTTTCCTCTAGTTCTTATTTGCTCCCCCCTCCCACTATCATGACCCCAATTTTACCTTACAAATCCGGCTGTACCAGAGCATGTACACTGGTACAGATAGGAACTGGAAACACAGGGAATCCAGGACAGTTCATCCCTTCAGGACCAGTTCTGAGAGTGGCAATACAGGAATGGTGGAAGGAAGGTTGGGAAGAAAGGGGGAACCAATTACAGGGATCTACATATAACTTCCTTCCTGGGGGTTAGACAACAGAAAAGTGGGTGAAGGGAGACACCGGACAGACAGGGTATGATATGACAAAATAATTATAATTTATAAATTATCAAGAGTTCACGATAGGAGGGAGTAGGGATCAGGGAGGATAAAAATGAGCCGATACCAAGGGCTTAAGTAGAAAGCAAATGTTTTGAGAATGATGAGGGCAACAAATGTACAAATGTGCTTGACACACAATGGATGTATGTGTGGATTGTGATAAGAGTTGAATCAGCCCCCAATAAAGTGATTTTAAAAAAAGAAGAAATGAGACTATAGGTCTTCTACTTTGTGATGGGCAAACTGGAGTGTTCATATTCCAATCAAAAGCAGCAACCACATGTCCCCTTTAACAAATGGTCACACCCAGCCAATTCAGGGAGGCATTCATAACTCTGATCAACATTGTATAAGCCAAAAAAAAACATATCTATGACCAGAATTAGGCAATTGAACCAGCAGATTCCAACCTCTGCTGAGATCATTGCAAGCAGTTTCCGTTCTTCCTTAGACTTTCTTCCCTACCTAACCAGCACAGTCATGCCACACTCTTAAGTCGAGTGTGCCTGGCACAGAGTGGGTAGAACTGAAATCCATTCTACACTCTCAACACCAGGTCTTTCTTTGATTCATCCCCAAAGCTTCACTAACTGGGACCCACTAACTGTGATCCAGCTGAATAGCCTACTATCCTTCCAACATTCCTCATGTGGCAGAATTTCTACTTATCTCTACTTTTCCTCTTAGGAGGTGGGGGAAACCTTCAATTTCACTGAGATCAATTCAACTCAGAGGCACAGTAACCTTAGAGGACAGAGTAGCACAACAATAAATCTTACACAGAGAGCTTCCTATTTCTCCACAGTGGCTGTTGGTTTCAAACTGCTGGCATTTCGGTTATTGACCCAAGTCCTAACTCACTAGGCTACCAAGGCTCCAATGTTTAGAATGTTTGCCTCTCATCACTTCATTCAGGGAGGCAAATGGGGGCAGGTGCCAGCGAGGTGACTCTGGCACATGATGACCTCATGTGTGTCAGAGTAGAACTGTGCTTGGTAGGATGCTTAATGGCTGATTTTCCAGAAGTAGATTGCCAGGCCTTTCTTCCAAAGCACTTCTGAATGAACTCAAACTTCCAGCCTTTTGGTTCATAGGCACATTAACGGTATTCAGGATTCTTAGGTCAACTCATAGTGAATGAACTGATTTTGAGAGCTCAGTGAACCCACTGACATTAGATACAAGATTTAGGGAAAGGTTTACACATATGTGCACCTTTTTTATGTAGTTGGAAAGAAATGACATACTTTCAAAAAAATTCCTAAAAGAACAAAATCCAGAAGATTCAACTATAGACAATGCTTCAGTTATAGACAAGGCTTCGTGAATGTAGCCGTAGCAATAGCCTGGGAAGGGGGAATTTCCATAGTAACACTGAGAAGTATTGAACTTCCTTTACTAAAACCTTTCCATTTATGCTCCTGTCGGCACTAATATTTATAACGCCAATAATTTTAGGGCTTGAGAAAGATATACTCTGCTGGAAGAGGTCTTTGATATGTATTGACATAATGTTTTCTTGGTCTTCTTTGTAGGTCGAAAGTTTAAGAAGTTCAATAAAGTCCGAGTGATGAGAGCACTAGATGCTGTTGCCCTCCCTCAGCCAGTGGGCATGGCAAATGAAAGCCAGGCGCTGAGCCCGAGGATCACTTTTTCACCAAATCAAGAGATTCATTTGGTACCCCCACTGATCAACCTCTTAATGAGCATTGAACCAGATGTGGTCTATGCAGGACATGACAACACAAAGCCTGATACCTCCAGTTCTTTGCTGACCAGTCTTAATCAATTAGGCGAGAGGCAACTTCTTTCAGTAGTCAAGTGGTCTAAATCACTGCCAGGTAATAATCTCTCTCAGTGCTCTCTCCTCTCCTCTCCTCTTCTCTCTCTCTCTCTCTCTCTCTCTCTCTCTCTCTCTCTCTCTCTCTCTCTCTCTCTCTCTCTCTCACACACACTATAGCATGTAATAAAAAGTGACCGTTGTTTTGTATCTTGTTAAATAAAAAATTAAAACCAAATATATCTAATTATATAACAACCAAAATCCTATTCAGAATATATCCTCGCTTCACATCAGTACTATCCTAATCCTCCTTTATTTATTTTTCTAACATTTGATCAAGAATTGAACATATAATGCTGTTTAAGGCCCAACTTGATTCAATAGCTTTTCTAGAACATAAAATAATTATTTCCTAATTTGCCTTACTGTTTTTCTCTGTTATTATTCTACCTGGAGGGTTTGAAATAGAATGGATGAGTTGCTATTGAAAATTTAGCATTGCATGAAACAGAATGAAATACTATCTCCACTTTGTTGAATCATTAAAATGCATGTTGAGCAAGGGTAATAAAATTCCCTGTTCTATTGGAGATAGTGAAATTTAATAGAAAAGTCAAAATGCCTAGGTCTTTATTAACTTGACTATTGGTGAAAGGCTGTGACTGGGTAATAGAATTATTTCCTTTAAAAAGTCTTATTTTTAAAAACTCACCTTAAGGTAGTTATCAGACTTGATATATAATCATCAAGTAAAAATCTACTATAGCACTAATGACATTTTTCTGTTTAAAATTATTAGTATTTAGACACATGATTAACTTTTCTCCATTTTCCTATTATTTTAAAACTGATTTTTACTTCTATGATTAATGTTTTGTTATTGGCATTTTAGAATTTATTGTTGTTAAAAATATGCTAGCCTCAGCTGCAATCTTAGAAAATGATTGGTTATAATTAAAAATATAATGTATTTTCTTTTGGTAACAGTAAAATGAGCATTTAAATTGAAGTACTGGTATCTGGTACACTCTCAGTAAAAACAAGAGTTCATTTTTCCAATAAATTTAGCAACTTTTTTAATGTTGCAAAAATTTTAACTCATGTGTAATTAAACTAAAATTATGGCATCACTAACCTGTACATTCTGCTTCCATTCAGTGTACTGTAAGGGGAGCAGTGAGGTTAACATAAATCTCATGTGGTATGTGGTCTTAAAAGTCATATTCTGCACGCTCTGTATAGTGGAAGTGAAATGATCAGTGAACCAAAATGACTTTCAAAAGACTTGGAGGGGGTCGTATATAAAATAACATCATGTCATTCGCCACTCAAAACCTTTGCGTTGACTTTAACCCAGACGAAACTTATTCAATGACTCATTCATTAACTGTCGATTGCATCTCTATGGCATGAAAAACCTAATAATTAAGCCAGGGGTATTAAAAACAGAACCCAGGAGACTGGACCCATGGTATGAAAGCATTTGGGTGCAGCATATCCTGACATCTAGCCATTGCATTTGCACACAAGAGAAATTCAATTTACCATTCATTCATGTGTTATTGACCTGTGGAAGATGAACTTTAAAAACAAATTCAGAAGTCTTACTGATCAAGCAGAATGTCTGTTTATTCATGTATATGCAAATAGCTATACTAAACTACTAGGAAAACATCACAGGGCATCAGAGTCTCCCCCTCCCCCCTGCACAGTAGGAAAGAGTCTTTGGGAAGCCAGATTAAGATCACATGTAATGATAATTACAACAATGGTGATATTTGCATGAGGACCACTGGGCCTGGATCTAGAAATGCTCAGGAGAATTCTAATTGTTTTCCAGACCTTCTGCATTTCGTCTTTGTCTACATTCTTCCATTATCTTGAACCTATTATAATAATTGAATATTTTTATTGCTATAATAATACCGAAAAGCCCATGAGAGGCAGGCTTTCATGGGCTACCTTGTTTTACCTTATCTTTCAAATTTCCTGTCCCTGACAATTTTCTATCACTCTGTTAAGAATCCTTCCTCACAAAGAACCAGGAGTGGAGTATTTCTTTTTCTGACAGGTTTCTATTTTACACAGGTTCCAATTTCACAGGTCTTACAATATTTCAGAGAGATCCTTGTTTGTATTTAATGGACTTGCCATATCACAGGACACTTACCAACTATTTAAGGGTATATTTCATTAATATAGAAATTATTTTTATGTTTGCACCTATAATTTTTCAAAAATCACAAACCAAAGTCACTGCCAATGATTCTTTTCCAACTCATAGTGACCCTATAGGACACAGTAAAATGGTCTTTGTGAATTTCCGAGCCTATAACTCTGTACCAACTTTTAGTGGGCCTGGTGATTTCGAACTGCTGATCTTTTGGTTAGCAGCCCAACACATAACCACTATACCACCTGTAATTTTATTGAGAACTGTTTTCTTATTTGAAGGTCATAGCAAAATGGTAGGAGCCCTGGTGGTGTAGTGGTTACACATTGGGCTACAAACCACAGGTCAGCAGTTCGAAACTACCAGCCATTCTTTGGGAGGAAGACCAGGCTTTCCACTCCCATAATATTTGCAAAATTATAAAATAACCCACTCCCCCCCCCCCTGGAAAAAAGACCAAGACATCGTCTCTGTGCTTAGGAACATTCAATCCTATGAGAGATAAGATACCCCTCAACTATCTCACGGTGGTCAAGTCGATTCTAACTCACCAAAACAACCAGAGTAGAACTACTCCTTTGTGTGAGGCTGTCAATCTTTATGGGAAAGTGTAAATCAGCATGAGAAAGTGTAAATTTAGCATGCATCATATTTCTTAGTATAAGCAATGATTTACATTCTTTTCAACTGTAATGGTTCTCTAGTAATATCAAACATTTTATCATGGCCCCCAACATGATGGTATTTAAAACTCTTATTAGCTAATGAGTGAGAAAATATATTTGCACATATGGTTTTTCAGGCTGTAATCAGTACTTGTTCCTTTAGGATTTTATGACTAAATATCTAAAAAACAATTACTGCCTATGAAATTGTAGGAAGGCCAGTAGTATAAAGTAAATTTAGAAATTTAATTTAAACTGAAGTATAGTTAGAAAATCAAAAGTCTAGTAACTTTAGAAATCAAGTTAACAAGCACTCACTCCTGATTCAAAGTTACTTTGAAATATTCTTCATCTTATATGTCAGTATATTGCCGAAGGGCTGATGTGACAGAGGCTTGGAGGAAATGTATTTTTAATATAATTTTTGCCTTGATATTACCATCAATGGAGTAAAAATTCTATTCAAGGCTAAGCTTTGGTATTCTTCATTATTGTATTTTAAAATGCATACCTTACTTTTTCATTTCAGTTAGTCAAAATACTTGCGATCAACAATAAGCAATTAGTACAGTACTTTCACCTCAATTTCTAGCTTTGGAAGATGTTAACATGTCATTTGATGCAGTGACATCCATCTGACAAGGAATTTGCCTTTCTATCCCAAATCACACTACTGCTCCCAAGTAACGATGGGAACGAAATGAAAGTAGCCTATCCAGCTGCCGTGAAGTCCATTCGGAATCATGGTGTTCCTGTGTCTCAGTATAAACGGACTTCAAACGCTCATGGGGGCTTTTGGTTAGAGAGACATGATCATGAAATTTCCCCGTAATCATCTTGAAGCTCCCTCACAGAATTGTGCCACCAAGTTTCCATGGCTGTGACTTTTTGGAGGTCAATCTTCATTTCTTCCAAAATGACTTCAGGGAGGTCCATCATGCCAACCTTTCAGTTAGAAGCTCGGCAGTGAGCCCTTACGGCACCCGGTCCTCTGAAGTAGTTACACCCTAACCATCCCGTTGCTGTCCAGTCGATTGTGATTCCTGGCAACCGTGTAGGACAGAGTAGAACTGCCTTGTCTGTAGGTTTTTATGGGAGCAGCTTGCCACATCTTTCTACTGTGAGGGCAGCTAGTGGGTCTGAACTACCAACCTCTCAGTAAATAGCCTAGGGCTTTTCCTATTGCACCACTAAGACTATTGGAATGAAATTACCAAAAAACAACCCCACAGCTAGCTAGTAGTTGATTCTGACTGATAGTGATCTTATAGACAGAATAGAACTGTTCTTTAGAGTATCTGAAACTTCCAGTCTTTATGGGACAGACAGCCTCACTTTTCTCTCGGAGCAGCTAGTGTTTTTGAGCCACTGACCTTGTGATTGGTAGCCCAACTGTACAGCCACAGCTCCTTGGAGTAAAATCAGGCCTTGATGAATCCTTATGGGAGCTTTCAAAAACGACTACTTTAACATACCTTTCCATTGAATTTATTATTACTGATGTCACCAAAATGTTTCAGTTGTCAAAACGACCTACCTCCAGTAGAGACATAAGCTAGAAGATGCATTTAGGTGATGTTAAAACCAAGATGGAATATGAAAGTAGCCTGCCAGATTCTTTTCTTGGCCAGCTATTTAGGGAGTCTTTCTGCACTTGAATAAATCACATTTCTGAGAGACACGCAATAAAAACCAACTCCGTTGATTTATTTTCAATCATCTGACTTACAAAACAAAACAGGAAATAATTTAGTGACAGGCTACCAAGGATTTACTGAAGAGGAGCTAGTGGTAAAGCTTGTGAAATGGACCTTGGAACTAAGGTATCTCTAGAAGGTAAAATAAGCAAGCACCACAGATGTCCACATAGAATGCACTGCCATTCCTGAGCAGCACCACCATTGAAAATAAGGTCTAATCGTATCTATGGTTCTGGCACCAGCTCCAGAGAAGGACCTTAACAAGGGAGGGTATAGGATTGCCAAAGACACCATCATAGGTAAGTGAACTGACAGCAAGTAAGGACGACAACAACGGAAAGTTAGACAGCACAATTGAAAGTAGCCTTATGGAATAAAGTGAATCTTTAAATGACAAGGAGCACTCGTGGCATAGTGGGTAAGACACTGGGCTGCTAACCTCAACGTTGGTAGTTTAAAACCACCAACTGCCCCCTGGAAGAGAGATGAGAGTTAGCGTATCAGAAACCCACAGAGGGAGTTCTACTCTGCGCCATTAAGTCACTGTGAATGAGAGTTGACTTGATAGCAAGGAGTTGCCTTTTGTTTGTTTGCTTTTGAGAATTTAAATGACAACGCATTGATACTCATTAACAAATTCATTTCTGCTCTGGCATGACCTCTTTCTCTATTTGGGAGCCTTTGCTAGACTGCCTCCCATCCACACTCCAGTATACTTTGTCGTGCACACTTCGGTAACCTTTATGAGCATCGTTATGTGCTGATCTGCCTTATGGACCTATGAGTTGTGTTTTTTATGGGCCAGGGTTGTATTTTATGTATCATTGTATTCCCAACATTTATACACATTGCTTGGCACACAAAAATCCTTAGCAAATGGTGCTGACTGATGGGTGATGGGTAATGGGTTCAGTTAAAAAAAATATCAGAAATGTAAATTTAAGTTGTTAATTTCAAATAGCTTGCAAATTTACTGTCACTTCTTCACTTTTTAACTCTATTATTTATTGATTTCCTATTTTTTGTGAAACAGAGATTGAAAACTGTATATTGCCCTAATGTTTATGTTTATTCTCAAAATGTTTTTTTTAAGTTTTGGATACAATTAAGTGATTTTTAAAAATTAATTTTGTAGGTTTTCGAAACTTACATATTGATGACCAGATAACTCTCATCCAATATTCTTGG
The DNA here is from genome assembly GCF_050624435.1 of Tenrec ecaudatus. Taxonomy (NCBI): domain Eukaryota; kingdom Metazoa; phylum Chordata; class Mammalia; order Afrosoricida; family Tenrecidae; genus Tenrec; species Tenrec ecaudatus. The sequence goes on along the minus strand of NC_134533.1, from coordinate 98,060,803 downwards.
ATGAGTTTGATGGTGTTTGGGCTAGGATGGAGATCCTATAAACATGTCAGTGGGAAGATGCTGTATTTTGCACCTGATTTAATACTAAATGAGTAAGTAGTAATTTGACTTCTGGTTTTTTAAAAAATAATTATTATCTTAGGATTACATGCCAGAAAATCTTGAAAATTATACATCAATAGTGTCCTGAATATGCATTTAGAATCCTGTTCTAGCTTTGAATTCTTTAACTTTCTCAGGATTATCTCAATATGCAGTTTGATACGATGAATCAAAACTGGTTTGTTTTATTAGTAATTTGATGTATGGAGCCTTCTCTCTTTGCTTCATTATATAGTGTAGTTAAATCAAACCCCTTTAAACTTTAAATCACACCCCTTTTAAACTTTAAAAATGTATCAAGGAAAATATTTTAAAACAAAATTTAATAGATAGGTTATCAAATTAAAATGTCATATCTTGATACTAACAACAAAAATGAAATAACTTGTAAATACTTTTACTTGAAAGTATTGAATTGTCTTCAAAAATAAACTCATTTTTCTTCCTAGAGTAAAAATCAGCTTGGTGACTTCTTTTAATGTTTTAAGATAAATATTTTAACTTATATTTACATTTCTGTAAGTAATTTTATATAAATAACATTAGACTGAAAAAATCTCATAATTTCAACTGTTTCTATGACTGGTTTTGAATTCCATAACTTAAGAACTTATCCTGCATTATTCTGTTTTTTCCTACAATGACTTACATATGGTCCGGAATCGTCCATCCCTTATTCTGTAGCTCAAGAATGAAGCTGAAAAGAACAGCATCATGTATTAGATAGTATCAGAGACAGGATTCAATCCTCACTCTTCTGAGTAGAAATCTTTCTGTTCACGGATACTCGCTGGCATTGCAAGAACATTCCTAGCTTCATTTGAACTCATGTGGACATGACATAAATTTCCTCAACCTTCAGATTTTGTGTCAGACTTTGTCAGTTACATTATGCCATAGTTTTTCTCTTTCTTTTTTCTATGTCATCATATGTTTCCCCTAGTTCACAATATGTTCATGTTCTCTGAAATGGATCCTTTCTTCCATGATATTGTGCGCACGATTATGTGTTTTCACAGAAAAGATCATTAGTGAAGAAAACTTCCCCTGAGCACCTCTAAGTTCCACTTTCTCAACTCCAACAATTTTTACCCTGTCTCAGGTTAGACATTTAATATATAATAATGAATATGAAAAAATATTAATCTTAGTCAATGTGTACTCAGTATACTTTTCTAAATGTAAAACTTCCTAACTTCAAAAACAGTATTGTGAAGAAGTGTAAATGAGGAAAATTCCAACTATTAAGGTAGTTTATTAAAAAAGTAGCATTCCTTTCTAATAATGAGTTAAGGTACTTACCAAGGTTACAATTGCCAAATAAATAAGCTGGCTAAGGCACTGTTTTCTCTTCTTTCTGTTTCCTTTTCTTTTGTTTGTGTGTCTGGTACAAGACAGCGGATGAAAGAGTCATCGTTCTACTCATTGTGCCTGACCATGTGGCAGATCCCGCAGGAATTTGTCAAGCTTCAAGTCAGCCACGAAGAGTTTCTCTGTATGAAAGTGCTGCTACTTCTCAATACAAGTGAGTACGCATAACAGAATGCAAAGACGTGTGTTTCTAAGGTTTGGTTCACTAGGAAAGTCTCAATTACGTGACCATATGATTTACATAGGAAGCATGAATCTTACATTATAACTGCAAAGCATAACTATGTAATATATTATCCTACACATTAGTAAAATTACTTGATATTGTACCTGTCTTATAGTATTATGAGGCTATATATTCACCCAATCTTTCACTTTATTTCAGATAAAGCATGATCATATGACTTTTCACTTTGCCTAATAAGGTATTATGAACTAATTAATATTTTATAATCATGAACTATGTTTACTTCAATCCCACTCCCCAAAAGTATTTACTTAAAAAAATAACAATTTTGTTTGCTAACCTCATCATACTGACTTGATGACAAAAGGCTTGTCCCCAGTGTGTCTATCATAGAAAATAAGCATAAAGTGTAGTAACTTGTTGGAATAGTTTATCATTCATTTCCCAGTGCAGTGTATTAGCAAAGGGAAAAGGGGATTCTATCCATCTAATAGTTCTGCTTTTTTGTTGTGGCTTCAAGTTCTCCATTGGCTCTATCTGGAAGATGAACACCAAGTAAGCAATTCAAAACCACTCCTCAAGAGAGAATTGAGGCTGTCTGCTCTCATGCAGAGTTCTACTCTCAGACACCCAGGGCAGTTCTGGTCTATCCAATATGACCTCTATGAGTCAAAATTGATTCAGTGCATTGTTTTTGCCCCCCCCACAATTCTTGAATATAAGCAAACAACCAAGTATTGCTGGATGTTGAAGGGACATCTTTGACATCAAACATAAAGACAAAAAAAAAAAAAGAGGAAACAGAGACCATGAAAGGAATGGAAACAGTATATATCTACAGGGGCAATGTAAGTTGGTATTAACTCAATGACAGTGATTTTTATCTATTTATGTTTCATTATCTCTAAATATCTATTTTTATATCTATATCCTTGACAACACACTGATTAAATTCTTAGCTGCTAACCAAGAGTTCAATGGTTCAAACCCACCAGCTACTCCGTGGGAGAACGATGTGGCTGTTGAGGAATGTGGCTTCTGTGTAATCTGTAAATAGCATTAGAAACCCTCTGGGGGAGTTCCACTTTGTCCTGTCGGGTCAAGAGAAGTCATAGTTAACTCAAAGACGATGAATTCACACACACACGCATGGAGGTACCCAAAATAAAAGGGAATTTTTTTTCAATGCTATATTTATTTTTTCATAAAACAACCTTATCCTCTTCAAAATACTCTCCATTACGCTTAATACATTTGTCAAATCTGTGATTCCATTCTTGGAAACATTTTTCCAACTCATGTTTGGATAGCCAACAGCACCTGCCTCATTTTTCTTCTTCACCTCTTCTATGTCATCAAATCGCTGTCTTTTCATAGCCCTCTTCACTTGGGTAAACAAAACGAAGTCACACAGAGCGAGGTCAGGTGAGTCAGATGTATGGGGCAAGAGAGGCATTCTGTTTTTTGCCAAACACTGGTGCACTTAGATGGTCTCATGAGCAGTTGCACTTTCCTGGTGGCAAAACCAGTCCCCCTGTCTTCCACATCAGGCCTTTTTGCCGCACAGTTACACAATTTTTTCAGAACCTCTAAATAGAAAGCACGATGAATGGTCTGACCTGGTGAAACAAACTCCAAATGCACTACAAGTTGACATTTTCATCCATTCCATAAATTGACGGACGTGTCATCAATCTACATTTCACTTTTTTAGAAATGAGCAAACTACTCCTCCACTTGAGTTTTTCCCACGGCGCTGCCCTTGTAAGCTGTGTTCAACCTCACAACAGTTTATGCAGCATTTTACCTGAGCAGGGAAAAAAAATTTCACAGCTGCACGCTGTTCTCTTAAATCAGCCATCACACACACAAAAAAGGCTTGAGTGGAACTGCTTTTATAGAAAAACCCATTGTGACCAGAGTGAACCTTCTCAGGTGATTCCACTGGGTGTGGTAACTCAGAGCAAGTTACTAGATGTTCACCTAGTGGGAAAAATGTGTATTATAGAAAAGTTCCATTCTGCCAGTACAATTCCAGTTTGGGGGACATACCTCCTTGTATAAATGATCTCTCTATAAAATTCCTCCTTAGAAAGAAAAGACTAAATATTGCGTCCAAAAAAGAAAAGGATGCAATTTTTAAAAGATTCGTACATTAAAACAAAAAGAACTCTTAGAAATTAAAAAAGAAGAAAGCAGAATTTTCAAGTCATTTGAGACATTGCAATGCTAAGCTGGAAAATATCCCATAAAATAGCGATAACAACATTAAAAAATGTAGGAAATTAGAGTCAAATATCAAGCCCAAGACTCAAGTGTAGGCGGTATAAAATGAGAAAACACCCAACCACATAAAAGAACTGATGAAGGAAACAATTCAAGAAAACGTTTGGAATCAAACATTATCTCGTGTATTTTAGAGGCATGCCAGTGTTGGGAGAGGGGTGGTGGTTCAGGAAAATCCCTGCCGTCTGTGTAGGAACCGTAGTCCCTCCCACGCAGCCATCATTCTTCTGTGTCACTGTGATGCTGAGTAGGTCCTGGCAGAGCTGCTAAACTCCGACAGACTAGGCAGAAGACTCTAGCAGTCTGCTCCAGAAAATCAGCCAAGATCTGAGAATCAGCCATGCCTCAGGTCTTCATGCATGCAGCAATTTGATGACAGCTAACGAGAACCACAGTTATGTCTCACGCGTTTTACCTCCTATGACCCTAACGATAAGTTGGTCATGAAAAGTGTCGCCCAGAGAAGTTAATTTCACTGTTCCACGATTGCATATCCAGTAAGTGATGAACCTAGATGTAACCATGTAATGAAACTTGAAACAGAAATGAGGATTACAAGTATTGGGAAGGGAAAATTAAAATACTATTTGAAAATAATAATATATATCAAGAAAACCAGAGATAATCAATCAAAAACTGCTAGAATTGAGGATAACCAAGTGGCTAGCAGTACAGAAAAATTTTCAACACCTGTAGTTCCCTACTCAATGTTATAACAGAAAAAGCTAAATTATCCAGGACTAATCTTAATGGGAAACATTTTAGGCTCAGATGAAGAAAATGAAAATTTAGTGGTAATTTTTTAAAAGACAGAAAATTTATTCCTAAAATTCATTTGTAAAGACAAATAGAAAACAAAATCACCCATCATTTATAACAGGATTAATTAATGAAGAGGTCATGTACTACTCTCTCTCTCTTTAAATCATTGTATTGGGGGCTTGTGCAGCCCTTATCACAGTCTATACGTACATCTATGGTGTCAAGCACATTTGAACATAGGTTGTCATCATTTTCAAAACATTTCCTGTTTACGTGAGCCCTCGGCACCAGCTCATTTCCTCCTTCCTACCTTCTCCTTCCCTCATAAACCCTTGATAATTTATCTTTTTTTCCTTGTCTTACATTTACCACTGTTTCCCTTCACCCATTTTTCTGTTGTCCGTCCCCCTGGAAGAAGGTTATATGAAGATCATTGTAATCAGTTCCCCTTGGCTCCCCCTACCTTCTCCTTCCCTTCCCGGTATCACCTCTGCACTAGTCTATCTTGAAATGTATCAGAATGTTGTGATAATGCCATACTAATGGCACTAGAAGATACATACATACCAGTAATACAAGGTCCAGAAAACAACTTTTGTGTACATAGGATTTGGTATATTCATTCTGTTCAATAGACGTAGACGGGAGCAATATTATGTATTTATTTGTAGGGATAGAGTTGCAGACATATTAGAAAATGATAGCATAGTCCATACAATAAATGTGGAATCATTGAGGAAGGAAATAATTAACGTTAGATATTGATATTGGCTAGTATTAGAGAAAGATAATCTATTTAAACCTTTACCTTTTATTGTACATTTATGTAAACCAACCAAAGAGTTCATTGTAAAAGTGAAGCCATAAAAATTGAAATAAAATGAATATTTTACTTAATTTCTTCATTGAAATTATACACATTAAATATTAAATTAATAGTTCATTTGCAAATGTCTACATATAAAGCCTATGTAGTATTTTTGAAAATTGGAGACAAATACTCCAAAATACTTTAAACATTAATATTTAAATGGAATTCTTACATACTATTCCAGTTCAATGGAATTTTTATACTTCATTATCCAAACCAGAACCCAAGGTCATTGCTGTGGAGCCATTTCCAACCCCAGCAATGCTACAGGACAGAGCAGAAGTGACATGGAAGGTTCCCAAGACCTGGAATCCCAAGGGGAGTAGAAAGCCTCATCTTTCTCCCACAGTTCTAGAGTTAGCGTGTTGTTGTTAGGGGCTATTGAGTAGGCTTTGACTCATGGCAGCCTGAGTCACTGAAGCATGCACTGCATCCGTCCATCTTGTTGAGGGCCTGCCAATTTTTTGCTGTCCTTCCACTTCTACAAAATATGATGCCCTTCTCTAGGGACTGGTCTCTCGTGACAATATGTCCCAAATATGCAAGACAAAGTCTTTCCGTCCTTGCCTGTAAGGAGTACGCTGGCCTTCCTTTGTACAGCACTAGCACAGATTTATTACCTTTTTATTGGTATACTTTTTAGCATTCATTTGGATTATGGAGAAGCTTTTAATCATCATGAAAATGATTTAAGAAGTCAGAGCTTGCATAGTCACCAATACTGTTGCTCAATTAGGATTTAAAAAGAACTTCTTAGATTACATAACCACCCCAATAACATAGTTCTGATTAGGGTAGTCTGTGGAATTTTCATAATCCTCAGAGTACTAATACCATAACTTGAAAATCGAGGTATTGTTAGAAGTTGAACTTCAAGGATCGTGGAGTCCACTTTGAAACAGAGTCGATAACAGAATACAGACTGAAAAAAAATTTTAAGTTCATGAGAGAGGCAGACCTTAAATATATCATGTATTCCTTTAAGAATTTATCTCATCAATTCTGGAGGGAGGGATAAGTGTGATGTTTGTATACCAAAATTCCAAAGACCCAAATCTTTCCAGGTACCCCCCTGTGGTCCTCCTAACCCACTCCTGCTTTAGTGACCAGTTCTGTATCTCTAGTCCAGGACTGGGAGCATGTTTAAACTCTCCTGGTGCCATCCCAGCAGTAACCAGTGTGTTAAAGGAAATCAGTCTGGCTCTACAGGCAGGTAGAGTCAGATATTCAGCCCATCTTTGCTTTGTGGATCAATGTTTAGATCCCATTCAATCTCTAACCTCAGCCTATAAAAATAGCTACGAGGAAGGTATCTACTGATAAAAGTTGACCTTCAGATTTTACGAAATGATTGAAGCTGCCTTTTAAAATTGTGTACCACATTCACAGAAACAAAATGACGTGCCTAGGATGCTTTTTATTCATTGCGACCATTTGATTAGTGATCTTCAAAATGAGTCACTAACAAAAGAATCTTATTTTAAGGAATATCATGTCTTCAAAGAAGAGTAAAATAGTGCCTCTCTTCCTAGACCAAGTTCGAAATAAGAAAAAGTATTAAGGCATGTGAAGTTAAAAATGATCACCATTGTTAATGGTAAATCTGAGCTGAAGACAAGCCTTCTATCTGTGATCATTGCACTTCCTAATATCGAGCCCCAATCATGGGCAAGGCAAAGGAGAACATGTGTTCCCTCCTAACAACTTGCTCGCAAAAGAAAGGGAAGCAGAAAATGGCCTAGAATTGTCATTACCTTCCAAACACACTAAATTAGACTAGATCATTCTTCCCCTAACCCTCATAGTTTGGAATTCCACATATGAAAATATTTAGAAAATATGTTTTCCTTTTTCATCCAAGTATTTGTTAAGAAGAGAAAAAGGAAACCATCCTCCGTGCAGGTAGAAATTAAAGTAGGCAATTGTTTGCAACAGGAATGTAGCATAGTACCAGATTATCTTTTGAGCAAGTACTAAGGCAAAGGATAGCTCATTGATACAGCTCTACAATAAGTATGCCAAAGTGTTGTTTTTAGTTACCGTTTATTCCATTCATGGCCTTCTTTCCAGTTAACTAGGAATACACACGATCTAATGCTATCAGTCACACTGCCTCTTTCCTATGAAGGTGCTTAGAGTTTATATCAAAATAAGTCATTGTTTTGTTTTCTTTTGTTACATTGTTTTTGCTCTGTCTTGTTTTTGTGTATATTATTACCTCTGCAGGTCTGTCTAGATAGGATAGACTGAATAAACAAACTGGAGGAGAAAACAGTGGGACTGATGGTTCTGGGGGGCCATGGGAGAGGGGGAAGTGGGGGAAAGGAAGTGGTGTTAACACACCTAGGGACAAGGGAACAACAAGTGATCCAAAATCAGTGATGAGGGTGTAGGAGGCCTGGTAGGGCTTGATCAAGGACAATGTAACCAAGAGGAATTCCTAAAACCCAAATAAAGGCTGAACATGATAGTGGGACAAGAGGAAAGTAAAAGGCAATAGAGGAAGAAACTCAGAGGCAAAGGACATTTATAGAGGTCTACATACAGGCAATTTTTACATATGACAGTAGGGAAATAGATCTATGGGCATATATTTGTAGGTTTAGTGTTAACATAGCAGATAGACATTGGACTTCTACTTTAGTATGTCCTCAATGCAAGAACACTTTGTTCTATTAAACTGGCATTCTATAATGCTTACCTTTCCTACATGATAGCTGAAGACAAAGCCAGGTGCATAAGCAAATGTGGTGAAGAAAGCTGTGGTGCCCGGCTACCAAAAGACATAGCATCTGGGGTCTTAAAAGCTTGAAGATAAACAAGCAGCCATCTAGCTGAGAAGCAACAAAGCCCAAATGGAAGAAGCACACCAGCCTTTGTGATCACAAGGTGTCAAAGCGATATGGTATCAGGCATCAAAGAACAAAAAAAAATAATATCATTGTGAATGAGGGGGAGTGTGGAGTAGGGACGCAAAGCCCATGTGTGGTCAACTGGACATCCCCTTACAGAAGGGTCACGAGGAGGAGAGGAGCTAGTCAGGGTGCAGTGTAGCAACAATGAATCATCCATCTTTCCTCTAGTTTTTTAATGCCTCCTCCCTCCAACACTATCATGATCCCAATTCTACCTTACAAATATGACTAGACCAGAGGATGTACACTGGGGAACTGGAAAAAGGGTTTCCAGGACAGATGACCCCTCAGGACCAATGGTGAGAGTGGCGATACCAGGAAGGTGGAGGCAAGGTGGAGTAGAAAGGGGGAACCGATTACAAGGATCTACATATAACCCCCTTCCTGGGGAACGGATAGCAGAAAAGTCAGTAAAGGGAGACATCAGACAGTATAAGACATGACAAAATAATAATAATTTTAAATTATCAAGGGTTCATGAGGGAGTAGGGTCAGGGAGGGAGGGGAAATAACAAGGAACTGATACCAAGGGCTCAAGTAGAAAGCAAATATTTTGCGAATGATGATGGCAACAAATGTACAAATGTGCTTGACACGATGGATGTATGGATTGTGATAAGAGTTGTACGAGCTCCCAATAAAGTGATTTTTTAAGACAAAGAAATCATCATTTGATAGCTGCAAATTTAAGTGTCTGTTAAACTGGTACAAGTGTGCGGTACTCTCCTGATTTTAAACTGAGCTGTCTCATGTAATTGTTTGGTTACAGTCCCTCTGGAAGGACTGAGAAGTCAGAACCAGTTTGAAGAGATGAGGTCAAGCTACATTCGAGAACTCATCAAGGCCATTGGGTTGAGACAAAAAGGAGTTGTGTCCAGCTCACAGCGTTTCTATCAGCTTACAAAACTGCTCGACAATTTGCATGATGTAAGTATTTTCCGATCCACAATATCAGTGATTAGACTCTTAATTTCTAAAATTTTAAAAATATTCTTCCTAAATTTTAATTTTATGGACTTCCAAATTCAGAATTGTAGTCATGTTTTACTAGAACATATGTATCACAGTGCTTTAAGTTGACTTCTTTTCACTTTTAATGTAGGTTATCCTTTTACTAATATCAGCATAATGTGACGATTATTAGTATTTGCATAATTTTAATGATTGATGACAAGGGTGATATGTTTTTCTGTTTGTGCTTGTTCTCAAATACCTAAAGTTAGAGGAAATTTTAGAAATACATGAAAAACAAAGATACACATGAGAAAAATAAGACTCATCATTTTGGATGGAATTATGTTAGTCATGTTGCGATGGACAGTGGAACCATATAAAGAAAATGTTAAATTTGCATGTTTTTCAAATTTTTACTATTGAGGGTTTATCTTAAGAAATAATTATGGAAGTAGTTAAGATATACATGCAAGGATGCTTACCATCACTACTTTTAATAGAGGGAGAAATACCTAGAAATACTAATATTAGGGCTAATTTAATAAAGTAAGTTGCTAAGACAAGTTATATGCAATACAAACTTTATTGCTGCTATGTTGAAAAAAATACTAAAATGACAACAAAGGAATATTTTTTTAAAAAAACAAGTATATCCACTCACCATAATAAGAAGAATTGAAGATTAACAGAAAAGAGATGTCAACAAAGTTGAGAAAACAGAGAAACATGTAGAAAGAGTATGTAGACACACATATATATATATATTTTTTTTTTTGCATGATGCCTTATACCTGGTCCCTTTGGCACCTCATGATCACACTGGCTGGTGTGCTTCGTCCATGTGGGCCTTTTTGCTTCTGAGCTAGATGGCCGCTTGTTCACCTTCAAGCCTTTAAGACCCCAGACACTATCTCTTTTGATAGCCGGGCACCATCAGCTTTCTTCACCACATTTGCTTATGCACCCATTTGTCTTCAGCGATCCTATCATGGAGGTGTGCAGTCAATGATATGATTTTTTTTGTTCTTTGATGCCTGATAACTGATCCCTTCGGGACCACTTGATCACACAGGCTGGTGTGTTCTTCCATGTGGACTTTGTTGCTTCTGAGCTAGATGGCCGCTTGTTTATCTTCAAGCCTTTAAGACCCCAGTCACTATCTCTTTTGATAGCCGGGCACCATCAGCTTTCTTCACCACATTTACTTGTTCACCCACTTTGGCTCCAGCCGTTGTGTCGGGAGAGTGAGCATCATAGAGTTCCAATTTAATAAAAGAAAGTATTCATGCATTGAGGGAGTGTTTGAGTAGAGGCCCAAGGTCCTTCCGCCACCTTAATGCTTAACCTATAAATATAGACACATCGATCTATTTCCCCATCCTCCTATATATATTTGCATGTACATGTCTTTGTCTAGACCTTCATAAATGCCCTTTGACTCCTAGCTCTTTCCTCCATCTCCCTTGACTTTCCTCCTGCCCTACTACCATGCTTCGTCGCCACCTGGGCTAGAGTATACCTCTTCTCTACGCAACCTTACACTTGATCATTCCCCACCAGGCCTGCCATTCCCCCCTCTCTACCATTTGGGGTCCCATGTTGTTCACTTGTCCCTGGGTTTGTTAACCCCACTTCCATACCCCCCTTACCCCCCCCACCCAAAGTCCCCCCGGAACTGTCGGTCCCATTGTTTTTCCTCCAGATAGTTCATCCAGCCTGTCCTATTCAGACAGCCCTGTGGAGTCACTAACGCACAAAAAGAAGACAGAGGAAAACAAAGCAATAGTATACAACCAGACAACAAAGCAACAAAAACAAACCACTGACAAAGAACAAAACAGAGCACTTCACAAGAGAAAAGCTTGTAGTTAGTTCAGGGATCGTTTGCTGGCCCTTAGGTGCGTTTTCCAGTCCAGTCTGTTAGGGCACCACGCCCTGGCCCCAAAGTCCACTTTCAGCATTCCCTGGGGTCCTTGCCACTCCATTCCCTTGCTGTTCCACTGCACTCCCCCAGTGCTTTGCCTTGGTGTGGTGGGATCAGGTCAGGTGCAATTCCCACACTGTGTCTCCGGTGCTGTCCCCTGTATCGCCCTTAGTCACTGAGGGGCATCATTTCTCACAGTGGGGCCAGCCATGTTGTGTATATGTATATATATGTGTGTGTGTATGTGTATGTATATGGGTGTATATGTATGTGTGTATATATATATATATATATATATATATATATATATATATATATATATATATACCATATTGAATGGAGGGGGAAGTGCAGAGTGGAGACCCAAGGCCCAAGTGTCGGCCACTGGAGATCCCCTCATAGAGGGGTTCAGGAGAGGAGATGGGTCAATTAGGGTGCGTGGTAGTAACGATGAAGAACACAGCTTTCCCCCAGATCCTGGATGCTTCCTCCCCCCAACTACCATCATCCGAATTCTACCTTGCAGGGCTGGATAGGGCAGAGGTTGTACACTGGTACATATGAGGGCTGGAGGCACAGGGAATCCAGGGTGGATGATACCTTCAGGACCAAGGGTGTGAGGGACGATGCTGGGAGAGTGGAGGGTGAGTGGGTTCGAAAGGGGGAACTGATTACAAGGACCCACATGTGACCTCCTTCCTGCGAGAGGGATGGCAGGGAAGGGGGGGGGGGAAGAGAGACTCTGGATAGGGAAAGATATGACAAAATAACGATGTATAAATTACCAAGGGCATATGAGGGAGGGGGGAGTGGGGAGGGAGGGAAAAAAAAAGAGGATCTGATGCAAAGGGCTTAAGTGGAGAGCAAATGCTTTGAGAATGATTGGGGCAGGGAATGTATGGATATGCTTTATACAATTGATGTATGTATGTATGGATTGTGATAAGAGTTGTATGAGTCCCTTATAAAATGTAAAAAAAGAAAAAAAAAAAGTATGTAGACAGCATTCGAGAAAGCAGACTGGTACAACTGTGAGGACCACACAAGACTGGGCTCCATTTCATCCTGCTGTGCCCAGGGTGACTGGGAGTTGGAATTAACTTAGTGGCATCGTCATCATCAACAACAACAACAACAACAGAGATGCCTTATCATAAAATATGAGGCATGAACATTGTAAGCTAGCTATTTAGAGAATGGAAGAGTAGAAACGTTGGAGGCTATGTGATAGGAGAACCCAGCCTTCCTTTTTCTTAGTAGAAACCAAATAGTGTCAAATACTTGAAAATTAAAAATTATTTGAAATCTAGACACTAAAAGGAAAAGATACGAGCTTAACATGCCTGGGGAACGGGATCAAGAAGGAAGATCAGCAAACGTCTGCGGTTAGTTCTAGCCGTGGTTGCTGTGAGGGTGTGGCTGTGGTGTAAGTCAGTGTATCCCAGAGTGGGTGCCACCACCCTGTTGAGGTGCTGGAGTGACCCATGAGGTGCCTGCCGCAGAAACAGATGCGTACGCTTAACTGGATTTTGGGTTATAGGACAGAAAGGTTTGACTGTACAAGGGGGCACTGAGCAATATTTTTCAGAAAAAGAAAAATATCTGTAGGTAAAATAAATTTGGGAACCTGTGTTATAAGTCTTGCTGTATAATTTCACTTTGAAAAGTATGTACATGAATTAGTTTGATAAAAGCAAGTGTTTGATTCAAAGTTAAATATCTTGTTTTTGTTGGCGTGGTGAAAAAGCCATATTAGCAGCTTGAATTTATAAAGCAATTGCATTTTGGAAATCTGTATGTAAGGGAACTTTGTGAAGCCCCTTGTATCAGTGTGAGTGTGTTTTTTGTATACTTGGTTGTGCCTGCCTACATGTATTCTCTACTCTCCTGGGTAGAGTATGAATGTTTCACTTCTTGAAAACTTTCCTTACCATTTAAATATACCATGAATATTGTTCTAGGTAGTGGAGAGCAGTATTTTCTGGTAAGAAGAAAATATCTGCCATGTTTGAATAGCATATGAATTTAATCTTCTTTAAAAGAATCATTTTACTGGGGCTCTTACAGCTTTTAAAACAATCCATACATCAACAGTCTCAAGCACACTTGTACATATATTGCCATCATCATTTTCAAAACATTTTCTTTTTACTCGAGCCCTTGGTATCAGAATTTAATCTTTTTCTCACCTATTTCTTACCTATTCATTAAACCCACAGCTTGTCAAACAACTTCATTTATACTGCTTGAATACATTTATCCAGTCTCGGGCGCTGAGTGTTGAATTTCCAGAAATGATGTCTGAAGTTATTGCTGCACAGTTACCCAAGATCTTGGCAGGGATGGTGAAACCTCTTCTCTTTCATAAAAAGTGAATGTCACTTGTTTTCTTTTATAAAAATTTAACTGTGTGGAATGTCTTTATGTTGCTGTTGTCAATATTATGAGATCTCTGTTTTTACAATATTCTGCTGAAAGCCTTACATTTATAACATATCATATAATATAGATTCAGAGAATAATTGTGAGGTTCTAATTTTCCTTTGTGAAGTATACTTAGAATTTTAAATGTGTTTTTCTGTACTTGTGTTTTCTTTAAGAGTTTATCAGATTGAAAAAGTACTAAAATTGATTGCTAAACTAAACTGAATCATATCCATGTTATTCCATATCATTTAGGTGAGCATTTTTAATTTCTGAATCTGAAAAATCTAGAGAAACGTTGTTGCGCACAAGAATAAGAAGCTTGTGCTGCTTCGAGGTAGGTCCCTTTGTCAATATGATTCTATTTCCAAAAAGGGACCTATAAGCAGTATGCAAAAGAGTTTGAGTGTATATATATTTTTTTTGAGGAAAAGATTAATAACCTTCATCAGATTTTCAAATGGACTATTAATAAAAAGAGGGAAAGAGAAATATATTTTTAAGAACTATTGATGTGTTTCTCCAACTAGGAATCACAGCTCTCTTATCTGAAGACTGCCTTCCAGATTGGAAACACACATCTCTAAGGGGATGATTAAATACAAATATATCATTGTGACAAGAGTATTATGGATTTTGTACTATTTTACTAGCCTTTTAATTGAAGTGGCAGGGGGGGTTGTCTAATCAGTCATAGTGAATGGTATTCTGAAGGTAGAGGACTCTCTAGAGCAGAGGTTCTCAAACAACGGCCCGCGGGCCACATGTGGCCCGCCCAGTGTTTAGCCCCATTTAGTTTTTTACTTCAAAATAAGATATGTGCAGTGTGCATCAGAATTTGCTCATAATTTTTTTTAAAAACTATAGTCCGGCCCTCCAACGTGTCTGAGGGACAGTGAAATGGCCCCTTTTTAAAAAGTTTGAGAACCCCTGCTCTAGAGAAACAACTCCAGCCTTTACTAGCTGTTGTGTATGAAAAGCAACCTGACCTCACTGAACTCTTGTTTCTTCACCTTTAAAAATGGAATAATATTTTTTCTTCTAAACCCTCCTCTTAGTCAGAGTTTCTTCTCTACAACTTCTCCAATAAAATATTAAAGAGTGGAGAAGGGGAAAAGGAGGACGGGAAAAAGGATATTATTCTTTTTCTATGCCTCACAGAGTTAATAAAGTTATTTTTCAGTGAGGCATAATTGATGCATCTCAGGTGGAAATGTTTGAGTGCCTTTGTTCCGTTTCTAGAACGGATGCTACAGGAAATTAGATGCTGGTTTGAATCAACATATCCAATCACAATAACTGCACATCACCCTTACATTTTCTATTATTGTGTGAACTGAAAACATTTCTTTAGACCACAGACAATAGCTCTCTTCTGAAGTCTCAGGAGATCCTCTCTTTGAAACCGCACGCATCGGGAAGCAGCAAGTTCATCCCACTCTTTCCATAGTAGAAACTGATGCAAGCACAGCATTGCCAAGGAAACCTACCGTTGATTTCCTTTCCAGATAAGAGGAGTTAAGCAGTGCTAGGCATTTATGTGTTACTTGTCATCTTTATGCAGGCAGATCACCAGGTTTTTTGCCCGCAGGGCAGCTAGTGGGTTCCAAATATCCACCTTTCAGTTAGCAGCCAGACCCTTACCCGCTGTGCCACGTGGGCTGCTTTTGAACTCTCATACGCCATTGCTCTCAAGTCAAGTCTCACACATCAGGACCACCTAGGTTGGAGAAGAACTGGCCCCTCGGGTTTCCAAGGTGATGATCTTTCCTGCAGAAGGCAGCCATCTCCAGTGGAGCTGGTGGTAGATTTGCACCGTGCCTTACACTGAGTGCCACCAGGACTCCTTGGAGGAAAAGCAAACAGCGATGTAAAAACACTTTTTTAAAGGTGTTTGAGTTGGTTATATCCACGAGGCAAGTATAATAGGTGATAACACATAGTCATGCACATATTTAACATGAGTCTAACCAAAGTATTCGATATAGTCTCAAGATATGTTTAAAAAGTCTCTTTCTTAGCATGCTTGTCTACATCTTTTTTCTTTGAATGTGTGTCCATTGAAGTAGATCCCTGCCTAGTCTTAAGTTCCTCAGTGTCTACACACACACACACACACACACACACACACACACACAAACCTTTCCCTCGTCCACACACCATCGCTCAAAACTCCCTGCTTTCTAGCTGATTCCAATTCGGTGCCATCATTAAGACCGTGTAGAACTGTCCCTGTGGATTTCCGAGTGGCTGGCGGTTTCTCGCTACTGGCCTTGCAGTACCTGTACCCTAGTATGCCACCAGGCTGCACATGCTAGATGGATGTAGTGTTCTGAAAGGGGTCTAATCACGTCATTTCCTCTCTTTAACGGATATCAATCATTCGTTATAGTGATTCTCCTCTGCAACTGTACATTACAACTTCCGGGGAGATTATCATTGAATTGGTTCGCTGTCTTTTCCTATGCTGACACATAGCAGGTACTCCGTTCTTTTCAGGCATCAAGAAGTGTAACTTCACCTCTTTGTTCTCCACAATCGTGTGTTTATATTTTGTTCCAGCCATGCACTGATTTTCACCATCAGTTTTCTGCCTGAATTCCTTCCTTTGCTTTCACTCCAACTCTTAGTTCAACCTTCAAAACTCAACTTAAACATAATGTCTGTAAAACCTTATCCTGGGTCCTCTAAGCAAAGGTTTTCTTCCTTCTTGGACTCACCTGGCATTTTATGCAACCTGCTTAGAGCAGCACATTGTCCTACAATTCTGACTCTTCAAGGAGGGGAGGCTTTGTGAGGTGAGACAGGACATGTTTGTTGCTTGTAGGTGGAATGCCTGTTTCCTGTCGGCAACATCCATAGATCTCTAGTCTTCTTTGGGTCTGTCACTCCATAGTCTCTTCTCATGACTTTGTCCCTTTACCTTTCTTGCTCCCTTATCGCCATCTCTTCACGTATCACTTTGCCCCTTTTAAATTGACTGCCTCACTTCCACTGTATGAGATCTCTTCCTGTATTGACTTAAGACTAACAATTATTCTTTATTTATTAAGTGTAACTTTTTGTACCCTGTTTTACATTTGAAAATGTATTGAATGGAGTACTAATTATTTTCATGAAAACATCCACATATTGAATTAATTCTTAGGGTTAAGTAACCCTAATTGTTTTGTATTATAGATGTCAATAGAAATATTTCCCTCATTTATTACTTCATTCAACAAATGAATTGCCCACCTTTATAAGGAAATGGGCTAATTCTTTAGAAAGACTGTGGAGTTGAAGGGGTACTGTATCTCAGGAAAGGTATAGTCTAGTAGGAGGTAGAAAATCAAAGCTCCTGGAAAGAGGGGGCAGTCAAATATTTGTTGACTGTATGAGTGGAAATATGATTCGGATTTGATAGGCGTAACCTATTCCAATCTTTTTTGAGTAAAATGCAGCACAGCGTGAAATACTAACTTTAAAATAAATATGAAATTGCTCCATCATTAAGTCAGGGGTCAGTAACTCATTTGCACTAGCCCAGCATCCACATGTGTTTATTGATTGGACTATCTTTTATCACAACAAATGTCATCCTAATAAAAGAACTGCAATTTAAGGAATTCAGTGTTTGTAGGAGTTATACCTCCCAGACTGGATTATGTGACATAAGTCAATGTATATTCTTGTGTCAAAACAAAATTGCATAAAACTTTAGTCTCAAGAAGTGGGCACAGAGAACTGTCGAATGAGGTGGTCATTATGTAATCAGATTCTTGGTACTCTGATTTAAAATTTTTTTACTGAAACATATCCTTTTCTATCACCAAAGATTTAATTCCCAAGATATTTTTTGTTTTTTTAAAAACATCCTGAGTCAGGGAGCACAGTTGTTTTGTTGTGGTGGTGGCTGTTTTACGGCCTCATAAAAATGTCTGCTATTCCTGATGTTGGTTGTGACCCACAATGTCTAAACACTAGTAATTAATATTTAAGGCTAAGCTTTCAAAATAAAATAAAACAAAATAACTTTTAAAAGAGAATGTAACATCACCAAATGGAAAATATCTAACATCTAAATCTTTTGTCTACTGATTTCTACATACCGGTGTCTTCATCCCTACATAGTTGTCACAACCTCCATCTTCATGTTTACACGTCACGTTATTTCTAGCAGGTCTGTGATGAAAATAAATCATAAGACAGGCTATATATCTGAAAATACTTGAAGGATACAGTTGTTAATTTTGAAAAAGATGAATGAAATTATTTCCCTTTAAAAATTTTAAGAAGCCATTGAAGTGTGAAGCTGATACTTCCAGTATCAGTTAATAAGTATTAAAAATTTGACAGTCTTTAATATTTAAAAACATGACATTTTTGTTAAGCAGCATCATAATTTAGATATTACCAACAGTCACATTTGACATTGACAGTACTTATTAGTACATAGAGAATATGAAAATATCTCCAATATGTTTCCCATTCAAAGCCATACCTTCATCATGGTCATGCATAGATTGTCAGCATACGGTTCTCAGGTGAGACTTCCTTCTTCTGTAAAGAGCTGCAGCCTCCTAAGGTAGTTCTGCCCTGCTCAATAGGGGTGCTGTGAGTCAGGGTCGACTTGATGGCAATGAACTTTCTGTGAGTTCTTGGGGAGGGATACATAAAGAGCTTCAAAAGGTTTTGAAAAATAAGATTAAAACATCATGGAATTTTTCCACTAACTTTTTAATCCCCATAACCTCTAGGGTGGGGACTTTTAAAAGATCTCACATAGGCCTGTGTCCCAAATCGCTACCTCTTGCTAGTAGCATGAGCTTCGGGTTTGGGGGGGAATCACTTTATGATTAAATGTGCCTTTATCAGTCATTTTACAATGAGGAGAATGGAAATGAAGTATTCAGGTATTCAGAAAGTGTAGCTGCTATTATTATATTTTCATTAAGTCATAGTTCTGGCTATAAATCAAAGCAATTAGATTCATAATTAAAAAGCCCCCAAACTAGTTACATGAACAGTGTCTCAATGTATATATGTTATACTTGATGCCTTGTTTTAGAAATTATGGTTAGACATATTCAGTTAATCTCTTTCCCTGAAAAGAAAATGTTTTTTAGTTTGGGGCCTTTTTTATCAGAAATATAAGGAGTCAGGCACCGTTTCATTACTAATATAGCCTAGGACTTAGGAGAATGGTTTTGACATTTTTAAAGTATTTCTTTAAAATATACAGGACTTGACTAGAACACAGCTCCTTGCCCACCACCAAAATAGATCTATTTGACATACTCACATTATTTTTATTATGGTAATAATTCCAAAAAAGAAAATGGATTTCAAAAACACGTCATGAACCCTAAAATAACATCACTATGCTTAGGGTTATAAATATCCAAAAAGAAATTTTTACATAGCCTTGAGCTGACATTTTATATTGTTGGGTGAGATTAAGACACCAAATATATACCTAACATCGTCCTACATTTTGTTGTAAATGCCAGAGAGAGAAAGTTAGCGAATCTGCACTTACTCTTTACATGTCTATCAATGATCAAGAGAGACTATGGACTCTTCTGTGGTTTTTTTTAAATCTCCAGAGTCCTTTGTAAATTCCTTATGTTCAAAAAAGCACTAAAAAGTAAAATCAAATAAAATCTTTTTAATGTAAAGCCCTCCACAATTTAATATCTATTTGAAGGACTCAACAACCATGTCCTAGCTACAAGATGAATGGGCCAACAGACAACTCCAACCAGGGCATCGGCTTCGTATCCCCAGATGTGCTGAATTCCCACAGTCCTTCCATTTATAGGACACAGATAATCGATCATCGAGCAAAAGCTTGATAAGTTCTAAATAGGTTATTTTCATGAAACCAACCCATGTAGTAGAATTCTCCCTTCTCTACAGAGGAAGTAACATTAAAGAAAATACCTCTACCCAGGCGCTGAGCTAGCACCGTACTGATCCTTAGTAAAGGATAGGTGCAAAGGACAGCCATTACAGAAACCTGGCACTTACATCTTATATTGCTGGTTCTTAACAAATCCAAAATTGAATAAAAAATAATAAAGGATCCCCCCCCATATTAGAGTTCCAACCTATTTCTTCCCATAATATGAATCCAAACAAAATTGAATGTAAAAATCCAAGTTCAGATTAAACCACATCCTATATAAGCTCAGGTAAAAGGTCCCATATACCCTTAGTTATTTGGGGCTAATTGAAATACAACTCCAGGATTAGGTTTAAATTAATATGGCCTTCATTGGAAATAAAAATAGAAAGTAATGCCCTTTCATATTTTGCCCTCCTATAATTAGAGAAGGCTTAAGAATCCTAGGGGGTAGTGATAAGTTAAATAGCAGTAGCTGGTAGCAGTAATGGTTGGAAAAAATATTTTTTTCTTAAGCTTCCATAGCCAAAGAAAAGCATAAAGGGATCTGCTTCCTCTTGGAGTTGATCTTGTTACAAGCCCAAAGTCCCGACTCATGCCTGGAGGCTGCACCCAGGCTTGTTTGTACTGTTTGGCATCTGTGAAGTTTCGAAGATGGTTGCAAGACTTCTGGATTAGTCCCAGAATGTCAACCTCATTTTCTCTTTACTGGCTGCCTTTGCTTTATGTCAGGCTGACCTTACTGTTAAACATGGGTTTGTTTGCTTTCTTTCCACTCACAGAGACATGGGGGAAGCTTGACTTTCAAACCATTTGAAAGCTTTAACTGACAAAGCATTAGAGAAACATGAACTAGCCAGTGTTGAAGAGCATACGCCACCCATTGCTTTAAAGAAAATGGATGTCAGTATAATGTGACATTGGTGTCATGGTCAACATTTTTATAGATATGAGTGAACTATTTCCATGGCATTGTAAATAGTTGTCAAGACATAACAGTGTAGCTTGCTTTATCTCTTTTTGCATTTGTTCTTAATAGAAAAAATCCTGTTGTCTCTAATTTACCAAACATAAGTTATTCGAACTGAAATCCACACAAATATGTTTTTCTCTTGCTAGTTACATAAGAGAGCTTGTTGGTTTGTCTTGATGTTTGCTTACCTATGATTTTTTTATTGCTATTGTTTATAGAAAGCAGTTGTTTTAAACTTTTTGCCAGGGAAGACCACTTTGATTATCTTTCTTCTCTTCCAAAGAACTGTATTTTCTATTTAACAGTATCTATTCACCAAACTGCATGCCTATTATAGAACAATTATTTTATTAGTGCTTTATTACACAATGACAATTATGTTTACACTAATGGAATATTTATGTGTATCCCTAAGTGAGTAGACATTTTTTCTTAGAATAACAATCAGCAGATTCCTTCCTAGCCCTCTCCAATGTAGATTAAAGAGAACAAACAAAACAGAAAACTCACTGCCATTTAGTGAAGTCCAACTCATAGCAACGCTATGCGACAGAGTAGAATTGCCCTCTGTGAGTTTGCCAGACTGTAATTCTTTGTGGCAGTAGAAAGCCGCATCTAAGCTTGCGGTTAGCGGCCCAAGCAATGCGTAAGCACCACACCACCAGAAACTAGAGATCTGAGGCTACGGTATATATACAATTCAGTTTTCTTCTCCCAAAAGCTTTAAGTCCTTGAGAAAGAACAAGGAGTTGGATGACAGTGACTACAGGCATATTCTTTTATCAAAGTAATGATTCACTGGGTTAAAATACCATCCACAATGTACATAAGAATGACAAACCTGTTCTTTGATATCTAAAGACCCTTGATAGTATAATGAATTAAGCACTGGACTGCTAACCACAAAGATGGTGATTCAAACCCATCAGCTGTTTCTAGGAAGAGAAATGAGGCTTTCTGCTCTGTACAGATTGACAGCCTCAGAAGCCCAATGAGCTGTTTTACACGTTCCTATGGAGCCATTGGGAGTTGAAACCCACTGGGCACATTGGGTTTGGATTGGTGGGTGGGGAGCGTTATCTTGTTTATGAGCCCTAATGGTATCGAGGTGACGCACTGGGCTGCTAACTGCCACGTTAGCAGTCCCAAACCACCAGAAAGACAGGGCATTCTTCTGCCCTGAAGAGTTACAGTCTCGAAACCCCACTTGGACAGCTCAACAGGGTGGCTATGCGTCAGCATCCGCTCAATAGCAATGAGTTCAGCTTTCTGTTTTTGTTTTGCTTATATGGCCAGAGATAACTCTTTGTAGTTCAGCACCATGACCAGTAAAACGAGTAGTCTATGCATCTCAACGTTTCTGATCAGTGGGTATTCACAAGAGAAATTGGAGTAAAGAGTTAAAAGACAATGGCTTTTCACTGAAATTTGGAGAAAATATAAGAAGAAAGATGTAAAAATAGTTGGCATTGCAGAAGGAGTAAACGTAATTTACAAAAGCAAAACACAAGCTCTTCTAGACAGTAGCTTAAGTGTTTTCCTTGAGCAAAGCGTGGCCAAGAGCTGCTGCCAGAAGACAAAGATGATTGGTCACAGTGATAAGCAGTGGTAAAGTTAGAGGAACGATGACTCACTCTCCAAATATATCACACATCTAAGTGTACTCAGAGGGTTTTGTTTTTAAGGAAGCTCTCCATTTTTTTACTTTGCGTCTACATGCTTTTGAAACTAGAATACATTATCTTTAAGTCTTTGTTTACCAGTAAACAAAGTGGATGTCTTGTCATAAGATCTTTACACTTTCACTTAGAAAGAAAAGGCTAGGATCAAATTATCCTTTTTAACTAAAACTAGGATACAAGTGTCCCTTTTAAATTCACTGTGAAATTGTCTTAGGAATTATCCAAGCATGCCAGGGCGGGCCTGAAGAGTGTTTCAGTCAGGAGGTTACAACACAGGCGAAAACCTAACAGTGAGAAAGAATATGGAGATGATTTTGACTGACTTGCGATTTAAGGACAATACAACTCACTCTGAATAGGTCCATGGGAGAAAGATAAGACTGTTTATCTTCTAGAAATTTAATGTCTTGGAAACCCAAACAGATAGTTCTACCGTGTCCATTAGGGTCGTTATGAGTTGAAATTGACTCTAGGCAGTCCTCTTTTTAGTAATCCTGGCCAGAGGGAGACCAATTTTGAAGAAGTTGTAATATTTTGGTGAAAAAGGATGATGATAAAAATGGGTGATAGAAGTGATCTTGGAATCACCCTAATTCTCCTGAGAGTTAAAAAACAAACAACAACATAATCATGTAATGTGGCACAGTGTGTCAATAATTCACAGGAATTTATGGTATTGATAAAAATTTGCCAAGATATCTTTACCCTGATTTAACCCCTGAGAGTGTAACCTTGGACAGTTAAAGTACGTAATATTAATGAAACTTAAAATTAACACGTTTGCTTGTGATACTTTCAAACTTATTTTCCTGCTGTGATTTCCCCTGTATTGATGGAGCCTCATCATTTATTATTTCTTTTTCAGTTAATTTTCACTGACTTTTGAAAACACAATTTTTGATGTACACAAATAATATTCTGTCTTTCTTCTCTTTATCTGTTCCTTGTAGTAAACCTTGAATCTTTTCCATTATACTTTTCTAAAATTTAATTTTACATTATAATTCAAAATGTTGATTTACATTTTAATACTTCTTAGTTCTATTCAGACAAGCCCATTGAAACTGCTTCAAATGGCTTCATGCTAGACCTCAAGGATAATCTGTTTCCATAGAAAATTAGGAAAGTGTTTTACTGATGAAAATAAAATGAATTGTGAAATAATTTCAACTGAAAATTTTAATGGTGTGCATGTTAAATGTAAAAAATGTTATATAAAATTGTCTTCAAAATATGTATTTCAAATTAATAAAGTCCTCTGTATTGATTTGAAAAACCATTATGTTTGTATTTGTTCTTTTTTTATGTGTTACTTTTGAATGACATGGGGAATAACATGTAGCACTGAAGATGTTCTGGGCAGGAAGGAATTTTAAAAAGGAAGACAAGATTAAAAAACTTAAAAAACATGACATATTGGTCTGATAGAGATGTCTGGAATCCTGAGACTGTGGTTCTCAGACACCCTTCAAGCCTGGAATGGAATCCACCCCAGGGATTAACAATTGTCCTAAAAACGGAATTACCCCCAGGCAGGACTACAGGTCAGCAGACATGGCCGCTCAAAAGGAAAGCATTTGCCAACAACAAATCTCAGAAGGCGGGGAAAATGGTCACATGGAAATGGGAAAACCAGGGTAGACATGGGCAAGGTGCTGCAAGATTGAGAGTGGGGCATCCCAAACCAGGAAAGAGCATGCATAGACACTTTAGAGCAGAAACTAATGTGCTCTGCAATTTTTCACCCACGCTACAATAAAAAAAAGAAAAAAGTCTGTGAGCTTGTGAGCATCATCAGCCCTCATATATTTTATTTATTTCTGCACATCAAATTCATCATTTTCCTGATATTTCAAGCATTACAATGTAGTATCTAAATTCCCTTTCCCAGGTATGAATTGCACTTGTCATGTATTATTGCTTATAGATATTGCATGTTTCTCATTTGTGCATTTTTATTCCCTCTCAGTATATGGTTTAAGTTGATTTTATATATATATATATATATATATATATATATATATATATAATATCTCTCTCTCTCTATTAGAGAGAGAGAGAGAGAGAGAGAGAGCTAGAAAGGGAATGAGAAGATGTTAGAATTTCACAGGGTTATAATAGATCATGGGATCAGAGTTCTTCATCTTTGGTGCTAGGATTGACTTGGATGCAGTTTGTATCCCAACAAAGTCTATATTTTATTTTATTATCTGTGTGTACATCTATTTTCCGTTGCTTTCCTCAACCTCTATGAAGTCAGCAATGCCAAACAAGTTAGGAAAAAACCGTTTGCCCACATCACATTTTAAACCGCGGTCAAATGAAGTCATAGAATGTGTAACGATGAGAGATGGAGGTTGATCACAGAATGTTATCAGTCTGGAGAGCTCCCAGTGGAAAGAGGTGGTGAACTGACACACAGAGAGAAATTGTTGGTTCCACTTAATTAGACACACAAAGGATTGAACTGGTGCATTTAAACTCTCATTCAGTAAAGATGATACCACTATAATTTTGACATGCTTTCTAATTTTATACTCAGTATAAGAATTTACTGAAAATGTGAATTTTCCTATTTCTGAGGATAAATGGACTTGTTTCGAGCATGAAAAATGCCTAATCAAAAGAAAAGTTTTCACAAGCAAAGCAAGTGTTCGTGATTGGTGTTAGGTGCCATTGAGTCAGGGCTGACTCAGCTACCCTGCACAACAGGATGAAACACCACCTGGTCCTGTGCCACTGTCAGATCATCTCATGAAGATTCTTCCGTTTTGTTTTTTTTTTGCTGTCCTACTTTACCAGCCTGGACTTCTGGCGACCCCCTGATCTTCATCAGCAATGCTTCAAGTCTTCCTCCCTTTCAGCAAGCAAGGTTGTGACATCTGAAAATTTCGACTTGTTAATAAGGATTCTTGAAATCCTGATGCCGCATACTTTTTCATATAATCCAGCTTTTCTGATGATTTGCTCAGCCTACAGGTTGAATAAGTATGGGGAAAGGATACAGCCCTGACACACACCTCTTGATTTTCAATCGTGTCGTGTTCCCTTGTTCTGTTAGCGCAAGTTACACAGGACCACAATGAAGTGGTCTGGAATTCCCTTTCTTCTCAATACTTTCCATAGTTTGTTATAATCCACACAGTTGAATGCCTTGGCATATTCAATAAAACACAACTAAACATCTTTCTGGTCTTCTTTAGTTTCAGCCAAAATCAATCTGATATCACCAATGATATCCCTTGTTCCATGTCCTCTTGTGAATTCAACCGGAACCTCTGGCAGCTCCCTGTCAATGTCCTGCTGCAATTGTTGGATGATCTTTAGCAGAATTTTATTTACATGTTGTGTTAGTTCAGATGGACTAGAGAAACAAATTAGCAGGCACTTGAGAAAGAGCTTTATATACAAGAGCAATTGAATATTGAGAAAACATCCCAGCCCAGTCCAGATAGAGTCCATAAATCTGATAGTAGCTCACAGGTCAGTGGGTTGGAAGTCTTGTGGATCCAGAGGCTTTGTAAGCATCTCAGTGTTGGCAGGGGTCTCCATGTGGTTCCTTACATTCTGACTGCCTCTGGGTAGCTTCGTGTGGCTTATCCTCAGAAATGTCTCCAAGGGAGTGAGGCTGGAGAAAGCGTGTGTCTCCTGTCAACAAAGAGGAAAATGCAGGAGTTCCCAGAATCCTTGGACAAGGTCATGCCCACACAGAAGCCTCATTGGCTACATCCTGATTGATAGGCTGGACACCACCTTCATTCTCCATCCTCAAATTGACACCAGATTATGTAACTAGCACATGTCATATAAATGAAATTATATTGTTCTATAATTTTTGCCTTCTGTTGGTTCACCTTTCTCTGAAATGGGTACAAATGTGGACCTCTTCCAGTCAGTGGGCCAAGTAGCTGTCTTCCAAATTCCCTGTCATAGACCAGGGAGTGCTTCCAGCGCTTCAACTAGTTGAAACATTTCCATCGGTATGCCACCAGTTTCTGGAGCCTTGTATTTGGCTAACACTTTCAGTGCAGCTTGAACTTCTTCCTTCAGTACCCTTGGCTCTAGCTCTCATGCTTCGTGCTGAAATGGTGCAGAGTTGACCACTCTTCCTGGTACAGAGACCCTTTGTGTTTTTTCCATCTTCTTTTGCTATTTCCTGCCTCGTTCAATATTGTGCCCATAGAACCTTGCAATATTGCAATGCAACACTTGAATTTTTAAAAAATCATTTTATTAGGGGCTCATACAACTCCTATCACAATCCATACAGACATCAATTGTGTAAAGTACATATGTACATTTGTTGCCTTCATCATTTTCAAAACATTTGCTCTCCACCCAAGCCCCTGGCATCAGCTCCTCATGTTTCCCCTCCCTCTTCACTCCCCTCCCCTCTCCCTCATGAACCCTTGATAATTTATAAATTATTTTGTCATATCTTTCTCTGTCCCATGTCTCCTTTCAACCACCTTTCTGTTGTCCCCCAGGGGGGAGGTCACATATAGATCCTTGAAATTGGTTCCCCCTTTCCAACCTAGCCTCCCTATGCCCTCCCAGTATTGCCACTCACATCACTGGTCCTGAAGGGATCATCCGCTCTGGATTCCCTGTGTTTCCAGTTCCCATCTGTACCAGTGTACATCCTCTGGTCTAGTCAGACTTGCAAGGTAGGATTCAGATCATGACAGTAGGGAGGGGTGGGTGAGGGAGAATGAAGCATTTAGGAACTGGAGGAAAATTGTATTTTTCATCGTTGCTACATCGCACCCTATCTCGTCTCTTCCCCAAGACCTCTGTAAGGGGATGTCCAGTGGCCTACAAATGGGCTTTGGGTCTCCACTCCGCACTCCCTCGCTCATTCACTATGGTTAGATTTTTTGTTCTGATGATGCCTGATACCTGATCCCTTTGACACCTTGTAATCACACAGGCTGGTGTGCTTCTTCCATGTGGGTTTTGTTGCTTCTGTGCTAGATGGTCACTTGTTTACCTTCAAGCCTTTAAGACCCCAGACACTAATTCTTTTGATAGCCTGGCACCATCAGCTTTCTTCATCACAATTGGTTGTTCACACTCTTTGTATTCAGCGGTTGTGTTGGGAAGGTGAGCATCATAGAATGCCAATTTAATGGAAGTATTCTTGCATTGAGGGAGTACTTGAGTGGAGGCCCAATGTCCTTCTGCTACCTTAATACTAACCCTATAAATTTATGCACATAGATCTATTTCCCTATCCTCATGTATAAATATATTTGCATGTGTACATATCTTTATCTAGACCTCTATAAATTCCCTTTGCCTCCCAGCAATTTCCTCTATTTCCGTTGACTTCCCTCCTGTTCCACTATCATGCTCAGTCCCCACAGGGTTTCAGCAATTCCTCTTGGTTACCTTACCCTTGATCATGCCCAATCAGGCCTCCCAGACCCTCCTCACCACCGATTTGGATCGCTTGTTGTTTCCTTGTCCCTGGGTTTATTAACACCACTACCTCCCCCCCCCCCACCTCCCTCTCTCCCATGTCCCTGCAGAACTATCGGTCCCGTTGTTTTCTCCTCCAATTTTTCATCCAGCCTATCTTATTTAGACAGACCTGTGGAGGTAATAACATGCACAAAAACAAGATAGAGCACAACCAAGCAACAATATACAACAAAGCAACAACAACAAACCAATGACAAAAACAAAACACAACAAGAAAGAAAAGCTTGTAGTTAGTTCAAGGAGTGTTTGTTGGCCTTTAGGAGTGTTTTGCAGTCCAGTCTGTTGGGGCACCACGCCCTGGCCCCAAAGTAAACTTACAGCATTCCGTAGGGACCTTGCCGCTCCATTCCCTTGCTGTTCTGTTGCACTCCCTTAATGGTTCGCCTCAGCGTGGCGGAATCTGATTGGGTGCAATTCCCACACTGTGTCTCTGGTGTTGTCCCCTGTAGGGCTATGGGTCAGTGAGGGACGTCATGTATCCTAGTGGGGCCGGCCATGTGGTCCTCTCTGTGGACTGGCTACTCTAATTGGGAACATCATCATCAAGGTCTGGTGGGCCATGAGGTGCTCCACTCTCTCCTCCTCCCCCTTCATCTGCTCCTGTGTGCTCCGATCAGATATGTCCTGTTTCCGGGGCTGTGGATTCAGTGCCGTCCTTTGAAATAAATTCTTCTGCGGGGAGGGGCAGGTGTCCACTTTGTAGTTGGTGTTGGGGCCGGCCCCACATATCTCTCCACTGGTTCCCTACTCCACACCGGTATGTTGCATTCACATCGTGGAGCACCAGGTTGTAGTCTGGTTCCTCTTTCCCTGTGGAGACACATACAATACCCTCCCCTTGGGCGGGTTAGTGCCCTGTGCCCCTGCTCCCCTTTTCTTTTTTAGTATTATTTTTTTCCTTTCCCGACCTCCTTTTTATTGTCTACCATGTGTATCCCTGTATTTGGTCTGGTCCCTGCCATATTACTATGGTATACCCCAGGAATGTTTGTATACCATAGATTTTTCCCTATGCCCCTTTTGCCTTTTTTTTTTTAAGCTTACCTCAGCAGCCTTTGAAATCTTTCTATCTTTAAGTCAATGATATCTTGAGGTCTGTTTTCTCTTTGTTGCCCTCTGGGTGAGGTTGTTCTATGGTGGTCTCTTATTTATGCTTGGTGAATGTTGCTCTTCTGCCCATACTGGGTTGGCAAGGAACTTTTGTAGGGCTGGGTTTCTTTCCGTTTATGATCTGTTGAGTGTGTTCCTCCCTTTTGGTTTTCTAAATCTAGGACTGTGCACATTTCATGATACTATTTTATTTTGTCTTCTTGAACTGCTCTCTGAAAGTGTCTGTCCAGCTCTTTGACTTCATCATTTCTCCCACGTGCCTTCGCTACCCTATGTGTAAGAGCAAGTTTCACAGTCTCTTCTGACATCCACTGTGAGCTTCTCCCCTTTCCCTGTCTTCTTAATGACATTTTGCTTTCTTCATGAATGATGCTCTTGCTGTCCTCCCACAGCTCAAGTCTTCTGTCCTTAGTGTCCAGTGAATCAACTCCTCTCTTGAGTTGGTCTCAATATTTAGGTGAGATAGACTCAGAGTGGTATTTAGACTCACAGTGACTTGATTTCCTTTTCCTCTGCTTCACCCAGAATTTATGTACGAGCACTTGATTGGCCTGGTTTTATCAGTTGCTGTTGAATTTCTCCATTGTTTTTTTCCCACAGAGGTAATCAATTTGATTTCTGTGTATTCCATCTGGAGAAGTCCATTTGTATACTCACCATTTGTGTTGTTTCAAGAAGGTATTTGCTATGAACAAGTGGTTGGCCTTGCAAAATTCTACCATGGAATCTCCAGCTCCGTTTTTATCACCAAGACCACATTTTCTAACTACTGTCCCTTCCTCTGTTTCCAGTTTTTCTTTCCAATCACCAATGATTATTAATGCATATTGATTTCAGGTTTAATCAACTTCTAATTGAAAATGTTGGTAGAATTCTTCAATTTCCTTATCACTAGCTTTGGTGGTTGGTGCATAAATTTGAATATAACAGTTATATTGTTTGGATTTCCTAGATGGCAGATAGAAATAGTCCTATCATAGGCAGCATTGTACTTCAAGATAGACCTCCAAATGTCCCTTTTGACGATGAATGCCACCCCATTCCTGTTGACTGTGTCTTTTTTGGCATAGTATTGAACAATTCAAAATGGCCAGTGTCAGTCCATTTCAGCTCACTAACACCTAGCATCTTGATCTTTATGAATTTCATTTCATTTTTGGTGACTTCTAATTTTCCTAGAGTCATACTTGTGTTAGTCTGGGTACTTTAGAGAAACAAATCCACAGAAATTCATGTATAAGGGAGAGTTTTATATAAAGGGTAAGTGCACATCAAGAAAACATCCCAACCTAGTGCTGCCCAAGCCCACAAGTCCAACATTAACCCATATGTCTGACACCAATCCACAAAGTCCTCCTCCATCTCACAAAACACACACTAAGATGCCGACTACAGGAGGAAAGCTGAATCAGTGAATGTGTAAGTATCTCGGCCCTGACAGGGGTCTCCACACAACTGCTCCAGCACCCAGGGCTGCATTGGGGCATGTCCATGTAGCTTTTCCTTGGGGATGTCTTGCAGGAAGTGAGCCTTGCCAGTTAAAGCAGGGAACTGGGTAAGGCAGCTGCACCCTGGGCTGACCATCACAAACCAAGAGACCTGAGAACTGGAAAGGCAAGGCTCATGGAGCCATTTATCCCTCTACTTTTCAATTAACCCACATGTATTTATTGGTCATGTTGCCACAATAAACTAACTACCTCAATACTTCATACATTCCAAGTTCTGATTATTAGAGGATTTTTGTAGTAGATTTTCTTCTCTGTTTTAGTTGTGCCCCATCAGCAAATGAAGATCCTGAAGGTTTTACTCTCACAGGCTTACTCCATTCATGTCACTGTGGTCAACCCTTCTTGGAGAAGGTAGCTCTTCCCCAGTCATATTTGGGGTGCCTTCGGACTGCAGGGGCCTGTCCTCCAGCACCATTTCTGACACTATTCTGCTTCCATTTGTTAGGTCTTCAGTATCTGACAATGTTTTAATGTATACAAAAGGTTTTCAGCAGCTACTGTCTCCAGGGGACAGCCCATTTCTTCTATTTTCAGTCTAGAACAGTGGTTTTTAACCTGTGGGTTGTGACCCCCTTGGAAGTCAAATGACCTTCTACCAGGGTCTCCTGATTCAAAACAGTAGCAAAACCACAGCTATGAAGTATCAATGAAAATAATTTTATGGCTGGGGGGTGACCACAACATGAGGAACTGTATTAAAGGGTCATGGCATTTGGAAGGTTGAGACCCACTGGTCTAGAAGCTCTGCTGAAACTTGTTCCTTCTGGGTGATCCTGCTGGCATTTGATATATCAAGGACATAGCTTCCAGCATTACAGCAACACAAACGCCACCATAAATGACAAAATGATGGAGACGTGGTCTTAGAGAAACCGACAAAAGAAATGTAGAAAAAGGAATTTTTCTTCTATTAATGAACATACTCATGAGTCGATTGTTTGTAGCCTTTTACTTTCCTTCTGGAGGGGCTTAGAGCAGGGATGGGAGACATTAAGCCAAATCATCAAGACCAGCTAATACCAGAAGAAGCATAGTGCCAGGCAGAACCATAGAGGTGAGTCAGTTAATGAAATGTTTCACCAAATAGAACAGGTTAGTTTTTAAGTTAATAACTTTGTAAGTCCACAAATGATGCTATAAATCTCCAAATGCTCTTTGCAGAAAAAATATTCCTCGCCTTTTTTTAAAGAGGAAAGACAAAATAAAATTCCTAACAAAATTTATTAAGAATTTTACCACTTTGGAACTTTACATCATATCTATGTTTCTTATCACTCATTTGTTTTACAAAACTCAGTGGGGGTGATTCCAAACACAAAACAAATGGCAGGATGATTTCTACAAAATACTTTGCTTTGAAATGTTTCAAAGTAGGGTTAGTGAGCCTGGCATTGGTGCTATCAGAATAAGTTTGCATTGTCTTCCAAAATGACAATTACATAAAAGGAAATATTTAGTCTATCAGTTAAATGCTCTATCCCATGATTATTTAAATGTCCAGACTAGTTTTCCAGAACTCTGACTCATGACAGCCCCGTGTGTGTCAGAGTCAAGGGATGCCCCAGTGGGACTTTAATGTCAGATTTTTCTGAAGTAGATGAGTGGGCTTTCTTCCAAGTCACTTCTGGGTGCACTCTGACATCTGAACTTGCAGTTCGCAGACAAGCAGTTAACTGTTTGCACCACGCCGGGACTCTGATGACGTACAACGAATTCTGTTTTCCAGACTGCTAGAAGTAGGCATTTCTGCTCTGGTAAATTACTGAATTGGCATGGAATAGTTGGGGGGATGAAACAGGTAATACAAGGGTAGGAACAAGCCCTGCTACTAGGGTTCTAGTTCATACAGTGCACGTTTATTTCAAACAGAATGTGGTTCCGAGGATGGCTGTCAACAAGCAAAATACTTGTCTTACTCTTATGAAGCACAACCCACTGCCAGGCAGTTGATCCTGACTCACAGCAGCCCTATCAAGTGATTCTGGGGCGCTAAATCTTTACTCGGGCATTCAGTTTCATCTTTCTACCATGGAACAGCGAGTGGATTTGAAGCCTTGATCTTGCTGTTAGCAGTTCGATGCTCCTTTAGTCTCACTGGGGTGACTTTTAAAAAGGCCGATTAAAACAGTGCTTTCCACCGATGAAACACACACTACTCCACTCCTCTGGTCCCTTGAGGCTTCCTCACCCCCCATTATCATGACCCCAGTTCTGCCTTTTACTGTGGGCTAAACCGGAGCATGTGCACAGGTACAGATAAGAGACAGAGCTCACGACACACAGAATCCAGGGCAGGAATGGGAGTGGCGATATCAGACGGGTAGGGGGAAGGTGCGGAGAGATGGGAGGAAGGGGAACTGATCACTATGATGGACACATAACCACATCCACACACACGCCCTTTCACCAGGATGAACAGAAACCGCGGGGGAAGGATGACAAGGGTCTGTGTAAGATATAATAATTTATAATTTATCAAGGGCTCACAAGGGTGTGGTTGGGGAGGGAGGGGGAAAAGAGGAGCTGATATCAAGGGCTCAATAGAAAGTACATGTCTAGAAAATAATGATGGCAACATGTAAAAATATGCTTGATACAATGGATGTATGGATTGTTGTAAGAGCTATAAAAGCTCTCAATAAAGTGATCTTTAAATTAAACAAAACAAAAAATAAACAAAAAAACCAATGCTTTCAAGGGGAATATTTGAACCAGTTTAACTTAAGTCACGGAGATCAGCTCAGAAGTCTGTGAGGAGTGTGTGTGTGTGTGTGTGTGCGTGTGTGTGTTTTCCAAGGCGTAGTCTTGTGTGTGTGTTTTACATGGCATAGTCTTATGTGTGTGTGTGTTTTACAAAGTGTAGTCTTGTGTGTGTGTGTGTTTTCCAAGGCATAGTTGTGTGTGTGTGGTGTGTTTTTTCCAAGGCGTAGTCTTGATAAATTTTCCTGAAGGACCCAGGTCAATCACCAAGGCTTATTAGTTAGAGGGTTTTTTGTTTGTTTTTAAAAAGTGATCATTGCATTGATGCAAAAAATTCCAGGGAAATTGTACCAAGGAACTTTGTCCATCATGCCAATGCACCTGCTCACCCATGAAGGGTACCAAGAGCTGCCCTGAGAATTTCATTGGGAAGTTTTGTATCCCAATCCACCCTAGAGCCCTTATCTTGCCCCTTTAGACTTATTTTTTGTTCTGTAAACTCAGAAAACCTTTCAAAGGAACACAATTCCAGTGCTCCGACAATGGCAACACTGGTGTTTAGACATGGTGGAAATAGAAGAACATAGATTTAGTTGGGGAAGAGTGAGGGAGGTGTGAACTTCACTGCTCAGCGAGGGCGACACCTCGATGGAGGACACGCAGCTCTCTCTATGGGGAATATCTCCACATTAAACACTTTAATTGTGAATTGGGTGCAGGTTTATAGTGTAGATCATCAATAGCTACAGGTTTTGCTATTTTTATTTCATAAATATTTCTATATTTTGATTCAACACTTTGGGCTTACCCTGTAGTCAGTCCTTCAGGCCAAACAATGCTCTGGAAACCGGGACAGGAAGGAACAACCCATACTGCTTCCTAAGAGTTTCCTGCACTCCTGTTGTCCATCATTCAAAGCATAGAGAGTTCTCTAAGCAGAAGACGAGGGCCTCCCTCGTTAACTCGTGGTCCTCTTCGGGGTGAAATACTGCACAAATGAAGAGTACTTAAGAAAACAAGCCATAGTACAATCGCCTCCTAAATCAAGATGTCGACCTGCTGCTCGAGTTCCGAGAAGAGAGAGGCTAGTTCTGCTACAGAACACGAGTCCACGGCTGAGTTTGTTGGGATTCGACACACGGGCCACAAGGAAAAGGACAAGCCAGGGCTAAGCCACACAGCCCGGCAGGTATGAGACAGAAATAGCAAAGCCTGAAACCATTGATGATCTACACTATAAACCTGCCCCCAATTCACAATTAAAGTGTTCAATGTGGAGATATTCCCCGTAGAGCTGCGTGTCCTCCATCGAGGTGTCGCCCTCGCTGAGCAGTGGAGTTCCCACCTCCCTCACTCTTCCCCAACTAAACCCATGTTCTTCTATTTCCACCACATCTAAACACCAGTGTTGGCAAATTGTGTTCCTCTGAAAGGTTTTCTGAGTTTAGTTTGCATCAGACCAAGTCTTTGAGGAGCAAAGACAATAAAATGTACAATTGAAAATAAATAGAAAAGGGACTACGTGGCTGAAAACTTTGCATTATAAACTCAATAGTGAAGTTAATTTAGCAAGAAAGAAGGGACATAGATCTTAAGTAGAAAAACTGTCATGGGTTGGCAGTGCTATTAAAAAGATGTTTAATAAGGTAGAAAAAGGGAATAAACTATTGAATGAGAAAATAAAATTTGCAAAAGGCCAAATTACTAAAGATCATTTTAAAATGCCACCCTCATTAAATTGCATCCCTATAATTATTTATTTAGGAATTATTTCATTAATAATATTTTTTAGAACTCTTGTGGCTATGATGGCTTATTTTTGTATGTCCTTTCCAAATAAAAACCTCAGCAGATGAGGAACTCAAAATAAAGTAAATCAACAGAGCAACAACTCACTTTATGAGGGTAGCTTATGGGCAAAGAGATTTTCAGGCCTGTATTACATTGTAGTATGGCATAAGGCCATAGGCAATCGCTGCCAGGAACACTGATTGAAAGAAAATGTAACCAGCTTTTCCATTACATTCACAAAGGTTACAGCTGCCTATGCACAGAACTTTTCAGACTCCTCTATGTCCGAGCTCTGGTGGCCAATGAGCAGTCCCATCTTTGCATGTTGATATCAAAAATACAATGTTAACTTTGGCAAAGATGTGTTCTTTCCTTGAGCCATGTAGGTTGTTACCGTCAATACAATCTAAAGCCAGCCAACTGCACATTGTCACACAGAATGGAGAGAATAAGAGTGCATTTTAAAATGACATCCCCACAACTCCAAAGTGATCCCAAAGAGAGTTGGGAGGGGAGATTTTGTCTTTGCACTAACTCTTCTCAGAGCTCCCTGATCATCCTTAGGCATTTCTCACTGTGGGCAAGGTGCCTGGTGAACTCCATCAGTGCAGGGCTGTGTGGACCTGCCCAGCCTAGCCGACCTGCTGCAGCCTGAGCTCTCCCTTGAATGGTCCACCCTTAACTCCCTGCAAAACAATTCTCTGTGCACTACTTCATTCGGAAGTGGATGGTCAATCCATACTCCATGGTGTCAATACGTGACACAGTCGTACTGTTCCCTGTGTGTCTTATCCAAAAGCAGCAGTATGTTGACACTCAAGTCCAACTTTCATTAAAAAAGAAGTAAAATAAATTTGATAAACCCAATAGTCTCCTCCTTGAAATTCACAATGCTCTTCAGATATTAAAGTCTATGTCAGTAAGTCTCTCTATAACCCTGATCGTTCATATATATAGTGTCTGCTTAAGAGTTTGATTTGTACAAGTCAACAATTCATGTAGTGCCATCTGAAGCTGGGCAGTCTACACTTGTATAAATTTCTTTTTCCCAACATGTTAAATGCTATATATTTGGCTAAATAAATCTTATGCCCCAGGGGGATGATTTATAATGTTCTTTGTCATAAACTGGTAATGATGTCTCTAAAGTGAACCTGAGACATATATAAATCATAGATACAGGAATGGATTTGGGGCCAGCACTTAATTCTAGCCTCAATCTAAGAACAATTAGTTCTTATGACATGGCCCTCCTCAGTACCCGCCCTCATGACGAGATCACTGAAGATATGAGTGCTATAGCAGTGTGGTGAAGACACCAGATGGTGCCCAGCTATCAGAAAGAATAGCACCTGGGGTAGTAAAGGCCTGTCTTCGAACTAAGTTCACAGGAAGAAGCATGTGTGATCCAAGGTTTGCAAATATTAAAATCCAAATTTGAAGGAAGGAATGGTGTCAGAGCTTAAATTCTGAACACCCAGTTTGCAGACGTGTATGTATGACAGTGGAATCCCAAAATGCATTTGCCGGGTCCACGCATGGATTGAGGCTCCAATGATGCCTTCTGACCATAATCTTGCTATCTGACAGAGGTGAGCAGCCTGCTATCAGACCAAGAGCACTGGAGACTTAATTATGGCTGATGCAGTTAGGTTAAAAATGTAACACCTTACCGTTTCACCTTCCTTTTGGCCCATTATAAAGTTGTTTCCATGTGTTTTTGTTTTGTTTGCTTTTTAGAAAATATATCATTTTACTCGGGGCTCTTACAGCTCTTATAACAATTCATGCATCCATTGTGTCAAGCACATTTGTACATTTGTTGCCATCATCATTTTCAAAACATTTTCTTTCTACTTGAGCCCTTAGTATCAGCTCCTTTTGCCCCTTACTCCCCTATCCTTCCACTCTCATGACCCCTTGATAAATTATAAATTATTATTTTCATATCTTACACCATCCTCTGTCTCCCTTCACCCATGTTTCTGTTGTTCATCCTCCTGGGAGGAGAGGGGTGTGTGTTATACATCTATCATTGTGATCAACTCCCCCTTTCTTTCCCTTTATCCCTACCCTCATGGGATCACTACTCCCATTATTGTTCCTGAGGGTTTGTCTGTCCTGGATTCCATGTGTTGAGAGCTCTCATCTGTAACCTGGTACATGCTCCAGTCTAGCTTGATTTGTAAGGTAGAATTGTGGTCATGATGGAGGGAGTGGTGGGTTTAGAGGAAGCATTAAAGGACTAGAATAATGTGTGTTTCATCAGTGCTACACAGCACCCTGGTTTGCTGATCCCTTCCTTGTGACCCTTCTCTGAGGGGCTGTTCAATTGTCAACAGATGGGCTTTGGGTCTCTACTCCAACCTTGATTGTTTTCCTTGGGAGTCTTTTGAAGTTGTTTCTGATTTTAATACTTTCTGCTTACTTTTTTATTAAGGTTTTTCTACATTTTCCAGTCATTGTTGTAGGTCTTGGGTTGTTTGTTTGCGTTTTGTGTGATTTTCTGTGTATGAAATCCATGATAGGTAAATCTAGAGATAGTAACTAGATTAATAACTAGGTAGCAATAAAAACTATGTAGGGGTATGGCTGGCAGAAGAAAAATATCCTGGCATTGATTTATGGTGATGACTGCACAACTATTCCTAACTTAGAAGGACTAAATTGTATATGAAGTATATGCCAATAAAACTATTTTTAAGTCTCTGTATAATCATTTACTTTATTCAACAGCATCTCCCAATTGTTTTAATCATGGTTACACACCTTCCACGAGGCAGGTTTTGTGAAATCAGGTTTTGTGCATCTTCATTAATTGGAGCTTTTCCTTAATTTTAATAAAGTTTAATAAAATTTCCACAAAGTTTCTTTAAAAAAACAATAACTCGATAAAACAAATTAAAACAGTGCTTTGTGTTATTAGACAAAGGCTTCCTGGGAGAGATTTGGGGATAGTAAAATCTGTAAACTAATGTTCATTTCAGACTTATTTGAAAGCATCATAGTTTTGTGGACCCACAGTACCAATGGCTGGCAGTAATTTGGAAAAGATGCCAAACTAATGCCTCTCTCTTTTCAGCTCTAAGAGAAGATGCCTACATGTTCTAGAGAGCATCAAAGTGTAGGGCATATCAACTTTCTCAGAGTCAAGTGGGCTTTGATACTACTTCGAAATAAATTTGCATTTACTTCTTGGAAGTTGTGAGAATTAAAGAGATACTCATGGTAGTAAACATGTTTGAGCTAACACAACTCATGCTTATTGTTGAATGTGTGAAAACATTGCAGAACCTTAGGAAATTTCAATGGGAGGCACAGTTGAACTTCTCTTTTTATCCTGGAGGTGGTTGGGGAGTAACTTCAGGTGGTGTTTAAGGTAGCCTACATCTTTCTCCCATGAAAAAGCTGGTGGAGTTGAACTGCCTACCCTGCTATCAGCAGCTAAATGCTTAACCAAGCATGCCTCCAGGGATCCTTTAAAAATCAAAGGCACTTGAAGGGATCAGATATCAGGCATTAAAGAACAAAAAAATCATACCATTGTGTGCTCACCTACCCAATACAA
This sequence comes from Tenrec ecaudatus, assembly GCF_050624435.1. Taxonomy (NCBI): domain Eukaryota; kingdom Metazoa; phylum Chordata; class Mammalia; order Afrosoricida; family Tenrecidae; genus Tenrec; species Tenrec ecaudatus. Next base: position 98,022,301 of record NC_134533.1, on the reverse strand, counting down.
TTGCTGAAGACAAAGCAGGTGCAGAAGCAAACGTGGTGAAGAAAGCTGATGGTGCCTGGCTATCAAAACATATAGCATCTGGGGTCTTAAAGGATTGAAGATAAATAAGCAGCCATCTAGCTCAGAAGCAACAAAGCCCACATGGAAGAAGCACACCAGCCTTTGTGAGCACAGGGTGTCAAAGGGATCAGTATGAGGCATCAAGGAACAAAAAAAAAAAAAATCATGTCATTGTGAATGTGGGGGAGTGCAGATTGGGGACCCAAGACCCATCTGTAGGCAACTGGACATCCCCTTACTGAAGGGTCACAGGGAGGAGATGAGCCAGTCAGGGCGCAGTGTATCAACAATGAAACACACAACTTTCCTCTAGTTCCTAAATTCTTCTTCCCACCCCACTATCATGATCCCATTTCTATCTTACAAACCTTGCTACACCAGAGGGTGTGCACTGGTACAGATAGGAACTGGAAACACAGGGAATCCAGGGTAGATGATCCCTTCAGGACCAGTGGTGAGAGTGGAAATACCAGGAGAGTGGAGGGAGGGTAGGGTAGAAAGGGGGAACAGATTATAAGAATCTACATATAACCTCCTCCCTGGGGGATGGACAACAGAAAAGTGGATGAAGGGACACATCAGACAGTGTAAGATATGACAAAATAATCATAGTTTATAAAGTATCAAGTGTTCAAGAGGGAGGGGAGAGTGGAGAGGGAGGGGGGAAATGAAGAGCTGATACCAAGGGTTTAGGTAGAAAGCAAATGTTTTGAGAATGATGATGGCAACAAATGTACAAATGTGCTTGACACATGGATGGATGGATGGATTGTGATAAGAGTTGTACGAGCCCCCAATAAAATGATTAAAAAAAATTAAGACACTGCCCATACCGCCCAGACTCACGCTGCTCCACCCCTCCCCCTGGCCCCCACGATAGCTCATTGCTATAAAGTTGATTTTGACTCAGAGTTAACCTATAGGACAGGGTAGAACTGCCTGATAGCGTTTCCAAGGTTGTCATCTTGAAAGCCATAGACAGCCTCACTTTTCTCCTCTGGCAGGGCTAGTGGGTTCGAACCAGCCAAGTGCTTATCCACTGTGTTACCCCCACCAAAGCGCTTCATGAAGATCAAAGAGCTTTCTCAGGCAGAAATATGTTTTTTTTAAATGTCTTAACTTAGTAATACTTTCATTTGGCGACATCAGAGAAAGCTTTAGCATGTGGCAATTATCTTTGGAATGAGACAAATTGTACAAATACTAAACAAGATAGTAATTCTTAAATATTAGGACAGGTAAGGAGGAATAAGAAAAAATGTAGCCCAACCTGATCCCACCACACCCAGGCAGAGCACTTGGGAAGTGCAGCGGATCAGCAAGGGAATGGAGTGGCAAGGTCCCCAGGGAATGGTGAAAGTGAACTTTGGGGCCAGGGCGTGGTGCCCCAACAGACTGAACTGGAAAACACTCCTAAAGGTCAACAAATGATTCTGGAAATAACTACCAGCTTTTCTTTCTTGATGTGTTTTGTTTTGTTCTTTGTCAGTGGTTTGTTGTTGTTGTTTCGTTGTATACTGTTGCTTTGTTTTCCTCTGTCTTGTTTTTGTGCATGTTATTATCTCCACAGGTCTGTCTAAATAAGATAGGCTGGATGAACTATCTGGAGGAAAAACAACGGGACCAACAGTTCCTGGGGGGCATGGGATAGGGGGATGTGGGGGGTAAGGAAGTGGTGTTAGCAAACCCAGGGACAAGGAAACAACAAGGGATCCAAACTGGTGGTGAGGTGAGAGTGGCAGGCCTGGTAGGGAATGATCAAGGGTAAAGTTACGTAAAGAAGAAGTATAGCTGTAACCCAGGTGAGGATGCAGCATGATAGTGGGACAGGAGGAAAGTCAAGGGAAACAGAGGAAAGAGGTAAGAGGCAAAGGACATTTATAGAGGTTAGACAAAGACATGTACATATGCAAATATATATATGAGGATGGGGAAATAGATCTATGTGCCTATATTTATAGGTTTAGTATAAAAGTGACGGAAGGACCTTGGGCCTCCACTCAAGCACTCCCTCAATGCATGAATACTTTCTTCTATTAAATTGGCATTCTGTGATGCTCACCCTCCCGACACAACTGCTGAAGCCAAAGCGGGTGAACAAGCAAATGTGGTGAAGAAAGCTATGGTGCCTGGCTATAAAAAGAGATAGCATCTGGGGTCTTAAAGGCTTGAAGATAAACAAGCGGCCATCTAGCTCAGAAGCAACAAAGCCCACATGGAAGAACACACAAGCCTGTGTGTTCACGTGGTTCCAAAGGGATCAGTTATCAGGCATCAAAGAACAAAAAATCATATCATTGGATGCACACCTCCATGATAGAATCGCCGAGGACAAAAGGGTGCATAAGCAAATGTGGCGAAGAAAGCTGATGGTGCCCGGCTATCAGAAGAGATAGTGTCTGGGGTCTTAAAAGCTTGAAGGTAAAAAGCGGCCATCTAGCTCAGAAGAATCAGAAAAAAAAATGTTACCATAGTGAATGAAGGGGGAAGTGCAGAGTGGAGACCCAAAGCCCATTTGTCGGCCACTGGAGATCCCCTTGCAGAGGGGTCTAGGGGAGGAGATGAGTCAGTCAGGGTGCGATGTAGCACCGATGAAGAATACAGCTTTCCTTCAGATCCTAAATGCTTCCTCCTCCCCACCCCCACCCCTCCCAAATACCATGATCCGAATTCTACCTTGCAAGTCTGGATAGAGAAGAGGATGTACACTGGTGCAGATAGGGGCTGGAGGCACAGGGAATCCAGGGCGGATGATCCCTTCAGTACTAGGGGTGTGAGGGGCAATATTGGGAGGGTAGAGGATGAATGGGTTGGAAAGAGGTAACTGATTACAAGGATCTACATGTGACCTCCTCCCTAGGGGACGGACAACAGAAAAGGGGTGAAGGGAGATGCCGGATAGGGAAAGATATGACAAAATAATAATTTATAAATTATCAAGGGTGCATGAGGGAAGGGGGAGTGGGGAGGGAGGGGAAAAAAGGACTTGATGCAAAGGGCTTATGTGGAGAGTAAATGCTTTGAAAATGATGAGGGCAAAGAATGTATAGATATGCTTTATTTATACAATTGATGTATGTATGGATTATGATAAGAGTTATATGAGTCCCTAATAAAATGTTTTAAAAAAAGAAAAAATATAACCAATGATAAAAATCTCCCGTGGCTGTCAGTGTACTTATGCTCCCTACGCCTCACACTTGGCAGTCAATGTGTCCTCCTTTGCGTGGCTGTTTGTCTTTTTTATCTTTTCCCATGATGACTTTCCTAATCCTCTTATCAGGAATTAATGTTGCCTTAAAAAAAACAAAACCTTAGGAAAAATAATTTTAGCCTGGGCAGCTGGAGAAAGTTGATTCAAGATATCAAAAACCATTCAGATCTTAGAGATTCTCAAGGCAAACCCTCCTGACTGTTCCTCCTGCACAGCTCTGACTCCTTATGGTTGTCTGTTCCAAGTGAGTTCTGATTCCCTGCAGTCCTGTTCTTAACCAGAGCCTTCATGAAAATATAATGAATTTGAGATCTTATGAGCCTGGTGGCCTTGCAGGGTAAGTGTAATTGCCACAGGGTCAGCATGCATACTCACCAGTGGCTCGGTGACACAGAAATGAGACTGTTTCTGGATGGATGGACAGACGAGGAGCCCCCATCAAGTAGGAATGTCTAGGAGAGCAATCACCTGGATGCCATATCAGTGGGCTGAATGAGCCTGAACTCTACCGAAAGGTTTTCCTAAATCAGATTCCTAATTAAGACATTTTAAGATGGCAATCCAAATAGTTTTTGATGTTCCATTTCCCTTTGCACTGCTTCTCCTTGTTATCAATCAGCATTATACCTTCTGTAAGACGACAGTGCCACTCGTGGCAAGGCTCCCATACCTTTGAGGTTTAAAGTAACAGAAATAAAAATATGAACAAATAAATATGCCTAATATTATCATTTTCCTCTACCAGTAACTAAAAGTTTTGAAAGTCTAAGACTTGAAACTATGCTTATTCATTTTCCCACTGGGTGCCTTCCCACCCAGCAGCATTAGCATGAGGTGAGGGTCTCATTTTGTGGTTTGATTCTGCACTGGAGAAAACACTCATATGAAATTTATATTTTGCAATGTGTCTCCTTGCTAACCCCACTTGATACGAGCAAAAAACCTAGCACACCCTGAGCTTTGTTCCAGCATCAGGATGAACAGGAAGATTATTTTCAATCCTTGAGGGAATTCTATTCTTCAAATGTGTTCCAAAGGAAAAAGGATGCGTAACTTTCCATGAGAAACGCTGGTGACTCTGAAGAAAAAAGTTTTATACTTTTATACTTGTCCTTCCTTATTGTTGTAGTTCTTGCCAAATCTGTCAGAAGGGGGCAGTACCTATTTTCTGAGGTTAACATAAGGAATTAATAACAGTAGCAAGTGTTTATTGAGTACTATTTAGTGTAATGCTAATTATCTATGAGATATCGATGCCTTCATGCTAATGGTTAGGAAAAAAAGGGATTGAGATCGTTAAGGTTTATTGTGTCAACCTGGCTGAAAAACACATGTGAGATTAATTGAGCCTCGCCTTTCAAGTTCTCGGGTCTCTTGCTTTGTGATGGTCAGACCAGGGTGCAGCTGCCTTAGCCAGTTCCCTGCTTTAACTTGCAAGGCTCACTTCCTGCAAGACATCCCTGAGAAGAAGCCACATGGATCTTCCTCGATGCAGCCCTGGGTGTTGGAGCAGCTGTGTGGAGACCCCTGCCAGCTCTGAGATGTTTACACATTTACTGATTTGGCTTTCCTCCTGCAGTCAGTGTCATTGTGTGTATACTGTGAGATGGAGGAGGACTTTGTGGATTGGTGTCGGACATATGGGCTAATATTGGACTTACGGGCTTGGGCAGCACTGGGTTGGGCTTTCTTGATGTGCACTTAACCTTTATATAAAACTCTCTCTTATACATTGAGTTTCTGTGGACTTGTTTCCCTAGTTTACCCAGACTAACAGGGATGTTTGGAAAATCAGGATTCAGATCTGGAAAGCGCAACTTCAGAGTCTCATGGCGACTTTATGTATTTCTTATTGATAAGGTAAGTGCAGCCCAGTCAACATTTGACTCAGAAACCCCACCTTCCTGGAAAACCTACTTATTCATCTGCCCTAAAGGGCTTTCTTGGCGGTCATGTTTTGGGCTTGGGAGGTTTGGCGCACCAGCTTTCCAGTAGCAGCCAGCACTTAACCTCTAGTTTTCCCTATGTGTCCCTTCTTAGATGATATACTGACACAGGCTAAAACCTTTTATACCGGCTGACTCCTGGAAGGAAAAAGAAATGAAAGCAGGAGACAGATAAACATGTAAAGACACCGGATCTTTAGAGAACAGCGTTTCCGTGTCTTTTAATTACAGAAACGTATCTCCTGTGGAATGAGAGCTAAGTAACTTCTGTGCAGCCCCCACCCCTAGAAATCCCATACCTGAAGTCGAGGTCTAGAACCTAGAAGCATTAGCCTCCAAGATGCCTGTCTCCTCCTTTCTTCTGCAATGTCTCTTCCATGCCCTCTAATTGCCCCCCATCCTCCTCAGAAACAAATGGCCCCACCGCACCGGTTTTCTCAGAGCTGGTGCTAATAGACCGGTCCCCAATGGGCACAAACAGCAGAAAAATGGGTGCCTGAACCGACCCAGAGGTACCGTGGGAGAAAGTCTCCGCAGTTTGATTCCTCATGCCATAGCCTGGAACACCCTGTGGAGCTCGATTCTGCTCAGCAACAAAATTGACTCTATAGCAAGCATTTATTTATTTATTTATTTATTCTCGGATAGTTTTGATGGCATAGTGATTAAGAGTTGGCCTGCTAACCGTAAGGTCAGCAGTTCGAAACCACCAATCATTCTATGGGAGAACGACGAGACCTTTCTACTCCTGCAGAGTTACGGACTCAGAAACCCCACTAGAGGGTTGCACTGAGTTGGAGTTGACTTGAGGGCAGGGAGTTTGGGGGATCAGAGATCCCACATGTTCGTGCCAATTTAGCGGCATGACTCTGCAGTGGCTTCTTGGTTGATGAAGCAATGCTAACTCAATGTTTCTCCTTCTACTTCATTTACCATTGATCATTTTAGCCCAGTATTTATTCACCTTTTATTTCTACACAAAAAAACAACCATGAAGATTTTCCTCTGATACAGACAAAATTCCCTTTCCTTCTTACTATTATTATCAAAGATCTCCAGGGTCATTCTTGATTCTCTTCTGACTTACATTAGTGCTACTCGACCCTGACCTGTTAGTAGACCCATACAACTTCACTCCGGATAGCCTCTTAAAGATCCCATCTTGCTGGAAGTAGACATCACAAAAGGCTCAAATACACCCCGCTACCCACCTACCCCACAGTATTTTTCATGCCCGTTTTCACTTTGGGTGGCTCTCAGACTTGACTCTCTAAGACCTCTTGCTGTCGGGGACCTCCCCGACAGGCCGTGGTCAGTGTCGCCCTCCAATAAACAGCTTGCTGTGCAATGCTCTCGTGACTTCTTATCTGCTTTCAAGATCAGCCTCAGATTCCCTATAACTCACTAAACCCCATGTGACAGTTCTAGATGGCCTCCTTCATGGTCTTGCTCTTCCGGGTCATAGCCAATCTTCCTTACTTTGCCCAGAGTCAGACTTCCTTCTCATTGTTCCAGAGAAATCGGCAGCTTCTGTTGAACACCTCGCAATTCTGCTGAGCTCTCCTGTTTGTCAGCAACTTCTGTGCTCAGAACATAGCCAGAAATATATATATTAAAAATATATTTAAAAAGAGAGCCTATTACTTGTGGGGTAAATGAGACAATTGCACAGATGGCAAGAGCCTGAGGTTTTTGCATGAGTTTCCTCAATAACCAGAAGTAAACGAGGACATTTACGCTCTCTGCTGAAGTTCACAGGAACTGGAAGGTCATAAATGGGTAATCTGCTCATGACATCAGGGACTGTGTTGCTTGAGCCAACAAAAGAACTCTTAAAAAATTTTTTTAAAACGCTTACCAAGATTATGAAAACAGATTACACATAAGCACTGGCATCCCTTAAAAAAAAAAAAAAGAGCCCATCTAAGCCTGCCTTTCTGCCTGGCAACATAGCCCCATAACTATTCCTACAGCAAAGAAATCTGCAAGGTCAGTAGGTTGGCCTGCACTTTGAAGCTTAGTCTGTTTAGTGTCATTCCTTTCTCAATGATCTTGGAAGGATCAAGCTGCCCTCAAGTAAATTCCCATCCTACATTTCCCGGAGCTGGGCCTTCATGGGGACAAACATCCCATCCACAGGTTTTAGCCAATGTGCACTCATCAGCTACTCAGCACTCCGGGGTTGGGGACAAGGAGGTGGGTCAAATATGACAACGAAATTTTGGGAAACTTGATCATAAACATGGGTCCTCTTCCTTGGAGAAAAGTGCGCACTTACAGACTCATAGCGTTTACTCTAAGCCCAGGGAATTCACAGACACCCGCCACCCCCCACCCCTGCCTCCTAAGTCCATCCTAGGAACTCAGGTTAGTGTCCCTGAGTTTATGAAAGCAAACAAGCCATCTGTGAACTTACTGTAATCCGCAGGAGGCCTAAGGGTGCCAAGGTCAGTTCCTATAGTTACCATTCGTTTCTACCCATTCACCATGCCCGTCAGCGAGCTTAGGCAAGAACTTGAACTTCTGACGGCCTCTGCCAACCTTGCTCACTGCTTTCATTGCCGAGCCTTCCCCGCACCCGACAGATCTGGGCCACGTGTGATTTCCTAAATGACTCACTCATCCCTAACAGTGACTTGTCGTGTCAGTTCGACCTCTACGGTGAATCATTTCCTTGTTGATGCACAACGGCCTCCCAGCCCCACCGCTGCTCTGCCACCTCTGTGCGCAACCGCACACGCACGCACATCCACACCAACCACCTCCGTCTAGTCTTCGAAATGTCAATCTGTTCACATCATGCCCCTCCCACCCCGTCCCTTCCTGCAGCGTGACCTTCCACTATGCCCGCGCAAGGGAAGTGTCCACATTTGACCCAGCAAAACCCCGTCCAGTAGTAAGTCCGAGCGGTCTTTGTCCATGTCCTAATGCTCAAGCCCCAGTTACGATGGTTTGAGTTGCGTTTTGTTGTTTTGGGTAGAAATGCCTTGGATTTCCACCGACTTCCTTTTCTCCCCCAGACTCTGGCCCATCGGTGCTCATTTCGCACTCGACACCTGACCGCCACTATGGCGCTCACTCCATAGTACTACGGTTTTTACTGGCGGTGAGGTCTTTGTCAATGAAATATTAATTCCTTAAGAGCAAAACCCATGTCTGCTTGTTCTTTACATCCCTCGCAACTAGAATGTGGTTTATGAAAACTGTTAGTTGAACGAATGAAGTCCTGAATGAAAGACGAAATGCAGCCTGGCGCAGCCTTTCTCCACTGCTGCCTTAGTCCCCTCACCCTCTAGCTCATCCCTCTTCGAGCCCCTTTCCGGACCTATGGGGAATTCTGACCTAGCCCTCTTCCTCCAGCTCCCACTGCGGTCAAAGTATAATGGACCGACACCTTCAGCTGCCCCAGTACAATCACACTTTTCTATAAATCCAATGTTCTAGGAATTATTTAATACTCCCCCCCCATCTTGTGCAAGGCAGTGTCCTTTCTCTTCACGTCCAATTTGTGCGACACGTTCTGTTAAGATTTCATCAGCTACCTAGTCCTCATTTATCCACATGGTTAGGTCCGAAAGACCAGGAAGTTATTAAAAACAACTGGTATTATGTAAGAATGGAGGGTTATAAAATCAGATAATAAAACGGAGAATGACTACATCATTATATAACTTGCAAATTTCATTATTTTATCATGGCCAAACCACTGAGAACCATGGCCCAGGAAGGTCCACACAAAACCACCATCTTCGCGGCCAGTGGTACTTTGGCCTTGCACCTAAGTGTGCCCTACTGCAATACTGCACTGCTGGTAATGCACAAAATAGGCAAATAGGGTTTAAAAAAAAACTATTGTCATAAATTCAATGTCATATGAGCAGATGTATCACATTTAATGATTTTTTGCAATATGCTTTCCCCAATGAACCTCTTCAAAAGAGAAATGATGAAATAATTTCTTCAGGATTTCCAGTGACTTGTCCAGATTTGGGATGCAGGCTCTATAATTATCTGCTGACACTTGCAAACACTGACAGGATTTTGCTTGCGACAGCCGGACCACGGTCCTGGAGGCTCACTTGGACACACCCCTGAGTGATTTCGGAAGCTTCTTCATTTAAATGTCCATCTTTGTGATTTGTTCCAAGTGGTCCGACCTTGTGGCCTTCAGAGTAACAAGAAATGAGTTCAATCTTTTAATTCCCTTTTTCCATTTAGTTTTTATTATGGTAAATATGTATATGTAACAGTGGTCACTTCAACATTCTTTACAGTTGGGTTAGTAACACTATGTTCATCGCGCTGCTCAAAGACCATCCTTTTCCACTTCCATATTTTCCCATCACCCTTAACCAAAGCTCAGTGTCTCATAACATTAAGTTCTCCTTTCTCCCTCCCTCCAGGTTGTCCCTGGTAACTAATAATGAACTTCAGTATCTCTTTACTTGAAGTTTTTCTTTAGTACTTTCAGCTTGAGCTATGCTGATTGTTTTTCCTTTTGTTTCTCTTATGTGTTTGCATATTTTAATACTTTACTTTGTCTTCTCAAGCTGCCCTTTGAAATGTTCTGTTCCACTCTTTTACTTCATTCTATTTGCTTTAGCTACTTTGCAATGAAGAACAAGTTTCAGTGTCATTTCTGACATCCTTTGATCTTTCAATCGCCTCGTGTGCATGTGAAAGTTTGATATTGAACAAGGATGACCAAAGAAGTGAGGCACTTAACTAAATATTCTGCTTAATCATACTGGAATTGATTTCATTTTTTTTCAACAGATCTTGTGTCATAAATGTATCGTTTGAGCAGACCAGGATGTATGCTGTATGTAAGGCTTAACTTTGATCAGTTGATTTGTTGCAGTTCAATAATTCATTTAGTAATACAAAATTCATATGCAATTTTCTTCCTTTGATAAAAAAGAAAAATTTTAATAAGAAGTTAAATATTGACCAAGAAGGTCCTGATAAAACAAGACAGACAACATTGTGTGCTGATACTTCTGTAGCACATTTATAAGGTTTGGCAAGTGCATATTATATTTTTGTGTAAGACTCCAGGCCTTTTAGGTTTGGTGTTTTGGTTTTTACCCATTTACCATTTTCTTCTCTCTATACTTATGTTATTGAAGGGTACCAGCTTTAACATTGCCCTGTTCCTTTCCAGTGCCAGCTTGTCAGGAACATGTCCCCTATGATTTTCCATTCAGCCATAACCCAAATGACCTGTCACAGTACTATCTTTGGGTTTTCTTTATTTGTGTGTGTTTTTCCCATAACCAAACTCAAAGCAAATGCTCTTCAACAAAAGCAGGCTCCCAAGTACAAAGACAAAATTAAAATATACTTACAGTGTTTATTTTTACAATATTTAGAATACAATGTAAACATACATAGAAAGTATTGTGTCCATGTACATTAGATCGAATACAAGGCTATTTACATGTTTGCTATGTGTGAGTTCATATGTGTGCATATACACATACATATATGAACCCACCCACAGAGTGCACCATAAATACGTACACTACAAAATAAACACAAAATGCAATACGATAATTGACTGACAATCATTTTCATCACCTTTATTATTTTCCATGCTAATGACTGCAAGGAAACTCCTAGTATTGAAATATAATGCTGAAATATCTCCATGTTGCATAAACCTTAGTACCTCAAATCTTTGAAGAAGAAAAATAGGACTGTGAAGTCAAAGCCAAGTCCTCTTCCCTGCCAAAGTCCCGATTTGTGAGGGTTTCATCTGAGAATTCAGAGAGCCTCGTGAAGTCAGTCTTTAATGCTCCGGAGCTTCTCTGACGTTAGGCATCAGCCACGTGCAGGCAGTGTTCTTAGCGCAACCGGGCGGGTTTCACTCTCTGGGAAAGGAAGTTGGCTGAGGATACAGCAGGGGGTTAGAAAAACTCTAATGTGCTGCCATCTACAGAAAAGTGCACACTGGCCATGGGAGAGACAGTGAGCAGATTCAAGACAGGATTGGGCAGGTCTTATCCTGGAAGAGGAGCAGCCATGGAAACACTGCTGGAAGATGGCAGATGGCACCAAACGGACAGAGTGGTCATCGAAGGAAGGTGGTCTTGGCCGTCACCTTGGCCCTCGCCTCTCTACAACTGATGAGTAGCCCTGATGGAGAATGTGCCGGGACCTAGTACCTGAAAACAGCCCCTGCTTTGGCAAGCCCAGATTCCATTGTTTTCCACCGCCACTGAGAAACTGTTGACCTGAGCTTAGCACGTCTCTGGTGAATTCCTGGGGAGCAAGGTGGCCTACGGGCCTCCCAACACATTCTAAACATTGGCCTAGGATGTGCAGAGCAATGTTTCTTTTCAAAACCTTGTGGATGCTGTCAACATTTTCATTTGGGATTCCTTATTTAAGGCCAAAGGTTAAATTGCTCTAAACAAACAAACAAAATGAAGAACAAAAAGAAAAACTCAACATAGCAGATTATAATCCTTCCAATACTCATGACACCCACAAGCCTGCGTTTTCCAGAGATGAGCGTCAAGCAGGACACACACACTGGAAGCAGGGGACACACACTGCCCCAGCATGGCCGCAGTGCTTGTGCTGGGGAGACCTGGGACTCTTGGATCAGTGTGGTTAGTCTATGGGGAAATGGCGGACAGGTACAAAGGTGATTAGCCTCATTTTGGGAAAAAACGTGTTGATTTTGAAAAGTAATGACAACACAAGAAGTAGGGAACAAGGTCAAATAGAAATTTCCATTCTGAGTGGGACATCTTAAGGGACCAGTACTGTTCAGATAAGAGTCAAGCTTTTGCTGTGCTCCGCCCCTCCCCCTTGGGGTTCTACCCAGTGATGCTAAGTTATGGAAACAGCTGAAAATGACAAGCAGAATATAAAACCAGAGAAACCAATCTTTCCCTAATGTGAACTGACTCTGTACGCAATGAACCATGACCCTTGCAGGGGTGTCTGATGCTAATCAAGACAACCTGCGTGCATGACCAGGGGCGGACTATCACCCGGAGTCCTGTGGGGAATCCAGAGGGCTCTTGTAAGCTAACATCTACGTGAGTGCTAGACAGCCTTCTGACTCCCAACACAGGTCTGAAGGAGCAGGCTAGAGTGTCAGATTCATTTTCCTTACAGTGTTTTCTTACAAGACATGCCACAGTATTTAAAATTCAATAACGTATCATAAGATAAAAGAAAAGATCCTTATGTTAGTTTTTTTTTTCACTAGTTGGAATTGTAAATACATTTTTGGTTGTTTCCCATCATTCTTGTACAAGCGCACCAGGGCAGGGTGGTTGAGAAACGTGTCTATGTTCCTGCCCATCACAAAGCGCAGCCAACCAGTGCAGCGAGCAAAGCCGCTCACCACACACAAAAAGAAGGGGCATTCCCCAGGCGCCATGGACTTTACAAGAATATAAGGATCCGTACATTCTTTGCCCTAATCATTTTCAAAGCATTTGCTCTCCACTGTGCTTTATACAATTGTTGTATGTATATGTATGGATTGTGATAAGAGTTGTATGAGCCCCTAATAAAATGTTTAAAATTTTTTTTTAATTATCAAGGGTTCACGAGGGTAGGAGTGGGGGGAGGGGAAAAGGAGGAGCTGATACCAAGGGTTCAAGAAGAAAAAATGTTTTGGAAATGATGATGGCAACATATGATACAATTGATGTATGGATTGTTGTAAGAGCTGTAAGAGCCCTCAATGAAATGATTTATTAAAATAAAAAATGTGCTGGAAAAAAAAGAATATAAGGATCATCTTACTTTTCGGATTCTTACACATAACAGAACAAAAACCAAACATTCTTCAGTTGACTGACCAGTTTTGATGAAGTTGGTAAGCTTATGGGAAAACATAGGAGTCATCTGTTAGATACATAAAATGATTTGTACTTGAGGATGTTTCCCATAACATGAGAGAATCAATTTAGGCTCGTCAAACTCACCTTCGTGTTGATTAGACTGCGGGCAGTGATCAAGTGGAGCATGCTCCTGTGTTTCCTACGGGAGAATGGGGCGGTTCTGACATATGCTCACAGGGCTTCTAGAGAGCTGTGGTTCTGCTAGTGAATGGCTATTTAAAAGAGGACCCTCTTCCAAGGCCTGACATATCTGTGTAATGAACACGCAGTATGATTTAGTTCTGATTTCCTTCATACTCATATGAACCATGAGAAGGACACTGATTCTAGTGACACAAAACATTAGCCTGGCTCCCACATCCAGCCATGGATCGCTACACACAAACCCAAGATGAAGACAGACGAATCAGACCCACCCATGTACAGGAGGAAAACATCAAGCATCAGAACAACTCGGGCAAGGACTTTGTAGTTTATTTCAGGAGCGCACGCACAGAGAGTACCATCACAATGTATGTGCTACTATGAGACAGACACAGGAAGACAACGGGGCATTGTTTTTAATGACTGTGTTGAACAAACATCGATGTGTTAGTTCACAGGCAACTCAGAAGCAGGCACATGAACTCTGAAAGCTGAGCTCTGTTTATGCAACAGCAAGTGGAATCAAGTTGGTTTTTGAGAGAAAACCAATTTGCTTTCAGAGCTTACAATCCAGTGGGCTGTCAGATGATGGCAAGGGAGCTTACACGGAGGGTGGCTGATGGACTACGAAAGTGGCACATTGGAAAGCCTGCCTTCTGTTCCAGCAGAGGGTAACCACGGCACACACAACGCTGTCACTATTACTAAGGGACATCAGAGAGCCAGAGACCAGGATGGTCTAACACCTGATGGACAGAGACCAACTGCAGGAAGTGCCAGAAAAAGACAGACCCTGATCAGATGTTTTCCATTACGTTACTCATTGTTATAACAGAATTACTTTACATCCTCTACTTCACTGAACTGTTCCATTTAGTTCTGGTTGTGACTCTCTGACGGTTGTCTCTGCGTTTTAAACACTCTGATGATTTATTTCATTTTTACATTTTAAAAGCATAAATGTTCTGGGGCATACTTCTATGTGCGGTGCGTGTGTCGTGTAATGTACTATCTATAGAAACATCCATTTGGAGATTACAGAATAACTGCCATGCACAGAGAGATTCACACAGTCAATACCTGAGTATCCGTACCCTGGGGAACTCCAAAGTGAGACACCACGGCCAGGGCTGGGGCGGGCAGTCCGCTTGTTTGTGTTTGTTTGCTTGTGAATCTTGAAGGGAAAACAGGCTCCTTGCCACGGCAGATATTTACAGTAGAAACAGTGGTTGCTGCGTGACCAGATGGGGAGGACTGCGTAATGTCTATGCTCTATCCATTCAATGAAATTTGTAATCAAGGTGATAGCATCATATAAGAGGGCATGAAGTCGTGTACATATTTTAAAATCTGCTGAAAAGGCAGAACAACTTCAAACTTGGTGGTTCAAAAGGACTTAAGAATCCTATGATTGTGTTTCTATCTGTTTCAACTAAGTATGAGTTTCAGATTTAAGAGCTAGATCCTCCCTCGCGATGTCTTCCAGCAACATCGCTGACAGCTGTAGGCGAACACCCCCAAGCCCCAGTTGGGCACTCACAAAATACGCTGGGCTGTACTGGGTGCCATGTGGAACTCAAGGTAGGGGTGTTCCATATGACCCGTTCACACGGTTTTGTTGTTGGTGCTGTCATCGGGTGCCATTGGGTCACATCAATTCAGAGGGACCCTAGGGAACAGGAACAGAAGGTGGCTCGGCCGGCCCCTTCCTCACAATGACTGCTGTGTTTGAGCCAGTGTTGCAGTCGCTGTGTAAAGCCGTCTGCTCTACCAGGCTGCTGTCTTCCTCCAGCACCTGGCCCCTCTGGATGGCAAGTCCCAGACGGAGTCTTGTCACCCTTGCTTCACACACACTGTTTTACTCTGCTTATGATTACACGTTTGTGATGCTCCTATAATATTATCAGTAGATGATATGTACATGATTTACCAGTTTATGTGGCCATGCCACAATAGTTGGTAAAAAAAAAACTCCCCAAGTTTATGAAGACAGATTTACATACATTCTCCAAAGCAGGGGTCAGCAAGCTACAGCCCAGGAGCCAAATCTGACCCAGAACAGCGTTTGCATGGCCCATGGACTGAGGATGAGCATGTACATTTTTAAATTAAAAAAGCACTGATATCTTGTGATATGAAAATGACCTAAAATTCCAATTTCCCTGTCCATAAATAAAGTGTGACTGGAACCCAGTCATGTGCACTTGGTCATGTGCTGTCTGAGGCTGTGTCTGCAGTTCAGCAGCAGAGCCGAGGCCACAGGACCCACAGAGCAGAGAGCACTGATACCAGGTCCTGTCAGAAAACCTTTGTCAACCCCTGTTCTACATCCATGGAAGGGATATGGAGTCCCGGAGGAATTTTGTTTACAGCATAATCAGTGTATAACCTAATTTTAATTCATTTACAGACATGATATATACATTAGTCCACTTGAAAAAGATCTATTAGGAAAACAAATAAAAATAAAAGTGTGGTTAAGAAAGAGAGAGAGAGAGAGAGAGAGAGAGAGAGAGAGAGAGAGAGAGAGAGACTTATTTCTTTGAAATGTTTAGGACCAGCAAAACAATCATATATAACAGCAATATATTTTTTAAAATAAAAACAATAAATGAACAGTTTAAATTATTTTTCAAAGTAATGATTTCAAGGTTCTACAGAAAATGCCAGGCAGTAAAAGATGGTAAAATTATTATAACCATGTCTGATTTCCAAATTTCTGGGCGATAAGGTTTAACTCTAAGTGTTTCAGATCCTGTGGCTGTTAGGCATTGCATACTACTTGGGGTCGGGCGAGAGAGGGAAGGCAAGATATTTTAAAATAAGAAACTGCCACTAACAGTGGCCAACAACTAAAACTTTGTTTTTCTTCTTCTTTTTCCTTAAAAGGGCTACACAGTCTGCTGGTATAGAACTTGATGGACATCTTGACTGTTTTCATTTAGTGGGCTGGTCCCCATATCTGTGTCAGATAAAATCATAGCACTTATCCTTTGTTACCATGGATACCATGAAGATACTGCCATCCACTAAATAATGTTAGAGGAAGACAACATAATTTTCTGGGACTAGTCCGGTTTTGCCTTCATATGTTGCCTTTAGCCATCCTGGCTCCACTGAAGGGTACACTGGCCAAGAAAGAAAGAACAAAGAAGGTCACTCAAGTATGAAGAGCTTCAAACAAACAAACAGGTAAAAATCTCTCTTGGTGCTTAAGTGTCACATCACCAGGGCTCCTGACTCCACCCTGTACCGCCCTCTTCCTCCCCGTGATTATGATGACTCACCGTTAGAAAAGATCGCCCCTTGTGGGAAGGAGAGCTCATGGCTGTGCTCCGCTTTACAGGAATACATGGCTTTGGCTTGGCTGAAAGATCAAGAAAAGATGGGCAAATCCATGAGTCAAGTACGTGTACATCAGCAGTTGGTTGAGGAGAAGACTCGTTCTGGGTTGTCACTGGAGTGTAAGTACATACAGAGAGTGCTCGTGAAATTGTACACACAAGTACACACCTGGATAGCCAGCAGCCAAGTCCAGAAAACCAACGAATTGCCAGCACCTCAGGGACAACCTTGTGTCTCCTTCCATTCCACTGAGCCCTGACTTCAAAAGACTGTTACCACTGAATTGTTAGGATGCTGCTAAATATGCTGTGTTTATACCGAAATAGGGAACAAAGTTCATAGGTACCCTCAAGCATGGCCCCCTCCAGGGCTCCATTATCAGCTGCAGACCATCAGGGATGAGTGTCAACAATTTAAATACAGATAAGATTACAAGACAGGATCCAGGGAAATAAGAGAAACATTGGAATTAGTCAGCTGGGAAATGGCAATCCAAACTGGTCTTATAGTCAGGAAGACAATTGGGATTGATGGGAACGAGGAAAATCAGAGAATATAGCCAACGTCTAAAGGGGAGAGCTAACATTCAGGCTCCCAACAGCGATGACCACAGCAGGTCAGCCTCAGCGCACCCAGGCCTCTAGTTTTCTAAAAGGAAGCTAGAATTTCAGCGTTTTAAATGTAATCTGATAAAACCAAAAAATAAAAAATAAACCAACCCCCACCAACATGCCAGTCAACACAGCAGTTATTACCGGTGATAGTCAATCTAATCACGAGGTATTTCATAGTTCCTCTGCGGTTCTTGGGGCCAGTGGTTACAGGGCTCCATCAGCCCTTTGAACCTACCAGATGCTCTGGGGGTGAAGGACGTGCTCGTTTGCTTCCAATGCGATGATCACAGCCTTGGAACCCCCTGGGGCCATTCTACCTTGTCCTATGAACGTGCTATGGGTCACAGTCGACGGAACAGCAAAGGTCTGGGTTTTGTGCTCTGTGTAATTCCATTGGTAGGACTTGCAACACAGACGGACTGCACGCACCTGGCAGGGTTTAGACCAGAAGCACCGTCGTGAATGGCATCTGACAGTTTGGCCTGGTTGACCGAATGGTTTCCCATGTTCACACTCCTTTCCTCTGTAGTCCACATGCAGTCTCTTCAGATCAGTGAGAGGGTGCTTTCGAAAAGGCTCATCGGACCAAGCTTGCTTCCCTGCTTACAGCCCTTCCACTGGTGTCCTACCCTGGCCAACACTACAAGGCCAGTCGCCTGCCAGTGTCTGGTGAATCTCAGCCACTTCTCAGCAAGGACGCTCCTCACATTGTCCCCGCCCCCCCGCCAGTTCCTCAAACAGCCTGACTCCTTCCTGCGCCAGGGCTGCTGCTCCAGCTGGGCCCTCTGAAGGAGATACGTTCCCCAGATCTTCCCATGGCGGGTGCTTAGATCCATCTTAAACATTTCATGAAGTTAAAAAAGGTCTTTCCTAACCACACAATCTGCCATAGCCCCAACTATCCTATCCTGTGTCAGCCTGGCACGACCCTAAGCTGTCACTGTGTTTTCGGTGATACTTTTGTTACCTTCTTCCCCAGTTAGAATGCAGTATCCATGAAATTAAGCACAGGCCTCCTCCATGTGGGACAAAGCCCCTAGTGCCTGGAAGGAGGCCCCTGTTCAGTAGGAACTGTAAGCATTTGCTGATGAATGGGGACAAGGAAGGGAAGAGGCTCTAGCCTCTTTCTTCCATGCCGAATTGTGTAAGGGTCCCGGGTACACTTTGCCTTTCCTCCCTCGTCAGTTCTGTCAAAGCACTGGTGTTGCACTGAGTCCAGGTGGTTCCTTGCGCCATACTTCCAGAATGAGGCACCCTTATGGAAGGCGGGATTTCCAAAGGGCTATCTGAAGACAGAAAAGCTTAGGGAAGACAATTCTGGGACTGTCTCCAGAGATGGTTTCCTGTGAGATCAACCTCATAAGGCACCTTCAAAAAGGGGATCATGTAGCAGGCAGCTGGGGGAGTGACCACTTGCTTATGTCCTACCACTTTACCAGCAAAGCTCAGTCTAAGGAGGCACTGGGCCCTGAGGAGGAGAAGGGCTTGGCACAAAAGACTGTGTGTGTGTGTGTGTGTGTGTGTGTGTGAGAGAGAGAGAGAGAGAGAATGCACACATGGTCCTGTGTTGGTGGGGTTGGAGGAAGAAGATGGGGCTCAGTTATGAAAAATTCTAAGAAACACACTATGGTCATTTTGAGTAGAAAGAATACTAGTTTCTTCTTATGTGCCATTTAGTCAAGGGCAGTCATCTGATTGAATAATAGTATACTTGAGGAGGGCAGAGCCACTTATCTGAAAATATGGTGGTTTTATTTTTTTACAAAAATATCAAATTTTCTTACAGCAAAACTTTCCTTTGAGTAAACATCAAGTCTTACTTCTTTGAGTCACTGATATAAATAATTAAGACAGACATCAGAAAAGTTTCTTTACTCCAAGAAACAATGAAGATGCAGTATTTGCTATGATGTAACTTT
This sequence comes from Tenrec ecaudatus, assembly GCF_050624435.1. NCBI lineage: Eukaryota > Metazoa > Chordata > Mammalia > Afrosoricida > Tenrecidae > Tenrec > Tenrec ecaudatus. The sequence continues at coordinate 98,003,191 of NC_134533.1, read as the reverse complement.
AAAAATTATATCATAAAATGCGACCAAGTTCTTCTCCATTAATATTTCGGACATGGATATTTTCATTGCAGTATTTTACAAGATTAAATGAGGATGAAGGGGCAGGAGGCACATAAAGAATAGTTATATAACTAGATACAATATTGCTGAATGTGTCCAAAGTACACAGCATGGATTACTAACAGTCTTGACTTTTCAATTTTTTGTGCATGTGATTAACCAACACCCAAGCTCATGGCCAACGAGTCAATTCCGACTCCTGATGACGACCCTATATGACAGAGTAAAGCTGCCGAAGGACTGTGCGACTGTAAATCATGGCGGCAGTCTGCCTGCTCTTCCTCTGTGCTGTGGCTGGCACCTCCAAAACACGGAGCTTAGCGTCCGGGTGATTTCACCACTGAAACACCAGGCCTCTCTGCGCAAAGGACTGCCCAGATATAATTCCCCTCCACTGAGATCTGTGCCTACAGGTGCTAACACTTCTGAGAGCTTTGATGATTTACTGTCGAGTTTGGTGGGAGGGAACTTTTCTCTCCAGGTGCTAATGCTTCCTTTTTCACTGCCTTGGTCTATTGAGAGGATGTGAAAATAACACGGTCACTTATTGTGTCTTTCTTCAGAAGATGCTAATATCCCTTTGAAAAGGATTTTTGAAAATCTTGCTTCTTACTGCATAGAATAGCGGAATGACATCCACAGCCCTGAAAGCCGTCCCCGCCCCTCCTCATCACCAGGAAGATGATCTATCTGCACACAGCCTCCCTCCTAATTCTAAACACCCCGCCATGTGGAAGAGCAAAGACACAAAGGTTTCATAGGGACAGTGTGAAAAATTCTCTCTCGGCAGCTTGACAGGGTCACTGTCAGTCAGGATTGACTCAATGGTGTTGGGTACACCTTGATCTTAAGAGAAATAAAAGCCTCACTAAATCAAAATTGACAATGTGTGTTCATTTAGTTACAACACACACACACACCCCACCACCACCCCCACCACCACCACCCCCACACCACCACCACCTCCCCACCCCCTTGGATATGCTGCGGGAGTTTTACTCCTGAAAGGGATAAGAGGGCTGCATGCAAATAGTTACACATCTGTCAAAGCAATACTAACTCGCAAAAGAAAAAAATCACAGCAGTGTAAGTATCCAGTAAGGGATGTAATAAATGACATATTTATTATATTAATAGATAAGTAGTTATAAATATATTTGTAAGAGTTATATAAACAATATGTAAATGAAGACTTATATGTCATTGTCCTGTTCCACTGAATGGATTCCATCTTCATTATTTATTTGACTAAAGAAACTTTTCTGGCTCTCACTCACCCACTCACTCACTCTCTCACCCACTCACTCTCTCTCACTCACTCACCCACTCTCTCATTCACCCACTCACTCACTCTCACTCACCCACTCTCTCTCTCTCACTCACTCTCACCCTCACTCTCTCTCTCACTTACTCTCTCTCACTCACTCTCTCACTCACCCACTCTCTCACTCACCCACTCTCTCACTCACCCACTCTCTCACCCACTCTCTCACTCACTCACCCACTCACTCACTGTCCCACTCTCTCACTTACCCACTCTCTCGCACTCACTCTCTCTCACTCACTCACTCACTCTCCCATGCTCTCACTCACTCTCTCCCTCCCTCCCTCACTCTCTCATGTTCTCTACCACTCTCACTAACTCACTCATCCTCTCACTAACTCCCTAACTTACTCAATAACTCTCACTCACTCACTAACTCGCTCACTCACTCACTCTCTCATGCATTCTCACTCTCTCACTCACTCACTCACTAACTCATTCACGTTCCCACCAACTCCCTAACTCACTCTCTCACTAAAAAAATAAATAAATTTAAAACTAGGGCTAATAAAATCTCTTAGAGTGGTAAAACAGGAAAAAAAATTTAAAAAGAGACTTTTCTGATGTATGTCTTAATTATTTATATCACGGAGACCTTACAGGCCAGAGTGGGACTGCTTTATGGGATTCCTAGGCTGGCATCGTGACTCCTTGGAGCACGGTCAGTTCTATTCTCTCATGGGGAGGGGAGGCTTGAACTGCTAACCTTTGTTTAGCAGTTGAATGCACAGCCACTGCACCAACAGGGCTCCTTTATTTTTATCTATAATGTCTAACTGCCCACCCTGCATTATCAGAAATAATGCATGAATGTACAGGGATGCAGACATGCGTGGAGAGCAAAGATGAACAGGTACAGCGAGTAGGCTAAAGGGGTTATACTCAAACCTTGACTATGTTAGGGGGATATTTCTGCACACACAAGATGCATACCTTTAAAATAAATCAATATCTACCTATAAAAACATGCATCTTTTATAATGACTAAATAATATATTGTTCCATGCCAATAGAATGATGTATTAAGTGGTTACTGCAAATAACCATTGGTTATTGAGTTGAGTTGCGCTGCAGAACAACACAGGACAATGAAACAATATTAGGGTATAAGGCAAGGATCGTACAGATAAATTTCTTCTTGGAAAGACTCCTAAGCTGACCGTGTCAACTTGTCAGCACTCTAAATTTGCTCCTTAGATAGACATTGGTTGGGAATTTCCTCAAACTAGTCACACGTTCTTCCCTTAGTTTTTGCCAGTAAGCACTGACCGTTTCTGCTTCCTTGTTCTTGTGGGTGCCAGGGCCTCAATGCTGGAGGGAGGATGGCTATAAAAATGGAGTGTGAGGGCGACAGGCTGTTTATGTCAAGGTGCAGATACTGCAATCCCACTGAAAATGAAAAGTGAGTAACAGCATACTTTCAGATTTTCTAGATGGTGTATCTTCCTCATTCATTCCACAACTTTATTAAGCATCTACTCTGTGCTGGGCATTATGACAACGACAATGCAGGTTCAGTGAACCCCACCGGACGGGTTCCATTCCTTTGTGTAGTATGGTCGAGGGAACCTGCCTATCAGTAGAGGGGGAGGGCTATTTGTGACCCTTTCAGAACCTCAGCAAGGTCAAACTGTTTTCATACTAACACTAAAGGCTACTTGTATGTTTTGACTCCCATATTCTCAGTAGTGTGCAGCTTAGAGCTTTAGAAGCTACATAATGTGTGAAGACTTCCTTGTGCTGATGACTAATGGCATTCAAGAGAATTCAATTGTTTTCTACTAAGCTTTGTAAGAAGCATGGCCAGAGTGCTCCTTAGAGGTAGGGATGGAGGGAACTTTTCTTACATATTTTGGACATGTTGTCAGGAGAAACCAGTCGCTGGAGCAGGACATGATGCTTGATACAGTGGAAGGGCAGTGAAGGAGAGGAGGCTCTCAGGGAGATGGGGGGACACTATGGCTGCAACAGTGGGCCGGGCACAGGAACAGCTGGGAGGATGGCACACGGCCGGGCAGTGTTTCCCTCTGTTGTGCACAGGGTTGCTATTGGTTGGAATGAACTCACAGCGCCTAACGACAAGAAGGCAGAGGAGCTCACAACAAGTAAGAAAAGAAAATATTCTGAAGATTGATTGTGGTGATTGTGGTTATCTTCTAAAGATAACCAGATAGTCAAATTGTATAATATACACATTTATGGCAAAAACTGATTACAAATGTAAGGTAATGATAGCGCTTTATTTTGGACAAAAAAAAATCACTGAATTTTACTATTAAAGTACTTGATGTGAGCAGTTTTAGCCACTTATTTTATTTTAAAAAGTAATTTTATTGGGGGCTCATACAACTCTTATCACAATCCATACATACATCAATTGTGTCAAGCACATTTTTACATTCATTGCCTTCATCATTCTCAAAATATTTGCTCTCCACTTCTGCCCTTGGTAACAGCTCCTCATTTCTCCCCCTCCCTCCCCACTTCCCCTCCCTTATGAACCCTTGATAACTTATAAATTATTATTATTTTGCCATGTCTTACACTGTCCGACATCTCCCTTCACCCACTTTTCTGTTGTCTGTTCCCCAGAGAAGAGGTTATATATAGATCCTTATAATAAGTTCCCCCTTTTTACCCCACCTTCCCTCCACCCTCCTGTATTGCCACTCTCACCACTGGTTCTGAAGGGATCATCTGACCTGGATTCCCTGTGTTTACGGTTCCTATCTGTACCAGTGTACATCCTCTGCTCTAGCTGGATTTGTAAGGTAGAATTGGGATCATGATAGTGGGGTGAGGAGAGGGTAAGGAAGCATTTACGAATTAGACGAAAGTTGTATGTTTCATTGTTGCCACACTGCACCCTGACTGGCTCATCTCCCCACAACCCTTCTGTAAGGGGATGTCCAGTGGCCTACAAATGGGCTTTGGGTCTTCACTATACACTCACCCTCATTTACAATGACATGATTTTTTGTTCTCTGATGTCTGATACTGATCCATTCTACACCTCGTGATCACACAGGCTGGTGTGCTTCTTCCATGTGGACTTTGTTGTTTCTGAGATAGATGGCTGCTTGTTTACCTTCAAGCCTTTATGACCCCAGATGCCATATATTTTGATAGCTGGGCACCATCAGCTTTCTTCACCACATTTGCTTATGTACCCATTTGTCTTCAGTGATCATATTGGGAAAGTGGGCACACAATTATATGATTTTTTTGTTCTTTGATGCCTGATACCTGGTCCCTTCTACACCTCATGGTCACACAGGCTGGTGTGCTTCTTCCATGTGGGCTTTGTTGCTTCTGAGCTAGATAGCTGCTTGTTTACCTGCAAGCCTTTAGGACCCCAGAGGCTATATCTTTTGATAGCCGGGCACCATCAGCTTTCTTTACCACATTTGCTTTTGTACACATTTGTCTTCAGCAATCGTGTCAGGAAGGTGTGCACCATGGAATGCCACTTTAATAGAACACAGTGTTCTTGCATTCAAGGAATGCTTGAGTGGAGATCCAATGTCCACCTGCTACTTTAATACTAAACCTACAAATATATGCAATACTAAATCTACAAATAGATGCACCTAGATCTATTTCCCCATCATCCTACATAAATATATTTACATATGCACATGGCTGTATTTAGACCTCTATGAATGCCCTTTGTCACCTAGCTATTTCCTCTAGTTCCTTTTACTTCCCTCTTATCCCACTATCATGCTCAGCCTTCATTTGGGTTTCAGTAATTTCTCTTGGTCACATTGCCCTTGCTGAATCCCTACCAGGCCTCTCACACTCTCCTTACCACTAATTTTGGATCACTTGTTCTTCCCTTGTTCCTGGGCTAGCCAACACCACCTCTTTCCCCCTCTCCCCCTCTCTCATGTACCCCCTGGAACGATCGGTCCCGTTGTTTTCTCCTCCAGACTGTTCATGCAGCCTATCTTATCTAGATTGACCTGTAGAAATAATAATATGCACAAAAAAACAAGGCATAGCAAGACAAACTGACAAAAGAGAAGACAACAACAACAACAACAAAAAACCAATGGCCAAATAAATAATTTAAAACTGAAAAAAAATATGTAAATATATCAGGCTGGTTTTTTACCTCTAGGTGTCTCCTTTGTTCGAGTCCGATGGGGTGCCACACTCTGGTCCCAAAGTCCATCCTTTGCACTCCCTCGGGACCTCCCTGCTCTGCTCCCCCCGCCCGCTGCTTGGCCACACGCCCTTAATGTTTTGCCTCGGTGTGGTCCGGTCAGACCAGGCCAATCCCGACACTGAGTCTCCAGTGTTGCTTCCCTAGGCGGTGACCAGATGTCTCGCTTTTGAACAATTTGTCCCGCATCCCGCGGCATTTTTAAAAAGTCCCGATTTTTGGAAAGAATGCACGACAAGCGAGGGTATTCGGTTTTCGGCTGCCATGGGGCTATTTCTCCAGGATATGAGTTTTATCAATGGTGTCCCGCTTTACAAATGTTAAAATCTGGTCACCTTACGTGAGTCAGTGAGAGACGCCGTGTCTTATTCTTATTTTACATGACAAAATTAAACCTTTAACAGTGTATATCAAAATAAAAAAAAAAGAGGACCTGATGCAAAGGGCTTAAGTGGAGAGCAAATGCTTTGAGAGTGATTAGGGCAAAGAAAATATGGATGTGCTTTATACAATTGATGTATGTTGTACGGATGTGCTTTATACAATTGATGTATGTATATGTATGGATTGTGATAAGAGTTGTATGAGCCCCTAATAAAATGTAAAAAAAACCAACAGTATATATCGATAGGGAGCTCTGGTTGCATAGTGGTTGTACATTAGGCTGCTCACTGCAAGGTCTGCCATTTGAAACCACCAGCCTCTCTGCTGGAGAAAGACCAGGCTTCCTACTCCCCTAAAGAAAAACCATCTTGGAAACTCACAGGGTGGTCTCCCCTGTCCAATAGGGTTCCTAAGGGTCAGCACTGGCTCCATGGCAGTGAGTTTATTATATCAAGAGATAATTTATTTTTAATGTCAGTTTAAACACGAGATCAGAAAATTGCACACCAAAATGTCACTCGTGGTGATCTTTTAAATGATGAGGTCATACACCACATCGTGACTATGAAGTTCAACCCGACCCTATAATACAGAGCAGAACTGTCCACCCACGTGTTTTCCAAGGCTGCAATCATTTTGGACGCAGACTGATGTAACTCCTCCCACAGAGCAGCTGTTGACCCACTGGCCTGATGGCCACCAGCTGAGCACTTTACTACTATGCTGCCAGAATCAATGAAATTAGAATTGGCTTTGATTGACTGCTGGAGCTTATTAGTGAACTTGAAATTCTGCACAAGAAGAAAACATTCAGTTACTATTCTTAAGAAGTCATGTCTGTATAACCTACTGTCATAGGACCCTGGGGGGCTTTACTGCATTGCTCTTTGGCGTTTCCAATCCTTATGGAGACTGTTGGCTTCATCCCTCTTTCACAGCACAGTTGGTAGTTTTGAATCCACTGTGGACCAGGGTCTCTCTTGATCTCCTTGACATTTTTGTGGCTCCGACCATTCCTCTAGGCTCTCCTTTGCCAGGCCCTACACAGAGATGCACGCTTGTCCATTTTTCCTCACGATCCATCCGGTAGAGAGGCTGCTCAAACCTTCAGTTCCATGGCCTCTCGGGAGATTTTCAGCTGCAGATTTTCAACTGGCTCTTCAAAATCTACAGCCCAACTTCCCTTTCCTCTGTAAACTCATAAACTGAGATTCCAAATAAATTATTGTTTCTGATCTGCAGTCTTAAAACCCGGAAGAATTTTAATCTGTTTCTCAGTTTTACTATCACAGCAGTTGCTCACTCTTGCTCATGTGCATGGAAATCTCTTATAGCTTCGTGTCCTCTTATCACTGTCCTAATTAAGGTCTGCTAGAGTTCATCTAGGAGCCTTGGTGACGTAGTGGATTATGTGTTGGGTTGCTAGCCTCAAGGTCTACAGTTCGAAACCATCAGCCACTCCTTGGAAGGAAGAAGGCTTTCTACTCCCAAGAGTTATAGTCTGGGAAATCCACAGGAGCAGTTCTACTCTGTCCTATAGGATCACTGGGAGTTGGAATAGACTTGATGGCAGCGAGTGAGTAAGACATTTAATCAATTCCACCCAACTGTTTCTCTGCCTTCATAACTTCCTGGGAAAAACCACTAACTGAATTACCTGATAAAGTGTACCTTACTGTCCAATGGTCCCAAAGGCATTGCTTTCCAATTGCATAAGGCCAGTCACAAAAATCCCTCAACTGATCTCTTTCCCAATCATGCCCTCTTTTGTTTAACTCAACTAGTTCCACCATCCTTCAGGGTCCAATTTAAAATGGAGCCCAATTTCCTAGAAAGCATACAAAACATGCAATGTAAGAATCAGTGAAATTAGGTAAGGAAATCACCTGGACTTATAAGTTGCTGAGATGCACTTAATGGCACACAAGAGCGTCAAGTGATGTGAATGCATTGATTTGAGGCAAACGGTTTTAACAAAACTGATCACAACCATGAGGCAGCCTGTTGGGTTGATGGGGTACCCATTGGGCTGCAGACCACGAGGTCAGCAGATACAACCCACCAGCAGTTCCTCAGGAGAAAGACAAGGCTCCCTACGCCCATAAAGACTTCATCTCAGAAACCCAGCGCTCCTCTATCCTTCAGGGCCACGATGAGTCAGAATTGACTCGATTGCAGTGAGTTTGAATTTGGTTATTAACAGCCATGTTATTTATTATTATGATTGCAGAGAGTAGGTGCTGAGCTTTAAACGCGTTAATTAAATAATATATTATTTATGTACTTTAAATACATTATATGGATACACAGAACAAGATAGGGAAAAACACCCTCATAGCTATAAACATAGCTTTTTGAAGAAAACAGATTTCCCAGATGATATCCGAGGTTTGACAACTAGTAAGTGGTGGGACAAGAAGCTGCGCACATCCCTCTGAGGCTGAGCTCAGTGACACACTCTGGCAGCACCGGGGACTGACGGACAGAAAGACTGACACGAATGAGCTACTGAATGGACTTTAACTGTACATGTTGTCCAATAGCTCATGGAAAGTTGATTTAGGGGATTTGAATACACAAGCATCTTCAACAGGTGTAGGTTGCTGGTTGAACACATGAATGTATATTGTATGACAGCGTATATTATATAACAGATGTACTCCAATAGTAAGCATTTTTCTTGTATATTAATCGCTCGACAGGATGGCTTCTGGTCGCTCTCGCAGCAATCCGATTACAGTGTCCTAATAAAGGCTCCACCACCTGGAGCAATCCACAACCCAACCCCCTCCGCCAAAAGCAGCCGGAAACATTTTCTCTGCAGGGCCATGTGAGGTCCCAGGGGGCAATGGTCGACTCACAGAGACTCTGCAGACAGAATGCAGCTGGCCACAGGGTTTTCTACTCTGTATTCTGAGTCGAGTTCAGATTGAATGCATTTGGTTTCTGCTTCCTCCACTTTACGGAGCCCTGGCATAGTGGTGGGTGACGTGTTGGGCAAGGTCAGTACCAGGTGCTCCTCAGGAGAAAGATGAACTTTTCTACTCCCGTAAGGAGGTTCAGCCTCAGAAATCCACAGGGGAAGCTCTATTCTGCCCCACAGAGTCCCCTTGACGGCAGTGAGGGAGAATCTTTATGGAAGCAGATCAGCGGATCAGGGGCTGGTGGTGGGTGAGAAACACCAAGCTTCTTGGCTAGCAGTTGAGTGCTTAACCACTGAGCCACTAAGGCTCCTTAAACATAAAGTTAAATCCATACAAATGATGGCAGTTTCTCAGACAAACAGTGTTTGCTCTGACGTGCAGGATGCCTCATTTTCCCATGACTTGGTAAAACAGGAAGAGATGTTAAAAGTGGAGGTAAGGTACACACAGATGTTTTCTGATTGATCAGCTACACAATAAGCGATTTACCTTTATACTAGTAATATATCAAAGTAGCTATACCCTATGGAATGAAAAACAAAACAAACCTCACAGCATGAGTGTCTTCACTGGCTTTGGACAAAACCATGAATCTTTTGACAGCCGTCATCATGCCTAGCAATCGGGCAAGCCTGTGTAGACTGTTTAATAAAGGGTTACCGAATAAACACACATACTTTTACAAGGTTGGTGAAAATAACAGAATTGGATAACATGGAAAAGAATGCAACTTTAATTAGCTGCGGCTGTTTTGCTTCATAGTCAGTTTCCATTAGCAAGACACAGCACACTCAAAAATGCTCTCCTGCAGCTAAAAGAAAAGTGAAGGAGTGTTATCTCCCTTTCATGCCTTTTTGAAAAACGATACGCATTTACTGAATGAATGTCTCCTATCTGCCAGCAAGGCACTAGTTGCTGGAAGTGAAAAAAGCAAAAAGGACAGAAATCAGATGCCCTCATGAAATCCCATTATTTTGGCCATATTCAAATTCAAAACCCAAACCCACTGCGATGAGACCCTTTTGGACTGTGAGGAGACTAAAACGGGAACTTTAGAAGCAAGCACACAAATGGCAGCTTGATGTAACAATGAACAGCCTTGAACAGAGTGGAAGGTGAAAAATCAGGAAGCAATTAATGGGGTGCTGACCTCAGAGGGGGTGGGAAGGAGGGAGGGAGAGAGAGAGAGAGAATCACCTAAGGCCCTTAGCTCTACTACATCTCCATGATCCTTAAAAGTAGCGCTGGTTTTGTGGAGAGACCGGAACTCAGTTACACTGCTGATTGAATTGTAAGAAGGCATGGGGCTTCCTTAGAAAACTGGAAGTAGAAATCCCACATGATCCAGCAATTCCACTACTAGGTAAACACGAGACCAATAGGAGCAGGAACAGATATATGCATATCCAGCTTCATGACAGCATTATTCACAACAGCAGAAATATAAAAACAACCTGAATGTCCATCAATAGATGGCTCAACAAACAAACGATGGCACAAATGTGCAGTAGAATATGATACACTGTTCAAGACGACTCTAAGGAACATCTCCTTAACAGACGGAACTGGAGGACACTACGCCGATTTACATTCTTCAATCACAAAGGGCAAATATTGTATGAGAGCACTATTATTAAAAGTTAAGAAAAATGTTTACAAACATTACTTGAGAGTTACCAGGAATGGTTGGGGATGGGAGAGGAAACCTCTAATTGAGAGTCGACCCTAATTGACTTGGGCAAAGGGAAAACTAATACACCAGAAGGGAGAGGACAGGATCAAGGTAAGTAAGACACTAGGAGGTGCATAAGAACAGAGGCAATGTATGTAACCACGACTGCAGGTGCAACCATCTAATGATATTTATAATCAAGAAGCTACAAGTCGATCTGTAGATAGAAATTTAATCTGAACACACATGGGAAGGCAAGTGGGAGTGTACCAGGAATATACTTAGGTTTGGTAAAAGATATTTCTACATATGTGCTGCGCATGTATCAAAGATAGAGGATGCCCAGAAGCAAAGTTCTGAAAACGTCTTAGCCATAATCAAACGTCTTATTGGAATGAGCCCTTGAGCTTGGGGATTTAGTATTGTAATCTTCGGGATCATGTAAGTCAATTGTCCACAAAGGTAATGTTACACATATGACTTTGGTGAGTAGCAATTGGGGCCTGAAAACCTTGGGAGTGGCCACCTAAGGCGCTACTGTCGCTGTCTTGCTACCTGGAGCAAAGAGGATTGAAGAAAACCAATGACTCAAGGAAACAATTAGTCAATGGATTAATAGACCAGGACCACAGGGAGTACATCTTCCTCTACCCTGAGTCTAGAAGAACGAGATGGTGTCCAGCTACCACTACCATCCATTCTGGTCAGAATGACAATAGAGGGTCTGGGGTAGAAATCGAGGAGGTGGGGGGGGAGAGCAGAACACAATTCCAAATAAGGAAACAGAATCAGCCATACAAGATGGTAGGTCCTAGACCTGGAATAGAACCTCCTTGTGCCTTCGCCCTGGATCAAAAGGTCTATAAAGCAAATAATAAGAACAGGGAGGAAGGGTTGCCTCAGCACGGTCAACTGTCAAAACCCAAAGGGCAGCGTTGCACAAAGAAAGCTCCGAAGGCAGAATGGGGCAGGAGAGGACGTCCAGGAGGAAATGGGACAGACAGAGGGGATTACATCCAATGTCACAAAACAACACGGGTATGCACTGTTGAGTGGGAACCAATGTCCTCTTATACTTTCACCCAAACCACAATACAACATTTAAAAAACATTAAAAAAAGAACAGCAATAATTTCTAATGAACTCATGACAACTCCTTAAGAAAAACAATTAAATCGCCCTTTAAAGTCAAGGATATACTTTGAAAATTTTCCCACAAATGCAAAGGGTTACGTCACCTTGTGCTTTTTAGAAAGTGTGTATATTTAGAACTCTTGCTCTGTGGAGATTTTAGCAAGCGAGGCTTCATGGCACTCATAGGAGAAACTAAATACAGTTTACAGACATGGTCTTCTCTCCAGAAGATAACATGTGAAAGGCCTGCGTATGTCTAAATGAGCATCGGTATAACCCATGGGCAGAGATGTCACAGATGACTTGTTAGGTCAAGGCAATTATGTCACAGTTAAAGATATATTTTCATTCCCTTCAGGACTTTGAGAACTTACCGCCCAGAAGAAACGGGCTTAACTGAACCAACATTTTCAAACAGCTGGGCTTTTGCTGCCACTCTGAAAAATAATTAAAATAAAATTTTAATTATAAAAATAATTTTAAAAATCTTTCCCCATTAAACCACTCAGGAAAATCATTCTACAGAATGGAATTCCATGTCATTGGCTAAATAAAATAAAATGATTAGTTCAAAGCCTTCACTACATTTGAACTGGATTTTCATCATGACAAGTTCTAATGTGGAAGAGATTTTTCTCTTTAGTTTCCAGCTCAGTGCTATCAGGCTGCAAGGAGCCCGTAGCTACCATCCCATGGGAGTTTACCAGTCTCAACCTTCCTACCTCAGAAAATGGTGTGAGTAGAAAAAAGAACATTTTCTCCCCGCTCTGCTGGCAGGAGTATGTTATTGAGTCTGGTGGCGCCCACAAGGGAAAAATAAATGAATCAAACACAGAATGTCAAGACGAATCGCCCTCACTCTCATAGAGTAAAGAAGAAAATTATTCCATGCACTTCTATATTTGAACACGGTGCTGGGCAAATGAAAAGGAGGAACTATGAAAACATGGCCGAGGAGTGAATTCATGAATTCACACCTTGTATCAAACCACAGAGAAAAAAAGGGCATGTCCTACTGGAAGAGGTGAGAGGCTATAGGAAAGAGGGAACAGAAATAAAACCCATGTTCCCTAGGTAATTGGAAAGGTTTCTATAGTTAATAGATGAACTGATCTTTTTTTTTAACCTAGTTTTTAAAAAGTGGATCCTTTTCTTTAAAGTCAACCCACCCCCACCCCCACCGCCCCTGTGCCCCCAGGGAAGGCCAAACAACAGCAAAACACCAAACAAACCCCACTGCCACTGAGCAGATTTTGACTTCCATGGGAACAGGTAGCCTCACTCTTCCTTTTCAAGAGTGGTGGGTGGGTTTGCACCCAACACCATGCAGTTAGCAAGCCAACGCTTACCTGACAGTGCCACAGGGTTATTTGAAAATCTCAGCGATCATTTTACACCCAGTACAAAACATGCAGGGAGTCCTGGTGGTGAAATGGTTGAGCTGCCAACCAAAAGGGTCATGATTTAAACCCACCCCGCAGCTCTAGGGGAGACAGAACTGGCAATCCGATACTGTCTAGATTACAGCCAAGAACCCCTCCTGTCGAAATCCCGTGGGCTTGCCTTGAGAAAACTGACGAGACAGCCCTTGGCAACAACAAACTGACACTGCTCGTTTTAATTTCTATGTTAACTATTAGCACAATCACAAAGAAGAGACTCTCCTCAATCCCAAATGATGGGGGGTTTGTAATTCTTCCATCTCTCTTAACATATTGGATCAAAATTTAATTTTCCTTAATGGCTAGAACTACACATACACATTTATCTTTACAATGGTAGCTTGACTTCTGACGAAGAGTGATAACTTCTGTTGAACATGCTCTGAAACCACAAAATGATTACCAAATAAAAGGATGAATGAATGTATTTAATACATTGTTCTTATGGAAACAGACTTAACGAAATCTCTTGCCGGACTTTCAGAAAGAATAATTAAACTGTCAAGGCTATAATCTTCTTCGAAATGGGCATGGGATATTAAGAAGACACAGAATTCAAGTTTGAGAACCTTCCCTAGACAATTCAACGGTGCGGCGTACTAGCTGAGTATAAACAAATAAGTCATGAACCATTGTTACAAAATAATAAAAAGTTTCGAAACAAAAATGTCAAAAACGTGAAGCTATTGCTTCTCAACCTATCCTCCATCTGGATCTACATCCTTCTGAAGGCTGGGTCTACATCCTTCTGAAGGCTGGGTCTACATCCTTCTGAAGGCTGGGTCTACATCCATCCTTCTGTGTTAACCCTCTCATCCACCCTTCCCTGAAGAGTTAGGTCTGTGCCCTCTGGCTTACACTGCCTCGGACGGCACTGAGAGACTCGGAGCCTCTTCCTTTGGGGAACAGGACAAAGTCTGAAATAGCAAGATCAGGGCTGCATGGTGCAGGGCCGTCATGTTCTCTAACAAAATTATCATTGTCACAGGGCAGCCCTTGCTCCTCTCCGAGGTTGAGCCGATGCCTTGTCAGGATGGAAATCACGTCCTTGTCACACCTCTTCTGAACTTCCCTCGCTGATTTCTGACTATGTTCTTGAAACCTCTTCAAAATAAGCCTCTGGGTCCTTTGACAAAATCTATCAAGATTGCTCCTTTGGGATCCTTCCCCCTACCTCCATCCTAACCCTTCCCCCACCTACCTTGCAAATAACAACAAAAACAACAAAAAATAGTTGTCATAACTTGTTAAGCCGCCTTGTCTGCTTTTAGTTCCACGGGCCCAGCAGATCCCTTCAGGAACCATTGTTGATTGGACATTATATGTTCCGAAGGCATGCTTACAAGACTAAGTCAAGTGGATTGCTGAGAGAACTCGTCTGTAGCCAGGCTCAAGTGTTGAGTAGAATGAACTCAAGCATGTATGAATTGGAACTCTGAGAGCAGTACTTTTTGACTTCTTCTGTATGAAGTGGAGATTTCAATGTTCTAAATATCGTCCATTTTCATCAGCTCTAAAATGGGGTTGAGGAGACCTATCGGAGAAGGCTACTGTGGACACTGACAGAGAGAGCAAATGGAAAGGCACCTCATGGTCGTTCACAATGCATCTAGGAGACACTCAGCAAATGTATGGAAAACATGAACTAGAGAGAACTTTCCTCTTTGGATTTTGCTTACTCGTTATCCAGGCTCTCATTTTTCTGTCATTCATCCATCAGCAATGACTTCCGGATCATTTCTTTTAAACGGAAGTACCTCCGGCTGTGTTAATAGACTTGCTCTCTATAAGCTTGTTCACACTGGTGCGTTTTCAGCTGGGGGTGACATGGTATGGAAAGGAGAGGATACCAACCCCCATAAGGTAGAAGGTGGTTGTACTGTGAATAATCTGTGGTCTCTTTAGCTCAGAGGCAGATGTTCACCTTTTATAGGCAGGCTACTAGTTTCAAAGTCCACCATTGATTAAACACGTCCGAGTAGGTCCTGAAATTAAGCCATGACTCTATTTCTAAGTAAAAGGCTTGCATGAGATTGTTTACCTATCAGAAAGCTACTCTACCTTGCACACCATGTTTATGAGGGGATGCGGTCCTGCAGAGGCAGAACCTACAGATGAGAAGTTCAGCCAAGGGCTCTGTGAATGCACAATCCCCCCTGTATTGTTAGTGCTACACAGATGCAATTACAAATACTTTCACACTTACACAGAACCCGGCCGTTGATAGCCATTGCTTGAAGTGGTGTCTAACCTTAACCTCCTGCACATTTTTGGAGGCAGGTCTGGGTTTGGTGGGGCTTTGGGTGACTCTTTGGAACCTATGGAAGTTAAACTTTGAATGGATCCACTGTAGCTCTTGTTTCCTAAAAAGAAAGCCCAAAAAAACAGGCAAGGCGCTATTAGACAAAATAAAGGCAATAACACAGTACATGTGCATAACAAAAGGAAGCATTTTTCTCGGAGCCCAAATGGGAAGGTACAGGATGCTCCTTGAACACAGCAACCAGTCACTCAGGGAGATCACAATCTACAGTAATCACAAAGACATCACCTCGCAGAGATGGAGTGAGCGATCCAGGTAAAAAGTCACAGCGCACAGGAGTTTTAGAATTCTAAGCTCGGGAACAAAGGAGATAAGCATCGATAGTTTCTCCACCATTTAACTTTTTTCCTGCTTAATCATGCTGAAAAATAAAGCCAGTGGCGCTCAGACAATAACATCGGGCACAAACGCACCTTCGGCGGCGGAGATGGATCTGAGGGAGGAAGCCGAGGACCTTTTCAGTCCGGCCAGCCCATAAGAACCTTTCTTGACCAGGTCTATGGGTGGGGACACGTCCCCAGGGCTGGTGACCGAGGCGACACTCTGGCAGTCTGATTCCACATCAGTTTTGGTTGTGTCTTCTCTAGAGCTCGATTCAGGACTCGTAGTCCAGCGACCAAGGCTTTTCTGTCCATTGGCAGGCGATGGGGACGCGATCCAGGGAATCCCACTGGATTTCTCCCTGGGCTGGCATGGAGTAGACTTTGGCGTGCTGTTCTGTTCAGATGAGTGAGAGGACAGTGATTCGATGCTACCCATGGGCGTACTGTCCGGGCTGCTGCTATACGAGTCACCTGGGACAGAGAAAAGCCATCGTTGCTACCACTTGACAACAGCACCTCTCTCCCCCACCTCCTGTGCCCAGTGATCCACCTGGCCCACCGAAGTGAAGGTCTTTCTTGGGTGTGGAGAACTGTCCTCTGTACTGCACAGAGGTTTGAAAAGAAGCAGTAGTAAAACCCTGTCATGGAGTCGATACTGTCTCATACAGAGACCCAATAGGGCAAGGCAGAACCGCCCCTGTGAGACTGTAACTGTCTATGGAAGTAGATAGCCTCCTCTTTCTCTGGGGGACCTGCTGGTGGGTTTGAACTGCTGCCCTTGTGGTTCGCAGCTCAACATGTCACTACAATGCCACGAGGAGTCTTCAAAATAAGCATTAAGATTCAGGATATACATCTATCCCCCCAATACTAGCCTACGAAGACTTTTTTTTTTAAAAAATATGCACTCTGACCATATATAATAACTTTACTTTGTGAAGTGTTAATGGGCTGGCTTGAATTATGACCAAAATTTGCTTCCCAGACAGGACATGACAGTAAGAGAAAAATAGTTGGGAGAAGGATGTGAGAATGGGTGGTGAACCTGAAGAATGTAACCAATCTGGCTGAGACGCACAGGTAGAAATTGCTGAAATGGTACATGGAGCCACATATTTCCACCTTTCACATACGGAAAAGTCAACAGATGGGGACAGAAGATAGGGACGTTCCTGCTTCTTCTACTTTTCGGATCTTAGTTGATTGTGAGTTATAATCACAGGAGGCCTCCTTCACTCAAAGGCACCTCTCAATGCGGCAGCAAATGAAAAACTGCTCACAATGTTCAGAGAGCATTTCCCCCTGGCCCTGCTGAGACTCCAACAACTAAACACTGCCTCCATAACTGAGTTTCCTTATTCTTTTTTAACATACTTGAAAGAAACATTGGAGAATCTGCAATAATAAAATGTGCTATAAAGCATATCCCAAACTAAAAGATGATCTACTCTATTTCGATGAAATATTGACTGCTGAATGAAACTGTTGGGTGGATGGGCTTAGGATGGGAATGGCCACAGTGTCTTCCATGGCATATGGGCCCCTACTACCCACATCATCTTGTGGTGTGGCCCAGAACAGGGAGTTAGTGATAACGTGTAGTGTAACTTTTCGGCATCTTTCTTTCCTTTGAGACCCAAGAGGTGATGTCTTAGAACACAGCGTGAAAGGACAAAGGAAAGGGCCTGCTTCAGCCAGACCTCCTTTCGCTTTCTTCGCTCCCACTTCGACAACAGGACAAAAGCTATTGCAAAATAGCACCCGATGTCCTTCATCACAGCTGGGGCAAAAAAAAGAAAGAAAAAAGCAGGGTGGGGGAGTGGCATTGAGAAAACTAATTTTTTTTCCTTTTGTAACAACAATGAATTTGTTTGCCCAAGGAACGTTGCAACTACGCAGACAGAAAATATATAAATGTTAGGGGAGGGGTGGTTTGGGAGAGAGGATCAGTGAGAACATTTTCTATTTCGGCCTAATGAGCAATAGGGGGAGGGGAGGCTGAACTACAGAAGGAGGACAGCAGCACTCTAAGGCCCACTTACTATCTGGCTCCGCCAAGCATGGAGTATACCTCCCTCTGGGCTTCCGAGAACCCGTAGAAAGGCAGATTGCA
Source organism: Tenrec ecaudatus (assembly GCF_050624435.1). Taxonomy (NCBI): domain Eukaryota; kingdom Metazoa; phylum Chordata; class Mammalia; order Afrosoricida; family Tenrecidae; genus Tenrec; species Tenrec ecaudatus. Next base: position 97,985,324 of record NC_134533.1, on the reverse strand, counting down.
CGTGCCCGCCGGGACCCGGACCGTGGCTGGGGCTGAGGAAGAGGAATGTTTGGGTCTGGGGCAGTGTGAAAGATCTGCACAGAAGAAAAACGGAGAAAGTCAATCAGAGGGTGGAATTCCCAGCATCATCCTAAAATAGGCTTCGAAGGTTATTAATAATCTAAGTAGATATTACTCCCTCTGCTGCACAGCATGAGCTACTTGACACAGAAAACTAAATATCCTATAGCAATTATCCTTGCCCATGTAGAGTGAACACCATTTCTTCTCTTAGTTGTTGTATTTTTTTGATTTACCTCCCCCCCACCTTTTTAAATTCTCCCACACAAGCCTTGAACAGTGAGATTCAGATTTTCCAATCATTTTCAGGAAACTTTTCAGATACGAACAGATGTTCAAGTCAAATGCACGGGCTAGTTTTATTGCAATGCTCTCTTTGCCCCTCCATGCTCTGAGGAGCATAAGCTGTCGGGCAGAGGCTCCTTCTGCATCACCTCCCAAAGAAGGGGCCAGCTTGCTCTTGGCTCTGCGGGCAGAGGTCTCACGAAACTGCAGTCCGGAGCCACGGGCTCTTGCACCACTACCAGCTCTAGTCATTCATCACCATTACAAGCCCTTCAACGCGCATTAAGAACATTCTTCCGCAGCCATGGGAACAGACCCGGAAGAAGGAAGGAGAATGGTCACCTTCTCAAAGGAACAAACACAGACATGAAAGATCACAAACGGTCAGGTCTTAATGACGTCTGCTTAATAAACCCATCCATCTGGTGTGCACATTTTACCATTTCCATGGTCATTCCTTGAAAGAAACTCTTCTTTGGGAATGGATAGAGGGAATCCATCAATGTATTTTTAATCTTTCACTTTATTGAGAATATCGCTTCTACTCTATAACTGAGGACCTCATTCCTGAGGCATAAAAAATTGACAACTGGAATAGGTTTAGCCACAAAATCATTTAAAAGTGTTCTGTGAACAGAAAAGACTCAGCTTGACTACATCAATGCCCAAGGAAAGCTCTTTGAATCATAAATGATGTAGAGAAGGGAGAGGGGGGCATGCAACCCTCTACCTGGAGGATTTTGAGAAACGCCACTGAAGAACAATGTAAGACCAAAAAGAAAATCAAAGTTCTCCCAAAGAAGTGGTTTATTCAACACATAAAATCGACTACTATTTAATAGGAATCTGTCATCATAACATAAAAGCTCATACAGATGATTCGAAGCCACAATTCCCTTTGAAACCCATGACCACAAATGTGATCTACGTCCCCATGAACATCCAGCCTACCTTTTCGTAATGTTCAATCAAGATCTCAACCACGATGTTCTGAAACTTAATATTCATCATTGCTGCCACCGTTTCTTCCTGCGCTCTCATCAGAGTGGGCCCAAAGATGACGCCCAGGTTTGAGACCGTCATGAGGTTTTGTTGGCTATGTAGTGATACTCTGCAAACGAGCAGCAGACACAGTAACTTCAACGCTGAACAAGTGGGCAACAGTCTTGTTTATCAACTCTGTGATATACGTCGCATATGCCAGGGCGGGCTAATTTTCTACAAGGGTCGACTTGAGTCACATATCCCCCACCCACCCAATCTAACCTTCGTAGATATGGTCTAAATATGTGTAAAACGTTAACGGAGTCTGTGTACAGTATATACTGAAACATGAAAATATAATAAAATATTTAATCTCTTAGAGTGACATATTTCTTGACTTCTTTTAAATCAAGTACAATGGTCCTAGAAAGATGATCAGCTGCTCGGTATTTGACATCTTCTCTGACACTGGGTTTCTATTAGAGTAGGTGGTTGGGTAGACTGTTCTTGGTTCTTTTTCTTCATCCAGATTCACTAAACATAGCTCTGAGTACCAACTCTCAGGCATTTTCACAGCTGGTACTACATTTATCCTCTCACTAAGTCAGCGATCCCACTTCATGGATACATGCCAGATGTGTGAGGCACAACACATTAGGGACCATCGTGCTACTTCCATCAGGTTTCCTGACAGTAAGTCACAGGACTCCTCAAACTGCCACATAGACTGGTGGTTGGTCTAAGTGTCCATTCATCTGTCCACCCTTCATGCAACATCCGCTGGAGTGCCCCCCTACTGTCTGCACTGGGCTAGGCAACATGGTAAGGCAGAAATGCAGCAGCATTATTGCTAGATTGAAAATGAAAACTCTTTGCTATTACTGATCTGAGCAAAGCAATTCTAGCAACTATCAACAATGCTTTTGTCTACTTAATTAATTGATTCTGGGTATTCTTCAGAGGAAACCCTGTCCATCTGACCAATCTTGCAGTTTTAGCCATTGTCTTTTATATCTTATTCCCAGTGGGATCCTACCGTTTAGAGAATCAGATTATTTCAGTGCAAAGTTTGGGGAAAGAGATAACACAAAATTATGCATATTTCTCACTGATTATATGTCAGGAAGGGTATTCTAAAGTAAAGTCTAGACAAATTTCCAAAAAATGTATTGTTAAGCATTCTTTTAAGGAATAACACTTATAATAATTAAATTTAAAGTCAGAGAAGTGATTATAGATCAGCGGTTCTCAACCTGTGGGTCACGATCCCTTTGAGGGTCGAACAACCGTTTCACAGGGGTTGCCAAATTCATAACAATAGCAAAATAACAGTGATGAAGTAGCAGCAAAAATAATTTTATGGTTGGGGGGGTCAGCACACCATGAGGAACTATATGAAAGGGTCGCAGCATTAGGAAGGTTGGGAACCACTGCTCTAGATGGTCTTTTCTTTCAATGTGCAGAAAATGATTCTTTGTGAGGAACAGTGAAGAAACAACGAATTGCACCAATTAGTTCTGATTAGTTACATCAGAACTAATTAAAGAAAATTTGGAATTAGCCCTTTGTTCTTTGTAATCCCAGGCATGTCGCAGGTGTCAGGCCACCAGGGACCAACAGAGTTGATCATTTTCAAGAGTGCATCACTGGTGAGGTGGCCACATACCTCCCAGCCATTTGCCTTCTCAATAGGACTTGACTTTTTGGTGGTTCGAAGGAGGACCTAAAATTACTAGAGCAGGATGGGCATAAGCATCCCTATCTTTCTTTCATGGCCACATGTTCTTCGCTGATATTCCTACACTAGGTCTCCGTAGGGCTGTCTTCTAATGTGCTGGAGAGTTAAGCAAAAACATTTGATATCATATTTAGATGACTTTTAAAAGCCATGTCAGAAGGCTGTGCTACAAAGTTTGCCTGAAGTTCAGCAGGATATTGACCAATAAACACAGTGTTGTTAAAGGCTGTGAAGAGTGCACACTATTCAAAACCTTCTAATTCAAGACAAAGCCAGCCCAAGGTGGGTGAATATTGTTAACTAACTGATGAGTCGCTGCCTCAGACCAATAATTAACAGTACAATTGAAGCAATGCTATTCTTGTGGGCTTTCTTTTCAAACCAAGGGGCTGGGGCCTCATATTACCTCAACATTTACAAGTAATATTGTATTTATTAAGATGTTTATATAGCAATATTTTAAAAGTGCGAGTGCATGGCTTAAAGTAGCATAAATTGGGTTATTACTGGTAGCGAAAAAATAAGCAATCCCATCTGATGGTGAATTATGTAATAGCCTTGGCAGTAACTGCAGCTATAAGGGAAATCTTATGTACAAAAATCTGAATTTGGATATTTGTTGCCAGGAGTGTGGCAAACACAGGTTTGGTCTAAAGTGCTCACATGTGTGCATGCGCATAGACATGTGCATCTATCTATCTGTCTATCTATCTCAATCTCTTATTACCAATCTCTTATTACCTATTGCTCTATGAGGAGACGTAGCAGGACCGTCTCCAGAGACAAAGGAATGATGAGTGCAGGGGGGACTGATGCTAAAGGAGTAGATTCACCTGGGGAATCTTTTGACTCTAAAAGTATAAAACACCGGTCTCTCAAATTATCACTGACAAATGCACATATATGAATCTGTGGAGAATACCATGTGATCCTGCAGATTTTTCAAGTTGACATGTACGTTTAAAATCTACGAAGAATGTCATAAGCATATATAGAAATGCAGACATACATACATGTATCTCTCTAAAGGAACTTACACTACCACAGCCCTTTTAAAGCCAATTTCGTGGACTCTAGTTATAATAGCAAAATGACAGCACCAACCTATATTTTTAAAAGACACGGAAAAGCATTGGGCAAATCTGCTGCACAAGACAGCTTTAAAATGTTGACAGGCACAGGTGTCGTTCTGAGGATGAAGGTGCTCCTGACCCAAAGGGATGGTATGTCTAATCCCCTCATCTGCATGTGAAAGTTGGACACTGAGTAAAGAAGACTGCAGAAGAATCAATGCACTTGAATTCTGGTCCCAGCAAAAAGTATTGACAGTACCACAGACTGCCAGAAGAGCGAACAAATCAGTCTTGGAAGAAGTACAGCCAGAATGCTCCTTAGAAGCAAGGATGGTGAGACTACGTGTCATATACTTTGCATATGTTAGCAAGACCCTGCAGAAGGATATCATGCTCGGTAAAGTAGATAAACAGGAAGAAACTCAAAGAGATGGCCCGACACAGTGGCTGCAACAGCGGGCTCAAACATCACACAAACATTATGAAGACGGTACAGGCCCAGGCAGTGCCTCATGTTGCCGTACACACGGTCACCATGCGTCAGAACCAACTAGACCACACTTAGTAACTGGAAAATGTTTAGACAATATAAGTTAGATAATTACACAGCTGCAAATTCCTATCTATTGATCATTACACTGAATATAAATAGATAAAATTTTTCAGGCAAGGGACAGAGAATAATAGGAAGGATAAGAGAGTAGCATCAATATGCTATCGACATATACAGAGGGTTTAACAGGACAGTGTCATTAATTTCATTTCTTGAGCTGGGCTGTGTAAATACATACAGTATGTTTCCTATACATTCAGAAGAAATCCCCCAGGTGTCTTATCCCTTGAACCTAAATTGTGGTCTCAGGGAGAAGGTTCGGGAAGGGGAGGAGAAAAGTAAAATGGAAATGGGCTTGGAGTCTTAGCTACAAAGGAGTTCATCTCAAACAAACAAACAAACAAAAGACATTTGAGACGCAGAGACAAAAATAAACTAAAAATCATTTAAAAAGGTAACGATAATAAAAAACACGAATAGAAGATTAATTTCTGATAAAACAGATTTTAAGACAAAAACAATATGAGACAAGACTGGACAATATAATACTGCTTAATGGGTCAAGGGAACAAGAGGACACAGTCATAATAAACATCTAGTAACCAAAAGAAAAACTTGAAAATACATAAACCACATTCTAACAGAACTGAAGAGAGAAATAAACAACTCTACGATAATAGTAGGAGACATTAATAGATGATGTTTAACACTCTTGATAAAGGACTTAACAACTAGAAAACAATTCAATAAAGACAGAAGAGCTAAAGTATTAAAGTCAGCCAACTTAACCTTGTAGACATACAGAATAGACTATATGCTAGACCTGGAACGTTCTTCAGACTAGACTATATGCTAGACCACAAGAACGACTCCAAAATTTAAAAAAAATTAAAAATAAAAAGGACATTACTTGACCAGGTGCTTTATTAAGATGTCCAGCATCTCTCGGTTTTTCTCTGGTAATTTGTGCACCAGTGCATGAACAGCTTCTACCCGGTAGTTTTGGTCATCAGATTCTGTAATGGACAAAGAGGTTACCAACACTAGCGCATTAATTTCACTCGCATACATAGGCAAACATTATTAATCTAACCACCGGGACCACTCCCATGACTCATGTCTGACAAACATTCCTCTGTGTGCCGTCACTGTCGTTCTCTAAGGCATCGCCTCCCAAACCCATTTGGCCTCCTGCTCCCTTTTCAGATAAAACAGTGCATCTGTACACAGCCCATAAGCCAGGATAGCACAGAGTATCGGCTCTCGCAGCCTCTCTGGATCATTCCATCACCACCACCACCCTGCCCCCGTGGGGCAGTATCTCACATTTTGGGAAACACGGCTCTAAAGCTTTAATAATTTGTCCATGGTTAATCCAGACATGTGCTTTTAACAACTGAACAAAGAACAAAACTCATCCCTTGCTTTGAGAGTACATCAGCAATGGTTTGGAACGGTGAGTGATTGTAGTAATTATTACTGAATGGTTAATGGACCTGGCACTATAACACACAGTATCTCAACGTGATCTCCTAGTGACCCTTTGACGTAGGCATGCAACTCCTTATTTAATAGATTTGGAAAAAAAAAAAAACCCACTTGCTATCAAACAAGTTTTCTGTAAGAAGGAGTTCGAGGTTAAGAGTCCCAAAGTGGGGCTTACAATATTGGCATTGCCATGGTAATACTATGGTCCTTAGATAAATCCAGGAGTTTAGGTAATCCAGTGGGCTAAGCCGTGGGCTGCTAAGCACACAGTCAAGGGGCAAATCCACCATCCGCTCCCTGGGAGGAAGGTGAGCCTATCTGTTCCCATAAAGATTTATGGGAAATCGTAAGAGCAGTTCTGCTCTGTTCAGTAGCATTGCTATGCATCACAATTTACTCAGTAGCAGTGGGGTTTGGCTTTCTGGATTTTGCCAAAATATATACATTCAGTAAAGGCAAACAATCTATGTAATAAATAACCAAAGCACCTGATTGATGACAAATTTGGTTTCTAAAAAAACAGGAAGTACTTTCAGGTCTTATTAAGTGATACCTTACTTTATTCTAAAATTTGTTATGTCCAATTAAATTTTTTATAAACCATATAATTTGGGACTTTTAAGTCGATCACTTCTTATGCAACACATAGACACTGGTTTGTGGCTGGAAGTCTCCTCTCAGTAGCACCACCCAGACTGCCTCGTGTCTCGTGTTTCCAAAGCGCGTGTACTCACTAACGGCAACAATGAAGTCTTTGTGCAGCTTGTAACTCATCAGTGGTTCAGCAAGACACCTGGAACAGGGAATGAACCACATATTCAAAACGACAATATGGACGGGATCTTGAACCCCCAAGTTCTTTGTTAAATGCAGCATGATTATGATACGATTATGGTAAGTAGTGTGATAAAGTCCTGGTTAGGACGCCCTGAGACAGCCTAAGACCTTAAAGTTCTTAACAACACCAATGTTAGCGGTTCTTGCCCCAAATATCTTAAAAGTAAAGGGAGACTCGGAGGAAATGTTCCCTCTGTGTGGAAACTCCTGCATGCATGACAAAAATAATCTCTCTCACATGTGGGTCAGGTAGGGGGTGGGATAATAAAACAAAATTAAAATTTACGAAATACATAAAAACCTCTACAAAACATAATGTGAAACAGAAAATATTATTCCGTATTCAAAAAATGCTGTAGCCTTCTCATGGTAACGTTGAAAATACAAAGCACCAGCTCTCCAGAAAATGGACCCTAAGCCTTATCCCCTTGCGCTACTTCACTGTACGTACGCGATCGAACAGAGGGCTGTATCAACAGCACGCAAGAAACCATGAGGTCCCTGCCCGGGGAAGTGAGCGAGAGCGCGCATCTGCAATACTCGGGGAAGTGAGCGAGAGCGCGCATCTGCAATACCGGGGAAAGTGAGCGAGAGCGCGCATCTGCAATACCCGGGGTAGTGAGCACGCGCGCGCATCTGCAATACCCGGAGTCAACCCTCCGCACCTGAGGTAGTTCTTCAGTCCACTTGTTATGGTCTTATTGTCCCACAGTTCAACATCAATGTCAATATCCGGAGGAGATTTGGGTGCTGGGAAGAGAGGGAAACAAACAAGCAAGTCCCAAACATGCAATTCCAAACCTCGCTAATGCCGTTAACGAATGGATGCAAACATATGTGCATTAAAAGAGAAAGGCATTATCTCTTAGGACGCAGACAAGCTGACTTTAAGATTGTTTGTCTGAGCTATGGAGCGGGGGTGGGGTGGGGAAGCCAAGCTCCTTTTGACATTCTACCTTAAAAAGGTCGGGAGAATAGAGCCTAGGGAGTCAAATAACTGCTGATTTCTAACATATGTCTGGCATGCTTCTAAATTACTTAAATGGACTGACACCCTCTCTTAACGACAGAAGTCCTCTGGTTACCCCCATTTTACAAATGGGACCGGGGCACAAAGAGGCTGAGCCAATTACCCAGCATCACAAAGCTTTGCAGTGGCTTCGCTGAGATTCCAAGCCACAAAACAGAGCTCCACAAAACAGAACACCTGCGCTCTCGTTACACTGTCTGATACTGTCCTTCCAAGCTAACCAATGGACAGGAGCCCAGTGTGACACGACAAAATAAAAAAATGTCCACATTAACGTCCAATTATTCATCTATAAAAACAGCATGGGTTACAAATATATATAAATGTTCATTTTAAACATTACTTGGTTTTCCAAGTAATACTTAAAATTATTATTTATATACAGGTTTCTGCATTTCAAAAAACCTATGATTTGGATTATCCTTAAGAGTAATTTACAAGATGAATTAAGCAATCAAATTCCTTCAAAACTTACAAAATGTGGTGTTCATGAGTTTCTGGACTTTGGAGTTCACCCCTCCTATTCGGTAGAGGCCCAGAATGGTGATGCCTAATGGGAAGGAAAATCACAAGAAAATGACTTGAGACACCCAGTCCCAGGTACAGAATGTTCAAAACCCAGACATGCGCCCACACAGAACTTGAAAGCTACTTATCCAATTTTGCAGTCTAACTTCACCAAACTTACCCCAGAAATGCCCATCAAACATAGATTCCTCAGATCCAACACTGAACAGTGATTTGGAAGCCTTTGAAGATCTTCAAAGGCGCACCAGTGCACCTGCCTGTTCACCTTTATTGGAATATAGAAAAGCTTCGGGAGAAGGAAGATCGACACTCTTCGTCCCGTAGTTCTTCAGGCAGAAGCAGGTCCTCCGAGGAGCTAAAACTCCTGCCCAGGCTTCTGAGCCTGGCTCGATCTAACTAATCTGCAAGTCTCCAAAGTCAGGCTCCTAACCTCACTGAGAAATGGCTTAAGAATACCACCAACTGAGACCACATACTACTCAGTTTCCAGCCACCCTGCTTTTACTAAATGGTCTCATTTAAGCCTCACAAGAGTCCCAAAGTACTTTCTTGTCATGAACAGGTAAGGAACCTGTCTATCATCTTAAAAGTTCTAAATGGTAGCACCAGAATTTGAAGATTTGAACTTCAAAGCCATGTACAAAGTTTCTTATAGACAAGCTTCTCTAGGAGTAAAATAATCTAGCAGGGAGGGGCTTCAAGAAAGGGACTACAGCAGTGGTTCTCACACTTTCTAACGCCGTGACCCTTCCATACAGTTCCTCATGTGGTGGTGATCCCCAACCATAACATTATTTCTACTGCTACTTCATCACTGTAATGTTGCTGCTGTTATGAATTGGGTGACCCCTGTGAAAAGGCTGTTTGACCCCCAAAGGGGTCGGGACCCACAGGTTGAGAACCGCTGGACAAGAGTGAGGGAAAGGGCAGAGATTATGGGGTGGGCTGCAATCACTAAGGAAAATATGACAGCAAAAGAGGGAGAGGAGGAAAGAGAAGGAACCTAATTGACCTCTGATGCTGGAAAGACATTCACGAATAGCAGGCATTGCGCAATAAGAGGTGAAGAAAAAAAAAAACAGCGAAGAAACAGGAGCTTAAATTTTTGGCAAAAAAAAAATTCAAAGTACTTTTTTCACTTTATGTGTCTATGCCATCCATCAATCTAAAAATTAATACTTCATCTCCATGAGTCAATCAATACATGCTCATCTTACAAATAAAGGGTGGAAGAGGGATGTTGAAAACACAGCAATGATGGACCTGTCAGACAACACGGACCTCGTGTTTCCACAGCTTGAATGCACTTCCTCACGAAGTTGAAGCCGGCTTCATTTAAGTACACTGAAAAGAAAAGAAAGTCCTATTAGTGTCTGTGCTGATCCTATTGCCCCCACCTCACCCCCGCTCCTTCTGTCCCGTCATCACTTAATGGACAGTGGGGATTCCAAAATCCATCAACTCTGCTTGCCAGGGTCTGAAGTTTTATTGTGTGGTGTCAGTGGGGCCATGGGGTTACACCCACCCAAGATACAACATCACTCTGCTTACTTAGAAGCTCAGCTCCATCGCAGAAGTTAAGTAAGTTACACAGATCCGATCCCCTCTCCTAAAACTAGCATTACCCTTCAGCTACACCTTTTTCCAGGTAGTAAGAACAAATGGAATAAGAATAATACACGTTGACTATGTGCTGGCGGAGGCTTTCTTTTATTCGTTCCCACGGGTTTCTCAAAACCACATTATGAAGCGGACAGAAAAGCTTCCAGTCGCAAAATGATTCACTGGCTGACTGATCACTGCATTGTGCTCTGGTCTAAACTCTAGACTCAGATTTCTAACTCCAGCTTCCTGATTCCAAGACCCACCGTCTCTCGACCGCAATACTGTGATCACATTCAAAGTCATTCAAACCCTGCTCAGGGAGCCCACTAAAAATCCACAAAAGTACTTAAAGTTGGAAACGGATTTATTTCCATTGTTTTTTGTTTGTTTGTTTTAAACATTTTACTAGGAGCTCATACAACTCATCACAATCCATACATATAAATACATCAATTGTATAAAGCACACCTGTACATTCTTTGCCCTAATCATTTTCCTTTTTTTTGGAGTAGATTTTCTTTAAATTTGTTCTAATTTTCTGGGGGCTTCCGAGTCAGCTCAATTTAGAACACTGGCTTAAGAATAAAGACTTTGGTTCAAAAATAACACACAGCACTCAAGAGAAACTTGTTTTTTTTTTGGTACTGCAATAGATGTTTTCAACGTTTTAATGTCCTCATAGTAATAATGGATGGCTATTCAAACAATGAGAACAGGAAAAACGACTTCCATTTAAAGATGGTAGATTAACCCCGGCATAGAATTCAACATAGACAAATAATTGGCTAAGGAAAGAAATAATCAAGAGATGGTGCCAGTACAGACTGAAAAGCTGAAGAAGGTTTAGACCGTGGAAGCCAGGGAGAGCACCAGGAAAACAAGTCTGTGGCCCGGTGGCCAGAGAACGCAGCGGCGCTCACATGGAAGTGTGCTAGTGTGTATTCTTAGTTGAAAAAAAGTAACTACTGGATAATGTGGTCCAGACTCGGGACAAGTATAAATCTCTGAGCGTAATTCATGTTTTTAGAAAAAGCCTCGATGAACTATTGATAAAGAGGAAGAGGGCAGGCGGTGGAAATCATCATTTTTGGAATTATTTTAGTTTTTTTAAGAAAAATATTCAATACTTTTGAAATTAAAAAAAAACACGACATTTCAAAATGTCAAAGTTAAAACACGTTAGGCCACCAGCAGGAACTGGCTCACTTATGTCCATGCTCCTGGTGCCCAGGGTTCAAAGAGAACAGCTATAGAGCTCAGTGCATGTTGAGGGGAGCTTAACATTCAATCATGGAGAATTCACTCCGTGTGCTTTCATGAAACTCTGAACTAGTCTTCTAAGAGAGTAAACGGAATCATTTCAAAGGTAAACCGAGTCTTGCGATTGTTGCTGGGTAGATGCTGACCGATGGTGACCCAGGTGTGCCTAGTGGCACTGCTCATTAAGGTTTTCCCAGCTGTGTTCCCCTTTAGCAGGGGATCTCCAGGCCTCTCTTCCTCGGCACCTCTGGGCATGGGCTTGAAACTAGTCTTAAAAGAGAACCAACCAGCAGACACCAAGAAGGGATTGCCTATTGCCAATACCTAAAATATCAAACATTAAGATTAGACATCGATATACTTTAAAATGTGTATTGGGTATAAGAAAGAGAGGGGATGAAGAAGTTAGGAATTGGTTATTAATTTCCAGTTTTTAATCAATGACAACCAAAAGCTTACCCGGAAAATGAGACACTAGAAGATTCTGAACCAATTAGAACTACGAGTTGCTGACATTGACAATGTTTGGCTCTGGAGGCCACAGTGTTCAGCTTTTCAAAGAAAAAGGAAAAACATTCTTAAAAGGAACAAAAAAATTAAATTAAAAAATTCCAATACAGCTTGCCTTTGGCAAGATGAATGAAGAGAATGATAGTATGTAAAGAACAATTTCTTCCTTAACTATCCATTTGGAGAAAACCAGCAATAACTAGGTTATACGTCTTGAACGTTTACTGCTTTGTTTGGCAGAGACACCCTAGTCTGCGGTAGTAAACTGAGGTCACAACTTCATGACAGGGAATAAAACCTTCAGACAGTCGGCCTCCCAGATCATTCCATGGATCCCACTGCCGCATGGGTGCATGGATCCTGAACTTTCTTTTCTTCAAAGAGTACCTGTCACACTTTCAATTAGCTCAGAATATACTGTGTTGAGGAAAAAATCGCCATGCATTTTTGTGTTGTTTCCTTTGAAAACCCTTTGCTGTGGCCTAAACGAGGACCGGTAAATTCCATGATAGAGAAATACTTTGTTTAAAGCCAAGGAACCCTGCTGGAATTGTCAAATGAGCATTGGATGGTCACCTCAAGGCTGGTGGTTCGAACCCACCAGTCGTTGCACAGGAGACAGATGAGGTTGTCAGCTCCCACAAGGATTTACAGTCTCAGAAACTCTGTATCAGGTTGCTGTGGATGGGAGGAACTCGATGACAGTGAGTGGACTAACAGTCACTCAGACTTTGGATTGAGTTCCAACTCAAGGCTGACTGTTGGGGAACTCAATGGGAGCATGTGCAGTAACTTTTATAACCTCTACACACTTCATTTATAAAACGAGGGAGCAATGTGGCACATGCTAAAGGTCTGTAGTGAGATGTAGACAGAACCACACAAAGCACTGAAGAACACTTAACGATGGAAGAGCCTTAAGTAAACAGGAATTTCCTCCCCTTGTGGGACTGCCCACTGTAAAATGAAGGAGAACAGAAACAGATAGAATAAAGGAAGCCAGTCATTTGTTCTAATCAGATGGAAGAAACTGTAGCTCCTCTTCTACTTACTGGTCATGGGTCCTGCGAACCTGAATATGCCAACAACAAGGCGGGTATTTTAAAATGCCTCTTCATTACACGTCAGTCAGTCACCATCAGGCCAGCTTTTCAATGTCTCTGTGCTTCAGATGCCTCATCCAGAAAATAAGGATAGTAATAGTATGTTTTTTTTAATGAAGTTATTTAAAGATAAAACGAGTGGCTCTTTGTAAAGCTCCGAGGATCATACATGGTACATAATACGTGGTAAGCACATGTTGGTTGTAATTGTCATTGCTGTCAATATCATCATCCTGACTCTTGGTTAATTGAGACTTCAGCTATCTGCATATGCAAATTTCACAAACCAGGCATTCTTCTGGCATGATTGATATCATGTCGACTCTGTCTACTGTCGGTCAAGGAGCACTGTTTTTAGCAGAGGTCCCTTTGTCTAACTTATTCTAAAACTATTTTGGCTCAGAGCTTTGATCTGTTTCTTTAAAGAGAGATCAGGTATAAACGGGCCCTGTGAACCAAAAGATGGCAATGACTTGGATATTTTAACGCATCCCTTCATTAGACCTCAATAAGTCACAAGGGAAAAAAAATCCCTTTCACTGGAATATTGGTGTGAATAACCAACCCTGTGATCTATGAGGACCATTACCCACTCTTCGCGTTCCTAAGGGAAACGTCGATGGCTCAGCACCCCTGGTACCGTGAGAGGCCCCAACCCACAGGTTCTCAAACTTGATTGGCCTACCACCTGCTTTGCAGAAAAAATGTTCCTGAGCGCCCACCATGGCAATGGAAGGTGTTTGTACCAGTCTGTCATCTAGCATAAAGAATAGGTATCTGCTTCTGCACCCCACCCCCAGATTGTTCCAGCACCCCCTCTGGCACCCACTGCTCTCATTCATGGAAGTGAATGGAAATGGCAGGCGTTGTTACCCCGCAGAGACTAGGAGCCAGTGGGGGCCTTGTTCTCTTGTCCTCTCTTACACCAGGTCAGAAATGATGGAGCTAGCAACTACTCCATCGGTTTGGCTTTCAGAGTGCCGGCTGTGGACAGGAGAGCCATAGCTGACCTGAACGGGCGTGCAGGGTACGAAGTGAACCCTTACTGTCGTACGCCTCTGAGATGGGGGATGTGCTATGAAAGCATGACGCTGTGGCAGAGTCTCCCTGAAATAGAGTCAAACTCTGTACAATTAGCTCTGTCGTCCATAACTGGAATACAGGGGTCCAGGTGGCATATTGGTAATACATGGGGATGCTGACCTCAAGGTCAACAGTTCAAAATCCTCTGCTGCTCCATGAGAGCAAGACAAGGTTTTCTGCTGCCATACAGAGCCACAGCCTCGTTAACCCACAAGAGTCGTTCTATCCTGACCTCTAGGGTGGAATGGATTTAACAGAAGTAAGTTTGGCTTTTAGTTAGCTGTAATAAGTCTTTCTTCCTCTTCTTCCTACAAAGACAGCACAGTGTCACAGGCAACTTGTGGTTGCCTTGCTAAGTATGATTGCCTACTGCTTCACTTGCATGCCCAGCAGTGTCTGCTGAGCTCTGAATACAAGAGGACACGCCGGCTTAAGCCAGAGCGATACAAGACATTTCCTCTCCCAGAGATGGACATCAGATGCAGGCACAAGGAGCGGTGCTCCTGAAACCTGCAAGAGAGAAATCAGGGGCAAACTAATTTTGAAAAAAAAAAAAAAAAAGAGGAATCTCCCAATGCCATGAAAACAAAATCCAGTAGGAACATGCCACTGCCAACCAGTCAATTCCAACTCACAGTGGCCTGTGACTGTGGTGGTGAGGCTGTCAATACTTTTGGAAGCAGGGGCTCATCTTTCTCTTGCAGAGTGGCCAGGCCACGTGAATGCTGACCTCGTGCCTAGCCCACGGTGTCGCCAGCGTTCCTTCCATGCATCGGGGGCTATTATATTCCGTATGTAAGCACTAAGGAGAATTTACCAAAGGAGGGGTTCTCTGTAGCTTCAAATGAATAAGAAAGGCCTCAGAGGAACTTATGCATGGTGATGTTGTTAGTGAACAACACTGAAAGGCCCATGGCCCGCCAGACGAACAAACAAACACATCTGTCCTGGAAGAAGTCTAGGCAGAATGCTCTTCAGAAGCAAGGATGGCAGGACTGTTTCCCAGACTTTGAACATGTTATGAGTGGAGACCAGTCCCTGGAGAAGGACCTCATGCTTGGTACAGGAGAGGGTGAACAAAAGAGACCATCCTCATGGAGATGGAAGGACACAGTGGCTGCAACCGTGGGCCCAACCAGAGCAGCCTGTGAGGATGCTTCAGGACGGGGCAGTGTTTCCTTCTGTCGTACCCGGGGGCGCTGTGGCTTGGGACTGACTCAACAGCACCCAACAATAGCACGGCTTAGAGCAAGGCCGATAAGGCAACAGTCATGCACTCTGCAGCTAATTGAAAGGCTGGTCGATGGAACTCACCCCCTCAGCTCCAATAGAGCTGTCAATCGATTCTTTCAAGTCGACTCCGGCTCCTTACCACCCTATAGATCTACCCCATAGGGCTCCCGAGGCTGTAACCCTTATGGGAAGCAGACCTCCCACCACATATTTTTCCCAGAGATAGGCTTGAACCATCAACTTTTGACTAGCAACCACATGCTTAACCAGGACTCCTTTCCAAGAAGATGGCCAGGGCAGTCCTAGCCTGTCTTCTGGAGTTGTTATGGATTGGGATCCACTTGACAATGGCTAAGAACAGCAACGTAGCTCACAAAAAGAAAGAGAGAGTGAGCTGCAGCCTTAAGTGTTTAATGTGAACGTCAACAAAAGAGGCATTAGTAAGGCAAAGCAGTCTGTGAACGGGCTGATAAAGTCTCACAAAGCACCTTTAGAAAACGACAAGGTACCAGTGCCGCGCGCGCGGCAGTATACAGTGGAGCATCCCACCCCACCCCACCCGAGAAACCTGTGTTGCAGAATCAAGGCTCCATGATGGAGCACACGTGGCCAGTAAATGCTTCTGGAGTCATGGCTTGCCGGTGTTAGTTTGTACCAGGATTGCTCAAGTACTTTCTTCGAGTGCTTCTCTGAGGCTGGTGTTCAGGAGCAGCTATTTCTGTGGACCTTTCCCAGCTCCAGCCTAGACTCCACCTTGGAGCCATCAAATGTAGAGAGGATCAGAGGGATACTAAGAAGGCAGATACAACCAAGTTCCCAGAGGCTGAAATCTTACTCCATTAATGATGTCTGGCCGTCAGGAGTAAAAGCAGAAGCCAAACTAACTTAATTTATTCAGTTGTAGTTTAAATCATATATACATACACACACACACACACACACATATATATATACATGTATGTATTTTCCTTCTGAAAACTGTTCAGGGCTAAAGCTTTCCTGGAAATGCAAATAAAGTTTCCCAAAGGCAGTTTAGCAGCACAAAAGCTATTAATCTCCATGGAACTCAAACAGCCATGAGGCAGAGAATAAGAATTGCCTTACATTCAGCCAACAAAGCAAAAGTCCTTGTACTTCCAACTTCCTGGTAATTAAAAACCCAGCATGTCCTTAACAGACATAATCTACGTGGCCTCACAGTACATTCTCAGGTTGGACAAAACAAAGCAATACTTGTCTTTCATTTCAAATTTGCTCTTCTAAACTGTCATTTCAGACTAAGAGGTCACCAGTCACAGACAACTCCCCCCACCAGCTCTAATATCTTACTATAGGACTCTTGAAAGAAATGGAAAAAAAGACTGAGCGTACTCAATGGAGCCCCTGGTGGTGGCAACAGTTAACCATACTCTGCTGCCAACTAGACATTTAGAGCAGTGGTTCTCCCCTTTCTCACGCCGCGAGCCTTGAACCCAGTGCCTCATGTGGTGGTGACCCCAACCATACAAGTATTTTCGTTGCTACTTCATCACTGTCATGTTGCTACTGCTATGAATCGTCATGTAAATATCTGATCCGCAGGATGTATGTTCATTGTTACACATTGAACATCATTCAAGCATAGTGATTAATCACAAAAACAATGTGCAATTATATATTTGCAATAGTCATTTTTAATGACAAATAAGTGAATTATTTTCTGGAAGCATGGTGTAGCATGGGTAATGGTCTTCACGTCGGGTACCCGTATGTGGACGTATCTGCATGTGGGCAGAGACAGATAGAGGAGCGGTGTCTCAGTTCCTAAGACCTTCGGAAATATGTGTTTTCTGGTGGTCTTAGGTGACCCTGTGAAAGGGTCATTCAACCCCCCAAGGGGTCGCAACCCACAGGTTGTGAACGCTGATTCAGAGGTTCATATCCACCCAAAGGTGCCTCGGAAAAAGGGGATTGGAGATCAACTTCCCAAAAAAAGGCAGCCTCGGTAACCCTGTGGAGCACACAGATGGTGCCTCCGTGAGTCTGAGCCAACTGATGGCGACTGGTTGTTGTTTTCGACTTGAAACTGGATGGTGTTTGCGTCACCCAGGGGACCTTTCCTCTGTCCCGGAAGGAGGAGCAGTAGTCCTGTCTCTAAAGCTCTGACTTAACTTGTTCTTTCTCCAATGCTGCCCTTAAAGAGAACTTGAGCTTCGCCCCTCTTCCTGTGTCTCCGTGTTATGGAAGCAGACCAGTGTTTGACCACGAGCCTGGGAGAGGATGGGGTGACGGAGGAGGCTACCACCTAGATCGCCTGAGAACTCCCAGACATAAACTAGCTAAACAACAGTAGAAAGCTCAAAACATCTGGCCATATTTAGGACAAGATGAATGAGCTTATTTAATTTATTTATATGGTTTTTATTCACTTTGTTTAAAGACCTATTACAGGACACTAGATAGTCCTTGAAGAGTGCTGGTGAAGTAATGGATTATGTGTTGGGGTCTTAACTGCCAGGTCAACAGTTTGAAAACAATACCTCTCTACCCAGGAGAAAGGTGTGGCTTTCTACTGGCTACATAGTTCCAGAAACCCACAGGGGCAATTCTACTCTGTCCAATGGGGCTATAATAAGTCAGAATTGACTCGATGGCAGTGAGTTTTGTTTTTGAGAGATAGTTCTTAAGGCCCTAGTGTTGCAATAGTTAAGTACTCAATTATTAAACTAACAGTTGCCTGGTGAACACACCCCTAGTGGCTCCAGCAATGTAGGGGAGACCTGGAAGTCTGTTTCCTAGACTGGAAGACCCTCCCCAAAACAGGGAGCAAGCTGGAAGACCCTCCCCAAACAGGGAGCAAGCTGGAAGACCCTCCCAAAAACAGGGAGCAAGCTGCCTCATCTTTCTCTCACAGTGTGGCTGGTGGGTTTGAAACCCCGATCTTGTGGTTAGCAGCCCAATGCTTACCCCAGAGCACCATGAGGCTTCTTTAAAAGTTACAGCCTAGGAAACCTTATGCAACAACTCTACGCTGTCACACAGGGACAGGCTCCACAGTACCTATAGTTCCCATTCTATTCATACTTTTTATTTTTTATTTATTTTTTATTTTTATTTTTTTTGGTGACTCTGGCGGGACGCTATTCATACTTTTTAAAACCACCATGACAGTACAAACATTATGGGTTTTTTTTCCTGATGGATGACATGAAAAACATTTTTAACCCAAATCTTATATTTACCACCTTAAACTATATCATTCTCTTCCGCTGTTCAAACACACACATGCAGTAAAACTGAATACCCAAAGAATAGTAAGAGTGTTTGGGGATGGACAAGTCATCTCAATGATAGGGGACATAAAGAAGCCCTTATCAGGTGACAAGGGACTCCAGATTAGCAGTGGGTTCCAACAGCACTGGTGAGAGAAGTTAGAGACCAGAATTGAAAAGATGCCACTTTGAAGGGAGTCCAATGTCCACTGAAAAGAGCTCCAAGATCGCAAAACCAGGGTGAGGCACAGAAAGGAGGTAGGGAGGCCAGACATAGAGAAAGCCACGCTGCTCTGAGCTCAGCACGATGAGCTTGGCGGACTCATCCGAGACTTAAGAAAGAGTATCACTTATGACAGGAAAATGAAACTGTGGTCTCTGATTCTCCTGCTAAGCTCACCATTTCTGCAATACCACGAGGCTTGCAGATACGGCCCATGAGGCAATTCATTCTAGACTGATGGCTGGTAAATCACTGTGATGCAGAAATGGGGGTGCATCCACACATTCTAGGGAAGAGATGCTGTGTTCAATTACTAAACTTTAGGATTTGGGGTCGTAGTTTCTTAGTCTTGAAATCTGTGTATAACTAAACAACAACAATATGAGAAAACAAACTCACTGTCATAAAGTCAATCCCAACTTTCAGTGACTGGACCCAACAGAGCAAAGAACCGCGCAGTTCAGTGGGGTTCTGAGGGGGTCAATGTTTCTAGGAGGATCTTTCTCCTTTCTGACCTTGTGAGCGGCCCAATTCATAACCCACTATTGCTACCAAGGTTCCTTCATAACAAAACTAACTCTCTCTCTCTTTCTCTCTCCCAGAACCTGCAAAGCTCTCCAACCCGTTTGAGAGGCAGGCCACTGCCAGGAGAGGCTTTCGTTGTGTGTTGGCTGAGCTGGAGAATGTTTAGCAAGTCTCACTCACGAGAGCAGGTGGCATCAGGAAGCCCACTCCACAGTCCCCTGCAGCAGCGCAGTTCTGAAACTTGGGCATTTAGCCCACCCCCCTTTCTTTGATTGGCAGGACATGCAGTAGACCTGAGATTTTGAACAGAGCAGTGACTCTTGTTGCATGAACACATTTGAATCTCCACAAAGCATAAAAAACCCTCACTGCCGTCAAGTTGATGCTGACTCATCGCCACCCTGTGGAACAGGGTCGAGCTGTTCCTGTGGGTGTCTGGGACTGTAACTCTGTATGGGAGCAGAAAGCACCGGCGCTCTCCCAAGGAGGTTTCGAACTGCGGGCGTTGTAGTTAGCAGTGCAACGCGTAGCCACCGTGCTCTCCGGGCTCCTAGAAAAGCATTAAAGGTGACCGAAAACAAGTGTAATTCTGAAAAAGTTGGGTTGATACCAATGTAGTCATGAAGACCTTCTGAAATCATTAGGTGCTTAGGAAGGCTTTATGTGTCAGAAATGAAAATCTGTCCTATTATGTTGACATAATCTTCATCACCCTGCCGGATCCCTGACAAAGAAAGATATGTAGGTCCATCCACGAGTGAATGGTTCATCAAAAGTGCGTATACACACAGTGGACTCTTTCTCAGCTACACCAATGGATGAGATATTGATTCATTCTATAACTTGAATGAAGCTCCAAACACATGGTAAGTGAAAGAAATCAGACAAAGGCTCACACGATTCCTTACATGAAAGAGGCCCTGGTGGCACTGTCAGGTAAGTGTTGAGCTGCCAACTGAAAGTTCACCAGTTCAAACCCCTCGGCTGCTTGTAGGGAGAATGATAACGCTAACCGTCACCATACAGATTTACAGCTTCTAAAGCCTGACATAAGGTTTGCCAGGAGTCAACCCTGCATCGATGGCAGTGGGTTCACATGAAATATTCAGAATCGGCAACAGCACAGGGAAGGAAGCCATTTAGTGGATACGCTTAGTAGGGTAAAAGGGGGGCAGAATGGAAAACACACGGCCTTTTCCTGGAGTGATAAAATGCGTTTTGAATCGAGCCAGGCATTGGTTATGAACACCGTGGATCACAACACTGTTGTCAGTGCCATCCAGTCGGTTCTGACCCATCGCTACCCTCTGTTCAACACAACGAACCACGGGCCACTCCTGGACTCCCTCCTAATTGACCTTCCTTGTTGCCACCACTGCGTCATTCCCGTTTTTAGCTGTCCCTCTAACGAACCAAGCATGAAGTCCTTCCCCAGGACTGGTCTCTCCTGACATGTCCACAAAATGGGAGAGGAACCCTTGTCACTCTGTACACATTTCGGGCTCCAAGGACACTCCGTACAGATCCACCGGATCCACTAAATGTGGTCGTAAAAGTGTCCGTGGAATGTTGTGTGAATTTTGCTTCAACTACAAACAAATGTAAGAATGAAACTGGGAGTGTTTCAAAAAACATCTAACAAAAATATTTTGTCACATATTTTTTCTTCATAATCTCCAAAATGAACCGCTTGAAGGCATTGGATTCCGTTTCTGTGGCATGCCTTTCCACTCCCTCAGCCTGACTCAACGGAGCGCCGCTCGAGGTCTGTATTCCGGCCCCGTTCTGACTTTGCACTGCTGCAGTCGTCTGAAAAGCAGGCTTAGCCAGTGTGTTTCAAACACAAAATTAGGAATCCAAAGAAAAAGTTGATGAACAAACTTAAAAACTGCATTTAAAGCATCTGAAAATCATCCTAGGAATAAATACACAAACTGATTTTAAAGCTAGAATAACAGTAATAAAAAAAATCCACCGACACCTAGTTGATTCCAACCTGTGGCAAGCTTCGATCGCACTTTCTAGGCTATAAGTCTTCATGGGAACATGCAGTCTCATCTCTTTCCTGCCAAGGGGCCGGTGGGTTTGAAAGCCCAACCTTGAGGTTAGCATTCCAATGGCTACCCAGCAATGCCACCAGTGGTCCTAAGTGCAGTACATATGAAAATGCCATAAGCAAATTAAAGATAAAAGGCGGCAAGAAGTGGTCAAATGGTTAGGGAGGTCATAGGACCTAATGGAAAACACATAAAATATGTTTACTACAGAGAAGGGTTTCAAACCAAGGATTCAGTAATACCTCTTGAAAACATACTTCCTTACATAGATACCATATGTCCCTGACAAGGTCCTTATGCTTTGCACTGCTTAAAACATCGCAAAATGTTGCTGCTTCCAATCTTGCACTCCTGAGATAATCTGAGCAGGGGAAATTTAAAAAGGCCTTTATAGTCATGAAAATAAAATTAAGTATCACCTGCTCCAAATGTTGTTCTAGCACAACATGGGGTGAATACTTGTCTCATTAGTAAATAAGCACCTAAGAAATAAAAATTGATTTTAGTTACTCTAACTCTCATAGTTCCTGATTATTGCATGGGAAAAATCTTGTTGGCTTGAAGACTTCAAATTTGCTGCATCAATAGATCAATGGTATTGTTGTGAGTTGAACTGTGTCCCTTAAAATTAGATTTTTTGAGTTAACATGAGGTCATGCCAAAGTTGGGTAGACCCTAATTCCATTCAGCTAGTGTTCACAAGTGGTAAAGTGAAATCACTGACAATGGGAGCATGCAAACAAGGTGCAGAGAACTCCAATGTAGTGACTGGACAATTTTGTCGCTGCATCGGGTCTAAGGCTGGCCTTCTCAGAAGCAGGAGGGGATGGCCCTCGAGAAAGAAGAGCCACGGGTAGAGCACATCCCTGAGTCCTGCATGGGAGTGGCATTTGACCCCCTCTGGCTTCAAAATCAAGGAGGAAGAAAATCCCCAATCCAAGGCTGATTCCGATGAGGTACACATCAGACATACCTCCATCCTCCCACCTCCTTTACCAATTCTGACGTCAGCCATCTCTCTCACAGCATTCTCCGCCTCTCTGCTGGGTTCCCTGATCGGTTACAAAGACCACGCAGAACTCACAAAGAGTACTAATGATTATAGAATGTATTAGGGAAGCTAATAGGTGGCAGTATCAGAAGTGGTCACGATACAGCTGTTCTCCAGTCAGGGGAGCGTCTTCTCAGTCTCGCCTGCAGGCATGCATGCCTCTCTGATCTGTGGCTTAAAAGCCGTATGACCTCTTGGCCTCTGCTTTGGGCAGGGAAGTGTTAACAAGACTTCTCTAGTGCTGATGACTGCACACAGGACACCGCACTCTGAATGTCAGCCTCCTCCCCAAGGGCACTCAGTTTTACTCATTCTTTAGGCCAGACAGACCACCACCGCCTGGCCTCATGCTCTGGGTGCTGCTGCTGCCTCTGCCATGCCGCTTCTAAGCATGGGGATCTCAGGGTCCAAAAGACAGACACTGCTCATGGATCGTCTTTCTCGGTGGTTATGAGGTCCTCCTTCTAAGATGGCTTAACGACACCAGGGAATGGCACAGCTGGCCGATCCCCACTTTAGAGCTTGGTCACCCTATTTGCACTTGGATTTTGGTGCTGGAGAAGATGATTGAAAGTACCATGGAAGGCTAAGGAACAAACAGATGTGTACGGCCAGGGTGCTCCTTACAGTCAAGGCAGGAAGGACTTCACTTTACATTCTTTGGACATGTTGTCAAGAGAGACCAGTCCCGAGAGAAGAACATCATGTTTGGAAAGTAGAGGGGGGCCCTCAAAGAGATGGAAAGACGTCATGGCTGCCACAAAGGACCCAAGTGCAGGAACCATTGGAAGGATGAGGCAGTGCTTTGTTGGGCATGAGGTGTCTATGGGTTGGAACAATGGCACCTAGCAATGGTCAGTGGAAGTCACAAAAAAGTCATTCTAAGTAATTTCACTTTACTGCAGAACCCTGTGAGGATGGTCTACCCTGTCAGGGTTGCAAAGAGTTGGAATTAACTCAACAGCACACAACTAGAACAAGGGCAGGGGGTCTGTATAAACCAGCGGTTCTCAACCTGTGGGTCGTGACCCCTTTGGGGGGTTGAATTACCCTTTCACAGGGGTCACCTGATACACCCTACATGTCAGATATTTACATTATGATTCATAACAGTAGCAAAATTACAGTTATGAAATAGCAATGAAAAAGACTTTATGGTTGGGGGGTCACCACAACATGAGGAATGGTATATAAGGGTCGCGGAATAAAGAAGGTTGAGAACCACTGATATAAACAGAGATTAAATACGGAAAAAGAGACACACAGGGAAAACAATCACATGAAAATGGAGACTGGAATTTTGCTGCATGAGCCAAGGAATGCCTGGCACCCTCAGAATCCAGAAACAACCAGGAAAGAGTCCCTCCCCAGTGTTTTCAGAGCTGGCCGAGCCCTGCTGACACCTTGACTTCTGGCTTCCAGAAAACCCAGTGTGTGGTGAGACATGGTGGCAACCTTAAGAAACAAATGCAAGCCTGTTCCCATTTGTTCCCTGGAGCCAAGGCCCATTTTATAAAATTAATGTCACATAACATCTTTGTGATAAAAATAGCTGCGTGATAAAATTAATAACAGCAATTAGTAAAACAACTTACTTTCTTCTTTCTTGCTGATAATAGCAGGCAGGGTGTAAATCTGAAAAAAAAAATAACACAAAGGATGCCAATCAATTATGAGCAGTTAAGGACCCAAGTGAGCGATCAGCAAAGTGATACACACAGGGAGGGTCTTGCTTTCAAGGTCCAACAACTGCTATTGCTACACAGCACTATTTCCTTTGTCACCCAGCCTCCTTCCTGTAGTGACGCCAGCCAGGCCATCCATGTTATCTGTACCTGGCAGCCCTGCCCCAGGCACGGTTCTAACCTTGTACTTGGGGTTTTTGCATCCCCAATATGATTCTTAGTGTATTTTCTGCACTAGCTTGTTAGTTTTTCTCAATGCACCCAATCCTAACTCATATTTATCTACATGACTCATTGGCTTATGCAGCTCTCTGCTTCGGAGGTCAGGGCTTCTCAACTATCGATGAAGAACAGATGAGTTGGTTGGGTGGTTTTTTTGTTTTTATTTTGTTTTATCTCTTTCTCTTTTTCAGTATACCACATACTTACTTCTGTAGAAGAAAATAAAACTGATACAGACAGCTTTATGAGAATAGAGAACAGATGCAAAGCCTGCTTTTTAAAAATGACTGAGGTCAACGGGCTTATAGTAACTTTGTCACACTGCTGGCGAGTCTTGGACGGCTGGATCTCAATCTCTGTTCGTAGACTGGACACAGTTTGCTGGCGAGCCCACACGTGCCGGGGAGGGGGTGTCCACACTCTGCTCAGCAGTGTTACAGCCCAGGGAGTTTGCTTGGGGTTGTTCTCAAGTTATTTTGCCTTCTGAAGAAAGTCTCTCAGGGAACGCTGATGCTGAGTATGGACCCATCTACCAGCACAGCACAGTGCTCTTCGGGAAGGACGCAGGCATTGATTCATGGCCCTTTTTTCAGCATAAGCCACTATAATTTAATATTTGTAAGTACCGTATATACTCTAATATAAGCTGACCCGAGTATAAGCCGAGGTACCTAATTGTTACCTGGGAAACCAGAAGAACTGATTGACTCGAGGATAAGCCTAGGGTGGGAAATGCAGGATGTGAATTAACACAGACCTGAGGGGAGAGACGGAGCACAGCCACAGACACATCCTTACCAGTTCAGCTGCTGGCGTTAGTGAATCACTATGGGTGCTTCTGTGAATTGGAGCCGTCCACGTCGTAGGACGGCTCTGATTGGTTAGATGTGAGTAAACCAACATTCAAAGCCTTGCAGTGCCAGTGGGGCTTTGAATGAACAGTGGAGGAATGGCAATCACCTTGAGATGTTACACCTCACTGGGGTACCAGTGACCCGTGTATAAGCGGGACCCCAGTTTTTCAGCACATTTTTTGTGCTGAAAAACCTGGCTTATACATGAGTATATACAGTATGTTACCATATCAATGTAAAAACAAGGACTAGGAAAATGGGGGTAGGGATGGAAGGCAAAATGGAATGTTAATGTAGCTGTATCAAATTATACTAAAAAACCCTTCTCAACCTTCCTAATGCCAAGACCCTTTAATACAGTTCCTCATGTTGTGGTGAGCCTCCCAACCATGAAATTATTTTCATTGATACTTCATAACTGTAATTTTGCTACTCTTATGAATCAGGCAACTCCCAAAGGGGTCGTGACCCACGGGTTGAGAACCACTGATCTAGAAGATCAGCTCTTACTCTGAACCTCATTCAGCACCCTGGTTATTGGTGTCTGACACTACTTTTGCAAACAGTGGACTCTCAATAGGTACTTCTTGAGAAATGTAATCTAATGGATGCCACCAGAATGATAGTTACAAGTAATTAAAAAGAGGGGGAAAAAAAGGTAATCCCTGAAAAATTTTATTGAAAAGTTTGGGCCAATGAGCCCAATCCTAGGAAAACAGTAAAAGTTCTCCACTCCTTTCATTCACTATTTTAACAGATCTAATTACATTATAGACATGTATAGGAAAAAATTAGATATACATTACAAGTATTAGAAACCTAACAATAAATCTTGAATTTGAGAAACACTGATTAGAAGTAACAATAAAACTTGAATTCAAGAATGTGTCCTGTTCTTACCGGCTCTTTACCATCCATCGCTTCGAGCCAGAGCTTCCTGTTAGCTTCAGAGAAGGCCTGCAGCGTGATGACCCCATGCCTATGAAGAACAGATACTTTACAAGTTCAATGTAAACTATAATGTCCACTTTTAAAAGAACTGTTTATTAGCATAACATAGAAGAAGAGGAATGAGATGAATGGAGAGAAAAATATTGGCCTATAAGTTCCTTTTACACATATCGCCAAGGATGCACACCCTGAAACATTTTTACATCTAATTATTGCAAGTCATAAAATCGTTATATTTTTTGGATGTAAGACTGGTTGAAGAAAACTAGTTTTAAATTATTCATTGTAAGACGACCAAAAAGGAAGATATAGTTGTGTTCACAACTACCAGAGTCATCTAAATAGTCAACAAACCGGGAACACTCAAAATTTAGTATCTTGCCCCCAAGTGATACAATCCAGCCACAAAAACAATCATGGAGACTATGTATGCGAGAGAAGCAGTTAACTATTAAAAATACTCTAGACCATGATCGCAATACTGAAATCTTTTAATATTATGTCCCATAATCCCATTACGTCTCCTATTCTCCTGAAAGTTATTTGAGGACGTTCTTCAAAAGAAGGGAAAAGAGGTACAACCACCAAGGGAGTGGGGTGGAGTGGGTGGGAGGATCTGAAATCTTAGAAATAGTGGACTTAATGAGTCCACTTCAACTAAATAAACAGCTTAGAAAATTAACTGCGAGGAGAAATCAAAGGGCTCTGTGAAGAGATCCACAAGAAACTACTTCTTGGTAAAGAAGTAGCTTTCATTATATAAACTGCAAGATTACAATCCTAGAAGAAATAAAAAGAGACACGTGTCTCTTCGATAAGCAAACATACATACTATTACCTTTATCTACCTTTTTAAGGATGGCATTCCATATCACTGTGATTAGTAATAGCACTCAATATTGGTTGATGGTTTCACATGTGCCATACAGTGAATTACAAGCTTTGGTGTATTATCACTGAATTTTCACAACCACCTTTTCTGGTAGGTGCCGCTCATCCTTAGTGTACAGGTAAGACCAGCTGCAGCATAGATTTCACCAGTTACCCCAAAGTGTAAAAATAAAGATAGTGAAATCAGGAAAAGGGCTATTAGTCACCACAGAAATGCCAAACTCCCTACCACAAAATTATTAAAGCTATTAGAATAGTTTGACACAAATTCTGCATATAAAATTGATTTATCAAACAACAACAACACCGCACTAGCATTCCCATCTGCCATTGAGGGAAGGAAAGTTCATATGATAAGAAAGGATGTTATTCACAGTTGCAATGAAAAGAAAGTAACCTACAGGAAATATGAAAACAATAGTCCAGTGAAGATATTTAAAATTTTTAAGGATAAGTCAATTCCCTATCAATTAATTCATAGCTGTAACGTAGCTCCCATCAAAAATCCCAGAAGACTTATTTAGGGAAAAGGAGAGTAGGCCTTAATAAGCTAGTCCTAAAAATAATAAGAAAGAATATAAAGCCAAAAGAGTATATGAAGCAGGCCTTGCTCTTCTAGAGAGATATAAACCACAACACATGTAGTATATAATAGTACACTCCCATATCGTGTGTATGTGCTTACATGCACCATGCATGCATATGTACGAATACACAGAATCAGTTAGGGAAGCATTCGGAAGAGAATCATAGAAATGACTCAAACTAAAAAATGCACTGCCATCCAGTCGATTGCGACTCATGCTAACACTACAGCACCAAGCAGAACTTGACCCTGGGTTGCTGAGACAATAACTCTTTACAGGACTAGAAATTCTCATCTTTCTGGTGGAGTGGCTGGTGGGTTTGAAATACAGACCTTTTGTTCTGAAGCCCAATGTGTAACCCACTGTACCACCAGGGCTCCTCAGAGACAGAAAGGGGAGGTGGTGGCAGCAGGGGATGGAAGGGGCGGGATACCTCATGAACTAAAGCAGAGACCCTGAACCCTATCTGAGTTGACTCGACCTTGTGCTGATGCCCGAAGGAATCCCATTAGATTAGAAAACTCAGATGTACAATAATTATGTTTCTCCCAACATCCTCTAACTAAGAATACCCAGAATAATGTCATGCACACATTAGTGTCCTATACCACACTGAACTCAGCTGGCGGAAGTCACGGCCACCCAGCTCCAAAAGTCTACAAAAGAGGTTAGAGATCCTGTGAGTATCAGAGCAACACCAAGCTAGTGGAGAGGAAGCACTAAGAGGTGGAAGGAGGGTGAAAGTGATGGCGGGGCAGGAGGAGGCAAAAGGAAACAGAGGCAAGCTCTAGGAAGCAAAGACATGGATAGGGAGATTAACAGAGGGGTGCACTTAGGCAAATACACTCATCCGTAACACTAGTGGTATGGGCCCATGCACATATATTTATAAGGCAATACACTGGAGCTGTAAAGGGGCCTTGGGCCTCGGCTCATACCTTCCCTCAATACAAGAACATTTTGTTCTAACAAATTGGCCTCTGTGATGCTCAGCCCCCCTCCCCTACATGATCACTAAAGACACTATATCTTTTAATATATAGTGTCTGGGGTGTTAAAGGACTGCAGTTAAACAAGCGGCCATCCAACAGTGAAGCAACAAGCCCACATGGAGGAAGCACACCAGCCGGTGCAATCGTGAGATGTCATCGAGTCTGAACAACAGGCATCAGAAGATTCACAACAAACAGTAAACAAACAAAAATGAATTGGTGAGAATGGAGGGGGGGTTGGAGCGGAACCTATCTATGGAAATTAGAACATCCCCCCACAGAGGTGTCCCAGGGAGGGGGTGAGTCAATCAGGGTGCAGTACAGCCCTAATGGGTCATGCAATATACCTCTGCTTCCAGGAGGCCTCCTCACCCCCCGCTATCACGTCCTCAGTGCCGCCTCCCAATCTAGACGAGACGGGAGCACGTACACAGGTACAGGCAAGAGATAAAAATCACAACACATGGAACTCAGGTACAGGAATGGGAATAGGGATACCAAAAGGGTAGGGCAAATGGGGGGGGGTGAGGTGGGAAGGGAGAAGGACACGGAACACAATGAATGCCATATAACCACATACCCCCTAGCCTGGGGGAAAAACAACAGAATCCAGAGGGGAAGGGAGATGGCGGTAGGAGTGAGATTTGAAAATAATTAACAATCTACCGTCTATCAGGGGGCCGTGAGGGCTGGGGGGTGGGGGGAAGGGAAGGAAAAAAGGAGGAGCTGATCCTAAGGGCTTAATGGAAAATAAATGTCTAGAAAAGAAAGATGGAATATATGTACTAATATGTCGGATACGAATAATGTATGGTTTGTAACAAGAGTTGTAAGAGCCCCCAATAAAATGGAGGGAGGAAAAAAGAGAAAACTTTTGAATAGGCTTAATTTGAATTGAACTAACTAAAAATAAAGTAGTGACATACATATTTGAAAGGAAAAAAAAAAAGGAGCTAGCCCTTGAGCTATAAAAACTGTTGTTAAATTCACTGTGACAGGGACTTCAGATCCAGTGGAGGAACATTCCTCTCCTACAGTTGTTACGTGGATTTTCCACATTCTTCTTCAAGTGATTGCACTTTCACCTCAACGTCCTGTGTCGTTTGTCTTTTGTAAGCACCATGCATTAATATTTGTTCGATAAACACAAAGAACCCTGAAATGCACATGCATACTGTTTAGAAGACAGAGGCTGAAAAACATGCACTTACTAAAGAAATAGTGAAAAGAAAAACCCAAACCTTTCAACTACTTCTATGTCAAAGCAGAATCGCTTATCAATGGAATCTGTCTTTCGTCGGATGCAAGATTTTAATTTAAACATTTCTGGCGAGCTGGTAACAAGGCCATTCTGAAATAAGAAGAGCACACATTAACATGATGACAATTCATTTTAAATATCTTAAATCTCCTGAAATTGAGTATATTAAAGTTGCCGCCTGTTAACTGATGCTAGTTAACGTTAACTCAGTCACAGCTCACAGAGGAACATCATCACCAACCTCCAATGTCCTATTAACACAAAAAGTTCTTTCCCAAAGCTGAGTGCCAATCATCATATTTCTTAGGAAACGTATGTACTTGTAAAACCCATAACATGTCTGTTTAGTATTCTGATATTTACTTACTAATAGCATTAAATTATATTATAATAGACCTATAATCTCTTAGGGCTTTACATTTAGACTAGTGTGCGTTCTACCTGCCATTGCATTGAGTCAATGCTGAGTTATCGTGGCCCCTGTTGGTTTCTGAGGTTGTAATTGTTTATGGGAGTGGAAAGCCCAGTGTGAGCTAGCGGTCTATGCTGCCGTAATTCAATATACAGATACAACACTCATGTAATGAATTATAATTCCCCAAGTCCACACATGTGTGCATACATGTCATACATACATAAGCCCTATATTAGAGTCCGGCTCAAACGCTCAAAAAAGCTTCCAGAACAATGCTCATGCACATTCAGTAGATTGCTAATACTATCATATGTATTATGTGATACGACTGCTTTGTTAGCGTCTGCTACTCTGGTAATAAACTACAGTTATTTGAATAGGATCCAATATAGACCCAACACACGGGAAGTTTCTTCTGTACTTCAAATATATTGGTAGATTTTACAACAGACATTTCACTAATGATAATACTTGGCTAATTCTACTTTTAACTGCAAACTTCATAGATTTATTTACAGAGTTTTGGCATGGTCTGTTTGTATTATTAGCTTAGTGACTGTTACAGAGGCTGACTTCCTGGCAATATTTATTATTATGAAAGCCAGAGAGTAGAAACTAGGCTTGTTTCTAAAAACTGAATAACTTCTTATGGTGGCAATAATCTAACATTTCTCTGGTATGTTCTATTTACTTTATGTTTCTCAGTTTGAATTAAGAGAGTCTAATGAATGCCCCAGCACAATAAGTTTCAGCTGGTGTATTTGAGCGTGTATCAAAGTTAGATCAAGAGTCTGTGCTACAAATCAGTTGAGTGAGTCACCTAGTTTCTAAAAAAAAAAAATATTTCCTACTCAAAAGATGGCTATACTGAGTGATCTCTAGGGAAACTCCCCACTCTAAAGATTCTTAGATGATTAATTATTTAATTCCGAGGCTCAATCACTGGCCATTTATATTTTAACTCACTAAAAGGTGACATACTACCTGCAGCAGAGGTATGGAGCTCTCTGCTGCACTTCCTCAACCAAAGCACACCGTGTTCTACACCGTTCACTGGCCATGCGAGACACCAGTGACCGATTCACTTCTGGGATAAATGAGCATTGATTTGTTTCTTCGGGGAAACCGTGTTGGCCGGCATTTCAGTAAACAGTGCACAGCCCTGCAGAGGAGGAAAAGGCGTTCAGGAGGCCACTTGAGGGAAAGATACAGAGGCTTTGAGCTCAGTCCAGCCTCTGACAAGCCCCTCCTGGCCACCCAACCAGGGTAAACAACTGGACGCTGGGATGTGAGAGGGCCATCCGGTAGTGACCCCCTGACGGAGCAGGGGACCTACATTTAACTCAACTGCTTATAGATAATTCATGCTCAGATTAAAGCAAAATCTCTTTTTTAAATCATTAAGGTCAGCGAAAGGAGAGAAACATTCTTCGCTTTTCAAAAAAAATGTTTTTTAAACTTGTGGAGCTGTTATTCAGAAGCAAACAGATGTGAGGGCATTTTAGCCGCCTTTCGTTAAATTACAGATTGTTTTAAAAAATGGGTAAGTAAACCAACTCACCATTTTCCCACTGGATTTCATTTCTGAAACGCTCATCGTGAAGGTTTTGCTGCCCTTGTCATATGTGCAATAATGTTTAATCCAGGTAAAGCCAAGTGGGCCTAAAGAGAGACAGAAACATAAAAGCCAATGTTATCAGTGAGCCATTTGCATGCCAGCTTGTATCCCATTCTATGCTAAGGTAAGTCAAGGGGTGTCTCCATGCGGCGAGGACAACTGGATCAGTTGCTGAGTGGGGGAAAGGGCCTCCCGGAAGGAAGAGGGCAGAGTGTCTTGGAATAAGTCATTTACCCTTCTTCCACTTACTCTGTGGACTCGAGAGAAATTGCTGTAGATGCGAGCCGTCTTTCCTGGGAGAGTGGCATACTTAAACCCCGTGAAGTCTGAACGATGAGACATTATATATGGAAAATGCCCAGACTGCTTCGCACAGTGCAAAACCAACTCATGAAATGGCACTTTCATGGTTCCAGACGCTCAGGACTGAAAATTTAAAAGTCTCTCTTCACTCTGATTTTTTTCCTCACGTTCCACAACCGATCCATCACCAAATCCTGCTACCTGTACCGTCAACACATCGCCAGAATTCAACCCCTTTTCACTCCCTGCATTCCAACCATCCTGGTTTATAATCCATAAGCCACTTTTAATATGAAAGATTATTCACATCGTCCTACTTCAAGTCTTGATCCCCTAGTGTCAACAATGCCAGAGAGATTCTACTTTAAAAATGATGCCAGGGCATTTCTCTCCTTTGTTCAAAACCCTCCGATGGCGTTGCACTTCATGCTGTATGAGAACCGGTCTGTCACAGTGCACAAGGCCCTACATGACCATCCCCTGCTGCCTGCTTGCCTCCTAGGTACTTTCCGCCTCCCTCCCTCTGTTCTAGTCACACAGGCTCCTTGCTGGCCCTGGAATGGAACGCATTTCTACCTCAGGCTATTTGTACTTGCTGTTCCCGCGGCTTTGATTCTCCCTGTGTGATTCTTGTTCAGACATCCCGTGAGGTTTCAAAAATGTCCCCTTTTATAAAGGGCTTTTTTCTGGAGAGATGTCTGTGCGACATCTCAGGGACTCTTCTGGCACTACCTATTATCTACCTTTCTTGCTTTAGCATCATCTAAACGGGTTTTTTTTTTACTAAGTTATTTAGTGGCTGTCTAAAGGACCCTGCTGGTGCTTTGGTAAGGAACTTGGATGCTAATGGAAGGCCAGATGTTGAAGCCCACTAGCTACCCCACAGCAGAAAGATGTGGACGTAAAGCCTGGGCAGCCTCTCGGGCAGTTCTCCCCTGTCCTACAGGGTCACTGGAGTGGCAATGGACTCCAGAGGAATGGGTTTCGTGGTATTATCTCTCTACCACTAGACCGACTAAGGCTCCCTGGGAGCACAAAACTGTGCTACGTGGCTGAACTGGGACATTCCTAATTCTTAGAACAGGACTTGACAGATAGTTGGCATTCATCTTGGTCTACGAGTTTATAAATCTTGAAATATTTCCTCTTACCACTAAGGTTAAAAAAAAAAGAGTAAATTCAAATTATTTTAAAAAATGACGATACTTCCTACTATTTATATTTCTCAGAAATCTGAAAATGTGAATCATCCACATTTTCCCTCTTTGCCCATGAATACCGGACAATCCTTTCCCATAGTACACCACTTCCTTGTGCATCACTCTCCCTGAGGAGCGGGGTGCTGCTACAACAGAGCACATCCTGACACCCATCTTCCCATGCCCAGCACAAGAGACACTCATTTTTCCCACAGGACAGCCAAGTACATAATGCCCATATGCCACAGGCTGAGAGGGGCTAGGTTCCTATAGAGGAAACCAGGGCTTGAGCCTGCGTCATGCCTAGATTATCCAAGCCAGTGTAGACAGTGCTACTTCTGGCTAGATGTCAGAACAAGGAATCGCATTCAAAGGAAGAAATTATGATTTCAAAAAACTACACCACCAGAGGAAAATGTTTCCCCAGCCATTTGGTGGCTGTGTTTCCCCCTCAGCACCTGTGTGCTGGGTGTCAGCCTTAGCTTTAATATTCAAATCGTTCCAGATGAAAAATTATGGTGTGCAGCTAAACACTGCATTGACAAAGGATTACTGCAATTAAATTCATTTCCATCGGGAGATCATTTCACCCTGCAAACTTAAGGTCTCGTTGATAATTGTTACTGTGGTATAAGACACTTAAAGGTTTAGAGTTGATTACAATGGCTAGGTGGAATTCCTCATATGACTTTGCTACTTACGAATTGATCTATAAGGTCACATTAGCTGTAAATTTTAAGCTGCCACCATGCTCTGATGACATTTCAGACCAAAGCTGTGTTTTCTCTCCGAGCCTCTAAGTGCACGATCATGCACACACAACCTTCAGGTCTACTGCACACCGCTGACTTGTACACGCAGAAGCAGCCGGGTGGGTGTATACTCGGCTGGGTATAACCTCAGCAACAACCATAACGCGGTGCCCCTCCCGCTCCCACAAGAAGATCCAGAATGAAAAAGACAACAAATAGTGGTGACAATGTGGAGAATAAAATGATGAGACAGTTGGCGGGGGCGGGATTGACTGCACACACATGCTGTTTCCTCAATGTTGCCTGGCGTCCGGTCAGGGTAGATGTTCTCAATAAGTGATTAGGGCAAAGAATGTACAGATGTGCTTTATACAACTGATGTATGTATATGTGTGGATTGTGATAAGAGTTGTATGAGCCCCTAATAAAATGTTTTAAAAAAAAGAATTCTGGGTCCCTTAACAATGCCTGGGGAAATAACAATTTAATACAGCTCTAAAGCTGCAAAATAAAAGTAGCTTAACTGTCTCAGCCCAGAATAATCTAAGATTCCTGAAGTAACATGTGAAGGGCTGGCACGAAAAAAAATTAATATATTTACTGAACACCTACTTAGCATGAGCATTTTTTTCTTAAAAGCGTCTCAGAAATGGGCTTCTTACATATTCTTAAATGCAGCGCCGCCTACTGGCTGCTGAAGGTACTACTCGCATCAGCAGGGCATGAGACTGGAATTGTTTTGCCGGAGGAGTATTACTCTCTGAGTTGTTCTAAAAATTGAATCCAATCCCGTGGCCAAGAGAAACGGAGCTGTGATACACGTTATGGCATGACCAAGCCTTGAAACGTCAGGTAACAGGTCCAACACAGAGGGGTAGGAGGCCCCTAGGGCGAAGTAATTCGAGAGGCAAACAGCCGCACAGAGGCCCAGTTCTCCGTGCTTACCCATGATCGGCACTTGTCAGCCCAGACTCCATGGCAACAGGCTTGGTTTGGTGGGTCTTAGGAGGACTTGGTGTATAGTGGAAAATTACCGCTTATAGATAAATGACTCAAGTATCCCTTTTTGTGTGTTATCACAATTAAGAACTTTTTATAGAAAAAAGAATTCAATGAGCTTATTAGACAGAGCACCACTTAGCAGGAATTCATGGTAAGGATTGTATTATTTTTTAATAGTAGTAATGTAGACATTTCACATACGTTATGTCTAATTCTTGCCATATCATTATGAGAGCAGTATAAATACCCTCTAAAAAAAGGAGAGACTGAGCTTGGACAGTTGTGTCTGCAAAGTCGCACGGCTCATAGAATGCACATAGCAGGCATAGAATTCCAACACTGTTTCACCTGATTCTAGAATCTACATCCGTCCTGGGTAAGCTCAAAGTCCCTCGGAATGTTAGTTAGTACATGTCGAGAGGTAAGCAACATAAGCACCATGTATCTTAAGTGGGCGCAGCATCCAGCTTACAAGCCCTGCTCCTCTGCCATCAGTCCCTCTCTGTACTGATGGCCACCTGCGGCTGGTGGCATGTTTGCTTGTACCTTTAAGTACAAGGTAAACAATGTGAAGTCATATTCTTTACTTTCATCTGGTTCCCTCCCCAGAATGGTATCATGTCCCCATTCAGTGATTACAAATGAACAATCATACATTTTTGTGGACTGATTATGTTTGATAATCTTATAATAGATGTTTTCAAAGATTCCATTTCCAGGGGCTTAAAATAACTGTCCCTCATGTAAAACTGAAGTAAAAAGCTTCCAAAAACTAAGCACATTTATTCATGTTTCTTTTAAATACCGTACATACTCGAGTATAAAGTGACCTGAATATCAGCCGAGGCACCTAATTTTACCACAAAAACTGCAATAAAAAATGTGCTGAAAAACTTGGCTTATACACGAGTATATATGGTAGGTAGTTCAGAAGAAAGAGAAGGGCGAAGAGCGGGAAAGGACAGGAGGGAGGAGTTACATGGAGAAACACTTGCAGGTGATGGATCTGTTGATGGTGATTGTAGTGACAGTACCATAGATGCACCCCAGACCCAAACTTACCAAACTGCACATTTTAAGTGCGCACAGTTTACAATACAAGGGGCTTTTATGATGTCAGTGAAGAGTTGGGAAAGTTCCCAAGGAGACTATTTCCATCTAGGGCTTTCTGGTCACTTCAGACCGACCCAGAAAAGAAGTCAAGTATCTCAGAACTCAAAATGCCAATGAGAGAGAAGTGAATCTAATATTGCACTTAATCCACCCATGTAAGATGTGAGTTATTAAAAGGTGTGTTTCCAAACAATGCCTGTAGATTGATAGGCTTAAATGACCAACAGCAGGAATGTGTGAGCACACACCATAGACAAAATCGCACACAGCCCATGAAAAAGATCTATCTCAAGATAATATAGGGGGGAAATGCTCAGTAATCTAAAGCTTTTTTGTTGTTATCAAAATATTATGTCTACACCAGAGTTTCAACAACTGTGTTCCACTTGGAAATGCATTCAGAGAAATGAAAGCTGAAGAGGCCCCAATGAAGGTTTTCAAAAAGGCAACAACCCTCTCCCACTTGCATGTTGAACTCTTCTCTCCCACCAGCAAATTCTTCTGACGGACAAAGCCCCACCGTGTACTGAGGAAAAATTCCAGCTCTGTTCATGGAGCCTCTCAAAACTTAAAATATATATTCAACATTGTCATTAGGCCCTGAAGTCAAATCCAGACACACCACTTACGACCAATGAATAGCCCATTTTCCATAAAATATGGGTAAAAGCCCATTGTTATGGTCTGACTATAGAGTAACTGGGCAGATGATTAGATTTGTAGTTTTAAGACCCATTTAAAAAAAAAGATTTTGGAAGACAAAATCCTGGAACCCAATTCTGTCGATTAATGCTGCATCATTGTATTTTTTACATAATAATAAATATTTGGTGAATTTTTTTTATATCAAGTCATTACCGGCTGAATCTTCCCATTCAACAATCCAATCACCAACATTGGTGGTTAAAATGCAAAGGCTGGGAACAAAGAGTGAGGTACACTTGTTGGAAAATATGACCTTGGTGATAGAAACTAAGCTAAAGATTTCATGGTTTAATTTTGCAAGACCAGTGACTTGTTCACAGCAAATAGCTTTTATCAACAAGACAAAAATGATGACTGTCCACGTGGAGCTCTCCAGCTGGAGCACTCAGAAACCAAAACAACTACATCTGTACAAAGAGACAACGGAGAAGCTCAACATATGCAGCTAAAACCAGGCCAGTCCTTGACTGGGGAACAGGCCATCAATTGCTCCTCTGTAAGTTAAGGTTTAGGTTGAAGAAGATTAACAGAAGCCTATGAGAGCCAAAATATGACCTTGAGTATAACCTACCAGAATATCGAGAATCTCAAAAACAGATTTGCTGCATTGAACACTATCGACAGAAGATCTGATAAGCCGAGCATCAAGAACATCATTCAGGAAGAAAGCAAAAGATCACTGAAAAAACAGGAAGGAAAGAAAAGATCAAAGTGGATGTCAGAAGAGACTCTGAAACTCACTCTTAATTGTAGAGTAATTATGGCAAACGATGAAGTGAAAAAACTCAACAGAAAATTTCAAAGGGCAACGCGTGAAGAAAAAGTAAAATAGTATAATGAAATGTTCAAAAACTAGTAGAGTTAGAAAACCAAAAAGGAAGAATATACTCAGCACATCTTTAAATGAAAGAACTACAGAAAAAATTCAAGTGCTGAGGTATAATATTAGAATATTCTACAGGCAAAATAGTGAATGAGGCAGGTGGCATCAAGAGATGAGAGAAAAAAAAACACACTGCCTCTGTACCCAAAAGAACGCGTGGGCATTCCACTATTTCAAGAGGCAGGATATGAGCAAGAACCAATGTATTAAAGAGAGACACCCATGCTGCAAACTGGGAAACCAGTTACTTGGCTGACTGGAAGGTGTCCAAAGAACGGGAGCTCAACAGAATGCTCAAAGTAGAATAATAGCATTTATATTACATGCCAGCCAAAGTTGCCTCAGATCATTGAACCCCAGTGGCAGTAGAACATTGTCAGGGAGCTGCCAGAAGTTCAGGCCGGATTTCAGAAGAAGACATGGGACAAAGGACATCATTGTTGATGTCAGATGGTTCTGGGCTGAAAGCAGAGACTACCAGAAAGATGTTTACTTGTGTTTTATTTAAAATGCCAAGGCATTTGACCGTGTGGACAGCCTTGATGAGAACTGGAGTTCCAGAACATTTCATTGTGCTCACGGAGAACTGCAAACAGAACAAGGGAAGACTTCATGGTTGGAATCAGGTAAGGTGTGTGCCAGGGTTGTAATGTTGACGCTGAGAAAATAATCAGAGAAGGTGGATTATATGAAGAAGAACGCATCATCAGGTTTGGAAGAATTATTAACAACCTTCAATCTGAAGGCACAACTTTGCTTGTTAGGTGACCCATAGCTTGGGCCAGTGCACCTTAGTCCAATTTTCTAGCTTCACCCTTTACACATTCCCCATTTCAATTATTACTAGATGGTTGCAGCCATTTCGGTTCAGTTTGAGTCATGCAACCACAGTGAATGAAGGTCCAGGAAGAGCTGCTCCATCCCTGACATCAAAGACGACTCGACTCTTCCGTCGGATCTGGAGTCTTTTTTGATCCGCCGACACTAGATCTACCTGGGTTTGGATGTTATTTGTAAGACTCCGAGTGGCTAATTTTTCCAAATTAGACCACTCTACAGTTTCCTAGTCTGTTCTTAGTCCAGCAGCTCCTCTGAAGCAGATGTTGCTGCTGGTGTTTGAAATGCCAGTGGCACCGCCTCCAGCAGGGCCTGCAAGTCACCATAGTGACACTCGTTCTCACGCACTTTGGATCTGTGGTCAGGAGAGCGCAGTGATGGTGAAGGGCATCATGCTCGGCAGAAAGGCCGTTAAAAAAACCCAGGAAGGCTCTCCACAAGATCCAGTGACTCTGTGGCTGCAGCAATGGGCTCGAACATAACAGCAATGGTGAGGATGGCCCAGGACCAGGCAACGCTTTGCTCGGCTTCCAGCCGGGTTGCTATGAGTCCGGATTGACTGGCTAGCACCTAAGTGACTTTGGCTACCTAGAATACAAAGTGTGTGGATGTTTTTTATAGACCATGTTGTGCGTATGCCAAAAGCCCTTCATAGTCAACCCAACACCACACATGCCCCTTCCCGAACCTATTCACTAAAATCTCTTCCCAACGAAAACAGCTTCACTGTTCTGTTGCCTATCGACCTAGAGACTTGGTGTGGTGCGACTGTAGGTGGTTTCCTAGTATATGGGAACATTTCAAAACAAGAGAACAGACATTTGAAAACTTTTATAACAAGTTGAATTTGACATTGCTGCAAAATCCAGGCTCCTGGCTTTGTTCTTTACAAGCATGGGTCTGTGTTGCACTGGAAAGAAGAAAACAAACGCTCCTTCGGCAGCCAGCTTGAGGAGCATGGTGCCAAATTAGTCCGAACGATCAACTTCCTGTGCGTGGTGTCAAGTCACTCGCAGAAAGGAGCCTAGTTACAGACAAGTTTGAGTGTCTCTATTC
Source organism: Tenrec ecaudatus (assembly GCF_050624435.1). Classification (NCBI taxonomy): domain Eukaryota; kingdom Metazoa; phylum Chordata; class Mammalia; order Afrosoricida; family Tenrecidae; genus Tenrec; species Tenrec ecaudatus. The sequence goes on along the minus strand of NC_134533.1, from coordinate 97,945,521 downwards.
ATTTTATTGAGGAAAACTTTCTAGTCTGAGGCAATTATAATATTGAGTCTGGCATTTATTTCCTAAGCTGAGGAAGTGACGAGGGCCAATTTGACATTATGTCATTGCCAGTTTTGCTTCTGAAAACCTGCGTAGCTCAGAACTGAATGAAACAATGCTCCTGGAGGGCGGGGATGAAAAACAATTATAAGAGTTGCCATGGAAACCCCTCTTAATAAAGGCTCTGGCTTTCAATTTTCCATGAAACATTAAATTAAGGTTCAGTGGCACAGATTCTAAAACTGAGCTTTTAAAAATTCTATTTGGGCAAAGGCTATGAATTCCAGTCAACAATGTAACAACTTGACCCGTCTTGTTGACAAAAATTACTGACATTTTCTCCCTTATTGGGAGAGGGGACTTACCCTCAGAAAGCAGTAAGGAATGACCTGGTGGTATAATGGATTTAGTGTTGGGCTGCTACCCACAAGGTCAACAGTTTGAAACCACCAGCTGCTCTGAGGGAGGAACATGAGACCTTCTAAAGAAGAGTTCTAGTCTTGGAAACCCACCGGGCCAGTTATACCGTGTCCTATGGGACACCGTTTGCCATGAGTGCATTTAGAGTTTTGATGGTACAGAAGTTACATCCTCTGCTGGTCACCTCAAGGTTGGTAGTTTGAAATCATCCACCTGTTTCAAAGGTGTAGCAGACTGCTTCTGTAAAGATTCATATCATTGGAAACCCTTTGGGGCAATTCTACTATGTCTTAACTTGGTCTCAAAGAATAGGAATGAATGGATGGCAATAAGTAGAAGGAATTTCAGTTTTCCTAGTTGAAGGAAATAATGCCGGCCAGGTTAAGAGCTCACAGAAACAATGTTAAGTCATAAGACACTGCATGCTATGGCTTCGTGACTCACGTTTTTCCTGGACATACAGGTAGCCTTCCATCGTCCACTGGCTGGGGGGCCTGTAGTCTTGGTTGGCAGATTTCATTCTTTGCATCAACCGCTCCACCTCTTGACGAGTGCTTTCAAAATTATTCCTTGTCTTAAGCAAACAGAAACAACAATTTCATGCATGTTTTTATATAGGTGTGAGAACCCTCCAACTTCAAGGACCACAACTGCGCATGGTGTAACGAGCACCTTGATTCTATCGGCACTATCAACAAATCCAAGGCAGCGCAATGTGCGTCCTGTGGTCTGACCTTTAATTGTTTGGAAGAAAGCATCCCTGAATGACCTGCATGTTTCTCTCCGAACCCCGTTTGTGTGTGTGTGTGTGTGTGTGTGTGTGTGTGTGAAAGAGACTTGCTTCTGATTGCATTACGTATGGTATAGACTATTTCATAGTTAATGATATAAACTCTATTAAATAATATCTATATTCTCTAAGGATTTACCTTGAGGTTTTTAAAAAATTTGTTTTTGTTTTTTTAATTTATTTTTTTCTAGCCTAGGGGTAGGCTCATATTTAAAAACAAAACAAAGGCAAACAAACAAAATTCAAAAACCAGATACACCGGAATTTATATTTCTTTTAGGGGGGCTGGTGTCAGACAAAATAAAATTAAGTTTATATACTTTTGAAATATTTTTTTATTTTGAAATAAGCAAGTCAGAAGTACATGTCAAGAAAGTTTCCCACATGTGTCCAAATATATTTTTCTAAGAACTATTGCCTAATTTGTTTTTCAGAAACCCCAATATCAATAGGTCAGTATATAAATCAACTCACACGCTGCATCAACTTCTGTGTATAACGATATAATCATAGACAGATGAGATTGCATGACATAACCCCCCAAAAATGAAGTAGGATGTTTTAAAAACAATCTTTAAATTTATTATTTTAAAACCACAAATATGAGCTACGAATAGCAATTTACACATGGGACCTTAGAGCATAACATTTTCATTTCCCAAATCAGACAGGCCATCTCCTTGGAAGACTTGTTCCAATTCACCCAGTAAACTAAGCTTGTTGCTAGTTTCCAAACTTCTAGATGTCTACACCTCTGTCATGTTGGATTTAATAAAATTTGCCAGTATAGTGTTTTTTGGCACAAGGCTTATTATCTCGGTGTACCATCAACCCATAGTTTGAATTTGCTTATTAAAAAAAAATAAATTGTAGGTGACTTTTTTCTAAATTGGTTAAAATCAGTGAGGTTTGTGACCCGTTTTTGAAAGATTCCAAGTTTGACGTGGTTGTAATTTAGCTACCCTTGTTCATCAGATTTGCCAAGGAGAGGCAGGGAGGACAGGTGGGGTCTTACATTCTGCAAGTTGAACTGCAGCTGTTGCTTATATGGGGCGAATTCCTGTGCAAGTTCATATCCCTCGTGATAAAAAGTAAATAATCCCTGAAGGAACGACAAAAGCTGCAAAAATAAAGAAATGAGAATGTTAAAAAACGAAAACTTTGCTTGAAATTTCTCTCTCATCCAATCTCCTCAGACTCAAAAATCTTCCAACTCTTTGGCAAAGCAGGCATTCCAATTTTAAACATAAAAATCATAAAAGTTAATTTTTTGCTCTCTTTGTGGGAGACAGTGATTTTAATGTTCGAGTCTTACCATCACCTTGTCAGGGTAAGTACTATTCAGATGCAAGGAAGAAACAGCTCACAGGGCAACTAAGTGGGAGGAAGACCGCAGTGGCCTTGGTCCTACCCTCTAAGAATATCTAAGGAAAATGGTGAGATAGAGCACAAGAAAATTCGCAAGAATAAGAACCCAGAACAGAGGGGAACACACACTGGTAGGTCTGTAAACATAGCCAACCATTTTGGAAACTGGTGATGCTCAAACAACTGGGAATTGAATTTCTGTAATGATCCATTAATGCCTCTGCTGGGTACAGGCCCTAAGAGAGCCAGAGTCACACACAACAAATAGACAAAATCACTCCCAAGTTCACTGCAGCACTGTTCATAAACTGGATTCACTTTGTGGATGTGCTTTACTCTTTTAACGTCGATGATGTCAATGAACTTATTTGAAGGCATGCTCATAATCGCCTTATGAACTCTCGTCTTGGGGGAGGTTCTTTGCTGCTTCAGGGCTTGGCTTTCTGTGTGTATTTGTCCACGCAATCTCACCTCAGAGACAGGTCTGTGCAGGCCTTGGGCTGCTGGGCCTGCACCTGGCATGCAGTTACAGCGATGGCCTTTAGATGGCAGTGTGGACACGGCTAAAGTCAGGAGCTGGTCTAGCTGTGACTTGGTGGTAGGGTTCTGTCTGGGAATGATAGCAACCTTCCCAGGGCGCTGGGGCAGTGACAGGCCAGCGGAGGCCGGTCTTGTTTTCTATTTTCCTAGCCTAGGGGCAGGCTCATATTTAAAAACAAAACGTTTAGGACGGCCTTCGGATTTCTGACTCGTAGCGAGTTCCTTTCCTTGTTGTTAAGCTTGTTACGGATGTGCTAATGTCTTTCTATATCGTTCCCATCATTAACAAGGGTTTGACTTGGCCCTCACTGACATTAGGTCACTGTTGATGCAAAGTGTCCCTACAGGATACAGTGGACCTGCCTCTGGGGTTTTCCAAGAATGTAGAAAGCCTCCTCTCTCCTCCGTGGAATGGCTGGTGAGTTTCAACTGATGGCCTTGAGGTTGCACCCCAACGTGTAACCAGTTCACCACCAGGGCTCCTGACATTGGGAAAATATGCCCATGACCCTCAGACGCTGTCTAGTCAATTCCAACACATGATGACTCCATGCACAGGCAAAGATGTTTATATAGAATATGTCCTATCTAAGACACCATTCATATCCATGTTTTTCCTTTCATACACTGGGATTTTCCCCAACATTACCACCATAGCTAGTTCACTTAATTTAACCCTCTTGTAGTTCATTCTAAAATAAATTTTTAAAATATTTTGGAAGATGTTGGTAATAGTTTTTAATGCACAAAACATATTGTCCATAAGATTTAGAAGGAAGTATAACTTAAGACAATTTTCATATTTAAATAACATCCTGCCATTTCCTCTTTCTGGGATGTGTGCTACCATTTCCAACAAATAAATTCTGATTCTATCTGAATGCAGACTTTCCTTCTATAAACAAGCCAGTTTTTATAAGTTATGCTCATTTCCAAAAACAGATCATTGTGTTGTTTTTGTTAAGTTCTCATGTGGTAAGAACTTTTCTCTTATTGTTCAACAGTTCCTGATAAGGAACCAAAATTCACTGGTTAATTTAGGACCATTTCACGTTGTTGATCATATATTGTTAATTTTATCAGAATGACAAAATTCGTCACTACAGCAGCACTACTAGAATGATACTACAGTAAAATTGTCAAATATCCTCAGAAAATATAGTCTGCTTGAGTCTAAATATTGTGGTTCATAAAAATTACGGCTTAAAATAAAATTAAATGGTACTTTCAACAAGCATTTAGATAGATAGATTTAGAACTTTTCAAGGATAAAATAAGAAAATACTTGATACAGAAGGGTCTCAGGGAGGAGACCAGCCAGTCAGGGTGCAGTGTAGAAACAATGAAACATACAACTTTCCTCTAGTTCTTTAATGCTTCCCCCCCCCCCATTCATGATCCAAATTCTCCCTTACAAGTCTGGCTAGACCAGAGGATGTACACTGGTACAGATAGGAACTGGAAACACAGAGAATCCAGGGCGGATGATCCCTTCAGGACCAGTGGTGCGACTGTCAATACTGGGAAGGGTAGAAGGAGGGTGGGTTGGAAAGGGGGAACCGATTACAAGGATCTAAATATAACCTCCTCCGTGGGGGACAGACAACAGAAAAGTGGGTGAAGGGAGATGTTGGACAGTGCAAGATATGACAAAAGAATAATTTGTAATTTATCAAGGGTTCATGAGGAGTGGGGAGCAGGGAGAGAGGGGAAAAATGAGGAGATGATGCTAGGGGCTTAAGTGGAGAGCAAATGTTTTGAGAATGATGAAGGCAATGAATGTACAAATGTGCTCTACACAATTGATATATGTATGGATTGTGATAAGAGTTGTATGAGCCCCTAATAAATTGATTTTTTTAAATACTTGAAATATATAAAGAATACTAGCCTTATAAATATCCCCATATTCATGAAGTTACTAAAGGGAGCGTTGCATATTTTACCTTCTATAATTCTAAAAGATTAGTTGCTGTTGGATTGATTCTAGCTCCAGGCAACCCCATGCATGTCTGGCTAGAAGTATACACCATCGTTGTCAATGGCTGATTTTCAGAAGGCGAGGGCAAAGTTTGTCTTCTGAGGCACCTCTGGGCTGACTCAAACTTCCAACTTTTCAGTTATCAGGCCAGTGTGTTCATTGTTTGCACTACTTAGGGGCTCACGCCTACACTTAGATCACAGTTAAACCGTCTCTTATGAAATGGATGTGACCCAAGACAGATACTGTCCTCGTATCTTCATTTCTTGACTAGAAGGAATTTCATTCCCAAAGTATTCTGTGACTACTTTTGGTGGAGGATCCCTACATCCCCACCATTCCTTTCCTACGGTTTTGCCCGATCAGAACCTGGCCCATGGGCAACGTGCACTAATGGTTAAGACACAGGAAGCAAGGCATTCAGAATCACCCCTAGGTCACGGTGCAAATGTCGAACGAACGAGAGTTTAAATACTCAGGCCACAGGAGCTTGGTGCTACACAACGTCAAAAAAGGCGACAACCGGAGAGGATGATGCGGGCTCCACTTTCCACTCGCAACGCCGGAGCATCTTGGCAGCGGGACTTCTCACCCCTCAGCCCAGGTACAGCTTCCCCAGCCCGGCCCGGCCCGTGTACGCGATGCACTGACTGCATGGGAGCCCGGTCACTGTGGCAATCTGACAGCAGAGTTCAGGTAGGGCTCGGTTAGGACAACAGTCCCATGAGTTCTGCTTTAAATTTTTACCAATAATTTTATCAGCGACTCTGAAATAGTCATTGTATTCAGATTACTCTGAATACTGTCAGCACTTCCATTTTGCTAAAACCAAATGAATTGGCATTTCTGGAAAAATCCAGATTTTCTAGGTAGCTGACACGTTTGCTGCACACCTTTGCAACACATGCTGAGTACACCCTACAGACTGCACAATCCCTGAGGAGGTACCGGAACACGACACACACAAATCAGCCACTTTTTCCTTAAGCGGCTTTAATAGCGTGAGTCTAAAATAACTGCCTGCAGATGGCAGCAAAGTGCAACGGTTTCAGACGTGATCACACAGGCACACACCCAAGTCCGAGCTACACTCAACAAAAGTGGGTGATGCTGTACCGACTGGATGGTGGAAATAATCATCACAATGAGATGTTAACTGAAAGGTTGGAGGTTCAAGCCTAGCTAGAGGTAACTCAGAAGAAAAGCCTGGGGATCTATGAAAAATTAGCCACTGACAACCAGAGGGAGCACGGGGTTGCTCTAATATAGACTGGGGTCACTACGATTCGGAATCAAGTCCATAGCAGGTGGTACTGGTTGGCACCCAGTATGCTATGCTGTTGTGTTGTTAGGTGCCATCAAGTCAGCTCAGACCCACAGGAACCCTGTGGCACAACAGAACGAAACACTGCCCTCTTCTGTCCCATCCTCACAATTGTTTTCTGGCCTGAGCCCACGCATACAGCCAATGTTTCCATACGTTTCATGGAGGGCCATTTCAGGCTTTAAGATGTATGAGAAGTAGAGCTTCTGATTGAATAATTTCACTTAAGTTTTAAGTAGGACAGAAATTTCATCTTTTTAGAAAGTAAAAAATTCTTTTAACACTTCAAAATTATTCAGTCTGAAGCAAGCCTATAAAGATCATCATTTTCGTTTATAGGTAATGACTTTTTATATAACACACTGGTTTAAAACAAAATGCAGAAAGACTAGAAGGAAGTCTGAAACAAATACTCTAAGAAAGCCCCCTTACAAAACTTACTCTCTATGTATACTTAGAAGCATGTTAATATTGAAATGGGCTTTTAAAAAATTTATACCCAGCCTTCACATTGAAAATAATAAAGGATTTGACAACTGTTGTTTATACTTATTTGGTCAAAATGCAAAATGATGCCTTACACTAAATTAGAGCTCGCTAAGGATAACACTGTCCCCAACACTTGCTGGTGTACACTGGGACCTGAATGTTCCTTTTATCTCCAACTTACAGGTGAGATCACGGAGGTGGACAGAATGCATAATGCACCAGGCAGTTATTAGAAGTGACCTACATTTAGCCTTACTCCATTGCACCACTACCTAATCACAATATTTCTCTGCCTCTACGAACTGAGAAAATATGAACAAAATTATTTTCTTTTCTTCTAATATTAAAGAATTAAACTCCTTGCACAACCTAGACCAATTACTGAATCAACCCTTTGTATCTGGCCACGGAATGAGGAGGACTAATCTTTGTGGTCTTGTAGCTACTGCAGTAATAGGTGCTACTACATCCTAACCTCAGATTCGGTTTCTGAATACCTGGCTACCTGGCTCTCCTTTTAATTAAGTTCACGAGCTCACATAACCAACAATCATTCTATGGGCTAGCTAAACACAGTGTTATACTTCTAGATCTGCGGTTCTCAACCTGCGCGGTCAAATGACCCTTTCACAGGGGTCACCTGATTCATAACAGTAGCAAAGTGACAGTGATGAAGTGCAACAAAAATAATTGTATGGTTGGGGGGGTGGTCACCACAAGATGAGGAACTGCATTAAAGGGCTGTGGCATTAGGAAGGTGGAGAACCCCTGCTCTAGAGAAGCAGTAGGACCTCGAGATTAACTGAAACAATGTTAACTAATCTAAAATAAGGCATCGTGCATTAAGAATACCATTTAATATGAACAAACCCGCTGCCAAATAGTTGATGACGCTCAGGATGACTCGGTAGGACTGTGCTAACTAGGTTCCTTTCCGGTAACTGATTTCTCCGAAGTAGATTAGCAGGCCTTATAGGTGGACTTGAGACCATAACCCACTAACAGCTGCACCATCGAGGGCCTCCTAACACTCATTACTAAGCCTATTCGTGGAGTCTACTTCAGTGTACGAACGAGAGCCCAGTCATCTCTGGGGCATTTTGCGTTCATGCGGTTGCACTTATTCTTCAAACAAATCCGGATGAACACTAGAATCCACTAAATAACCCAACCCATTGTCCTTGGGTCCCAGTGACTATGCAGGGCAGAGAGGGACCATGCTCATTGGGTTTCCAAGGCGGTCAGATGTACGCACGCACACGAGCACACCATCCTCCTGGGGAGAGGGCAGTCAGACGTATGCATGCACACGAGCACACCATCCTCCTGGGGAGATGGCAGTCAGACATCCACATGCACACGAGCACATCATCCTCCTGGGGAGAGGCTGGTCAGATGTAGGCACGCACACGAGCACACCATCCTCCTGGGGAGAGGGCAGTCAGACGTATGCATGCACACAAGCACACCATCCTCCTGGGGAGAGGGCAGTCAGACGTATGCATGCACACAAGCGCACCATCCTCCTGGGGAGAATCTGGTCAGATGTCCGCACGCAAACGAGCCCATCATTCTCCTGGGTCCAAGGAGGTCAGATGCATGCACACACACGAGCACACCATTTTCCTGGGGAGAGGCTGGCGGGCTCCCATGCCCATCCTTTTGGTTGGCAGCCAGGTGCTGAACGATGGTGCTAGGGGGATTCCTAAAACTAGATAAGAGTGCTTGATTTCTGCAATTTACAACAGCAAACAGAAATCGGATTTCTGCTAAACAAAAACTACAGCGATATTAATCCTCAAGTGTTGTTTTCTCTTTATAGGTCCTGGAACCTTTTTTCTTGAAAATTTCCCAGTTTTATCCCCCTCCAGATTAATTTGTCAATGCATAACCTACACGCCAGTGTGGCCAGGGTCCACTGGTCGCATTGCTCTTTTTCTCACTATTGAGGTGGAAATGAAATGAAGCCCGATGGATGAGACTTGGAGATGAGAAATGAAAATGAGACTAAACTGACAATACTATTTCGTTTGGCCAGACGGTCTAATTGGAAAATATAGCAGCCAAGAAAATATTTTGGAAAGAGGACAATTTGAACATTAATTTTGATCGTGGCGTCACTAGAAAGACATGCAGGTCAGCAGACATGTCAGAACATCCCAGCTTGGCATGAGGCAGAAGACAAGGAGAAAGCACATTCACTTACACCAGCACCCGAAATCATAAACTCTTATCATTCATTCCATCATCTGTGACCAAACAATTTTACACCTGACTTCATCTCCCAGAATGGCCTGCTCTAGCGCTCTTCGACAGGGCGGGCAATACAAGAGAGGAAAGGCAGAGGCCACCCTTGCACGGCCCTCCAGAAGTGAGACGGTGCCCAGATGTGAAAGGGTCCTTCCAATGCAAGAGCAGCAGAGCAGAGCAGCACAGCTCCGGAAAGAAATGGACACAGGTAAAGGTGATGTATGACAGGGGACTGTCAGAATTAAGAATGGTACTCTCAGGGTTCGGGGTCAAGAAATTGTTTAAAATTTGGAAATCCCTAAAGACAGATGTTAAGCAGGAAGTCTGCCAATTCGATATTGAGACTACAAAAGCCATGGCAGGCTGCTGAGGCTGGGCTAGCCCGTGAGAAGGGGGAGGGGCACGCTAACTCTTGATCGGCCGTCTAGAACAGGAGTTGCCAGGGTGACTGACTAACCACACGCTTCAGAAGCACTTGCAAGTCATCCAAAGCTTTACGGGAGACTCCACACATCTAAGATGTACATAGGAGGTGCTGAGCCTATTCGAGGAGATTGACAACTCAGCTGGATGACACCCAGAATGGGAGTGAATTCTGCCAGTTCAGATGAAAACCAAAAGTCCCATTCCTGAGCCTGTTTGGTAGCCTTGAGATGCGAATGCTGCAATCACTGTAGGGTTGCCATCTGCCTCGTTGACAGGAAAGAACCCAGGGGCCCCAGTTTAGCGAGAGGAGCAGGGTCCTGGGAGGCACCCAGGGCTGGATAACTGCCCCAGTCTCCATTCTGTCTCAGTCTCACATTATACTTGGAGGGTCACTATTGAGTTTGGGTCAGAAATGGAATCAATCAAACAGATTTTAAAATGTGCCCTCCTTTCTTATCACCTCCACTAGAATAATAGGAGGGCACTTTGTTTCTTATTACAAATAGGCTATTATTTTAAAGACTGGCAGAGAAGGAAAAGATGTCTTAAATGAAGTATTTGATTACTAACACATTTACGATCCCTGCCCTCTCTATTCATTGGAATTGAGCTGATATAAAACAGATCATTGGACTCTAGACTTTTCATCACAGAGCTTCGACGAAGCCTCAGGAGGCTGTCTCTCTAGGCAATAGGCAGCCGGTAACATCTTTGTACAGTACTGGAGGTGGGGGATGCTAAGACAATGATGTAAGCTTATAAAGACCAGCCACCTGTTCATTTTTATAATGCCGTTTACATTAAGAAATCCTTGATTTTCACACCGATTTAGGAAAATAAGTGACTTCATGGGAAAGTCATGCCGACTGTCCAGCCCTGGGAGGAGGGGGTGGGACTGCGGAAGACTAGCAGCTGCATGTTTTCACCCTTTACCTGAAAGTTTGAAACCTGGCTCCCTTTACCATGGTAGTGTCTTCAATTTATATAGATGCAATGTGCACCCTTTTATTTTTTACGTGTAGTTTAAAAATAATACGCACGCACACATACACACACACACAAGTAGGATGTTTGAAATTTATTGTCTTATGCAGAAACTAGGACTTACCGGCTCAACAAATTCAAACTTCTTTTTTTCTTGAACCTCTTGGATTTTAAAGACATATTCTAATGATGCTTCATAGAAGTTTTGATGCTCCCGGTCAATCTGTGCATCCGCCTAACAAGTTTACAAAACAAACAGGGAAATCAGGACACAGGGGACCATTAAGGGGAATCTTTCTCTATGGAGAGAGGGACATCTTTTATTTTGAGATCTTCATGAAAAGTTAAGTTTTCTTTCAATTTAGACCCATTTGACTATGTTTTAGGCACTCCTTGTCACCCCTCTCTTTTCTTTTGCCCGGAAATACAGATGAGGAAAGCCCAGTCCTTGTCCCCTGGAATTTGCAGTGTCCACAGTGGGGGAAGAAAAATGAGAGACCAGCGTAAGCACGCACATTTGGTGAACGGGGTAGGGGCAGGGGCTGAAAGAGTCTCAAATGTATGTGAAAGCCTAAAGATGTATACCCATGGTGAGGCGAAATTTGGGGCGGGGGGGGGGAATTTAGTGAAACCATAAGGCACAAATGGAAGCCCAGAACACAGAAAGAAAAGACAGCCACTCCCAGGGAAGGTGGAGAGATGGGTTTGGATGCAGGGTAAATGCGTGGAGGAGAGGAGCGAGAAGCAATGTTGGCTGTGTGCGACAGCAGATCTTGGACCTCGCGTTCTGCATTGGGATGTTAATTAATGGACAAACATTGGAGAATTGGAAGCAGAAATGCCACACTGAGAGGCAACCATCTAGAAAGACACCAACTGCCATTCAGTGCTAGCCAGATTCAATGGTGATGAATCATGCTCCCTCAATGCCGCGCATTTTTATTCTTCCTGGTTGTAATAAGGTTCTAAGTGGGAGAATGTTCCCAAGGTAATTTCATTTTCTTTCTGCCTTTGCCTTTCTCCCCTCTTCGATGACTAGTGCCACCCTCAGATGCCCTCTTTCTAACTGATGTTGGCTCGGCCTGGTTGCTATTCTCGCCAGCCTCCCACTCCTCAGTGGCAGCTGATAGTTCTGAAAGCAGAAGAAACGAATGGACTCTCCAGAGGACTGAACCTCCGCCAACAGCAATCTGGGAATAGGAGACTGCTTTGAAGCCATTCTACTATGGTAATTGCACAAACAAAAGAAGAAGGAAAAAGAATGAAATTGGGTTTGCCAGTTTGGACCTCACAGAATCATAATTTCACTTGGACCCGCTTTTAAAAATACCAATGTCAATATGTAAATAAACATCAAAGCAACTCACTGAGGATTGTTTTTTTATATTGCAGTATTATATTTATTAAAATGTTATGTTTATATAAATTGATGTAAAAATCAAACAAAATATTATTTAAAGGGTGAGGTGCATTCAAGAAATTAAGAGTTAATTCAACCTTAGTAAATGCGCTAATGTAATGTACTACATTAACAAAATAAGAGCTTTTATTTTTAATTTCATTTTATTTCCTATCATTCTATTGGGAGCTCTTACAGATATCGTAACATTCCACAGATCAATCGCACTAAGCAGTACTGTACAATCGCTCCCACAGTCAGTTTCAAAGCATTTTCTTTGTTCTTGAACTCCTTATATCAGCTTCTCTTTATCCCCTCCCTCCCCTACCAGTAATTTTTCTTAATAAAAACTCCAAGCCAAATAGGAATTTAAGGGCCTTATCATGATATAATAGAGTAAAAAGTTAAACCACTGTGTGTGTTTGGGGTGTGTGTGTGGGGGGGGGGGATAAAAACCAAGACAGTGATACTTCCTAGGAGGATTGTTTTTTAAGATTGGAAATGCTGAGTGTTTGATCCTCATGATACATGAAGAGTATATAAGCCAGCTAGGGAATGTGGGCCCCAAACTTCAGGGTCTCCAAAGATATTTAGAAAAATACAGTTTTCCTTATGTCTGTCTTCTTATCATCACTTAGGGGCGCATACTATAAGAACGAATGATACGTTGATAAGCGAGGCAGAGGTAGTGGGGTGCTGCTATGTGTTGAACCACTGGCCTCTAACTTTCCTACAAAACCTGAAATGCAGTATTTTCTGGATTCAAGCGGCCAGTTGCAAGCTATAAACTCAACATGACTGAATAAAAGAGCTGGAACAGATACACAGACAGCTAGAGATGCCAAACTTGTTCCTGTACAACGTGGGACCTAAGGGAGGCAATCACATTTTCAGGCGTTAAGAAAGTATTATTTTACAGTTATTTCTATAGCTTTGTTTAGGCTTTTGAAGACAAGGTCATTAATCATGCTCCCCAGCAGGTGGGAACAAACTGGGAGGTTGAGGCACTGTTAGAACTTCAGTCGAGCTGTGTCCAAGAGTTAACACAGCAGGCCTGGCGGCTACCAATTAAATGCTTTGCTTCAAAGGTTGGCCTTTGACTAGATTCAGGGCTTGAGGAGTGTTCCTACCAATTAATTATGCCTGAACTGTACCCAGAGTGTAGGGCGAACCCCTGTTCTCCTGGGGGAGCCTGGGATTTGGGTATGTGCCAGGCAAGTGGTAAGGGACCAGCCCAAAGAAAATCCTGGTTTTTGAGTCTCCATGGATCTTCCTAGCAGACAACATTTCACCTGTGTTGTCACGAATCGTTGCCAAGCAAATTAAGTGTGTTCTAAGTGAGCCCGCTAGGAGCTAGCAGCTGTGGTTAGTTTGTTCCTGGACGTCACCCTGTGTGCCTTTCCCCTGGGCTGACTCTACTTAGCATCCTTTCTCTGGGGACGTACTGACCTACGAATGAATCGTTGTAGCAGCTTTCAATATCCTGTACATACTCGAGTCTAAGTCGACCCAAATATCAGCGAGGCACCTATTTTTACCACAGAAATTGCATTAAAAATGTGCGGGAAAGCCTCAGCTTACACACGAATATATACGGTATCAAGCTCTGAATCCTCAAGAGGAATCACGGAAGCTAGGGTAGCTTTGGAGACCCCGGTGAAATAGCAGGAAGTACTCTCTCCAGAAATGTATTTGCTATGCCTAAATTTCCTGCACACACACTCACACACACACAGAACAAAAATGGGATACAAGGAGAAATACTAAATCTTACTATTTGGCACTAATAAGAAATTTATACAATTTAAGTTAGATAATTAAATTCAATATAACGCAAGCTTTCAAAAGGTCATTCACAGTGTATAATACTTAAGGGACATGACTCCATAATTCTTTTTCATGACAAGATTTAGAAAGATATCACTTTCCATGGGATGGGACTCATTAGTATTTTAGTTGATAGTCTCTGCTTCTCCACTAGATCCTACTTACATACTAACTAGCATCTGACACTAGCTACTGCGAACTGTACTAGTGGGGTAACCAAGTAATTCAGCATGCAAACTGTGTCACTGTAAATGGGGACGATGGAAGTAGTGCTTCCCAGGGACCGCCTTCATTAAGGAAGCGGGAACAAAAGGAACTGGTTGAAGGACTGGCAGGGAAGTAAACAAAATCGGAGTTTTTAAAAGAAATCATTTTATTCTTTCCCTTTTTATTCTATTAAAGTGATAATTATTCATAATTATAATTTTATTCTCTACTCATTACTATAAAAAAGAAATGCAAACATGTTAAGAATGACTTCCAATCCTACCTCCCACTTATAATAACATGTTGACTTGTAACACACACACACACACAGACATCACCACCACCAACAAACCTGGGTATAATATAATACATATTGACTTATATTCGTTCCCTCCACCTCCAGCTCCTCTGCCGCAAACACATACTTAATCTAGTGATTATTTCCCAATGTACTGAAGCGAGCTTCTAAATAAAGCTCTTTAACAGCCATATCGCTTTTCATTTTATGGTCCAAACTGTATTCGTAGATTCTTCCACAGTCAGTTTTGAGACATTTCAAACTTTGCTAAATTATTCCGCTGTGAGCAACTGTTGCATCATCTTACAGAATCCCCTTTATGCTCGTCTCTCACCATTTATTTCAGCTAAACGCCTGCCGAGAGAAAGAACCTCAGCTGTCTTTCACATTTGAAAGTTCTTGAAAAGAGGAAGTCAAATCAGTCTCAAGGATGATGGCCTCCTTTTGTCCTCCCCTCAGAAGAGAATGTATGGCTACTTTCCTAGACCTTTCCTGACAATGGATATGATTTTAAACAATTAAAAATAGCATCTTATCGATACCTTTAGGCTTGTTATCTTTAGCATTTGTTATTAAAACATTTATTATAATTCATAGTGTTCTTTGCTGAATTTCCCATAATGTCCTTGACCCATTCCCCCACTGAGTTCTTTAATTTATCATTCTGGGTTATGAACATGTTTTAATCTAAGAAATACTAATGCTATGTCACACAGTACATAAATCTGCTCAAGCTTTTTGCCTTTTACTTTAGGGTCCTGTCTTCTATAATTTAGGCATTCAGATCTCTCTACATTTCCTTAAAATTTCTTAATTTTATTGTACGCTTTTGAGGATTGCTACATCCAAATATCAAATAGCATTTCTTTTCTTGTATAGAAGGGAGGAAGAGGGGGAGGGGGAGAGGGGAGAAGGAGGGGAAGGGGAGAGGGAGGAAGAGGATGCTGCTGCTGATGCTGATGATGAGAGCTTCTGTACATGTGTGTGAGAAGGAACCAGGTAGGGCTGATGGAAGATGTTTGAGAACTGGAAATGTCAGTCCCTAATTTATGGGTTTTGCTAGTCTCCAACTAAGCACAGAACAGGAGCCAATATTGTAGTCTACCAAAATCTAAGGGATTTTGAGCCCCCAACAATGAAAGTCTTAAATATTCAGTTCTGCTTTTGGGCAGACTAGAGACACATCTGTAGAGGACTTTACAATAAGATGCAGTTGCCATTTGCTTGAGATGGTTGGAGTAGGAGGACCTTGTCTGAAGTTGGACTCTCATCTTTCCCATGGACCCGAGGAACCCTCTGACGAACACACTTGGTTTGGAGATTTGTTTTTTGTATTTTTCCAATGGCAGTGGACCACAGCACCCAACTCAGCAGATGCCAGGAGTTTTTCTCCACATATACAACACCACCCTTGGATTTAGTCCAAGGAATGCTTGGTGAGAAATATAAACTTTTAAGATGCTTGTAGGAGTGACTATACGATCAGTTCCAACAAGCAATTGTAATGCTTGAAAGATTTTCCTTCATTTCACTTTGGCCAAAGAAGTTTTCTGTAAGCACAATTAAATGATGGAGTTTAATAGCACGTGCTATTAGTAGAAAGACATGGGTCATCATGAATTAATCTTTAAATAATAAGTAAAGCAAAACTTTATACAATTAGATCATTTTTAAGTGATTCAATATTTAACAAGGGAAGTCCTTTCTTTGGATGCAAGCGTGAGGGGATGGGAAACAGACAGCCCTCTATGCCGCCCTGAGGCGGTAGCCCGCTCATCACCCTCCACTGCAGGGCACTGGACGACTGAGCTTGGGAACAGGAGAAAAAGGACAAGGAGCAAGGAGAATGGAGGACCAAGTTGCATTGGAAAGGGGATTCGGGAAGTGGGGTAGCTTTGCCGGAAGGGTCAGGAAGAGGCAGCTTAGAGCAATGTGTAGCTGCTTAGGAGGTACCGAGAAAGAAGTAGTGCCTAGGGTGGGTCGACTATGACATCAGGCTCCCAACGCTGGTCACTTTAATAGTTATACGCTGATAACCCCCAAACTCACAACTGGTTT
The DNA here is from genome assembly GCF_050624435.1 of Tenrec ecaudatus. Classification (NCBI taxonomy): domain Eukaryota; kingdom Metazoa; phylum Chordata; class Mammalia; order Afrosoricida; family Tenrecidae; genus Tenrec; species Tenrec ecaudatus. The sequence goes on along the minus strand of NC_134533.1, from coordinate 97,929,121 downwards.
GAAAGACCCCAGGTGATAAGCACGGGTCTGCTTGAGCAAGTTGGTCAGGCTGTAATCCTCATGGAAACAGACTGGCAGACCGTTCCCAGAGAACCACTTGGGAGGGATCGAGCAGCCAACTCTGGATCAGCAACCAGGGATCAAGCAACATGCCACTGCGCCCCTAAGGAACTGGCAGGTCACATGCAAGGGCAGCAGTTGGAGATCACTCAGGGCCCCTAAGGAGAGAGACAGGCCTTTCTTACTCCCATAAAGAGTGATAGTCTCAGGTTGGCATTGACTAGATCAGTGGTTCTCAACCTTTCTAATGCCGTGACTCTTTAATACAGTTCCTCATGGGGTGGTGACCCCCCAATCAGAAAATTATTTTCGTTGCTACTTCATAACTGTAACTTTGCTACTGTTATGAATTGGGTGACCTCTGTGAAAGGGTTGTTCAACCCCCAGAGGGGTCACGACAACAGGTTGAGACCCACTGAACTAGCGGTAGTAACTTTGGCCTCGTTTATTCCACCCCTAGAGCTCTTTAGTGGAATGGCATTCGTCTGCAGTAAAGGGACTACTCCTGATTTACTGTCGTTCTAAAACAACCAATGGGAAGAACGGCTGTTTTTACACCAAGAGGGAAAGAACTGCTTAGAAGTATCTGTGTTAAAACATGCTGCAGTTTCAAACACGAAACTAATGGAAAGAAGCAAACTCTTAAAAGTTGTTCCTAAAGTCTTACATGTCACAGGTGCTTCTGTTTTAAGTTAAAATAATATAAAAGTTCTCACATGACTTTAATAGGTTTCTGCCATTTAAAACAGACCTAACATCAAAAGTAATCTTGCTAAAAAAAAGATATATGTGTGTATGTATATATATATATGTGTGTGTGTGTGTATGTGTGTATATGTATATATATATATATATGTATATATATATACCATATTAAATGAAGGGGGAAGTGCAGAGTGGAGACCCAAGGCCCAAGTGTCGGCCAATGGAGATCCCCTCATAGAGGGGTTTAGGAGAGGAGATGGGTTAATTAGGGTGCGAGGTAGTACCGATGAAGAACACAGCTTTCCCCCAGATCCTGGATGCTTCCTCCCCCCAACTACCATGATCCGAATTCTACCTTGCAGGGCTGGATAGGGCAGAGGTTGTACACTGGTACATATGAGGGCTGGAGGTACAGGGAATCCAGGGTGGATGATACCTTCAGGACCAAGGGTGTGAGGGGCGATGCTGGGAGAGTGGAGGGGTGAGTGGGTTGGAAAGGGGAAACTGATTACAAGGATCCACATGTGACTTCTTCCCTGGGAGAGGGACAGCAGAGAAGGGGAGCAAGGGAGACTCCGGATAGGGAAAGATATGACAAAATAATGATGTATAAATTACCAAGGACACATGAGGGAGGGGGGAAAGGGGAGGGAGGGGGAAAAAAAAGAGGACCTGATGCAAGGGGCTTAAGTGGAGAGCACATGCTTTGAGAATGATTGGGGCGGGGAATGTATGGATGTGCTTTATACAAGTGATGTATGTATATGTATGGATGGTGATAAGAGTTGTATGAGTCCCTAATAAAATGTAAAAAAAGAAAAGAGGAGAAAAAATGATTAGGGCAAAGACTGTACAGATATGCTTTATACAATTGATGTATGTATATGTATGGACTGTGATAAGAGTTGTATGAGCCCCTAATAAATTGTTTAAAAAAAACAAACAAAGATAAGTATTATCTTGGCAAAAAAAAAAAAGTAATCTTGCTGAAACGTTTGCTTCGTCCTATCCCTAGAGCCATAGTGCTTACATATTGGGCTGCCAGTTTCAAGGTCAGCAGTTCAAAACTACCAGTCGCTCTGTGGGAGGACGATGAGGCTTTCTACTCCCATACAGGGCTGCCCTCTTGGACGCTCACAGGAGCAGCTCTGCCCTGTCCAGCAGGTCGCTCTGAGTCGGAATAGACTCAACAGCACGGAGTTTTTGTTGCTGTGTTGTTCCCATAGATGAAGGACACACTTCAATCCTTCGTTTGAAATTGTTCCCATTAAATGTAACAATGTATGTATGTCACACTTGTTTTTAGCACAGTGACTGTCAGTAGTAAGTGCTCAATTAAGCTAGCAATTGTTAATCCCATTATTTAATTAAAGAGTAACCTATTCTGGAAATGTAGACTTCACATGACTTTGATGCTGAATAACCTTGCCACGTTTCAGTTGGAAAGCTTACCTCCTGCAAATGTGACTCCTTTTTCTTTGCAGATAAATTTAAATGCTTGTCAAGAATAGAATAGTATTTTTCACTCTCCTTGTCAAATTTCTTCTTTCCATCCTAGAAAAACAAGTTAACAACAATAGCAAAAAAATGTTCAAATCAGAAAGCACCAAGCTGGATTTTCACCATTCCCACAAAAATTTCTTTAAAATTGCAGAATAATATTGAGTGAGTCCCAACTCTGTGCAAAGCCTGATAGAGCAGGAAGTAGGATTTCAAACAAGTCATTGGAATAGGCTTTCTGCTCTCCAAGAAGCTTTGCACCTTTGTGTGTGGGGGGGTGGGGGGTGGGGGACAGACAGACATTTGTGCAGCACCATTGTCATCAAACTTGGAAGCACAGGGGCTTGTAAGATGGAAGCCACCTGGCTGGCCACAGCAGAGTCCCTGGGAGAGCTTTGGAAAGCTGTGTAAGGGGATCTCCAGCAAAAGGTTTGGATCTAGCCAAGTCTGGGATAAGACCAAGGGAAAGACTCCTTCAAAGGGCATTTTAAAATGATAAACAAAATTTTAAAACTAGGGGGGAAAATGGCATTGTAGTGATTCAGATGTGTTAACATATAACCAGTGTGGACAACCACCCACATATATACTCCATGTAGAAGAATCATGATCTCCCAGTTACATAAAGCCTGTGATATTTCAAACAACTTGTTCTCAAAAGAGAAGAAAACAGATTTTGAAATTCTAGTAACATCAAATAATTGAGACAATCCAAAGTAAAAATTAAATAAATAAAAAGAATTGTCTATATCTGTATCAGACACTCAGCGCATAAATCTATCAAGTGACCTTTGCCTATGACTTAAAAGATGGCTTTGTTGAGGGGTGGGGTCATGTAAACAGGATGGATTTGTGGGACAGGGAGGAAGGGGGAAGGAGGATTTGAGCTTTCTTTCTCTGGCATGCTGCTACAGAAACCGATAAACAAAATACCAAAAGGAACTGGCCTATCGGACTGTAGTCTCCTCTGAGAATAAAAACACTTTAGCCATCAGGTATACATTTTCCCTTTATGAGCCCCTATGAACAAATACTAGATGAGTACACTCACTGATTCCCCTTCAAGGAAATACCATTCCTTTCTTTATTTCAACAGTTGTGGACAGTGCACACCCTGAAGTGCCTGTGTCAAGATTCAAGTGTGCACAGCTGCTACAAATATGCAGATTCCTATTTTCCTGCAACCAAATATTTATATATTGTTATTTTCAACAAGCGCTAAAATTATTACACATACTGCTTTACTTCATCTCGTGTAACTATTTAGAAGGAGATACTTTAAAATAATAGAGATATAGATCGTTGGATAGATGGATAGGTAGGTAGATAGATACATAGAAGAGGCAAATAGGAAGAAGAAATGAACAAAAGTTAAGGCGAACAAAGAAATGAAGGGCAAAAGGAAGGGTATGTCAATTTCTTGGTCAGAAAGTTCAAGGTGGATGTTGGCTGAAAGCACAGAGTACCAAAAAAGATGTTCCCCTGTGTTTCATTGACTATGTAAAGGCATTCAAATGCGTGGATCACAACAAACTACAGATAACATGGTGATGAAGGGGAATTCTAGAGCACTTCATTGTGACCACGTGGAGCACAGGCCGTCATTTGACCAGAGCAGGGGAACACTGCATGGTTTAAAGTCAGGGAAGTGTGCATGAGGGTTCCACTTTTTCTATCTGTATGCCAAGTGAATATTCCATGAAGCTAGACTATATGGAGAAGAATGTGATATCAGGATGGGAAGAAGGCTTATCAATAACCTATAATATGCAGAGGACACAGCCTTGCTGATTGAAAGTGAGATGACTTGAAGCATTTGCTGATGAAGATCAAAGGCTAAAGCCTTCAGTGTGGATTACAACTCAATGCACAGAAAATAAAAATCCTCACAAGCGGACCAATAGGTAATATGATCAACGAAGAAAAGATGGAAGTTGTCAGGAACTTGGTTTTACTTGAATCCACAGTCACTGCACACAGAAACATCCACTTAAGACATCAGAGGGCTTCTTGCATTGGAAAAATCTGCTACAGAAGATCGCTGTAAAGTGCTCAAGAGCAAAGATGTCACTGAAGACTAAGGCGCTCCTGGACCAAGCCGTAGTAGGGCCATTCACTGTAAAGGCACGCAAAAGTGGACCGAGAATGGAGAAAACCACAGAAGAATGGATGGGTTTGGATTAGCGTGTTGCTGATGAACACTGAAGTATCACGGGCCGCGAGAGGAACAGACCATCTGTCTTGGCGAAAGTGTAGTTCGGATGCTGCTCAGCAGTGAGGATGAAGAGGTGGTCTCAAGGCATGTTCTCTTTAGATGCATTATCAGGAGAGACCAATCCCTGAAAAAGGCTATTGTGCTTGGTAAAGTCGGGGGTCAGCAAAAGGGGAAAGGCCTCAAAGAGATGAATGGACACAGTGGCTCCAGCCATGGGCTGCGACCTAACACCCACTGTGCGGAGGGCACAGGGTGGGGCAGTGGGCCCTGCTGCTGAGCGCGCAGTCGCTATGAATCGGAACCAACTGGACAGTAGCTAACAACAATCACAGTCCTTATTTTTTCAATCTCTCCATTTTCCTCTGGCATAAATGCTCATTTTCTCCCAATTTCTACATACATCAGAAGTCAAGGACTAACTATATTGAAACTGTATCTGTTGGTCTCGTTCAGACCAAACCGGCTTCATTCACAGCCCCTGCCTTCACCGCTCTCCTTTGAGATGCTCATTTAGCTTTATAGGTGAGTCGCTTATCGTTTTAATGTTCAATATTGTAGCACAGAAATTTATGGACATACCCGTCCTCCTTACAATTCAATATTTAATGCATCCTCAGTAAATATTTAATGAACAAATGAAATTCTTCCTCTTATAACACTGGCCGCTGGCACAACACTCCAAGATACTTTATTTGTTCACTAATACCCATGGCACAAGGGATTCTGCACAAATGGCCTTAGCTGACACCCGATGATACAAGAACATGTGTAGACAGCAGAGCACATCAAACCGGTTCCCTCTCACCCCACAGCAGGAGCTTAAATTCCTCGCCGTGCCCAGGAGAGGAAGAAACAGGCTCCGGGAGAAGAGAATGAAGCTGTGGTGACTACACTGTGTCTTTGTCTTCAGCTGGTGTTGGATGGCATTCTGGGTATGTTAATTCAAAGCCCATACATCAGCATTTGGGGCAACACAAAAATCATTCCCCCACAGCATTTCCTAGACCCCCATTCAGACCCTGGCCCTCGAAAGGGAAAAAGAATAAATATACATATATTTTGTTGTCCATGTCAGTGGAACCTTTGTGTGTGTGTGTGTGTGTGTGTGTGTGTGTGTGTGTGTGAGAGAGAGAGAGAGAGAGAATATGAATAAATATTCAAACCCTGGCCCTTCACAGGAAAAAAGTACATATGTAGATATGTACATATGTATGTAAATATATATACACACACATATTCATACTTTTTTTGCTGTTCCTAGTCACAAAGGTTCCACTGATATGGACAACGAAACACACTCAATTTTAGCATACAATTAAGAAGCTTAGTGGAAAGACGAGGACACATGATGGATAGCTATGTAGGGAACCATATAGCAAAATAGGGGTTGGCAAACATTTGAGATGGAAAAGCCAATCCCGTCCCTCATAACCATTTAAAAATTATTCGAGACTTCAACCCGGTGAATGCAACATACCAGCATGAAGCAGGGAACCAATAGAGAGGTCTGAGGGGCTGGTCCCAATTCCGACTATGTGGACAGCCCCCCACCCCCAGAGGAGTTCCCTTCAGAGGACAGCACTGAAGCTACAGCTCAGGGAGAGGGACATGTCTGATCAGAGCACACGGGAGCAAATGAAGGGGGGAGGGAGAGAAAGTAGAGCAAATCTTGGCCCACCAAGTCCCGGGGATGATATTCCTGTTCAGAGCAGCCAATGCACAGAGAGGGCCATATGGCCAGCCCCACTATGAGACACAACATGGGGGACAGGTACAGGATAGGGATTGTGCCCAATCTGACCCCACCACACTGAGGTGAAACACTAAGGGTGTGTAAAAGAACAGCAAGGGGAACAGAGCAACAAAGTCCCCAGGGAATAAAAAAAGTAGACTTTGGGGGCAACGTATGACAACCCCTAAGACTCGACCAGAAAACTGGACCAAGATCAACAAACAAACCTTGAACTATTTACAGGCTTTTCCTTTTTGGTTGTAGTTATTGATTTTTTGGGGGGGGGTGTTTTTTGCTGTTGTTGTTTTGTTTTCTTTTGTTGCTTCGTTTTGCTCTATCTTGTTTTTTGTGTGCATATTATTATCTCTGCAGGTCTATCTAGATAAGATAGGTTAGATAAATAATCTAGAGGAGAAAACAGTGGGACCTATGATTCCAGGGGCACATGGGAGAAGGGGAGGTGGGGGAATGAAAGTGGGTGTTAAAAACCCCAGGGACTAGGGAACAACAAATGATCCAAATCAATGGTGAGGAGGGTGTATGAGGCCTGGTAAGGCTTGATCAAGGTAATGTAACTAAGAGGAATTACTGAAACCCAAATAAAAGCTGAGCATGACAGTGGGACAAGAGGAAAGTCAAAGGAAACAGAGGAAAGAACTAGGAGGCAAAGGGCATTTATAGAGGTCTAAATACAGGCATGTACATATGTTTATATATATGTTTATATATAATGATGGGGAAATAGATCTATGTGCATATGTTTAGTATTAAGGTATCAGATGGACATTGGGCCTCCACTCAAGTACTCCCTCAATGTAAGAACACTTTGTTCTATTAAACTGGCATTTCATGATGCTCACCTTCCCAATATGATTGCTGAAGACAAAGTGGATGCATAAGCAAATGTGGTAAAGAGAGCTGATGGTGCTTGGCTATCAAAAGATATAGCCCTGGGGTCTTAAAGGCGTGAAGGTAAACAAGCAACTATCTAGCTGAGAAGCAACAAAGCCCACACGGAAGAAGCACACCAGCCTGTGTGATCACGAGACGTCAATAGGATCAGGTATGATCAAAGAACAAAAAAAATCATATCACTGTGAATGAGGGGAAGTGTGGAGTAGAGACCCAAAGCCCATCTGTAGGCAACTGGACATTCCCTTAAAGAAGGGTTGTGGGGAGGAGACGAGCCAGTCAGGGTGCAGTATAGCACCAATGAAACATACAACATTCCTCTTGTTCTTTAATGCTCTCTTCACCCCACTATCATGATCTCCATTCTACCTCACCAATCTGGCTTGACCAAAGGATGTACACTGGTACAAATCTGAGCTGGAAACAAAGGGAATTCAGGACCAATAATGAGAGGAGTGATACCAGAAGGGTAAGGGTGAGGTGGGGGAGGAAGGGGGGACCAATCACAAGGATCTACATATACTCCCCTACATATACAACAGAAAAGCGGGTGAAGGGCGACATCAGAGAGTGTAAGACATGACAAATAATAATAATTCATAAATTATCAAGGGTTCATGGGAGAGAAAGGGGAAAAATGAGGAGCTGATATCAAGGGTTCGAGTAGAAAGAATATGTTTTGAGCATGATGATGGCAACAAATGTACAAATGTGCTTGACACAATGGATGGATGTATGGATTGTGATAAGAGTTGCACAAACTCCCAATAAAATGATTTTAAAAATATTTGAGAGACAAAATTGTATTTTTACAAACACATCAAATCACCATTATCTTAATAAGGTTCTCCACGAAATCTCAATTTTACTTCAGAGCCACATGCACGTACCGGAAGAGCTGACCCTAGTTGGGCAGCCGCCAGTTGCCAAGCCCTGTTCCAGAAAGGGAAAAACATTTCTGCTTGTCCACAAAGAGCCTGGTGGCTCCGTGGTGACGTGCTCATCTGCCAATCAAAAAGCCAGGGTATCCAGCCCCCAGCTGCTCGTTCACAGGATGATGATGCGGCTGTCTGCTCCCATACAGAGTCCCGCCTTGGCCACCCTATGGGAGAGTCCTAAGCTATCCTATAGTGTTGCTATGCTTTGAAAAGACTCATTGGCAGTGGTTTGTGGTTTTACTGTTTCTCCCTCCCATCTACCATAGTTTACCATTACGAGTCGAGTCTTATTTGGCTTCAGTAACTTCACATCATATAGTTAGCTATCATTCCTTTCTTATGTTACTTACTGTGGATGAGGAGCTCTGGGTTCTTTAAAAAAAAAAAAAAGACTTTGGATCTGTACTAAGAGTTGCCCCAGATCTGACTGCCATGGCTGATTCAAACACAGGGAACTCCAGATGTTAGCACCATCCCCACCCCCGAAACCCCAGAGCAAATGCCTCTGAATTAATGAAAATAAACTCAAATTAATAGAATCATAACTATGTGGGAAAAGGAGAGGGATGAGTTCAAAGGGGGTATCTCGCAAAAGAGATAAATGCATTAAAACACACTACTCGCTCCCCTGAGGTGCAGGTGCAGAGACACAGACAGACTGACGGAGGGAGCGAGCCAGACCCAGAAGCGGACAGAGCACAACCGTCTAAACAGATCACCCAACGTTGCAAATTAGGCTCCAAATCCAACAAGAGCTGACAAAGGAGTAAGCTAGTTTCTGGTCTACCATCACTTGGTTTTGTATAGTACACTGCAGTCACTCCAAGCACACTGGTCCCATTATCTAACATTTACACAAACCAACTCACTGCATTTGAGTTCATTCTGACTCAGCAACCCTACAGGACAGAGCAGAAACGCCTCTGCAGGTAATCTTCGCATGTCAGGAAACCTCAGCTCTCTCTGATGGAGACCTCGCTGTTGGCAGCACCACAGGGAACTCCCTCTGCCCCAGGGGCCCCGCCCTAGCTTCTAGGACAGCCTGGGGGCCCTGCGGCACCCTCGCTGCACACACTGCAGTGCGGAGTGTGGCGAGACCAGTACAGCTCAGACATCAAACGCCAGCGCTACTCCAGAAGCTGTTTGCAAACAAAAATTGCCAGGTATTTTTAAATGCTTTTTGACAAATTTGTTTGGTATATCAAGCAGATAAAAATATCAACACACACAATTGTTAAAAATAAGACCAAAACAAACATTGCCTCCCACTGACCACAAGAGGGTACCAGAGACCGACATGAGCCTCTACTACACCCTTTAGAAAATCACTAGCTGTTGACAATCTTTATTTCTAAACAAGACTACTGTAAAGTTAAACTACTGTAAAGTTTGTCACACTTCATTTTATTTTTAACTTTAAACCCACTGTCATCACTGTCATCAACAGCTCTGACTCAGCACCCCTATGAGAACGGCCCCCCAGGAAAGTGGGTTCCGGGCGGAACACCTGTATGGAAGTCAGCAGTCTCCTCTTCCTCTCTTGGGGCAGCTGGGGGTTTGCAGCCCAAGACAGAACCCACTGTACCATTTAAAAACTTAAGCAAGCAAATCAATATGCTTTCTATTTCTTATGAAATAGAGGGAATAGATTTAGAAAGTTTGCATCGTATTTTGGAGACCGTCACGAAGTTATAGCTCTCCCACAGGATATTGCTCAATGTCCCATGCGACTATTTATGTCGCGTGTTAGTACAAGCACTCTCTAAGTAAGCACTGCTTGTGTATTTTGAAAAGCCCTCCAAGAAATCGTTCCGAAGAGGAATGATGCACGCGAACAGCTAAGTTTCTATTTCTAAACAGCGGAGGAGTTCACATAAACAGATACGGTGCCAGGCCCGGAAACAACAGAGGCAGAGAGAAGTAGCCAAAACCCACGGTTGTACTTTTTCCTCTGATGATGGCTACGCAGCCCCTGTCCAGAGTGGACACCTCAGGCTGGCATCCCCCCTCTGTGAGTGGGTGTCCATGCTGGGCATTCAGCGATCCACGGCTCAGGCTCCAGGGGGTCGTGGTTTCCAGAGGCCCGTTTGGTGGAGAATCTCAGGGTAGCTTATAAAGCAATGCTCCCTGTGGGTTGATTCCACACACACAAAACTCCAGCCCCTGATCTATCCATTGTTGTCTGCTTCTACACTGCCCCCCACCCCAACCCCAACTCAGCTGTAATTTACACATTTCAAAGGGGTACCTTTCCTGGGTGGCTGGGTCAACTTATTCTCACATCTCCCCCTTCTCAACTTCCATCAACCATCACCAGGTAGTAAGAGTCATAGGAATTTTAAAAAGGAATGGCATGTGTAAGGAACTCTTACAGCTGGCCAGAAGCTGCAACCGACAGAGAGAAAGCTCTGGGGAAGAACTGAAGGGGTGACGCCTACACGAACATCCCAAAGAAGCTTCCGAAGAGTCAAATGTCACTCAGCAGTACATGTAAAAACTGTTAAATTGCCCAGTCTTTTGCTAAAGGTATACTTACCACCACCACAACAACAACCAACCGGAAACAGAAGCTACAGTTCTTGACGTTCACAGTGACATCACACGGATTCTAACTCACAGCGACCCACAGGGCCCGGGAGAACTGCCCTTGGCAGTTGCTGAGGCTGAACTTCTTTACAGGAGTAGAATTCTGTCTTTCTCCCAAGGAGGGGCCGCTGGCTTTGAACTTGGTGGTTAGCAGCAAAACATCTAATCACTACAGCGCCTGCACTTCCCTTTACAACCCAGAGACCTGAAGGAAGGAAAAAGAAGAGGGGAAAAAAGGAAGCAGCGGAGGGTCTGGGGTTTTGTACTGCTACCTTGGACCGCCGGGGGTGGGGGTGGGGGGATGGAGGATGCTGGTGAAAAGGAGCGGGTGATTCAGGATGGTCAAATTTCTCTCTGGAGGAAGGCGGAACTGATAGTGTCTGGCATGACCACAATTTGGTGCGCTCTCATATAACACACTAAATAAAACTGCTACGTCACTGTTCCAAGGAGCATATGTGGAAAATGGCCTGATGCCTTTAGGTATTTCCTAATTAAAGCTAACAGGAAGCTTTTCTTCATGCCAGGAAATCAAATGTGTCTGCTTTTGGGGGATGACAGAGAATGTAGACGATGTGAAAGCAGGAACAGATTTGGAGAGAGCAAAGACAAGTCAAGTCTGTCGGACTGCTCTGCTCTGCTCCATTTCTACCGTGAGAGTAGATGTGACGTGGAAATTAATTTTAGCTATCATTTTAAATATAGTGACTATTATAGTTCAACTCTTGCCTGAGAAGTTTGGCTGGCAGGGGTAGGCGCACCGGAATGAGAGAAAAGGCGGAGTGTGGCATGCTGTTATCGTTAATCGGTGTGGCTGAGTCCATTTTCAACTCATATGGCCCTGTTTTCGCTGCAGCCTTTTATCCCACACACAGTAGAACTTGGCCTGACCTGGAACTTCAGAATTCCCCTGATTGCTTATCTGACCTCTGGATAAGCTTAGCTCTGATCAAAACTGATTCCCCCCACCCTTGCACCCCAATTTTTTTTCTGCGAGGAGTTTCAGATCAATAGTTCCTAGGGCAGGTGTTTCTGTGTTATACTTTAAAGGCTGGAGGTTCGAGTCTATTTAGAGGTATCTCAGATGAAAAGCCAGCACTAAACGTCCTAGAGAGCTGAATTCTACCTGACACATGGAGTCACTGTGAGTCAGAGCCCGCTTGCTGACAACTGGTGATGGTGGCAATTCCTATCATCTGATTGGAGAGAACAAGGGAAAGGAAAGAAAATGAATTGAGATGTACCCTTCCCTAAATGTCACCCATGGCTGAGAAATACCAGGCTAGACTGTTAGCTTCCTGAGAGCGGGGGTGTAAGATCTTGTCCTCAGGATCCTACATGGTACCACTTAGATTGAAGAAGCTCGGTGTATAACTAAATGAATGCTTTTCAGCCAACTCTGTAAACATCATCAAATTGAGTCCTGACTCTCATCTGCATGCTATCCGACATGGGATAGTTCACTCTTCTGGAGCGTTGCTGGCCAGGCATGAAGAGTTTCATGACATGATTTCAGCTTAAGCAATTTTATTCTAGGAGTTATGATATTCTCATATCTTTGTTCTGGAAAGGATAGGATATGAATAAGAAGTTGATTAGTTATATCACAACATGGTTACTTTGTTGGTGGTCCTCCATAGTACTTGCCAGAGAAACCTCCAGGAGGAAGACCGCCAGTGGCCCTGAGCTCATCCATTAACCGTGGGTGCAGCAATAGAATCAACTGGTAACCATTTCAACAGGTAGGGAGGGAGAGCTTGTAAAAACATATCTACTCTTGTACTTTGAACTACTGCTATCTTAACTGCTGCTTTGCCCTGTGTAGTGTGGAGTATTGCCTCCAAGGATAAAATCCCATTTTCAGGATGTCATAGCAATTGATGGGGACAATGGAAAGCTTAATGAGAGACAAACAGCACAGGCTGCTGGTCTTTACAAATCTCTGCTATGTAGCTCAATGTGAAGGCTGGGTGGTATGCTCTCGGCTCCTTGTAAGCCAAATCCGCAAGTATAATTCTCCATTTTCATTCACACATGCACACACAACTTAAGAAAAAAAAACCACAGGGTGATTTCAGCATCCAGGTGTGTTTTCTCTCAAAGTTTAGATAAAGGAGGCCTGGTAGTGTAGTGGCTATACATGGACTGGGCTGCGATCTGCAAGTTCAGCAGTTCAAAATCATCAGCCAGCTCCACTGGGGAGAGACAGGGTTTTTAACTCCAGTAAAGAATTACAGTCTTGGTACATATCTGATCGGAGCACACGGGAGCAGATGAAGAGGGACGAGGTGAGAGTGGAGCACATCCTGGCCCACCAGGCCTTGAGGACGATGTTCCTGCTAAGAGCAGCCAGTCCACAGAGAACCACATGGCCGGCCCCACTATGAGACACAATGTCCCTCACTGACCCATAGCCCTACAAGGGGCAAGACCAGAGACACAGTGTGGGAATTGAACCCAAACTGATCCCACCACACCGAGGCAAAACGCTGAGGGGGTACAACAGAACAGCAAGGGAATGGAGCAGCGAGGTCCCCAGGGAATGCTGGAGGTAGACTTTAGGAGTGTTTTCCAGTCCAGTCTGTTCTGGCACCATGCCCTGGCCCCAAAGGCCAACAAACAGTCCTTCAATTAACTACAAGCTTTTCTTTCTTGTTGAGTGTTGTTTTATTTATTGTCATTGGTTTGTTGTTGTTTTGTTACATATTGTTGCTTGGATTTGCTCTGTCTAGTTTTTGTGCATGTTAGTATCTCTGTAGGACTGTCTAAATAAGATAGGCTGGATGAACAATCTGGAGGAGAAACAATCTGGGGGAAATGGGAGAGGGGAAAGTGGGGGAAAAGGTAGTGATGTTAAAAAGCCACAGAGACAAGGGAACAACAAGTGATCCAAATCGATGGTGAGGAAAGTATAGGAGGCCTGGCAGGACGTGATCAGGGGTAATGTAACCAAGATGAATTACTGAAACCCATGTGAAGTCTGAGCATGATAGTGGGACAAGAGGAAAGTCAAAGGAAATAGAGGAAAGAGCTAGGGGGCACAGGGTATTAATAGAGGTATAAATAAAGGCATGTACATAAGTAAATATATTTGTATATGAGGATGGGGAAATAGGTCTATGTGCATATGTTTATGGGCTTAGTATTAAGGTAGCAGATAGACATTGGGCCTCCACTCAAGTACTCCCTCAATGCAAGAATATTTTGTTCTATTAAACTGACATTCTATGATGCTCACCTTCCCGACACAACCACTGAAGATAAAGCGGGTGAATAAGCAAATATGGTGAAGAATGCTGCTGGTGCCCAGCTATCATAAGGTATAGCATCTGGGGTCTTAAAGGCTTGAAGGCAAACAAGCGCCCATCTAGTTCAGAAGCAACAAAGCCCACATGGAAGAAGCACACCAGCCTGTGTGAGCACGAGGTTACAAGGGATCAGGTATAAGGCACCATCAGAACAAAAAATCATATCAGTGTGAATGAGGCGGGAGGGGGGAGTGGAGACCCAAAGCCCATTTGTAGGCCACTGGACAGCCCCTTACAGGAGGGTATCTGGGAAGTGACAAGATACTCAGGGTGTGATGTAGCAATGATGAAACATGCAACTTTCCTCTAGTTCCTAAATGCTTCCTCCCTTCCCCTCCTCCCCCCACTATCATGATCCCAATTCTACCTTACAAAGCTGGATAGATCAGCGGATGTACACTGGTACAGATAGGAACTAGAAACACAGGGAATGCAGGACAGATGATCCCTTCAGGACCAGTGGTGAGAGTGGCGATACTGGGAGGGTGGAGGGAGGGTGGGTTGGATAGGGGGAACTGATTACAAGGATCTACATGTGACCTCCTCCCTGGGGGACGAACAACAGAAAAGTGGGTGAAGGGAGACATCGGACAGGGAAAGATATGATAAAATAATAATTTATAAATTATCAAGGGTTCATAAGGGAGGGGAGCAGGAAGGAAAGGGAAAAAAATGAGCAGCTGACGCCAGGCGCTTAGGTGGAGAGCAAATGTTTTGAGAATGATGAGGGCAATGAATGTTCAAATGTGCTAAAAAAAAAAAACAAAAAGCCACAGAGTGGCAGAATAGATTTTTAAAAAAAGAAACATCATGGTGGAGAGCAAATGTGTTTTGAGAATTATGACAGTAATGAATGTACAAATGTGCTTTATGCAATTGATGTATGTATGGATTGTGATAAGAGTTGTACGAGGTCTCAAATAAAATGTTTAAAGAAAAAAGAATTACAGTCTTGGAAACTCACAGGGGCAGTTCCACCTGTCCTGTAAGGCTGCTGTGAGTCAGCATCATATCAATGACAGGGGGGCTTTGTGTTTTTGTTTTCCAGGTACATCACCATTACTTTAGAATCAAGACGACCCTTTATTATGCATGAATTGGGCAGGCACACTTGTGAAATAGTACAGAAGTGAGCTACCTCCTTGCCTCTTGAAGTTACCCGTTACCGCACCTAGTTTTCTTTAAAGCAGCGGTTCTCAACCTCTGGGTTACGACCCTTTTTGGGGTTGAATAACCCTTTCAAAGAGACTGCCCGATTCATAACAGTAACAAAATTACATTTATTAAGTAGCAACAAAAATAATTTTTTGGCTGGGGGTCACCACAACATGAGGAACTCTATTAAAGGGTCGCGGCATTAAGAGAGTTGAGATCCATGGCTTTAAAGTCTAGACAATGTTTATTAGTATGCCAACTAGGCAAGGTTGGTCATGCCTAACTCTATTATCCTAAAGTACCCTGAGCAACTCCCTGGCAGAATACAGATACATCTTTAACATACAGATATTAGAAAGACGGAAGACTTTCCTTTCCTCTATTTTCACTGAAAGGCAATCATTCTAAAATCTAAAACCTTTACTCTCAAACAAATCTTAATCATTTTTCATATTTTCAAAGAATACAAAAATAAGCTTTTGCTTAACAAACGTGGGGTTCCACTTAAAAGATAACTCAACATTTTAATTCAGCCTTGAAATTTAAAGCAAGACTTTTTAATTTGTTTAAAACATTGAATTGTATTGTAGGTTAATTAAATGTCAACAAAACTGCTAAAATTAAAAATAAAACAACCCTTTTGGGAAATGAAAAACTAGAGAAGCTAAAATAAATGCATCTGTAAAACGTGTATAATACTTACTTAGCTCGAGAAATATAGTTTTTCTTTACTGAGACATTTTCTTTACTAAGCCATTGTTTATTAAAATTAGACAAAGGGATTCTTAAAAGTTTAGTTCTGTGGTCAGAAAATCCCCAGATTAATGATTACTCATAATGATAGTCTTTCTTCCCAATATAAAGAGCTCTGGCAACACTCTGAGCTAGGCCTTGGGCTGTTGCCAGCACAGTCAATGGTTCAAACCCACTGGCAGCTGCAAGGGAGAAAGACGTGGCTGTCTGCTCCCATAAAGATTTACAGACTCAGGATCTAGGGTTGGAACGAGTTGGAATGGACTTGATGGTAGTGGGTGTTTAACTTCTTCCCAATCCTAACCTAAAGTCAACCCCAAGCGATAGGTGTTGTGACTTTTATATATGTAAATAAATCTCTGAAGATGAGACTTCATCAGTTTCACTTTCATATGAAAAGAGTTGAAATTAATAATTCTATAACACTTGAAAACTCTAAGAAGCCTCTTAATTTATTTTAATTAAAGTGAGTACAGTGACAACTTGTCCCTTTAATCGGTTTTCAGTTTCTCTCTATTGGAATTGGTATTTCCGGTATGTGATCATTCACTGTGTCCAAATAAATGAGTGTTATATTAATCTATTTTGTTAATAGTAGCTGTAAGTTCAATACAAAGCTGATTTTAATGCAAAGGTTAAGTATCGAAGTCACCTGTCTAGCTCTTTTACACAATCTGAATACCATATTCCTTCTCCATATTATTAAGTACAACTTCAGCCACATATTAGGAACATCTGAATGAAATTAAGTGGCAACACTACCATGGTGATATTTAAACACTGAGGCTCAAAAGTTTTAACTCAAGTCTATAACAAAACACATACACACACACACACACACCTTTAAACATTTCTCAAATAGGCAGTGTAGTCTGTACAGGAATTCTCTCATTTCTCATAAAGTTTCCACGCAAGTCTCCATGGAAATCACATTATCCAAACATCCCAGACATTCTCTTGAACACATGCTGAGCACAAGAAGGGAAATCCAAGGGGAAGGAAAATGTCCATGTTCTTTTTAGGGGCTTGTAGAATACTGGTTTATCACATGGTGACCACCTGGTCTCCACCCCCACTGAGAAATCAACCAAAGGAAATGGACTGTCTTGGAGATAGTTAGGTTGGTCATAAGTAAGAATTTTAAACGATGCACGCATCACTATGTTGGAAGACATGCAGTAATATTTCATAATTAAAGAGAAACTACTCATATGCCTCTGTTTTAAAGGTATATGATATTTGACAGACAGATCATGCATGTGACAATTATGGGAACAGCCTATAACCTGGCATTCCCTTTGGAATTTTCTGGGAGCACCTCTCAGGTCTCTTTCATAAATAGCATTTTCTTCTTCATTCGGGTAAATGCGGGCATCACAGACGTGTACCGTCCTCTCTACCGGATTGATCAAGATGACTTCTTACTACCATATTTTCTAAACATAGGCCCCAAACTCCAGGTTTTATAGCTTCAATCCAGCTTTGCATTCTAGAGAACAATTATATTACAGCCTAGAGTAAAACATTTTAGAATGTGATTTCAGAGAACACAAGTTATAGATTGACTTGTGCAGTGACCCGCAAACAAGTAAATACAGATATCTTCTCAACTCCTAACCCTCGTAGTGGTGAACATGACCTTGCTTCAGGAAATAAGGCTTTTTTGGAAGATAGAATCAGTTTAAATCAATGAGTTTATACCAGAGTAGAGTATTCCTAAGCTTGTATGACTGGACTCTTAGAAAAGAAAGCAGAGACAAGGTCGCAGAAGAGGAAAACGTCATGTGAGGAAAAGCACCACCAAGAACCACCAGAGGCTACCAGAAAATGAGAGACATAGATCTTAACTTTCAGTGGACAGGAGAACCTAGTCCTGCTGACACCCTACATTTAGGCATCTACCCTCCAGAACTGTGATACAATAAAGGTGTGTTCTTTAGAGCCACACCCACTGGGTGGTACACCAGCCTTAGGAACCTAAGACAATAAGCAAATACTAGATTGAAGAAACAGATGCAACTGGTTATAACTTGATCCTGATCAGGAACCGCCTGTCACACGATGTACCTAGTTTCACACTCACCTAGTTCTTCAGTTTTCCCCCAGAACCCTCCCCACATACAACAAAGAGAGCTGGTTGTCAGCCCAGAAGCGGAAGCCCTATCTATATACTGCAACATAGCCAACACCTGCCCCTGTTACACAAGGCTTGTGGGCTCAGGACATTTTTTCTCTCAAAATAGCTATTTGCTTAGTGCTTTTCTCTTGGGTTGATTTGAGAAAAAAACTACACACCCCAGTTTATGCATTCATTGAATACCAGTCACCCAGTACACTAAAGATCCCAGCATATAAGACATACAGGTCTTTCCTATGCCCTCACAGTCTAGTAGGGTGTACGTGAAAAGTAAACACAATAGAATACATGAGTCTGGTAATGGTGACTGCCTCTGGACTACCAATGAAAAGCAGCATGGGGCCTGGCTAAAAGTACTAGACCGCTTCCGTGTACAAAAGGGCAATGTGGGGAGGAGATGTTAGTTGCCGACTTATCCCAATTCTGTATATACTGAATTGTTCTGGACACTAGACTCTGCAATTTATGTTTATGACATTTAGACATGGTCACCAAAGAAACATTCCTCTGAAGAAAGTTTATGAGATGTACTTGGAAAGATAATTGGGGCTCGGATGCAGACATCCAAGAACCAGTACAAAGGGAGTGGATGACTCAGGAATTCTTTCATGACTTGTTGACTCCGTGAACATGAGGGGTGAGGCTAAGTAGCAACAATGATTTAGGTTTATGACTAGAAAGACATGGGGACATTTTTAAAGCTATATTGTACACCAAGATCTCAACTACTCCACTAAAGCTAAACCCCACTGCCCTGCTACCTGTTCACTGGGCTGCTAACCCCAAGGCCAGCAGTTCTAAACTACCAGCTGCTGTCGGGAGAAAGATCCGGCTTCCCACTCCTCTAACAAGTTACAGTCTCGAAAACCAACACCGGGCAGTTGTCCTCTGTCCAATAGGGATGCTATGAGTCATAACTGACTCAATGACAGGTGACTTTGGTTTGGTTTTGATAAACTTAGGGAAATAGCCAAACATACCTTTGACCCTAAATATCCACATCGACAGGCCTTGTACTCTTACATTTACTGCCTAAATATGTTTCAGAACTTTGGTCCACATGTATATTGCAAAACTAGTCAAGTAATATATGGATTTGTTGTCTCCAGTCAGACTATTTTCATTATGGCCCAACTGGTCTCCCTGCAAGGAGCCCTGGGAAGGCAGTGGCTGGGCACTCAAGTTATGGCTAGTCGGAATCCACCAGCTGCCTCATGGGAGAGAGATGTGGCAGTTTGCCTCCCGCAAACTCTCCAAGCTTGGAAACCCCATGGGGCAGTTCTACTCTGGTCAACAGGGCTGCTGTGAGTTGGAATGGATTGGACAGCAACAGGTTTGGTTTTGATCTCCCTGTAGGTCTCATTTTTCTTCTCAGTCCTTACACATGTTTGATAGGAGTTTATTAACAAAATTGTTCTAATTAAATAGAATAATTAACCAAAAGTGAAAATCTTACTATCATCTTCTAGTACTGAAATAGTGCCCCAAAGCTACTGGTCAAATCCCAAAGGTCTTAGGGAAGCAAATAAGGCCTTCCATGATCTCTTTTGGTCTAATGTCCATCACACACCGTGTGCTCAAGTAGCGCCATTGTAACTTGAAGGTGTTCCCATGTACCATCACAACCTGTTGCCTGCTTTGTCTATACTCTTTGTTTTGTCTCTGGCTGATGCTTATTCATTGAGACTTGCTTTGCACAACACTACTCCAGAGACTGAACACCCATGTACCAAGGGCCTTTCTGTGTCCCAAAGTGCAATGTGTACACACCGTGCTGCTGTTGTTCAGTGTTGTTCAATCTTTTCCGACTTACAGCATCCCTATGCATATCTACACACGTAGGCCTCTACACAACAATGATAATGTTGGGTGGCGCAAATTGTCAGCAGTAGGCTGCTAACTGAAAGGTTGATAGTTCAAAGCCACCTGGCAGTCCTCTGAAGAAAGGAGTTAAAACTACAGCCCAAGAAAACACGATGGTGTAGTTTCACCTGGGAACACATGCTGTCATGAGTCAGAATGACTCAGTAGCACTAAGAAAAAAAAATGATCCATCTCTCACCTCAACCAACGCTAGTGGCTTACTTGAGCTATTTCCACAGACTTAGCAATCTTTGTACATCTAGGATCAGAAAAGTCTGCGGGCTTCAAATGTTTCTAAAATAGCCACATAACCAGAAACAACTAGGGATTGCTATTGAGTGAGAAGGACAGGGAGCTATAAGAACTTTTGTTCATGAGTGTTTGACAGCACAAGCTCCATGAAATGTTTGCCTGGGAAGTCAGACAAGCCATGTTTTCCAAAATGTTTTTGTGTTTAAACTGCAGAGACAACTCTCTTCTTACCTGTATCAGCTACCGACTTGCTCCAGGAAACCACCTAAGAGCGAGGCATTGTATGAGCTATTTCCTTCATGGCTCCTGAGTTCAGCGGGCCATTGCAGTGAACTACAGGGCTCGAGGACATGAGGAAAACACTCAGGGGAAGGGTGGTGGCTAATATCAGGGACAGTGGAGTGGTCTAGTATTTTGGAAAAGTGGAAAAGCATTTTGGACATTTGTAGCATCTTTCATCTCCACCTCATTGGGTTTAGCCTCGGAATATTTTTTCTAAAATACTTTTTGCCTCCTGTGCAATATAAACTTGATATGTTAATAATATCTTTTTGATAGAAAAAGTTTAATTAATTATAATCCTAGAAATGGCCATTTCTAAGAAATATTTTTTACCTTGACCTGCAGTACAGTGAATTATTTGACTCTTCCAGACACTGTTTTTATTTCTTCCAACCAGACGTTTGCTGACCAGTCGGGGTAAGAGACGGTATGAGAAGACACTGATAGGATTCATCTGTGAGTGACGGCTGATGGGGTCTAATTGCCACTCGAGGGGAATAGTCAGGGATGGAGACTGCCATCTAATAGAGGGCTCCTGAGGCTATAACTCTTTACAGGAGCAGGCAACCTCAAATTTCTCCTGTGGAGTGGCTGTTGAGTTCGAACTTTCAGTCCTTCAGTTTCGCAGCTAATGCCTCATCTACAGTGCTAGCTGGGAGGTCAGGTTCCAAGGCAGGAATTATTCCTTAATTCCTCTACATTTGTCAGTTGACTTTCCAATGGAGTCTGTGGTTTACGTCCGTGCCCCCATTCCTCGTAATCTCATCCTGTCCTGATGTTATTTCTGCCAACCTGATTCCTATGGTAAAGTCCCCCAAGCTGGCCTGGTTACCTTCCACTTCATCCAGATCCAAGAAACTGGACTGCAAGAAATGCTTAGGACACTGAAAGGGATGCAGCAAGGGTCAAGCATTGAACCAAGGAAACAAGAAGATAAGCCAGTGCACACGAATGGAGCAAAACTTGCTGCCAACAGCCCTACAGACTCAAGAGAACATAGTTCTGTCAGGATTTGCCTGCCTTTTTTCCTCGAGAGCATATTGGTTTTCCCTCTTTCAACATCTATAACCAGAAAAACAAAACAAACTCACCGCCATCGAGTTGATTCAGAATCCTTGTGACCTTCAGACAGGACGGACAGAGCTGCCGCTGTGGGTTTCTGAGACTGTCACTCAGAATGCCATCTTTCTCCTGGAGGTTTCAAACTGCTGCTTTTGAGATTAGCTGCCAGACCAGGGTTCCCACGACACCCAGAGGCTATCAGAAAAGGCTCATTGGACTAACTGAGAAAATCCGGTACAGTGGTCTGGTCTAACACTTATTAAACCTATCTCTTTGATCTTCACTTTCATCGTTTGTAAAAACAGGAATGATTGTAATCTTCTCGCCAACATATTCCACCCCGTCAGTGATTCTCCAAATATCGGCTGAGTACTTACTGTGGGCTTAACCGTGTATCTGTAACTTCCACGTGAAAGGCCTTATCTTCATGTAGAGGAGAGGGTAATATGCACAGATATCCACAATGCAAAGTAGAAAGCACTGTAGCACACACCATAAGATAAATTTAAATAAAGTGCTTTTAAACTCAGGGGATGAGAGATTAGCTTCTTTTTGTATTGATGGTGGGTGATTTTATGAGGGAAAGATGGAAAGATATTTTGGGAAACCACTACATTCAAGAGATGCTAATTGATTACAATGTGTTCACACTCGAACCATATCACCACCCCCAGCTCATCCACCTCCAACTCTCCCTCCCCTCTCCCATCCCACCACCAGCATTTTATTAGCATGCTTCTGCATATTAGGGAATGTACTTTTGTTCTTCCACAATATTATGTATCTCCAAGAACCATATTAAATCCCTCTTGCTCTACAGAAAACATTAGAATAATTATTTATAGGATTCTAAAAGGCCAATTACCTGGAAGCCAAGTTATTATTTTATGCCTTTTTTATTATAAGAATGGGAAATTGGTTTCCTCTGGTCAAAAATAGAACTTTATGTCATAAAATAAGTGACAATTTTTTCCTACGTGCACTTAAAATATATTTTAGTCTCTGGCCAAAACACACACACACACACACACACACACACACACACACACGCACACTCTTTAAGGTCAAGTATAGCAACTCCTCCATGCGAACACTTACAAATTCCACTTTAAATAAAATAAAGGCTCCGTTGTATGAGCCCCTAATAAATTGTTTAAAAATAAATAAATAAAGGCTCCGATTTTCATTTTAAAGGCATCTTACAGGGAACACAATTATCACTTACTGACAAGCAGTAGCAGTTTGTTCAGGGCCTGGGGATATATGTCAAACTAAATTATGAAAAAATATTAAAGAAAAGCTGTTTTAAATGATTGTCAAAGACACTGAAATGAAATGATGCTTGGGGCACTGAGCTACACGACCAAATGCACCTTCTCATCTGAAATTCTTGCATATCATGTATTCATCCTTGCTAGGAAGGTTCTACTTCTCTGAAGCCAGTCTGCTTCTAAACAATGAATGAAACACTGAGTTTGAGCGGAGAACAAAGAGCATTCGTAAGAAGCACCAAGTGGTCAGATGTGCTCTCCAGAACCAGATGATGAACTACGGGAAGCAGGTGAAGGAGAAGCACCACTGGGCACAGGATGATGCAGGAAGGCAAATCCATGGAACCTGTGGAGCTGGAATAGCCTATTAGCAGTGCCTTGCAGTGGGCCAAAGGGCTGGGCCTGTATGGACCTGGAGCCCTTGAATCTTGCTGGAGTGCGAGAGTGCTAAGCAGGTTAGAAGGATGGTCTGCCCATCTACTTCAACAATATCAGCCATTGGAAATCTATGGAACCCAGTTCTACTCTGACACACCTGGGTTTCCATGAGTGGGAATCTACTCGGTAACAGCGGGACTAGGTATACACCCAGTCCTAGCATGAACAGACAGATGTAGGCTGTTCAGGCGATGGGCTGACTAGGAGGAGACGTGCCACTGGGCGGGCTCCTTCTTGACAGCTAAGTTCAATATTGAAGGAGCTGACAGGTGCAGGCTGTCTGCTGACCAGCGCAAACCTAGTACTGTAGGGATGGAAATCCGTCTTTGAATGTGGGTGTTGGGACTCTGTGTCCATTACCCACAAAATTATATTGCATTATAGCTCACATCTTGATCAGATGAATCCTTCACATGAAATGAAAAGGTTAAGGCTACCATTAAAGAAACACAGGAAAATCTGATCATTGGACTCCTGGATGATGCAGGAGTCCTACATCAGCTCAAAGAAGGGGGATTCTGACAAGTCAGAGCTCAGCTTCATATGTCTCAGCCGAACCATTCATGATCTAGGACTTTCCCTCATTCCTCATTGTACTTCCCAAACGCAGAGTAGTATTGGGTCTATTACCCACTGCCATTGAGTTGTTTCTAACTCAGTGACCCCATATATCAGTGGTTCTCAACCTTCCTAATGCCAAGACCCTTTAATGCAGCCCCTCATGTTGTGGTGACGCCCCCCAAACCATAAAACTATTTTAAATGCTACTTCATACCTGGAATTTTGCTACTGTTATGAATCAGGCGACCCCTGTCGAAGGGTTGTTTGACCCCCCCACCTGAAGGGGTCCCGGCCCCCAGGTTGAGAACCGCTGCTCTGTATGGTTTCTGAGGCCATGCATTTTGACAGAAGCATACAACCTCATCCCTCTCTCATGGTGTGACTTGTGAGTTTGCACCACCAGCCTCGCACTTAGCCATGCAAGGCCTAGTCCGCAACGCTGCTGGTCCATATTTCGAATGAGATGCTTATAAAGGAAGAATGTTTTCATATTGCTGTGAAAGATGTAATGGCATCCACAGTAGGGAATTCTCTCTCACTGGCCAAGAATTATAAGACAAATGTGAAACCAAATCAAAGCCAGTGCTATCGATCCAGTTGATTCTGATCAATGCCTGCTCCACCTGTAAAAAATGAGAACGATTCACCCTAGGGCATTCAATGGCTGGTTTTCAGCAGCAGATCAATCACCAGGCCTTTCTCCAGAGACACCTCTTGGGGGACTCCAACTACCAGCCTTCTTGCTATTTGCAAACACACTAGCTGGATCCTTATTTACTGGAGGGGTTATAATGAGCTTTAGGTATCAGGTAGTATAGTGTAGGACTCTCCCACTTAAGAGACTGAGTTTCTTGAATGTTTTTCTTTTGTAACTACCGTAATTTCCTAAACTCAGGAAGTGACAGCCTCCACTTTATATCGAGGCTGGTCGATACAACGTCTCAATCAAATGCAGTGCACCTCCCACTCTATTTTGTTTCTCTTTAAAGAAGTTTAATCACTGCTGAAATCATGTAAATGTTTTGTCTCCTTGGTACTTTGAAAATTGGTTTTAGAGTGCTCATTTCTTTTCAAAAGATGCACAAATGAATGAAGTATTATGTCTTCATTTGAAATATAATGCATAAATCACCACAATAGCATTCAAACCCTAAACTTGCACTTCATTATGTTAACTTTAACTAGTCAAACTACAAAAATGAATTCTTTGGGATTATCACTGAAAATGGAAGGAATACAATTTTAAAAAATATTTTCTTAACCAAGAAATAGCAAAAGGGAAGATCTTTCTTAAACAACTAATAATTTATCAAATTAAGCACTCCCTAGAGTTTGAAGAAAATTATGAGGAGGTCATTTACTCCAACTTACAACTCTATACAGAAGTGTATTGTTCCATTTTCACTGCAGATGCTTAGTCCAGCCCTTCAGGAATGTACTCCTAACGGACTGTTACGACAATCTGTTCCCCGCAGGACAGCCATGCCTTCAGGTGGGAGCAAATCAAAGACATGCTTGTGGAAAAGAACAAGCGGGAAATAAGTTAATTTATTGGGAAAAGGGGTAATAAATAACAAGTGGACAATGCTCTAGATTTTACAAAATAGTTTCATAAAAGTGGTTTCATCTGACTACTGTCAGAATCCAAAGAGATGGACATGGGCTGAAACTCCTGATACTAATTAGTCCAGTGTTGCCCGGTGATAAAGTGTGGGACTGCAGCTTCCAGGGAGGTGCCCTCCCAGAAGGGCACTAACTGCCCCCGGCAGGGAATACATGGAGCAGGTGCCGCCCTACTGGAGTGCAACTTGCCCCCTTGGCTTTCAACTTACTCTGCTGAGCACTGTTTTGGAAACAAAGCCCTTAGAGAGAAGCAGTGCAATTTATTCTCCAAAAGTACGTGATTATTTGTTGTCTTTTTTGGAGGGTGGGGTGGGGGTGGTGGAAGGGTATAGAAATGTAAAAGACATTTATATATTATAGCTGTGAGCATCTATGGAAATATCTTTGGGTCTTTACAGCTTGATTTTGCTCTAAAGGGCCATATCCTGCTTTAAAATATTGTATTGGTAATTCTTGCAGTTGCATTTATACATGCGCAAGTAAATTAACAACAAAAATCCTTCTGAAGTCAACTGAGCAACTGTACTCTTTGGACAATGAGCCCTTTGCTTTTGTTTCTTCAAATTGGCCAAAGCATTTATATAGACTAAATCAACAACAAAACATGCCACATGTGTGGTTTTATAAGTAACACCCTTTTATGAACCTACAGCTCCAGAGCAAATTTCAAAGATATATATCCATATAAATGTGATGTTGTTTGTTTTGAAAGGAGGTGGGGGAGTGCACCTGCCCTGCTGGTGAAAATAATGGGATTGGTTCACAATGAGTCCATGAGCAACGGGGATGGACTCTTAGGCACTGTTAAATGAATACTGCCTCATTCACCTGTAAGGGGCAGTAGTGGTGCAGGCAATGAACTCTGGACTTCCATGGGGAGAGGAGGAGCCATCCTGCGTTGGAGCCCCAGCAAGGCTGGTTCCATGCAGGACTGCTAAGCACAGGGCCAGCCGTTCAAAAGGTCCAGCCTCCACTCTGCTTCCATAAAGATTTACAGCC
Organism: Tenrec ecaudatus; assembly: GCF_050624435.1. Taxonomy (NCBI): domain Eukaryota; kingdom Metazoa; phylum Chordata; class Mammalia; order Afrosoricida; family Tenrecidae; genus Tenrec; species Tenrec ecaudatus. The sequence continues at coordinate 97,902,769 of NC_134533.1, read as the reverse complement.
TTGGAAAGTTCTGTTTTACCCCTTGGGGTCACTATGGGTCAGAACACATTCCACGCCAGTGAGCTTTCCGAGTTATGAGGGAGAAAACCAAAAGAAGCAGACCCACTGCCGCCGAAAAGACGTCAAGTCGGAGCGACTCCACAGGGCGGAGGAGAACTGTTCCTTGGGGTTTCCATTACTCAGTCCTCACAGGGGAAGAGAGTCACTGCGTGTCCCCGTGGGGAGGTCTGAACTGCCAATCTTGTGGTTGCAGTGATGCTTAATGTAGAACACTACCAAGGCCCCATGCAGGTGAACAAGGTCCAATTCCAAGTCCAAGCACCGGGTGCAGTCACTACACAGTGGTCAGTGAAGAACTGGGTGTTGCTATGATGCTGAACACATCTCAATGGATCTGTGAGCCTAAGGTAGGTTAGGAAGCAAGGTCCAGGCATCGACTTTTGAAAAGCAATCAATGAAAATACAACGATCTGATACTCAGTTCTGCACTGAGCAGAGCTTCACTTTGTTGTGCAAGGGGCTGGGGTCCTCAGGAATTGGGGGCTGACTCCACGGCTACAACCACCAACCACATCCCACTCGGACCAAGCCTGGCCACCTTTGGATGCTGCCAGTTCTGATCTGCCTACTGAGTATGCACCACAAGCCCAGAAAGGAAGGGAGCGCATTCAGAAGCCACTCCCTGTATCTGCACTGCGGCTCTGGTCAAGGAAGAGAGCGGGTGGAGAGGGCAAGCTACCAAATGCGACTTACACCCGAACCAGCCTTGTACCCACCCCGAGCCTTGGAATAGCAAGGTCAGCTATTCAAATCCACCAGTCCCTCTGTGGGACAGAGGTGAGGCGGACTTCTCCGGAAAAGATCTACAGTTTCAGAAATCTACAAGCAGTTCTACTGTGTCCTATTACGTTGCCATGAGTCAGCACTAACATGATTTCAGTGAGTGTTAGGATATTTTTTGGTATGACTGCCCTCCCAGGCTCTCTATCGATTGTCACGTTTTTCCAGATCCACTGCTTTGGTCTTCTTTCTGGGGTAGGGCCCCGCACTAGCATTCAGCTCCTCTGGGACCCAAAACACTGCCCATCTCTCTGCCTGCCAATTCTACAGAGAAGAGTGCGCAGGAGGGATTTGGAAATATTCGAAAGAGGCAGAGCAAACTGCACTACTTTAAAGTCATGATGGAAAATGACACTGGGGAGGAGATGGTGTGGTTTAGGTACTGTCCAGTCCTGTAATGATTTACACAGCTGGCGATGCACTACAGCGCTGGTGTGCTTCACCAAAAACACTTTCGTTTTTGTGACTTCAACTCTGGCTCCTAGTTAATCTGTTTGCACCAATTCCTTTCAATTAATACCAGTGTCTCTGTTAGACTGGGTAGACTATTGAAACAAATTCATAGACATTCATATGTGTATAAGACAGACCTTTATATCAAAGAGAAATTATATATTGAAGAAACTTCCAAGCCCAGTCCAGATCAAGTCCATAAGTCCTAAATAGCCCATATGTCCCATACCAGTCTATAAAGTCCCCTTCACACTCAGAAAACACAGGCAGTGATCACAGGAATGCAGGAAGATCACAGGCTATCGGGTAGGAAGTCTTGTGGATCCAGCGGCACTGTAAGCACTGGCAAGGGTCTCCATGTGGTTCCTACAGCTCAGGGCACCAGGGTAGTTTCATGTGTCTTGTCAGCTGCAATGTCTCCCAGAGAGTGGGCTTACGTCCTGCCTCCAGCAAGAAATTTTTCTCCTTACCACTTCCAAATGAGGTCAATAAGCTGCTGCCTGATTGACAAACTAAATTCCACCCTTCCCTCTTAATCCTCAAATTGACACCAGATTATGTAACTCCCACAGTGTTGTATGAGGCTATTAGGTTTTCAGTGCTATTTATGAAATTATTAAGTTCACATTCCTACCTATTAAACTTTGAACCCTAGAAAACAAGCAAATGAAAACAAAACATAGAATAAAAGAGGGCTACAGCTTGGCTTCAGATGAGATTTGAGGACATTTAGATGAAAAAGACCGATGTGTCTTATAATAAACCAATGACAACCAGTAAAATTTACTGAGTTTAAAACAACTAAGCTTTAACTATTACAGTTATAAACTTTGCTGAAACAATAATGGAGCGATTTATAAGAAAACTAGAACAAATCAGCTGGTATCAGTCAGTGATACATTGGTGGGTTTTATATTGTGATCAAGAAACCACACTACTTTCCATTTAGAGGTTCTGAAAAAACTGTGTAACAGAGTGCAACGAAAAAAGGGCCTGATTTGTGGCAGATAGGGGACTGACTCATTTTGCCATCATGACAATGCACCTGCTCACACGGCCAGCTCAGTGCACCGGTTTTTGGCAAAAAAAAAAACCAGCAATGCCCCTCTTGCCTACTGCACCTGACCTCGCTGCATGCAACTTCTTTTTGTTTTAGCAAATGAATAGGGACATGAAAGGACAGTGATTTGATGTCTTAGAAGAGGTGAACCAAAAAAAAGGGAGGTGCTGTCATATAAAAGATGAGTTTGAAAAAAGTGTTTGCAAAAATTGAATCACAGATTTGACAAAAGTATTAAGTTTAATGAAGAATATTTTATTGATAAGGTTGTTTTTTTGTTAAAAAAAGTAATTAAAATACATGGCTCTGAGAAGAAAGAAAGAAAACCAAACTACTACACAGAGTGTGTTAGGCTGGATTGAGTAGAGAAACAAAATCAGTGACCCACATGTATGTGTAAGAAAGAGCTTTATATCAGGAGGATATCAAGAAAACAGAAGTCCAACTCAAGTCCTTAAGTCTGATACTTGTCCATAATTCCCTCTTCAAACATACGCAGTCACATGCAATGAAGTAGAATGCAGGGAGATCAGAGGTGGGTGCAGTGAATCCAGTGGTGGTGGAAGCAGCAAAAGGCTCTAGCAGGTCTCAGTGTGGCTCATGAACAGGAAGAGAAAAGCAGAGACAGGCAGAGGTTCCCAAGACCCTCCTATGAGAAGGTCACACCCACAAGGAGGTACAATCAGGCTATGACCTGATTGTCAGGCTAGACTCCACCCCTACACTTCTATCTATAACATGAAGTTCATGGTACATAATTATGTAATTACCACACAAGGAAATCATGAGGATCTACCAAGACAAGAAACTGGTATGGCCATATAAGATAAGTAAATAAGTGAAAGGCATGTGTGTGTGCAGAAGTTGAAATGCGCACTCCTTCAAATAGTCTAATTATTACCAAGACAACATTACTCACAAAAGGAATTTTAAGAGCTAAAATCATGTGCAACCAGTTGTGATAAATGTTAAGTTACTATGACCAGGTTTAAAAATTGTCCAGAAATGATAAACTACCTCTGAAGATAATTTCATAAAAACATGCTCTAGCTAGAGAACCACAGTTATCTCTGTGATTATTTAAGCACACCACAAAGACCCAAAGGGACTACCATTTTCCTTCTTACAGCCTGCCAGAGACGCAATCTATCTTTAGCTTTCATTTCTATCTTGTCTCTCTGTAGTTGCCCAAACCAAGCATCCAACCTCCTTCAGTCGTCGGGGTCTTATTATTAATGAGCAATACCACTGGTGATGCTGGGTGCTGCTCTGATCCAGCACCTGGGGCTATCGAAAGAAAACATAAAGTGACACTGCTGTCTTCCAGGAGCTGTGTGCTGAGAGAGGAAGGCTGTCCTATCCAGTGAGAGAGTAGCACGCGGCCCAGGAGCTGTGTGCTGAGAGAGAGACTCAGTGACTCATAGAGCCCACAGATCACAAGTCAATGGTCCATCTTGTAACAGTTTTCCCATAAAAGATCTTTGATTCAGACCGCAATCCATGCGGACAGAGACATCAGGTTAAAGAGAAAGGAGACCCAAGGGGAGTATGGAGGAGAAGCCGGGAAACAGGAGCAGAGACAACAGTTCAGAGAAGCTGGACGAGGATGACAGGATCTTATAGGTGTAGCAAAGAAATGAAACGAAGTCAAAAGTCACCAGCTCAAAGCCTGGCAGGAATGTGAAGCAGGACTAGGCACTGGAGGTAGGAATCAGAGAAAAGGGAAAAGAAAAACCAAATTCGGCCTGTTTCTGCCTCAGGAGGAAGTGCCCAGAGCAACGCAGGTACAGACGGACTTTTTAAAGAGAGTGATGAACCCTAAAAGAAACCCAGAGGGCAGTACAAAAGGGGAGGGGCGCAGTGAGGGGAGGACCAATGTCCTTCCCTGAAGGCATCCCTGATTGAGGCAGGTAAGCGCTTGACTACTAACCAGAAGGTACGGGGTTTGAAACCACCCAACGGCATCTTGGATAAGACGGGCCTGGCGATTGTTTCTGAAAGGTCTTGTAAACCCTATGGAGCAATTCTACTTTGCATGGGATCACATGGGATGACAGTGAGTTGGACTGGACCCAGCAGCAGCTAACAATAATATTCTTCCCTGAAGGGATTTACAACCCAGCCTTAGAATGAGGCCAGGGCAGACTGAAGACGTAACTGACAGGCAGGGAAAAGAAACAAAGATTGCATTTTAACGGTTCTCTTTGAGCAGAGTCCCTCGGCGGCCATTCAAAAGCTCACTCACTGCCATCAAGTTGATCCCGAGTCAGCGACCCGATAGGACAAAAAACAGGCAGCTCCTCTGGGTTTCCGAGAGTGTAAACCTTTAAAGGAGTAGAAAGTCTCATCTGTCTCTCTAGGAGAGGCTGGTGGTTTCGAACTGCTGACCTGTGGTTAGCTGTCCAACATGTAACTCAGCATGCCACTAGGGTGCCATCTCCTATAAAGAGGACTTCATTCTTTACCAGGTCTAGGGGTTCAAGGGTGTGATAGGGACCAGGGCTTCTCAAACTCCTGTGGATGTGAATCAGCTAGAAATCTTGTTGAAAGGCAGGTATTAATTTGTTAAACTGGGGTGGGTGATGTCAAAGTTTCTGAGGTCTCTCTGATGATGTACTACTACTCTGTTGGTCCCTACCACATTTTGAATGATAGGAATAGAGAGAACTCCTTCTTCCTGCCAGCATATGAGAAGTGGTGACCAGTGCAGAAAGTCATGGAACTAAAATTCATATGAGTAAAATTCAGAGAGGACAGCTGGAAGTGAAGCCACGTAAAAATAAGAATTGATTCACTGGTAAAAGCTAAGAAGTGATAAAAAGACACTTACTTGCTATTCTGTAGTGGGGACCTTCATAGACACGGGTAACAGTATGTGCTAAAGAGCTATCTCTTTATTGTTGCTGCATATCCGAGAGCTATCCGGAACCCATCAAGTACACGTGGCAGGGCTGGGATTTAAACCAAGGTCTATATGACTCAGAAGAGGGTGCCCTTTCCTCTAGATGAACTGCTTTCCCTGAAAAGCTCAGATTAGATTTGAGAAAGGGCCAAACTCGGATGCAGCCAAACCCGAGGCGAGATTTTCAAAAAGAAGCCAAAGGAGTTGGAACTTTTCTTTACCTTTCAAGACGTGAAACGCTACGTGGTGTTTCAAACAAACGTAATGATGAGCGGCTGTGAGCAGAGAGGGCCGTGAGACTCAAAAGATTTTGCTTCCCAAAGGAGATTTTGTATTCAAGGCATACATTCAAAGCCAAATTCCCCAGGGGCTAAGAAAGGTGAATGACATGGGAGAGCCGAAAATATACCAAGGAATTATTTTTTAAGCGGCAGAGCATTTCGACGTCAATGTCTACATAGGCCTCTTCTTTCGGAATTTATTTAGGCCTCGGAACATCAAGAAAAGAAAGGGGGGGGGGAGGGGACGAACAAAAACTATTTTTAATGAATTAAAAAAAAGCCCACAACAATATTTTTAAAGAGACAATACATCTCACAATGAGCTCACCAGCAATGCCAGCTGGGACCAGTTAACCACATTTACCAAATAAGGCAAGTTTTTCCAATGCTTGGAATCCTTCTTCGGTGAGCTCACTTCACTTCCCATTGGATTTCCACAGTAATTGTGTAGGTCGTCTCTCCAACTCAGTCAGTAAATCACCAGCCTCCCTGTGCAAACGCGGGCTGCAAAGTCTCTAGGGGACATGCCGTTAGGCTTTGGGTTATGACTGTCTGTATGCAGAACCGAGAAGTTTGGTGTCTACTGTAAGGCAGAACACGAAGATGCTGTCTTATGTAAAGCTGATGAACAGAATCCATGGGAGTTGACGCCTGCGATCATGAAGGGCCCCATAAACTGCTCGTGGAAACCCGAAGGTGCAGTGCTAGTCTGTCCTATATGGACTTGCCATGCATAGATAGTGGTGGATTTTACCTTATTCCACTCAACTTATCAGTCCAGCTGTAAAAGTACTGCTTATTATCTAGCATTGGGGGTACAGAAATACACCCTAAGATTTCAATTAGAAAATCCCATCATCTGCACTATTAAAAAACTAAACTGAATACCTCCTTTATGTGTTTGCCAGAGCCACCCATTCTGATAACCCTCCCCCCACTGTTTTTTCCATCAAATGCAATTGTAATTAATGAAAACATGTAAGCTGTTTGATATAAACATGTGAGCTTAGTGATATATACTTTGTTTGTGATACAATCCAGCTGTTTAAATATAATAAGAAGGGTTGTAAAATCATCACCACAACAGAGCAAAATCATTTCATTTTCCCCATTTTTAACTGACTACTTTGTAAAGTGAGAACTGGTAAACATAGACAAAATAAAACTAAATGTACGGTGAGATTTAGCAATGCTCTTACCTAACTGAACAATGATGGCACTGACAGGGGCGGGTTGGCCACCATACTAACTAGTTTATGATATCAAACCTAGAGAAACACGATTTTAGAAGATAGCAGATTAGGCAGACACGCTACATTGACTCTGCACCATAAAGACATGAGAAATCAAATGAAACAGGCATGGATGATAATCCTGGACCCTGAGCTTCAGAGGAGAAGATAGAGAAGTAGATTGAATACAAACGAGGAGTAGCCAAACAAAAGGGCTGTGAGAGGGGACAGCACTAATCCCAAAAGCAAAAAAGACAGCAACAGCCTAAATGAGCATCAATGGAAGAACAGAAACACAACTACAGTACACACGCACAATGTGATACTATGCAACTTGACCAACTAAGTATGAGTCGGAGAAAACACTTATATCATGGATGAGCCTGGAGGACAACATGCTCAGTGAAATTAGCCAATCACAAAGAGTCAAATGGTGTATGACATTACTATGGCAAAAAGTAAAGAAAAATTTTACATTGAATTAACACTTTTCGATGGTCATCAGAGGTTGAAGGGGAGAGGGTAGTGGTGGGGAGTCACTGACTAGAGGACAGACGTGTGTTAACGTGGGTGAAGGGAATTTGGCAACAAAAGGAGTGACCAGGGTAGACACTGGGAGGCATGCAAAAGTTACTGGTCACAGAGAGAGTGCTGTACACATAATCTTGCAATAACTGTGATCCACGAGAAGACTTGATCTTTATCAGCAAGCCTTTCAAGTCTTCCTCACTTTTCGGAAGCAAGGTATGGCAGTTACATAATCTCGTGTCCACTTGAAGATATTAAGAGTGAAGGAATGGAGTCTAGCGTGTCAATCAGGTCACAGCCTGATGATGCTCCTTGTGGGCGTGGCCTTATCACGAGGATTCTGGGAACATCTGTGCTCTCTCTACCTTCATTTTCCTGTGGACAAACCACGTAGAGCTATTCTGAGACCTTAGCAAACCATGTGGCTGAGACAGCCCTGTGATTTTTCTACTGCCATTGGATCCACAAGTTTTCACCCACTCGCCTGTGATCTTCCTGCACTTGATATCATTGCATGTGTTGCATGAGTCTGACGAGGAATTTATAGACAAGTATCAGGCATATGGGCTAATATCGGATGTACAACTTGATCTGGACCAGGCTGGGAAATTTTCTCAATATGTAATTGCTTTATGATATAAAGCTCTCTCTTACACAAAAGAGTGTGTCTGGATTTGTTACTCTAGTCAACCCAGTCTAAGACATTTTGGTACCTTGGGAGTGGGGTAGTAGAGAAACATGATGAAGATGGAGGGGTATGCTTATTTGCCCTCTGCCTCATGGTACTGTTTCCCCTTTGGCTAGCCAGAGTTCAGATAGAGCCATGCTGTGTACTTAATTGTTTTCTGAAAAGGACATGGAAAGTGAAGGTTTTCATTCCTAGAAGTTGTTTTTGGTTATTTCTCTCTGAAATGGTGAGAATGAAATAAATAAATAAATGTGAATCTTGTACTCCGTGGGCGAAATCATCCCTTGAATTTCTCAGAGACCATGCTGCTTAGTGGAAATGGCTGACAGAAAGTCTGGCCCTGTCTTGATGTAGTCAGAGGCCTAAGGCCATATTTGGTATCAATGGAATAGTTTAGATAAGGATTAAGTTAAGATAGATAAGAATTGAATTTGATTGTTTTATGAATTGAGTTTAGGATCTGGCAGTAAAAGGTTTCTACTTATTTTTATTGATATTATACATATTAGAAATGATTATTGGGAAATATAATAATAGAGAATTTGTAAACTCACTAACTTCAGTCAATTAAATTGGATCTTTAAATTGGTGTAGGGCAGTCCTACAAAGAAGGCTCTGAAAAGATAAGCCCCACCCACAGTCTTGAGTGCTGAGGACTGTCGAATTTGAAGACTTGCCCAGGGGGCTGTTGACAGACTACAGAAAATAAAAAAATGGAAACCTCTGACCTGAATTTTGAAAGAGTGGTTTGTGCCTGAAGCTGGAAAAAATTGGAGCCATGAAGAAACTCCTCTCGAAGACAGAATATTAAAGGGAGCCTGTGGGAAGCCTGAAATGTTCCCTAGGTGACTACCTGGATACACTTGTTCAGTAGAATTAGGGAAAGTGGGAGAAAAACAACAAGAGAGAGACAGTTGAGTCTGGCTACTGACACCTGTGGACTTGGTTCACAGAGACTACAGGAGAAGACGAGAGCAGGATGGCTGGTTGGCTGGTCTGAAGGTCATGACCCAAGGGAGCAGTATTGTTGAGAACTCTGACAGAGTCCATGATCAAAAGACTTCGTCTTACATACTTTGGACTTGTCAGGAAAAACCAGTATCTCAGGAAGGACATCATGCTTGGTAGAGTGGAGGGGCAGTAAAAAACAGGAAGGCCCTCCAGAAGATAGACTGACACAATGGCTGCAACAATACGCTCAGGCATAGGATTGCACATTGCTTGGCTTTGCTGTGCACAGAGTCGCTATGGCTGAGAACTGACCTGACGGCCCCTAACAACAACAATAGAAGACTCATAGAATAATAGACTCATACAGAATAAATGGGTGTGAGCAGGAGTTGGGAATGAGATGTACTATTAATATGGCCATTCTATAGTTATGCATTGAGCTGCGAACCCCAAGGCCAGCAGTTTGAAATCACCAGCTGCTCCGAGGGAAAAAGATGAAGTTTCCTATTTCCATAAAGAGTTATAAACAAAAAGAAAAAAGAATTATAATCACATTGACATGATTTTTTGTTCTGGGTTTTTGATGCCTGATTACTGATCCCATCAACACTTCGTGATCACACAGGCTGGTGTATTTCTTCCATGCTTTGTTACTTCTCAACTAGGTGGCCACTTGTTTATCTCCAAGCCTTTAAGATCCCAGACACTATATTTTTTGCTAGCCGAGCAACATCAGCTTTCTTCACCACATTTGCTTACGCACCTGCTTTGTCTTCAGCAATCATGCCGGATTATTAGAACAAAGTGTTCTTGCATTGAGGGAGTACTTGAGTTGAAGCCCAATGTCCATATGTCCATCTGCTACCTTAATGCTTTACGTATGTACATAGATCTATTTCCCTATAATTATATATAAATATATTTACATATGTACATGCCTAGATATATACCTCTATAAATGTCCTTTGCCTCCTAGTTCCATCCTCTATTTCCTTTTAATTTCCTCTTGTCCCACTATCATGTTCATTCGGGTTTCAGTAATTCCTCTTGGCTACCCTGCCCTTCATGAAGGCATCCTACACCCTCCTAACCATAGATATTTAGATCACTTGTTGTTTGCTTGTCCCTGGGTTGGTTGACAACCCCCTTTCTTTACCCTGCCTTCTCCTCTCCTGTGTCCCCCTGGAACTATTGGTCCATAACAACATGACTGGGAGGAGTGCAGAGTGGACCCAAAACCCATTTGTAGACAATTGGACATCCCCTTACAGAAGGGTCATAAGGAAGAGATGAGCCAGTCGGGGTGCAGTATAGCACCAATGAAACACACATTCCTCTAGTCCTTTAATGTGCCCCCGCCCCACTATCATGACCTCAAAAATCTACCTTAAAAATCTGGCTAGATCAGAGCATGTACACTGGTACAGATAAGAGCTTAAAACACAGGGAATCCAGGACAGATAAACCCCACAGGACCAATCATGAGAGTAAAGATACCCAGAGGGTAAGGGGAAGGTGGGAGGAGAAATGGGGAGCTGATCACAATGATCTACATATAACCCCTTCCTAGGAGGATGGACAACAGAAAAGTGCCTGAAGGGAGACTGCAGTTGGTATAAGGCATGGAGAAAAAATTTACACATTTCAAGGGTTCATGAGGGAGGGAGGGTGAGGGAGGGAAAAATGAGGAGCTGCTATCAAGGGCTCAAGTAGAAAGGAAATGTTTTGAAAATTATGATGGCAACATATGTACAAATGTGCTTGAGACAATAGATGGATGTATGGATTGTGATAAGAGCTATAAGAGCCCCCAATAAAATGATTTTTTTAAAGAATTATAGTCTCAGAAATGCATGGGGACAGTTCTAACCTGTCCCAGAGGGTTGCCATGAGCCTCAGAATCAACTTGATGGCAGTGAGTTTCTCCTTTTTGAGATGTACTGTAAATTGCATCCTCTGTGTCCAGTGGCTAACATCCCATTTTGGAAGGAGCTCTGAGTTACATGAATGGTATGAGAATTAAGGTGTGTTGTCCTTGGAGGATTCTCCTTTTTAGAGAAGATGAACCAGTCCTCTGTTTCCCTGGGTGTATGGCCCACAGAAAGACAAACACTATACCTCCACATAAGGGGTCTCTCTCAGAAGCAGGAAGAGAGAAGTCCCAGGACGATGGAGGGAGAAGAAGGGAGATAAAGGAAGATCAAGGTAGAAGTTTAGGTCTGTGTCTGAAGTGTTGGAAATCAAGACAAAAGACACTAGGGGTTGTGTCAGGGGGACTATTGGACAGAGCCGAGACGCGACTGTGAAGCAGGGGCTTGCTTCCTGCCCCACAGAGGCTGAGGCAAAGGGGCCGCATGACTGAGAATCTGAGGGCTGGAGAGAGGCTTGGCTGCCTGCTGGGGAGAGGTGTTGCTGTGGACCAAAGTCTGTGCCCTTACTGTTTTCTGATCGCGGCCTGTGGTCAACTATGTCCTTCTCTAATACACCCTTTACTTGTGAGCACCGTCTATGTCTTATAGAACCCAACAAAAAAGTTGTCTGTTGTATTCTTGAATACAGGGAGCAATATTATGAAAACCTCTTAGACATCACCAGATGCCCTTGAGATGGACGGGGAAGGCCTCCCATCTGATCTGCCTGATAAGTCGCCATATACTAGAAACAGGAAGGCCAGAGTCCATGAGTCTGGCCACCCAGGACCACGCCAAATAAGAACATAGTTGGGTCCCAGCCAATCAGGGGCTACCCCTTGAGTCTCAGGCAACCAGGGATGACCACCTTTTCTGAGAAACCCCAGTCCTGAGCTCCACGGGCCCTGCCAGATTTATCTGGGTCTATCAGCCCTGGGCAGCAAGTTGCTATTTTGGCCCTTTTGGTAGTGTGGACACAAGGGGTGGGGGGGGGGAGGGGGCTGGCCCCTGTGTATGCTGACTCCACTGCTCAATAAACTTGCGAAGCTGCCTCCTCCTATGTGTTCAGTCTCTGCATTGCTGCCACACCACCACTCCTTTCTAGAAGGTGGCAGTGCCGAGATCTGCCTGGAAAGGGGGTCACCATACCCTAATACCCTGAAGTAATGAGTGGCTGGGCCGTGGGTCCCAGGAAAACTATCTCAGGGGCACTAAGGTCACCTGGTATAGCATGGCCACAAACACAATGCTCCATATCCTAAGTTGGTGAATAGTAACAGGGGTCTTAGAAGTGTATGAACAGCCATCTGTATCAGTGTTTAAATGCTGAGCATCCCAGTTTGCAGAGGCCAAGATTGGCAGGGACAGCTCAAATTCCATTTCCTGAGTTCCCAATAGATTAAGCTTCCATTGAATTCCATCTGATCATTAACTAAGATGGTGTTTTGAGTAGATAATCTTGCTTTGGGTAAATAAATAACCTCAACTTGCTCCAGCCAGCCGAGGGAGGGGCAGTCTCTTAGGGGCTTGCGTAGGTGTGTCGTTGATGGACAGGACTGGGGTCCAACAGGCAGGAGTCATCCCCTATCAGTCGAGCTCTGGCTGGCTTGGCCAGAAGGCCCTGGACTAATCTTATAAACTCTTCTCTCTCATGGAATGCCGATGTCTGGATCACGGACTTGGTGCTTCTCGAGTCCCCCCTGTAACTGTGATGCACTTATTTGCCACCAATCATGAATCTGTGACAGTTCCCTTTGCCACATACCTTACTTAACTAGCATCCTGCCTTTGGATCCGCAGATGCCATTTTGATCTTGTGCTAGTGGCCTTTCTAATCGGGGTGATATACCTGTGTCTTTATGTTGTCTTTTTCTCTTTGAGATTTAATAAGCATTCATTCTCCTTAAATTCAATTTGAGGTTGGGTTCTCTTTTGTATCCTAAAATGTATCTAAGGTGCAACTATTTGCTTCTTCCTGTCCAGAGGAAAGGAAGCTGATGAGAGGTGTATTGGAGCTTAGATTCCGAGCACCCTGATTTGCAAAAGGCAGTAGATGGCAGTGGCAGCCGGAAGTCCACCTGCAGAGTCCCCATAAAGTTGAGGCCTCCATTGAATGCTATCTGATCATGAACGAAGGATGCAGAAAACCTTGCCTTTGGCTAGAATGCCTTGGATTAGATTGCCTCTACCCCTTTTGGGTCTGTCCAGGGAGGGGCAGTCTCTCTCTTAGGGGCTTGCCGGGTGTGTCGCTGATGGAAATGGCTGCACTGGGGTGGTACAGGGGCAGCACAGTCATGAGTCATGCCTCTCAGTCTTGCCCTGCCTGCCTTGTTCAGAAGGCCCAGGACCAATCTTGTAAGTCCTTCTATCTAATGGTGTACATGTCTCCATCACGGTCCCATTCCTGCTTCTGTAGTCTCTTCTATAATTGGGATGAATTGATCTTTCACCATTCATGCTTTAGTGGGAGGTTCTGTTTTTTACCCCCATCCCTCCATGCCCTATTTATCTTGTTTCCCAATTGTTTATCCTTGAACTCCATTTCAACATCAAATTCGTGGTCTCTCTCGTCCAGATAAGACTGTGTATTTGTGTTTCTTTGTCTCCATTATGACTTAATAAGTATCCTCTGTAAATTAAATTTGAGATGGGGGTCTCTTTTAATTCCGCAGAGTCAAAGCCACATGGAAGCAGGCAAATACCGATCTCCATACCCTAAGAATAGAAGAAATAGACAGTGTCCAGCCGCCGCTCCTAACTGTTCTGAGTGAGATTGCATTAGTGGGTCCTGGACAGAGTGGGAGACCAAGGTGGAACAACTTGAAAATCATACAAGAGCCCAGACTCAGCGGTTGGACAGAGACTGGCAGTTCTCTACCCCCCACCAAGCCCATGTCTCAAAGTCCAGTCAAACAAATGGGTCTAGAAGGGAACAATAATACTAGTGGAGTATACCTGAAATCTTAGAACAATAACTCATTTGAGATTAAAAAGAAAGTGTGCCATGTGCCCAAGGGCAAAGTTCAGAAAGGTTGGACAGAGAAACAGGAAACAAAGCGGGATGAGTGATGTTACATTGTGGGGACTGCAATCAAAGAGATGCAGTAAAATGTGTATTCGTTGAATGGAAAACTGATCTGTAAAACTTCATCCAATTCACAATTAAAAAAAGCTTTTTTTTAAATTTCAAAAACACGCGTGCATTATTTTAAAGTGGCTTTTATTTGGTCTTTTCTTAAATACGTAAATGTATTCTACCTCAGAAATGAAAATGATTTTTTGTTTCCCTTTTCTAAATCACCACTGTGCCAAAGCCAAAATAGATAATATACTTGTACGTTTTGCTTCAAAAGTAAAAGATCCCCCTAAAGACAAATACACTTGAAATACAAAGGAAATTGGTTTTATGTTAAATATAGCATTTACCCACTAATCTGTTCTAGCTTATTGTAAAGTCAGTGGTTTTCTGATTCACGATTCCAGTCCTGCAGCACATGCTGCTGAAGTCTGGATAGCAAAGATGGTCATGTGTGCATAAAGAGCTGACAGATTGCAGAGGGAAAGATTGATTTGGGGTTCAGGTCATACAAGAGGGATGGGTTTTTTTTCCTGGAAAAAGCAGGATACTAAATCTTTTGGGTTCACATGGCTGCTATGACAACTATTCAACTATCCTGTGGTAGTGTCAAAATAGAAAGAGACCTAAATGAATACTGCAAATTGAATTCACATACGTTCACTTGTCACAAAACAAATGTATTCTTCACATTTTTCTGAACCTTTTAAAAAGGTAAAGATCTTTCAGAGATCAGAGGTCATTCATCAATAGGCCTTGGGTCACATGCGATCTGAAATTTCCCAATTCTGACATAAAACACTGGAATTAACCAGGAAGGAGTCAAAGGACATCCTCAAAATCTAAAGGGTAGAAACTCATCCCCACATAGAGCTGAGAGCTGAGCAGAAGTGTCTGAATCCTTTACTGATATAGGAGGGGTAATTTGTTGATTCCATTTTCCCACAAGGTTTCTACAGCTTCCATATCTCTTTGTTGTTGTTAGGTACCCAGCCCCGCCCACCCCCAGCTGGTTCTAACTCAGACTTTATCATCACAGCACAAAACCCTACCTGGCCTGCACCAAACTCACCATCACTGCTGTGTTGCAGCCAGTGGACTTAGTCTACCTTACGAGGATCATCTTCTTTGTTTGCTGACCTTCTAATATAGCTGGATATTTATCCTTTTCCGTAGATCTGTCCCTCCTACTAATATGTGCAAAGTATGTAAAATGAAGACTTGCCATCCTCTCTCTTAGTGAACATTCTGGCTGTACTTCTTCCAAGATAGGTTGATTCTCTTTGGGAAGTCCATAGTGTATTCAACATTCTTTGCCAATACCACAATTCAAATGCATTGATTCTTCTTTGGTTTCTGTATTCATTGTCCAGCATGTGCATGCATATGAAGTCAGTGAAGGTATGAGGCATACTTTAGTCCTCAAAGTTTTGTTGTTGTTGTTGTTGTTTTCAATGCATTAAAGAGATCTTTTACAGTTTTGGATTGAGAACTGTTAGGAATCTTACACACAATCTTGAGCTTACATGCTCTTGGATCCTAATTCCTTCCAGAACTTAATAATGGCTAAATCCACCGATGGTGAAATAAGTGTCTTCTGCTAAAGGGAAAGCTGGGAATACATTCTGAATGGAAGATGTGGCAGACTAGATAATTACACCGACATATAAAGAAAAGTCTAACGATGGCGGGAACTTCAGAGTCAAGGCGAGAAGAAGAAAGGTCATGAGTGCCTGACGGCAACTGGAGGCTAACAGCGAGGGGCCTGGGAACTCTGCGGAAAAGACAGTGCCTTCGAGAGTCTATGCTTCGCTCACTGGCGTTTCATGGGAGCCGAGAATCACAGCCTTTGTGACCTGACACAGGCCTGAACTTGTCCCAAACTCACTTTTCTTCTGATCTATGCTCTAGTAGTGATCAAGGCTGCAGTGGCTGACAGCTCAGGAAGACGTGAACGGATCCCAGAACGGCAGAAGGGAGCCCTGTTGGTGCAGTGGGCTAAGCCTTGGGCTGCTAACCGTAAGGCTGGCAGTTCAAACCTGAGGCAGCTCCACTGGCGAGTCCCCGAGACTTACAGTCTCAGAAAGCCTGTGGAGCACTTCTCTGTCCCACAGTGAACGACGACTCACAATGGACTTGATGGCTCTAGGTTTAGCTTGGTATGATGGTAGAACCCCATTTATCATGAAAGGCCTAATGTCAATACTGAGGAGAGACTGCCGGATAACTGGTCTTTCCGGCTCCAACCTTTCACATTGCTCATAAACTGTCCTCTTAAAATGCAATTAAAGACAGTTACCTATGGGAATATAATGTCACACTGCCTGCGTTCAATCTCTGCTCGGCTATGTATGAGCTGTCTAATCCCAGGAAATGACATTCCGCGCTCTGTTCCTCCTATTGGTAATGTGATGATGAAAGTCATAACCGTTACCTCGCAGTGATATTGCAAAGATTAACAAATAGATTGCCATGTGAACTTCCTAAAAGGCTGTCGAACTTATGAGTGCTCAGCAGCTCTTACGTCCTCAGCCTCAATCTACTTATGAATATTTAGCATAAAACTGCTTGGCAGGGAACAAGACTCTTAATTATTCAGCCTACTAAAATATTTCCTGCCTCATGTCTCATTACTTCCTCCTTCATCTTCCATTTACATGTACCTGCTAAGCTTCAGCTCGGTATTTATTCATGTTGTGGGCCACGACACACTGGTAGGCTATAAATCAATTTCATGGCTTAGAAAGAACATTTTTTAATTAAGTAGATTGCAATAGAAAAGAAAATACCACAGTACAGCACATGTAGTAATGGAAGTATGATTTCTTAAAACAGCACCTATGAGGGGGTACCCCCCCAAAAAAACCCTATGCTCTTATTTTTTAATGTCAGGCGGATAGTGCATTTGGAGTCCGGTCCTCCAGGTCAGATTGGTAATCAAGCTTTCTACATAGAGGCTTTGAAAAGACTGCATAACAGTGTGTGACCAAAAAGGACTGATTTGTAGCAGATGGGAAACTAGTTGTGCCAACATGACAGTGCACCTGCTCATGCAGCCATCTCTGTGTGTCAGTTTTGGGGAAAAAAACAGCATGTCTCTCTTGCCCCCCATGCACCTTACTCACTTGACCTTGCTCCACACAACTTTTTGTTTCTGCGAATGAAGAGGGACATGAAAGCACTGTGATTTGAGGACATAGAAGAGGTGAAGAAAAAAATGAGGGAGGTGCTGTCAGCTATCCAAGCAGATGAGTTTGACAAATGTTTCCAAGAAGGGAATTGCAGATTTGACGAAGGTGTTAATGTATTGGAGAGTACGTAGAAAGTGATAAGGTTGCTTTAAAAAAAAATACACTCCAGGATTCTTTTGGGTACCCTCTTTCATATTTACTGAATTACAACGTAAAATGCATTTCAAAAAATGATTCATGTTTGGCTTTTTTTGGTCCTCCTTAAAAAGGCCAGTATACTAGTCAGAGTAGAGTACATTAAGCTCCTAAATAACATCATTTTGTGTGTGTAGGGGAAGGGTGTGCGACACCACCATGGTTCTTCTAAGGATTACTAGTGGCACAGTGATTAATCCCTTGGCTGCTAAATGAAAGGTTAGTGGTTCAAAACCACCAGTCAACTCCATGGGAGAAAAATGCAGCAGTCTGTGATGTAAAATTTTACAGTTGTAGAAACCTTGTGGGGGAAGTTTTATAGCAATAATTTATGATGTTTTTCATACTCTGGCCTCTCTGTTGCCTGGGGTGCCCTATTCCCTTACACTGACTGGGAAATTTCTACCAAACTTTCCATTGCACCTGCTGAGTGTCAAAACCTCACAAGAGGTTTTCCTCACCTACTATGATTAGATAGAATGAACTCTCCTTCTGCTCCTGCTGCAGCACTTGATCCCATTGGACCATAGCTACTTGTTCCACTGGGGCTTCTCCTGTTATACTGTGAGCGCAAGGCAGGCAAGGTAACACACTATCTCTGTGCCCCACGGCTAAGCAACATTTCCTGTCCAGAGCATACCAATGCCCTCCAGTTACATGCTATCAATGGCTTGGAAGAGACTGATAATGCATGCAAGGAAACGCTGCAGTGACTCCAAATGAGAAAGGAGATTACTACGGGAGAGCGGAGATTTGCCACATATTATTAGATAATCAAATCTAGATGCCAAAAGATCTCACTGAGCAGAATACAGAAACAGAATCACAGGAAATGACTCACTCCCCAAATCCAGAAAGTCTACTAGGTAAGTTTGGGATCAAAGAATTGTGGCTGAGAAGCCACAGAAATTTCATTTACCAATACCTTTAATATGAATAAACACTGAAAACAAGTGATTCCATTGTTCAATAGACATACCTTTTTATTTTGATTCTGTGCTACACAAACATTCTTTGGAGCTCCTTATTTATTTATTTACTTACTTACTTATTTTCCAAAACTATTTTCTTAGGAGCTAATACACATATCATTTCATTCCATAGTTCATGCCGGAGCTTCCTACTTAATTTGACAAGCAAGCTTTAAGGAGAACATTAAAAAACTGCTTAAAAGCATTGATAGAACATAAAGAGTCTGGTGAGTTGATCTAAGGAAGGTAACAGAGATTCAGATACTGACTCTAGTGAGCATATGGATGGTCCACACATTATGTTGGTAGACTAGGGCAGCTGTGTGGATTAATAACCATGGCTTTTCTACCCATCATTTTTGTAATTCTCACCACATGACTGGATACGATTATGCAACTATAAGGTGTTTATGGCCTACCAAGGGGATTGGATATTTACTAATAATGCAAATAAGTCAAAATAGCACCCTCGGGGTGGGATCATGGAGACAAGGTATGCGCAACACTAATGGGCTGATTGGCTACTTTTGCCATTCCACCAAGCTTAAACTAAGCCATCCTGGAGACAAAACTAGAATTACGTAATCACCAGTGAAGGTAAGCCAGGAGTAGAGCACATCCTTTGGAAATAAGATCCCTTCACTGTGCCTCCTCAATCAAGACAGCTGTGACCCCAGAGATGGTGAAAAGCAGAGGCAAAAAGCTGCGTTAGCAGAGGCAGCTGAACAGGACGAAACAACAGTGGGCTGAGTGCCTTTGAACAGGGGGCTTGCTGGTGGAGTGCGGTGCTTCGGGGGCATTTATTGGGAGAGCTAAAAGAGCACTGTAGAACACTTATCCCAGTAGATCAGAGGCTAAAGGGCCTTAGGGCCTGGGAATTCCTTTGGTCTCTGCTGAGAGGAGGCTGTCCTCATGGAAGACCTATATCCTGAGGATTTCTGACCCTGAATTGTAAACTGTTGCTTCCCAGTAAAACTCATAATTGAAATCTGACTTGGTGTTCCGTGTAACTGTAATGAATTACCCAACTCAGAAATAGTGCTCTAGAAGGGATGGCTGGTGTCAGAATTGATTTTAAAAAATTGTGTTAGACCAGGTTGATTAGAAATACAAATCCAGAGATACTCATATGTGTGTAAGAGAGAGCTCTATATCAAAGAGCAATTGTATATTGAGGAAACTTCCCAGTCTAGTTCAGATCAATTCCATAAGTTTGATATTAGCTCATATGTCTGATACTAGTCCATAAATCACTCTTCAGGCTCATGCAGTCACATGCAATGATGCAGAATGTAGGAAGGCCACAGGCCAGTGGGTGCAAAGTCTTATGGCTCCAAGGATGGTGGACGTATCTCCAGGGCTCTGGCTGCCATCAGCTGGCTCCATGTCGCTTGTCAACAGGAAGGTGAACCAGAGAGAGAGTGTGTGGCCCACTTCCAAGGAGAAAGAGAGGAAGTTCCCAGAATCTTTATGAGAAGGCCATGCCCACAAGGAAGCATCATCAGACCGTGACCTGATTGATAAGCTAGACTCCACTTATGTATCAAGTTGACATGAAACAATGTAACTACAATAGAGGGCATGGGCATGTCTGACTGCTGCCTCACAGGAATCAGCTTCAGGCTGTTGACTTTGATTCTTCTTCTTCCTTGTGAAGTTAGAGGCAGTCGGATGCTACTGCCAGGTCAATTCTACAACTGAAGCTGACTTTTTTTTTGTATTCCAGATGAAACACAAAGTTTTAGTTAATTTTCTTGGGTAAACAATCTAAGGTCCTTCATAGTATGGTATTTATATCTACAGCAGCTTCCCAAATATTGAATTCACTGATTCATACATATACAGGGATTTAACTAGTTCAATATACATTATAAAGTTTTAGTACCAATTTCACATTAAATATAATATAGAGGGTACTAGGTATCAGGTTGTATCCTTTCATGATATATTCAATCTGTGTGCTGAACAAATAATCCAAGAAAATTATTTAAAGAATGTAGCATCTGAATTGGAAGAAGGCTTGGATATGACACAGACTTGCTTGCTGAAGGCAAGATCTTTAAGTACTTACTGATGAGAATCAAGACTTTAGGATCCAATATAGACAGCACTCAATATACAGAATATCAAAATCCTCAAAACTGGACCAAGAGGTAACATCACGACAAGTGGAGCGAAGGTTAAAGTTGTCAGGAATTTCATTTTGCTCCTATCCACTATCAATACTCATGGGAGCAGGAGACAAGAAATCAAACTGATATACTGCACTAAGCAAATCTGCTGCCAAGTAATGTGAAAGTGCTAAAGAGCAAGGATATCACTCTGAAGACTAAGGTATGCGTGACAAAGTCATGGCACTGTCAATCACCTCATGTGTACATGAAAGCCAGGCAATGGCTTATGGTGTTGGCACAGAATATTAAGAGTAACGTAGACTGCCAGAAAAGCAAACAGACCTATCTTGAGGAGGTACAACCAGAATGCTCCTTGGAAACTGGGATGATAGCAAGACTTCATCTCACATACATTGGACATGCTACGTCCAAACATGAAGAGACGAGTCTCTGGAAATGGACATCTTGTTTGGTAAAGTCAGTGACAAAGAGGAAGGCCCTCTATGGGGTGGACTGATACAGTAGTTACAGCAATGGCCTGAACATACCATTGCTGGCGCAGAACTGGACAGTGTTTAGCTCTGTTGTCCACAAGATCATTGCGAGTGAGAACTGACTCAATAGCACCTGACGACAGCAGGTGAAAGAAGGACTCCTTATTAAAATGTACTTATTCATGGAAATTCACATGTTGGCATAATTCACTTATGTGAAGCAACCCTAAGAAGAGAGTATATGGTACAAATTTTTAAAATATTTTATGAAATTGAGTTTGGAAAATCCCTCAACATCCCTCCATCCCCTTTTTCCCAGATCACTCTCATCATGAAGTCTGATTCGTGTGTGTGTGTGCTTTTTCAACAGCCAACTCTTGCATTATATGATTGAATAGAGAACATTTTCATTCACACGTCGCCGTCATTCTACCAGGAATCTTGGCTGATATCAGAGGGTATGTACTATTAACCCACATATTCTTGAGGCTTCATCCTTCCTATTCTCAAAGAGTTTGAAACTGACTCCTGATTTATTCAAACTTACTTTGAATTTTGGAATGTATATGTGAAATAGAATGTGTACATTTTTTTGGTTTTATTTTCTACAAATGTCAATATAAAGTCTATAGTAAGGTAAATCTATAGACAGTAACTAGATTAAGACTTCCTTAGGGCTATAGCTCAACAGCCACTTATCTCAAGTCATGAAATCAAATAAAATAACCTAACCTACATGAAGACAGAGCCAGACAATATTATAGATGGAAACTACTGGTGATGGACAGGAAGCATATATAGCAATATTATTGGTGATGGCTAGGAGGCATATATAGCAAAGATTACTAATGATAAGATCTGTTGATGTTTTGGTGTTTAATGTGTAGGAAAAAATGTGTTCAAGTTCACATTCTGGTAAGCGCATGTGCCAGTGTTTGATCTCAGGTCCCTCTAATTCGGAAGGGCTTACTGACAAACACTACAAGACATAGCTGCCCTCTCCAAACGAACTAGCTTTCCTCGTTAGAGAAAAATTATGAACGGATATTTCAGGAGCACCAGCCAAGCACTACTATTACTAAAGAATCACCTCTATCTCTAGCTATCATCTCTATCTCTATCTCTAGTTCAAAACCGACCTCTACACCTTATTAATTACATTATCTCAGCCAACATGCCTAATTTCTCTTTGCTCTATAAAGTAAGCTTAGTAATTGGCTTCTCTACTATGATGGCTAGGAGAACTAAATGAATGTATATGTAAATTAGGTGGAGAAAGTACTTGGTTAACTATTGTTAGAAAGGTTAATTTATTATTTAAAATGACCAAATAATAACAAATCATTAATACTATAGCTGTATATACGTAAGGATCCCTGGTGGCCCTGGGGTAAGCATTGGGCTGCCAGCCCTGAGGTTGGTGGTTCAACCTCACCAGCTGTTCCACTGGAGCTGGGGCTGCCCACTCCTGAACAGCATCACAGCCTGGGAAGCCCCAAGAAGCAGCTCCACTCTCCACTCTATCCGAAAGAGTGGCTGTGAGTCAGCACTGAGTTGATGGCAATCTGCTTTGGGTCTGGTAGACACATAAGTAAACGGAGTCCCTGAGTTGTGCAAATAGTTAAGTGCAATAAGTAGTAACACTCGTTAGGCACTCACTACGCCTAAGCACTCACCAAAAGGTTAGTCATTCAAAGCCACTCAGAGGCACCTCATAATCAAGTCTGATGATCTGCTTCCATAGGCTTGAAATCCCTAAGGAATACAGTTCTATTCTGACACAAAGGGTCATGACTCAGATTCAATTCAACAATCGGCAGGATGGTTTATATACATACGTAGGATTGACAGAAATTAAAATCAGAAAATTGTAAGTCATTTCAAAATAACTTTCAAATTGCGTATTATTGTTGCTGGGTGGCATTTCGTCAATACTGGCCCATAGCAGCCCTATGCACAACAGAATAAAACCCAGGTTCTCTAGACATGGCTTGTAATTTGCCTAGAGAGTTTGGGTCCAAATATAGCTCTTGATGGAGCCCCATCTGTAAGAAAGGCACAGGCGAAAAACCATTTCTGACTCTTGCGAGTAGAATCTGTTGATAATATTAAGAACAGTTAGAGGACTTACTAAATCCATACTCTAGCTCAGTAAATCATGTCTTCCCAGTTGCTTTCATCATGTCCCCAAAGTTGAATAATTCAGTTGAGAGGCCGAGAGTACGTAACTTAGAATAAGTAAAGCATCAGTCCTCCTTGAGTCTCTAAGCCAGCTGTGCATTCAAGACAACAAATTTGACTGCAGGCATCTGAAAATCTAAGAATCTTCAAAGATGAAGAAAGTCTAAGCCTGCAGCAGGAATTAATTGTGACAATTCTCCATAGAATTTTAGAGGCTACATACTAAAATAATTACATGTGTAAGACATGTTTAAAAATAATAAATAAATGTTTAAAGGCAGGACAAAACCTTTCCATGGACAGCACCAAGGGACAGAACTATCAGCTTCCATTTACAGTCTTCAACATGAAGACAATTTAATGAAAATCAAATTCATTTTGAAAATATCTAATACTGCATTGTTCCCCCCATATTACAGCCATAGAATGTTCATATGATGTTTATTAAAGTCTTTTTAAAACCACTATCTTTAAAAATACTTCCCCTAGAAATGAAAACGTATCTTTTAGCTTTCAAAGAGAGAATTTCTCAGGTCTCTTTTATCTTGAATGAAACAAGGCCATGTTAGTGTTTCCTGGGGACTAGGGACTCCGGACAGGATGAGGCATTTCAAGGACCAAGGAACCAGGTAAACCAGGCTTGCTTCAAGGAGAGAGCTTGGCATGTATTTGAAACATTTTCATAATGAACATTGTTGTCGTTGTTAGGTGTCATTGAACTAGTTCTGAACATATATTTCACACAAAATTTATGAATTGCTAAATTGACTAAACAATGCTAAATTTACTAATTTATGATTTATTCACTAAATGCATAAAAATGAAATATTCCACCCACTGAAAATCTTTTCTGCAGAGTATCGCGGAGGAGCCAGAGCAAGACTGATGATCCAAGGAGCGGGCTTCAGTCCTTGCTTGGTCAAGCAAACCAGAAGGCTGGCTGGTCGGGAACCAAAGGCGTGGTGGCTGAAAGCCACAAGTTGCTCCACAGAGAAAGGGTTCCTATGAATCGGAACTGATCTGACGGCAGTGGGCAGGGTGTGGGCTTTGTCATCACGGAGCTAGCTTCCCCAGACTGTGTTTTTTACATGTGAAAAATGAGCCCTTGGCCTCCTAAAAAAACCCAAACCAAACTCACGGCCAAGGAGTCCATTCCGACTCCTGGTGATCCCACAGGGCAGGGGAGAATGGCCCCTGTGGGCTTCCGAGACTGTAACTCTTCACAGGAGTAGAAAACCTCTTCTTTCTTCTGTGGAGCAGCTGGTGGTTTTGAACTGTAGCCCTTGTGGCTAGCAGCCCAATGAGTAACCACTACGCCATCAGGGCTCCTTTTAAAACGTGTAATAGTTTGGTATGGTATAGAGTGGTACAAATAGGTAAGCACTCAACTGCTAACTAAAAAATTAGTGGTTTGAAACCATCAAGAGATATCTTAGAAGACAGGTGATCTGTTTCTGAAAGGTCTTGTCCCTAAAATCCCCGTGGAACAGCTTCCCTCCGCATACCTTGTGCCGGCTTGAGGAAGAGCGGATGGGATGGGAACCCGCTGCCGTATTTTTCTTTGTTTGGGGCACAACGATCCTCTCCCTCGTGCATTTCCTACAGACCGCCTTTGTCTGAGTAGGCATACAAAACTCTATTTCAATGACTCCGATCAGACCATAAGGTTTTGTAGAAAAAATAAAGTGAATCTAGTGGAAATGACGTATAATGAGATGAGGTTGCTAATATAATTACTAAAGTAGCGGCGAACTTCTACTAAGCGTGTGAACCGAAGGGCATTATTCATCGTGTCCTGTAATGTTGCTCCTCTAGATACATTCAAATGCTGAGGTTTCCGGTTGCCTTTCACTGTGCTAAATTGCTGCTTTCCAGCCATTCACTAAAATGTAAACCTGTGCCATGTCAGGAGGTGAACTAAGGAAAGCAAACATTCGGTCTAACCATCTGGCACAAAGAGCGTGTTCGGCCTACTGAACAATCCCATTCTGTGCATACCATCACCCAAAGATCCTTTAAATAAACAGACTCTTGACAACTGATTATATATAATTCTTCTAATCTCCAGCGATTCAAAAGCAGGCCCTGTCCCTCTCTGTCCTTCAGTTCAAGGACCCCACCACTAATCTTTTCTAACACCCCGATGTTCCTTTCCCACAGTTGTAACTGACGGGAGCCCTTCTTTTCCACAGTGAAGTATGAGGTATCTCGAAGCGCCATCGAAAGCACTACAAAGGAAATGTCTGTGGTCCATGGACAGCATCCACTTCAGTTAAGTAGTATCATCTGCTTGTGAGAGAGCGCTGCCTCGACTCAGCACTTTCCACTCTGCCTGCGCAGACCGAGCTGTGGCGGCCGCTGACTACAGTGGAAGGTTTTCCACTTAATGGCTGGCTAATCAGCCTGAAAATGCTTATGGAAAATTCCCTCCATAACGACCGAGAAGCACAACAGCAGTGTCACCTGTAGAATTAGTTTTGAAAATTAAGTTTGAAAATATCTGAGTTCCCCTGGGAGCCAAATATTGGAAAAGTAATTTCCTGCGGCTATTTTATTTTTCCCAAGACGATGCTCCCACAATACCAAAAGAAAAACCACTCACACGCGTATGTACGTGTGTGTATTTATATATCTCTCTCAAAAGAAAATGACTCTTTGTAATCCATGGCTCTGTTTACTAAACAAGGATGACTTTGTAGCTGAGATACAATGTAGAACTAAGAGCATAAGGGTGAATCAGCAACACTACAGAAAGATGAAAAGCAGAAACGCTAGTCCTGAAGATTCCACTGGCTTCGTTATACCACAAATTTAACGTCCTTTATTTAAATAAAGAAATACCAACAGCAACAAAGTGGAAGGGCACAGCCTTCGAAGCTCTCCAGGTTCCCTACCTTCAAACCTAAACGTTTGCCTGAGCGGATATAGACGAGGAAAAGCAAAATGGAAACTAACTTAAAATTCTTTTCTGACACACAACACTAATTTCAAACAAACAAACAAATACATCAACCAAACAGTTGCTGTGAAGCCAGTTCCAACTCCGAGTCAGACTGCTCCGTAACGGCGGCTTCCAGGCTGTGATCTTTACGGAAGCACACTGCCCTGCTGGTAACACAGCTTGCCTCCAAGTCTACAGTGTCCACTTCCTAATTCTGTACTCGAATGCAAATGACCTCCTAGTTTTCCCAATTCATAAAGCAGATGAGACACCAGCAGCAACCTTCAGTGATCTGTGTGGAGGAAGGCAGGTCCCAGAGGGACCCGCTGGGACACCCTTGTCGCGTAGCTCCAGAGAGAGCTCACCTGCAGTTTTTGGAAGATGGTCTCTGGTACAGGACACCACGCACTCGGGATGTTCTGTGTCCGGCCGCATTTCTTTCTCACCTTCTTTCGCTGTCTTGTCATTGTCTCCTCCGGGCTGGCTGTTGGGAGTCATCAGGTGCCATGTCTTCTACTCGCTCTTTCTTCACCGGGAAAATTTTTCTTCCTTCCGTGACTTTCATTAACACCAAGCTACCTGACTACCCAGCGCCTTGGAGCCAATTCCCTCCTGCTGCTAAGGAGGCTGCAGGCCAGGGAAGAAGCGCCCTCGGGGAACCCGGATGCCGTGGATTTGTACAGGTCCACCAGTCACCTTTCCCCAGGGGGCTGCCCGTGGGCTCATGGTCCCTGGTCTCTGGGTTTGCACCATGCACCCTCAGGGAGTCTGGAGGACACCCTCCCCCCCACCCACAAAGCCAAATGAACTCCACCAAGTCCATTCTGACTCATGAGGGCCAAAAGCCCAATTCCGATCTGAGTAAACCTGTCAACTCACCATGTCCACTTGGATTCTCAGATCAGAGGAACCCAAAGCCAATACGTCGCAAACGGAGCTCACCGTTTTGCCATGCAAATGTAAGCGCAGCCTGTCTCATTAGGGGCCTTGGCACATCAAGCGTTGCCTGGAAGCCTACCCTGTCACAGTGGTGGTTGTGGCTAGGTGCCATGAGTCGGCTCCAGTAGAATGAAACACAATTCAGTCTTACACCCGCCTCACAATCGTCATGATGTTTGAGTCCCTGTCACAGCCAGTGTGTCAATCCAGCTTGTCGGGGCTTCCTCTTTTTGCTGCCCTTGTTCATTACCAAGCATGATGTCCTTTTCCAAGGACTCATCTCTGTTGATCACATGTCCAAAATACCATTCTCAGTAAGCAACCTAATTTTTAGCCTTTCAGCTTTATCCTTTAATCAATTCCATACTTCCTCTTGTATCCACAGCCACTGTCACCTTCTAACTATAAAACAATGTGTCGCGTCAAGTCAGTTCTGCCTCAGGGTGAACCCACTATGTCAGAGTACAACTCTGACACAAGATTGTCATGGTTGATTTTTTTTGTTGCAATTATAATACCAAGCCTTTCTTCCAAGGTGCCTATGGGTGGATGCCAACCTACAACCTTTTCTTAGCAGACAAACATCAATTGAAACCCATCGCTTCCATCATGTCCATTACAAGTCGTAGTGACCCTATAGGGCAGGGTCAAACTGCTCCTGTGGGTGGCTGAGACTAACTCTTTACAGGAGTAGAAAGTCTCGTCTTTCTCCTGAGGGGTAAGTGGTGGTCAGCTGATCTCGTCAAACAGCATCCTTGTGGTTGGCAGGCCCATGTGTAACCACTACCCCCCAGAGCTCCTAGGAAACCACTATCCACTTGTGCCTCCACCGCGCCCACAGGCAGTTTGGCCTCCTCCAATCCATGACTGACATGGCAGTCAGAGTAATCTTTCAAAATACACATCCAAAACACTCCCTACTTACAACTTTCCCATGGCTTATCAATGCCAATATGATAAGCTATAAAACAATATGAATCTTTTATAAAGCTGTGCTTCGGGTGCCTGCGCCCCTGGCATTCAAGATTCCAAATATACCTAATGTTTTCCATTGAAATACCCATAAAAACACTTCGCCCTTTTTTGGCCCTTCTCCATAACCAGTATCTTCACTCTTCTTGAATACTGGCGATATTCTTCCCTTCCCACCCTTGTATCCACATTCCCGGCTAGTTCTTTTTCACCATTAGATCCCTGCTTAAGCAATACTTCCTCCAGAAAGCATTTCCTGGTTCTGCAGACAAGGTCAGGTCCATCAGTTACAAACAATCAAAGCATCCAGCACATTCACATCATAATCCTCTGTGCATTTGTAATTACTTCAGTGTCTGTTTTCCACAACAGATAATAAGGGACACAGCTCAGGGATCATATCTCTCTTGTTTACAGTTTCATCCCTTAATCTTATCAAACAGCAGAATAGTCTCATGTGACTAATCAAAGCATGATAATGATAAGCATTTGCCTAATGAATACCAAATGGTTCTGATATAATCTCTAACCTGTGCTGCTTTTCTTCAGGAAGTATTACATTAGAGCTCAAAGTCAAAAGCGCTAGGTTTGTGGAAGGCTGCAGTCAACCACAGGAGCGCTAAGTCCAAGTTGAGTCTTGCAATTAGGTGCAGGAGCTCTCTGAGTTCCTTGTTGTTTCCCCATTGTTTGCTAACCAGTAACCCAGCAGTGTAACCATGCTTAACACAAGCCCAGAGAAGGTAATTTGCTTTCAGAAAGAGTGTGACGAAAAGCAGATTCACCAGTATGCAAAACATGCTCACACAGAGAACTGGAGAAATCGCCTGGGCATTTACATGGACATAGACACTCAGAGGCATGAGATCCAATTTGATTTGGGGTTGGTGGCTGATAGTGTCTGGTAGCCACTATGTAACTATGACTCAGGGTTGCAGGATCATGAAAAATACATGCCTGACCACATGTAACCAGGCAATCCACACCCCAAAACCGCTCCTGTCGTTTTTAGGTGCTGTTGTGAGGTGCCATTGAGTTGGCTACCATTCCTAGCGACCCTGTGTACAAAAGAAGGACACACATTCTCGCAATGGTTCTACTGTTTGAGCTCATCGATGCCGCCACTGTATCAATGCATCTTGTCAAATGTCTTCGTCGTGTTCGATGCCCTGCTACTTTACCAAGCAAGATGTCGTTCCCTAGGAACTAGTCTCTCCTGATAACACATCCAAATACATGAGGTGAAGTCTCACCACCCGTGCCTCTGAGGCGCATTCTGGCTGTACTTCTTCCCAGACAAATTTGTTTATTCTTTTGGCAGTCCGTGGTACTTTTGAGATGGTCATCAGCATGGTAATTCAAAGGCATCAGTTCTTTGGTCTTCCTTATTCAATGTCCAACTTACACATGCAGATGAGTTGATTGGAAATACTAAGGCCAGGCCTGGCTTGGTCCTCAAACTAACATTTTTGCTCTTCCACATTTCAAAGAAGTTTTGTGCAACGGATTTACCTATTTTTGTGTACTTATCCCAGTATGATCCTTTCCTGGCTTCTGCAATCTTATCTGTGATAGTCACATATTGTCCTGCTACCAACCATGATCTTTCCTTTGTTCTGTCTGCTATATAATAGAAACTCATAAAATAAAAAAGCTGAGCGTCAATGGACTCCATTAGCCTCTGAGTTCATGCCGGTGGTTCTCCTCACCCAGATGATTACATTTGCTTTGTCTTGTTTAAAGATTGTATGAGAGCTTAACTTCTGAGCACCTCATTTGCAGGAGGTTAGAGATGACAGTGAAAACCCAAAATCCACTTGCAGACTCTTCACTGAATTCCTTCTGATCATTAACCACGGACATACAAATCTTGCCCACTGGCAGAGTGCACTGGAAAGTGGATTACCTACACTGCCTCTCCAGCCAGCCCAGGGAAAGGCATTCTCTCAGGGGCTTGCCTGGGTGTGTCCATGATGGGTAGTTCTAGGGGCCAAATAGTCACGAGTCATGTCCTAATATTCCGACGCTGACTGCCTTGGCTGGAACATTCTGGACCCATCTTATAAGATCTTCTCGCTAACTGTGGAGAAGGACAATGCGTTCGGAAATGTAGAGGGGCAGAGGAAAGAGGGAGGAGGTGGACTGACTGACACTGCTTCTGCAACAATGGACTTAAGCATAGGAGCCTTTTGAGGCCAGGACACAAATCAGCAGGGTGCTGTTTTGTTGTGCATATGGTCACCGTGGATAAACAACATCCAGCAGACTGCACGTGTCCCAACCCTGGCCCTGCGTCCCCTTCTGCAACTCACACAGATGCATCGATCTGCCACTCGTCATTCCTTGGTGACAGTTTCCTTTGTTCCGAGGCTTATTTTACTAGTGTGCTGACTGTGAGTCCCCAGATGTGATTATGAACTGGTACTAATGGGTTAACCTCATCCAGATGTTGTATGTGATCGTTGTCTCTTTTCTGACTTAAAAGATCTTCTCCCTAAATTATGCTTGAGATTGGGGTCTCTTTTGTTCCCCGAAACAGGATTAATTTTAAAAACTTCCCAAAGAATATGTTTGAATTTGTTATTGTTGTAGTTGTTTTTCCCTCCTTAGCACAGTATAAGGAGTAACAAATGGTTTGAAAGGGGAAAAAAGATCAACTCTAGAAAGAAAATGGCTATAAGAAGGAGCCTTTACAAGGAAGACTTTTCCTTCTGGTTCAGGGACATCAACTATGCCATGGAGAGCTGGCAAGGCCTTGTCAAATGGAGGGTAAGAAATGTCCCCGCAGAGGGAAAGTTTGGGGAAAGACATCAATACCCATCCAATGATGTCATGTAGAGACTGGTGAATAGACAGCAAGGCCTGGTGGAGATATTCTGAAAGACAGCAAATGAAGACAGGGTGGAGAGCTTTCACCATCAGCATCAAGGGCCCAAGTAGAAAGAACATATTTTGGAAATGATGACTACATACAGAAAATGTGCTTAATACAATTGAATGGTTACAAGATTTGTAAGAGCCTCCCCCCACCAATAAAATAAGTAATTAAAAAAAAACAACAACCAACCAATCAACAAAAGAACAGTGAAGGTTTCATGTCGGGAAGAGAGACGTCATCAGAGAGAGCGAAATAACGCGTTAAGTAGATGAGGATGAAGGCGTGGGGAGCAACTTGGAGGCTATGTCTCATCTCAGCAGACGGTAAAGGGGAGCGAAGGGAAAAGGATGGGAGAGTCAATGGGCAGCCCTGTTTCAATGAGTAGAGGAAAGTCGTCAACGAAATGGAAAAACCAAAAGAGGAATGAAAGACGGCGAATCCTCCTTGCAATCTATGAATCGTGTGTGCGTACTTGATGCGGGGTCAGGAGGGAGCATGCTAGTAGATTCTTAGGCTTAGGGAACATTTTTATCAAAACATGAATTAAACACTAACGCAAACTAAGACTTTATGACACTCATCTAAGCTTTTTCCACAAATATTTTTATTAATAACAAAAATATATGAATATACATTTTCACTACAGTCCAAATCCAATTTTTGTTTTATATAAGAATTAGGAACAAAGCTCAGCCTTTTTTCTCTCTATAATTCCCTGCTCTTTCCAACAATTAATTTGCTACAATTGTTGGTTTGAAGGAACTGATTTATAATATACTAACTCTGAATCTGTTCAGCAGAAATGTCTTCTTTTTTTTTTACTGTTTAAAGAATTCCAGTTTTTGTAATAGGGTTTGTGCTAAAAGTTAAAAAATGACATATAGAATCTTTTAAAAGGTCATTTTAATTTCAAATATGTTAACATCTGAATATAAGTCATTTCTAAGTCTCAAAACAATGTGAGAAGAATAATAAAACATAATACTTACTTTTGCCGCACCTATCTGCTCTTTCCGAAATTTCTCAAGTGGTGCAATTAATACATCATTAGCATTTTGAATCTGAAAATTAAAATGAGCATACATTAAAACATGTTTAATTTCATGTGAACAATATTGAAAAGGGCTGGCGTTACATTCAAATCATTTCACATACATAGTGTTGCTTCTACTGTTAGCTTCCATAAATAAGAAATTAAGAGACTTTATAGTTTACTTTTCTATTTTATAATTAAGCTGTTCTGACATATTTCACTTGATCCAACTAATAATTGTGAAATAATGTGAATAATATGAAAACATGCGCATGTGAGAAAACCTTTAATTAAAACACTTAAATGACTCATTCCAAGATTTAACTAATAGTACTACATTGGATATTAAATTTACAAATACATTTATTTATACTGGTTTAATATAGTCGGCTCAAGCACCATTTTAAAATTGAATCATATAAAAGGTCTCCCATTTCACCACTATACAGAATTTTATAGCTGCAAAATAAAATAGGCTCATTTTTCCCTTAGTTAATTAGATTCCTCACACTTGGGATTTGCCCAAATGTTCTCATGTTTCCAACCCAACTAAAAAGCTGTCTAATTTCATTTTATGTGCTATATTTTCCAAATCAAGATTTACTTAAAATTCAAAATACATAATTTTTTAATATTGATCTGCAAGCATGTAATGTCAGGAGTAGATTTGTGGGACAGATATTAAAAGTAAGGAGACAGGGATTTCTAAGAACAGCATTCAGCTGGATAAAGTCTTGAAATAGCTGTAGAAAGTAATGAAATAAAAAGTGGTCCAGTTAACAAAATGTATAATTTTCCCACCACTGTTATAACTGAACATAATCTATTACATACTTAGCAAATGCTAAGATGAGGAGAAAAACACATTTTTGAAATACACCACTCTATTTTGAAGTAGGGTGAAGGGTACATAGTGATTCTTTGCACTATTTTTGCAACTTTCATCGAAGTTTGAAATAAAATCAAAATTTCAAAATGTTTACTTTCACTTATTTTCACTAGACTGGTCTGGTGTTGTTTATGAGGCTCCATAATCTAAGTGCACAGTGATGGTTTAAACAAAAACAAAGTTGAAGCTAGAGTGCTCGATGCCTTCTCAGCCTGTCATTCACCAATTTGACAGAAAATGAGGTGACAGGTCTTGTAAAGAGGGTTTGAAAGCTGTGCTGAGAAAACATAGAGTAGATCAACACTCAAAATAGTTTCAAAGACCGTGGAGACCAACTGTGGGTATCTCTGACGTCCATCAGCTAATCCCCATGTATGAACTCGGAAGGACATGCCTACAGATACTCTGTGCAGAAGTCTTACTGGAGAGGGATGGCAACTAGGATCTTCCCTTCTAAAGCCCCTTTGAGACCCCAAATATATATATATATATATATATATATATATATATAGTCAGTTTAATATATAAACCCATCCAGATTTAACACAGTAATAAATAGCTGACTCAGCTTTTGAAATTAAATTTGAATCTGGGAGAAAGATAGTGTCATGAAAGTTTAGTGTCATCTTGAGACAGTAACTATAGAGGCTAACAGTACCAAATGCTGGTTTTATGCTGAAATCTGTGATGAAGTTCTCCACATGCATGATTGAAGGCATTTAAAGGTAGCAAACTTAAATAGGAAGATTATTTCTAAAGTGGAGAGGCACCCAGCAACGAGACTGAACAAAATGGCATGTGGTCTAGTGATGGAGTGAATCCTTCGGAGTCGAGTACCTGGGTTTCAACAGTGTCTGCTCCTGGTGAGCTGAGCTGTTATTGAATGATTCTGTTAGTTTCATCAGCCACCTAACAAGCTGGCTAAGAACTAAGAGATAACAAATGTAAAATGCTTAGCTCTGTGCCTTACCCAACTAGTACGTGTTTGAAAATGACAGCTTGTAGTGTTTCCAGGCATAGACGATGAGTCTCCTGTATTTACTTCACTGAGCTATTTGGATATCTGAATACATTTTATTGCTGTTTGGGGTTGAAATGTATCTCTGTGTACATTTGAGAGGGTATTTTCCCACAGAAGTCCAGAGAGATGGATGGCCTGTGTCCTCCCACATCTAATCACTAGGGATTTATAGTTCCTGTCATGGGCCAAAAACAGTGCTGTGAGCTCCGGGGGAGGGAACAACTTCAGACCTGGGCTAAACCTGGCAGAAACTTCAGATGGCTTGGGAACAGGAACATGAAAGTGTTCATTCAATAAGCATGTCATGCGTACAACGCATTGCTACAACTTTGCAGGCATTTCAGAGGTGGAGTTGATAAGGCTGAGACTAATGACAAGATAAACGATACAGAACTCCCAGTAAATAGGTTCGTTTCCACGTGCGGTCGGGTAAGCATCTTGGACTGCCACCTGTACGGGCATTGTGGAAACAGCCACCAGCCGCTCTGCGAGGGAGAGAGGACGCGATCTGCCCATAAGGACAGACAGACGTGGAACACGATGCAGGGCGCCGTGCATGAGAATGGGCTAGATGGCAGCGGGTGTGGTTTTTCAGTTTCAGAGAATCAAGGCGCTCTGGTGACATCGTGAAAGGCCAGCACTTGGAACCCACCAAGCCGCGCTGAGCAGGCAGACAGCCTGCTGCTGTCAGAAGCTATACCGTCCTGCAAGCCTGAGGGGCTGAGTTCCACTCTGTCCTCTAGAATTAGTATGAGTCAAATCCACTTGAGATCAACAGGTTTGCTCTCCATGCAAAAAGGCAGTATCTTAGTACAGTCTGTGCGATTTGGATACAAGGAACGAGAACAAGCAAAGATGCCCAAGTACAGAACACACTGCTGGCTTCTACGTAATATACATAGTTTTGTTTTTAAAAAGTCTTAAAATGTCAGTAACAACCCAATTCACTAGAAACCATTAAAAATTAGGTGGGCTGCTCAATGTCAAGGGGAAAGGGGGGAGTCGGCAGCATAGAGAATGGGTTGAGCATGAAGAGACTCAGCAGCATGGCTCTGTTCAACTCCAGCATGGTGCGCCTGCAGTGTGGACAGATGAGGAGCAGGGAATTCCAGAGAGCTCTCTGGGAGAGATGAGAGGCCGCAGGGACAGATTAGTAAGCAAGGGGGGAAGGGAACAGGGTGAGGCTCAGGGGTCTGACTGGCAGAGGTGGGCCGAGAGGGGCACCACAATCAGAGGGCGGAGTGAATGCTGCGGGCGGTGCATCTGGCCTGGCTGAGCCGGAAGAAAGGCCCTCAATCTCACTTCGCACCTCTGTCCTTTGAGGCCCGGGAACGTTTCAAAGCTGGATTTTGACCAAAACTTCATCCACATAAATGAATTCTTTTTATTTTGGAAGGAAAAGGAGAAGAGGGTTCATTTCACATGACAAGACGCTGGCAGCCACGGTCACATACAATGGTTTGAAGCTCTGAAAAATCTTCTGAGGCAGCTCTATAAATATGTGCCGGGGGAGGGAAAGTGGGTGCCTAAGGACATAACAACCAAATGAATAATTAACCACCCTGCAGAGGCCAACTATTATTTCCTGCCTTCTCGGGTGTTTATTTTTCTTTTGTGTTTGAATGTGGTGGCTCCTTCCTATGTCTTCCATTCTCTCTTTGTTATGACTCACAATATCTTGCTGTAAAACTA
Organism: Tenrec ecaudatus; assembly: GCF_050624435.1. Classification (NCBI taxonomy): domain Eukaryota; kingdom Metazoa; phylum Chordata; class Mammalia; order Afrosoricida; family Tenrecidae; genus Tenrec; species Tenrec ecaudatus. Next base: position 97,867,340 of record NC_134533.1, on the reverse strand, counting down.
AAGAGATAAAATAAACAATGAATTAAGTGGCAGAAGGATAGTATTAAATGGAAACAAGGAGGAAAGGGAGCGAAGCACAGGTGGCAGAGGCTGACAGTGGGTATGCCTTGTTGAGTACTTAGTATCTGCCAAATACTATGCGAAAATCTTCACAATAAAGAGACAAAAGTCAACTTCTTATCAGCAAAGGGGTTAAAACTATAAATATCATCTGGAATGTATTAAAATACAAGTACTAAGGTTAGGCAGACCCAGCTGTTCAAATCCCGGCACTAAAATTAAGACGCAGTGGCTCATCCCTATAGCTTTTAAGGTATTTTTTAATACAAGTTAAAGGAGACACACATACTCAAAAAAGCAATAATATCATGGGTTTGGCGTACGGCAAATTCGAGGTTCTCAATCTTCAGAGAACTAATTAAATGTCTCCGGTGTGTTCCAGCAGAGTCTAAGAGTCTTAAAATTCCCCCACATGATGAAAACCATAGTTACTCAGCAAGAAATAGACATCCAGATTTATTTACCACAACAGTATCCACGCAGGGTTAACATCATTAGATCTCCATAGATCTAGTCCAAATCTTTTTTTTTTAATTTACAAAAACCATTGTGACTCACGTGCGGTTTTGGATTTGTGAGAGGTCCTTGGCTGCTTGCGATTCACAATAAGTGAATGTACAGTGAGAGACGCTAACCAAGGCCAGCACGCAGAGGGCACCGGGTGAACGTATAACCTGACGTGACTGCTTCCCACCCGCTTCTCGGTATCTCCCCCGGGGAAGGTGCTACGCTACTTTGACTTCTATGCACAGGCCAACATATGGTCGGAATCCTTCAATTCTTCAGTAATCACAAGTACATAGAGCAAGTGTTACAATGTTGGTAACATTAAAAGGATTGTTGTTGCTACTGCCTAATAAAAGGAAAGGACATAGTAAGCGGCGGGAAGCCTTACAGTAGAAATGTGAACTAGGGCTACACTCTGGTGACAGGCGTAGCAAAAGGAGCAAGACGGTAAAGTGGGGGCGGCAGAGGAGCGGGAGGGAAGCCAGGGTAGGGTAGGGTAGAGTAGGGTAGGGTAGGGTAGGGTAGGGAGGAGTAGGAGGGAAGAAGAGAGGCTGGAAGGGAGGGAAGCCAGGGTAGGGTAGGGTAGAGTAGGGCAGGGTAGGGTAGGGTAGAGTAGGGTAGGGTAGGGTAGAGTAGGGCAGGGTAGGGTAGGGTAGAGTAGGGTAGGGTAGGGTAGGGTAGAGTAGGGCAGGGTAGGGTAGGGTAGAGTAGGGTAGGGTAGGGTAGGGTAGGGAGAAGTAGGAGGGAAGAAGAGAGGCTGGAAGGGAGGGAAGTCAGGGTAGGGTAGGGTAGGGTAGAGTAGGGCAGGGTAGGGTAGGGTAGAGTAGGGTAGGGTAGGGAGGAGTAGGAGGGAAGAAGAGAGGCTGGAAGGGAGGGAAGCCAGGGCAGGGTAGAGTAGGGCAGGGTAGGGTAGGGTAGGGAGGTAGGGTAGGGTAGAGTAGGGCAGGGTAGGGTAGGGTAGGGTAGGGAGGAGTAGGAGGGAAGAAGAGAGGCTGGAAGGAAGGGAAGGAGAGAGGAAGGAAGAAAGAAGGAAGGGCGAGAAGTACAGTTTTGGTTCATGTAGCCTCTTTCTCCCCAGATTTATAAAATTTTGATGACATTTCTTCCAGGAAGTAATACTAGAGGATGCAAAGTCAAATCACAGAGTTCAAGAGATTCAAGATGCTGTAATATTTAGGGAATATGTGACTTTATATAACCATATTAAGATTGTTTAGGGAAAATACAGGAGCATTTTAAATATCATCCCTAGATATTGATCATATAATTTCTTGAACATGTCTTATTTCTTCAACTGGTACTATTAATGTGCTATTTTAAAAGTCATATAACTTTATAATTTCTTGAATTTAAACAACTTATTTTTATAAATATAGGTCCATGTTTAAAATTCATAAACAATGACCTATGATTTCACCTATTTTCTGTAGCAGAGAGAAAAAATGTGATGTTGGATAACGCATGCTTTCTATAAGGCTATATATATTAGCAGGCGGACACACTTTCACAGTAGGCATATTACATAAATCTAGGCCATTACATTTCCCACTGCTTTTCCTTTGCTATTTCAAGTGGTTCCAATAAACAACCACAAGGGAGTGCTCATAAATCACTCAAAAGTAGGGGATGGAAATGTTTTTATGTGGCTAGAAAAATGAGACTCCAAATATATTTGACTTTCTTTTTCTTCCAATGAGCATAGGGTGTAATTTTCTATAGAACATGGATTTTCAAGAGCTACCCAATAGGAATTTCCAATGTTTGCTCTTCGGGAAGATTTTTCCCACAGCTCTTTTGGATCATACCATAGAGGGGTCTCCTGTGGACTAAGAGAAATCTGAAAGGACAGTTGTACTCTAATTTCCCTCTCCAGGTGGCAATCCAATTGTTGCTGCCAGACAGGGTTCACCGCTACTAAGTGATTATTACTGTTCTTGTTGATACTGTTGACGCTCTACCAAGCATACTGCCTTCTTCCAGGGACTGGTCTCTCCTGAGAACAGGTCCAAAGTACGTGAGGAAAAGTCCCACTATCCCAGCTTCTAAGAAATATTCTGGTTGTATTTTTTTCCATGACGGATTTGTTTACTCTTCTAACAGTCAGTGATTTATAGTGTTCTGTTATCTGACCATTTTAGTTGATAACACCAGGAGATGAGAGGAATTACAGTTCGATAGCTCAGATTCCCCTACAACAACTAAAGAACTAGGCGAGAAACAAAACAATCAAAACTATATATTTTTAATAAAACAGCTGCAAGAGACCACATCAATAACCAAGATCATGCTCAAGGCAAAAAATAACTTCTGTTGTGATGTCAATATAGCCACCTGTGGAAAAATCACAAAGGCAAGCAGAAAAGGGTGGGTCAAATGGAACCAACGTGGGAGACATATCTCAATCTCCTGGAGAGGAGCAACGGGCTCAAGCTCAGAAGAGCAGTGAGACTGGCGCATGCCCAGCAGCGAGTCCTGTGTGCATGCCGCTGCCAGGGTCAGAGCTGACGTGACAGTATCCAATCACAGCGAGAAGAGATGGCGGCGTCCGCACTGGTATTTCCAACTGGGAAAATTAGAATGGAGGTCCAATTTGGGATTATAGGCAAACATTTTTGTGGTCTTGTTCTAATCCCTGTTCCATTTCTCCCTCTCCAACAGTTTCGATGAAGAAGCTCTGATCTGGGGTGGATGCCAGTGAATGATTCTGACTCTTAGCTAGCTATCCTATGCCCAACAGAACACCACACTGCCCAGCCCTGCACAGCGAGACAACGGTTCCATTGCTTGTTCCGATGTAATATTCATTTTCAGTAACACACAGGGGAAAGGAAGTCAAGTTTTAGGAAAATGTTGCTATATGAATCCTTTGTCTTATGTTCAAAGAAAATGAAAAAGAGGACACACTCCAAAATACTTTGCTTGGTTTTACTTCCTTCTTGGCTACTACACTGATCTCTATGCAATCTTGGTCAGATTATTCAAATTAGCCCCAAGTCTCAGTTTTGTTGGGTTGTTTTTGTGTGTACAATAAAACGATAATACAACTTTTACCCCATTACCTATTTTTAATGATTACATTTTACAATTATGCTAATACTGATGAAAATTTAAGTGCAGAGTATGAACGGCTTCCCTATTAAATCCTTCTTATGACTAAGCCTATTGTAATGCACTAAATGTCATCTTTACAACAATCTGGCAAGTTGTTCGGTGTTGTTAGGTGCCTTCAAGTCACTTCTGATGCCCAGAGACCCGTGACAAACACGATCTCATCCTATGCCACCTTCACATGTGTCCACAGTGGAGGCGCTTCCTGTAGCCATTCTGTCCATCCATCTTGTACGAAACATGACAAGCATAATAGTTTTTCTTGGACGAGTCCCTTCCAATAGCTTGTGAAAAGTATGTGAGAAAAAATCTAGCTACCCATGCGTCTACCGAAGAGTTTCTGCTGTCTGTCTTCCAAGACAGATCTGTTCACTCTTCAGGCAGTCTATGGAATATGTCGATCATTGTGACCAAGATCACACTCCAAAACAACGTTCCTGCTTCCATCTTCATTATTCACTGTCCAGCTTTTGAACATACAAAGTGATTAAAAAGGACTGTGGCACACCTTATTTTTCAAAGTAACATCTTTGTTCTCTAATATTGTAAGAGATCTTATGCAGAGCAAAACAAAGCAATAGTATACAACAAAACAACTTGTTTTTGTGCACGTTATTATCTCCACAAGACTGTCCAAATAAGATAGGCTGGATGAACTATCTGGAGGAAACACAACAGGACTGACAGTTGCGGGGGGCGGGGGGACATGGGATGGGGGAGGTGGGGGGTAAGGAAGTGGTGTTAACAAACCCAGGGACAAGGAAACAACAAGGGATCCAAATTGGTGGTGAGGTGGGTGTGGCAGGTCTGGTAGGAATGATCAAGGGTAAGGTAACGAAGAGGTAAAGCTGAAACCCAGGTGGGGACGGAGCATGATAGTGGGACAGGAGGAGAGTCAAGGGAAATAGAGGAAAGAGCTAGGAGGCAAACAGCATTTATAGAGGTCTAGACAAAGACATGTACATATGCAAATATATATGATGATGGGGAAATCTACGTGCCTATATTTATAGGTTTAGTATTAAGGTGGCTGAAGGACCTTGGGCCTCTACTCAAGCACTCCCTCAATGCATGAATTCTTTCTTGTATTACATTGGCATTCTATGATGCTCAACCTCCCGACACAACCGCTGAAGACAAAGCGGGTGAAAAAGCTAATGTGATGAAGAAAGCTGATGGTGCTCAGCTATCAAAAGCTATAGCATCTGGGGTCTTAAAGACTTGAAGATAAATAAGTGGCCATCTAGCTCATAAGCAACAAAGCCCACATGGAAGAACACACCAGCCTGTGTGATCACATGGTTCCGAAGGGATAAGTTATCAGGCATCAAAGAGCAAAAACTGATATAATTGAGTGCACACCTCCATGATACGATTTCTGAGGACAAACGGGTGCATAAGCAAATGTGGCCAAGAAAGTGGATGGTGCCCGGCTATCAAAAGAGATAGTGTCTGGGGTCTTAAAGGCTTGAAGGTAAACAAGTGGCCATCTAGCTCAGAAGCAACAAAGCCCACATGGAAGAAGCGCACCAGCCTGTGCGATTATGAGGTGTCGAAGGGATCAGGTGTCTAAGTCATCATCAGAAAGAAAAAATACTTACCATGGAACATGAAGGGGAAAGTGCAGCGTGGAGACCCACTGGAGATCCCCTTGCAGAGGGGTCTACGGAAGGAGATGAGTCAGTCAGGGTGCGATGTAGCATCAATGAAGAATTCAGCTTTCCTCCAGTCCCTAAATGCTTCCTCCCTCCCAACTATCATGGTCCGAATTATACCTTGCAAGTCTGGATAGACCAGAGGATGTATATTGGTGCAGATAGGAGCTGGAGGCACAGGGAATCCAAGGCGGATGATACCTTCAGGACCAGGGGTGTGAGGGGCGATACTGGGAGGGTAGAAGGTGAGTGGGTTGGAAAGAGGAAACCAATTACAAGGATCTACATGTGACCTCCTCCCTGGGTGACGGACAACAGAAAAGGGGGTGAAGGGAGACGTCGGACAGGGCAAGATATGACAAAATAATAATGTATAAATTATCAAGGGCTCATGAGGGAGGGGGAAGCGGGGAGGGAGTGGAAAAAAAAGAGGACCTGATGCCAAGGGTTTAAGTGGAGAGCAAATGCTTTGAAAATGATGAGGGCAAATAATGTACAGATGTGCTTTACACAATTGATGTATGTATGGATTGTGATAAGAGTTGTATGAAGCCCTAATAAAAGGCTTTAAAAAAAAAGAGATCTTGTGCAATAGATGAGCCTAATTCAGCACGTTCTCTGATTTCTTACACATTGCTTCCATGAGCACTGATTGTAGACCCAGATGAAACAAATCCTTGACAACCGAAGTATTTGCTCGGTTTATTATAACATTGTTTATTGATCCAGCAGTGAGGAGTTTTGTCCTTGTTTTCTGTATGTTCAGGTGTAATTCAGTTAAGGCTGACTTCTTTGATCTCCATCATTACGTGCTTCAAGTTGTCTTCACTAGCTCTTCCCTCTGCATATCACAGGTTGTCAATGAGCCGTCTTCTAATCCTAGTGCTAAATGCTTCGTCATGTACCAGTGGTCCTACTTCTTGGATGGTGTGCCTCACATACAGTGAATGACTATAGTGAGAGGATACAACCCTGGCTTACACCTCTCCCCATGTAAACCTGACGCTGTCCTCTTGTTCTGGTTGAACAACTGCCTCTTGGTCATCTGTTGGAGATTTGGCTTAATAGAGTATAAGCTCACCAACATGGACTAGATGTCAAGATTTCTGAACTGAATAAAAGTGGTCACCTAGTAAGAATGGCAATTTTCTAGGGCTGGGACTACCCCCCAAATATAACTGAATGTAAGAAATGAGATAGAGGAATGGAAAAGTCATTGAAGGACTTGACCATTTTCACAGAAAGCAGCAGAGAATTGGAGATGGAGGAATAAACTGAAAAAAAAATCATACAATTCACTGAGATCTAATATCATAACTTTAGGCTATACCAAATGAAATTCCCTGAATTCCAAGTTATTTGAACCAGAAAGGCTAAGTTATTTATTTTACCATTCCTGTTGCTATTTCAGGCCATTTTTGTTTTATTCTTTTCTACACAGAAATGTCAAATGGGAGGTGGGACGAACAATATTTCTAAATCACTTAAGCACTGCAGAGAATATCTTTTAAATACCGTAACGCATTGCCTCTTCACAAATGTGCATATGGGCATGTGGAATACTTCTGTAAGACTTCATTATTTTAACAATATGTATGTTTTTAAGAAATCCGAAAAAATAAGGTCAAACAGCTTTTCAGCTATAAATAACAAAAATAAGGGAAAGATCCAATTAGAATTGACATCTTAAAAGCTTCTTAAAATAATGACTTCAAATATCCTGTACTAACATTATGTTTAGCAAATACTTTGCCTTCGATTTTCGACCCAAACCATGTTTTCAAGAAAGTGCTTTAATAAAATATTGAATTTACTCAAAGCTTACATAAAGAAGATCTTGAAGTTACACCCTTCGAAATTGGTTTTAAAAGAAATATTTTTAAAAAATATTTCAAGCCTATTGTCTACCCTCATCAAATTAAACAATCACTCTTGCATCAAAGTGAAAATCTTCAACTGACAGTTTCCAAGTGCCCCAAGGGTACTGGAGAAGGTGTCTCACCCAGTCCTCTTCCTTTGGACATTTCCAGGAAGCCCACGATTTGCTGACCACGATGGTGTCATTGGCTAATTACAAGGATGCACTTGTGTTTCTTAATCCCATGAGAGATGGTAAAAACAAGTCCCTTGCCACTATTGGTGATGGTTAATCTTTATTTTTTTTAAATCATTTTATTGTGGACTCCTACAACTCTTATCACAATGTATACATCCATCCATTGTGTCAAGCACATTTGTACATTTGTTGCCATCGTCATTCTCAAAACATTTCCTTTCTATAGGAGCCCTTGGTATCAGTTCCTCATTTGAACCCTCCCGCCACCCCCTTGTAAATCCTTGGTCATTTATAAATTATTATTTTGTCATGTCTTACCCTGTCCAACATCTCCCTTCACCCACTTTCCAGTTGTCCGTCCTCCAGGGAGGGGGTTATACGTTGATCCTTGTAATCGATACCCCCTTTCTATCCCTCCTTCCCTCCACCCTCCAAGTATCCCCACTCTCACTATTACTGGTCCTGAGGGGTTCATCTGTCCTGGTTTCCCTGTGTTTCCAGTTCCTATCTGTACCAGTGTAAATCCTCTGGTCTAGCCGGATTTGTTAGGTAGAATTGGGATCATGATAGTTTGAGGGTGGGGGGGAGGATTAAAGAACTAGAGGAAAGTTGTATGTTTCATTGGTGCTACACTGCACCCTGACTGGTTCCTCTCCTCCCCGTGACCCTCCTATAAAGGGTTATCCAGTTACCTACAGAGGGGCTTTGGGTCCCCACTCTGCACTCCCCCTCATTCACAAATATATGATTTTTGTTCTTTGATGTCTGACACCTGATACCTTTGACACCTCATAGTCACACAGGCTGGTGTGCTTGTTCCATGTGGGCTTTGTTGCTTCTCAGCTAGATGACCACTTGTTTATCTTCAAACCTTTAAGACCCCAGATGCTATATCTTTTGATAGCTGGGCACCATCAGCTTTCTTTACCACATTTGCGTATGTACCCACTTTGTCTTCAGCGATTGTGTTGGGAAGGAGAGCATCATAGAATGCCAGTTTAATAACAAAGTGTTCTTGCATTGAGGGAGTACTTGAGTGGAGGCCCAATGTCCATCTGCTAGATGGTTAATCTTATATGTTAACTTGGCTGGTCCAGTTCTCAGTGGCTTGGCCACATATTAATTGTTGTTATGAAGTAGTTGAAGAGGTTTAGGTCAGCTGGCAGGGGCAGGGCAAATTACCTTCTATAATGTAGCTTAAATAATGTAATAGAATTACCTCACATCAAATGTAATGACAGAACATAGCCTTCTAGGATACTATGTAATGTAATGTAACCAAACAAACAGTTGTGGTCTGTAGACTTATACAGTGCTGCTACTCCAGGGGGTGGTTTAAACCAACAGACATTCACTCCCTCCGAATCGAGGAGGCCAACAGTCTACACTGAGGAGGCCAGTCCTAGGGCAACCCTTTCTCTCTGTGTCAGCGCTGAGGGAAGGTGCTTGCAGGTGCTTGTCTCCTCTCTTTTCACATCTTTGGGCCCTGCATTCCTGGAGATCCCCACGTGTCTTGGTGTTAAAATCACTGCAACTACATCACCAGCTCTACTTTCCACTAACCATTGGAACATAAGTCAGACAAGATCTTTGCCACTACCTAAGCAGCACACCTCTTTGCCTACTTAAGAAAGAAAATAAAATCATTCTTCTCTTTTAAATTCTGAACTTGTGAATTTGAGCAAACTTCTACTAGCCTTTGCAAGTTTTTAAGAGAAAATGCATTCAATCATTTCCCAGAGTCACAGTTATTTCACAGCAATTATACTTTAGTAGTTTAACATTAACATATTTAATTATAATTGACCAATGCTGAGGTTATAGCAGATTACTAACATCTTATGAAAGACTTAAGATAGCCAACGTATGTGAAATTTCTTAAAATAATCATTGCAGGTTTGTGAAGCTGGGGAAGGGTGAGATAAAGGGGGGTATAAAGGACAGGTAAGGGGGAGAAACATAGAAACACATATTAAGAATAGAAATGCATATTAAACAAAGCAGAGACAAACTTAACTAGTATAGGGTATGGAGGGCCGAAGATTGTGCAGGCAGGTTGGGGCTGGTGGTGTGCTATGCTGCTGGAGACGCTCACAGTGGCTCATGAGGACTTGCGGGTCTCTCTTCTCTACCTGTGTCCAGTGACCTTGTGTGACTAGCTTGAAACGATCCAACACAAAAGCATTTCCAATATAGAAATCAGCATATACTAACATGCAAGACTTCCCCACACATATCCCCGAGAGCTTGTGCTGAACTGTTCCCCAGCACATGAATGCTTGGAACAAAATGTACATTTGGAAGACAGCGATATAAAACTACAAATAAAGGTAAAGAGGTGCCAGTACTTCTTTATCTTTCTTTGCCCTCTCTTACATAAATGTACTTTAAATTTAAAGAAAATCAATGCACTTTCACACAAAGCAGGTGATTTCTGGGCTTCCAGTGTGATGTGTTCACTAAGCGTTAGCACTGAGGACAGGTGGGTTTAAGTGCACTGGCCTGCGATGTGAGGGGCAGCAGCTGTCTATGGTGCTGGGCTGAGAAGGACACTGTGGGGACGGATGCAAGGCATGGCCATCTAACACTGCTGGCCGCAGACATCTCTGAGCAAAGAGCAAGGACCCTGGGCAGTGCAAACCACTCGCACTCGGCTAGTCATCAAAACATTCACGGTTCAGACCCACCCAGGGGCACCAAGGCAGAACATGTAACATGTCACAGACGCGAACACTGCTCCTTACGATATTACTGGAAAAGGCAAATTACCTAAAGGAAATGAAATCTTTTTGAAAAGCCAAAGGAAACGAAACAACAACAAAAGAAAACCAGAACACTCCCATCACACACATGCTGATGTTCCTTACAGCATCTACATCAGAGGCAGTTTGAGGCTAAGTTGCAAAGCACTGATAAAATTTTATGTTTAGCTAAACATCTAGTCATAAAAGCAATAAATAATCTTTCATTTAGAATTCTTATAGCCACGCATGGTTCTTTACTCCTAAACTCTTCTGTTGTTTGTTTGTTTGTTTGTTTTGCTTCTTCTGTATGAATGCACACTGCTATACTTCGAGTCAAAACTTTGCTAAGAGTGCACTGTTATACCAATAACCAACTGCCATCATGGGCTGAAACAGAGAGAGCAGTAAAGCCTTAGAAGAGGAAAAGAAAGCTACCCACATTCAATAGCTCTCCTATTCTTTTTTTCCTTGTGGGTGATGTCACTGTGTAGATGAACTGAAATCTGGAAAAGGTAAACCACATGGCTCTGTGTGGAAAGAGAAAAAGGGCTTAGGAGCACTAATGGAATAAGGGTCCTGAAAGCAGGCACGGGACACGTTAGCGGGTTAGTCTCGTTAAGAAGGTAGGGCCCCAGAGATAGGGCACATTGATAAAAACAACATCTGTGCATTCTCCGGGGCCAGGAGAGCTCCGCGCCAACGTTTACAGCACCTACATTTTACAAGTGAGGAAACCAAAGCCCAGAGAGCTAAGTCATTTGCCCATGGTCACAACGAGTGAATGGCAGAGCCCAGATTTGAACCCAGGCCGTCTGCCTCCATCCTCCTTCCCAGTCACTGCATTAGGCCACGTCACATCATTCCGAGGTAACAAAGCATGCATTACAAAAACAAAAATCACTATGATCCCAAATGAAGTTGTATAAAAGTTGAGCACAGACTGCTCCCCGTCCACACTCAGCTAACAAAGGACTTAAAAAGAAGGGTTGTATTAGTAGAAGGATGTTTATGTATTAGTTTTGTTTTATTTAACTTTGAATCCTTTATTTTTTCCTTAGTTACACACATGTTTCTTCACTTCCCAAGACAGTTTCATCATCATATTGATGCCAAATATATGTGGAAAATGGCCAAGCTGAGCAAAACAATAATGACTTTTCTTGGCTTATGAAATACCTACTGAGGTAAGACTCAGCAGGGCCACAGAAAGATAAGGAAGAGCTAAGTATTAACTACTAAATTATGGCTATTTCTCCATATAATTCCACCCAATTACATTTTGAGAAATGACCAAAAATTATATTCTCTCTCAGAAATGCAAACATACTCATACTGCCTTTTTTTTAGTTCATTTCCTTGAAACAATACTTATTTGGGATGTTTATGCACATACTATCTCGATATAAATAAACACAAGAACTACTGTAATTGGAACTTGTGCAGTTAAAAAATAAACAGCACTAGAATCAAATGCATACACACACAAAGTATTTATCTCTACTAGAAGCTACCCCTTGGGTATGGATGTGTGCATTTTAAGTATCTCCAGGGGCTGGGAGAAGAAAGGCTAATCTTTTGAAATAAATAATTCCCCTAATTGAGTAAACCAGCCAGTGGAATCTCAGTGTGCTTAAAAATACAACCAGGAAAAACTAATTATGAGGGGAAACGTTAGAGTGTTAGTCCAGGATTACAAATGTCCTCAAGCACCCAAAAGTTATCTGGGTCCTACCATTTAGTAATCAAAAGATATGATTTATTTAGCAAAGATTTTCTTTTCAACTTTCCCAGGCAATTGAGTACAGGCTCTTAGTCATAGCTAAGAATTACTTCCCAAATAAGCTCCATATGTTATAACTGTTGTCTCGGGTCCTTTCCAAATCCAGATCTGGTCAGAAACGATAGGCCGGTTTTCCACACTGTACAACTGTCCAAACCTTTTCTTACCCAGTGAAGTGCAGAACCTCTGCAGTCCTGTCTGTGAGGTCTCATGTCACGCCAAGTACTAACAGGACGTCAGGGCTGGAGAAATTCTCTTTGCAACACATGACAAGTGACATAAAAACAATACCCTTTTGCTTATCTGTGAAAAACACGCCCCGAAGAAAATACAATCCCTTAATAAATCATTAACATCTGCCCTGTTCCGGTCATACCCTCAGGCCATGGCTTGAATCACTTTTAGTTCACAGAACTATCTCACAGGAATATTACAGAATTTTCTACAGAAAATGAAGTTTGGATAGTACTTTTCTTTCTGACTGTGATGCTGTTGGGAAAGCATTGGATCACAAACCTCAAGATAGATGGTCCAAACCCACCAGCTACTCTGTGGGACAAAGATGAGGTGATTTGCTTCTGTGAAGTTTTCCCGTCTCAGAAACACGATGAAGGGTTGCCGTGAGTCAGAACTGACCCACTGGCAGCGGTGCTTTCTCCCTGAAAGCAAGATGCTCAGACGCTGGTGCATTCACAATGCGTGCAATGCGATGTCACACAGGGGGTTACTATAGCATACCATGAGATTCCTATATCAGCCTACACGTCTATGCCAGGCGATCAAGAACCACATTCTCTCGTTTCCCTCTTCTTTCTTCCTCCCTCTTAAGAAATCAAAAGATGCTTATCATAGCGAGTCCTGAAGAAATTTAGCTCCTCGTATGCCTAGTTTACACTAGCAGGAGGCTGTTGCCTGTGGTTGTTAGATGCCATCGAGTCAGGTAATAGAGACCCCATGTGCGAGAAAACTAAACACTGCCCAGCCAGCCCCATGACATCCTCACAATTGCCCCTCTACCTGAGCCCACTGATGCAGCCATGATGTCACTTCATCTCATTGGGGAACTTTCTTTTTTCTTCTGCCCCTCTACTAAGTACGGTGTCCCTTTCCAAGGACTGGTCTCTCCTGACAACACGTCCAAGTCTGTAAGACGCAGTCTTGCCATCTTTGCCTCCAAGGCGCACTCTGGACACACTTCCTCCAAAGAAGACTTGTTTGTCCTTTGTTGCTACCTATAATCCTATTTCTACTGATGCTATTCAGTTCTCCAAACCCAGGGTCCTGACAACAACCCAATTCCCATCACTTCTAATACTAGAAATCACATCCTGCTCGCAGACTTTTACTCCAGTATTGCCTTAGAATAATCAAGTGCATGACTGTAATTAAGACATGTTGCTATCCTGCTGTCCTGCAACAATATACAAGAGCAATTGAACATTGAGAAAACATCCCAGGCCAGTCCAGATAAAGTCCATAAGTACAATATTAGCCAATATGTCTAATACCAATCTATAAAGTCCTTTTCAGACTCACGAAACACATGCAATGATGCCAAATGTAGAAGATCACAGGCCACTGGGTAGAAAGTCTTTGGATCCAGTGTCATTGGAAACATCTCAGCGCTGGCAGGGGTCTCTGCATCAGGGTGGGTCCATGTGTCTTGTCAGCTCCTATGTCTCCCTGGGTGTGTACAGAGTCTCCCACCTCCACGGAGGAAATACCGGATTTCCCAGAATTCTCAGAAGACCACGCCCACACAGAGGCCTCATTGGCTATCTCTGGATTGACAGATTAGACTACACCCCTACACTCTTAATCCTCAAATTGACACCAGATTTGGTGACTACCACAATATTAAAGGCATTAAAAGAAAAACAGCCCCTCATACTAAACAAAGGAATAAAGATATGAAATCAACAACCTTTACCCTGAAGTTACCACCCAGTCTCTGCTACATAAACCCTCATGAGATCATCATTAAATTGAATCCTATGTAATCTTTGATGGCATTTTGGTCATCCTTCAAGAATCCCCTTGAAGAGTTAAAAAAAAAATGGGTAAAGAGGAACTCAACTCACATGACATTTCCAGGCAGCAGGCAATTTTACACTTTATCCCTGGAGGAATAAACATATTTTCATAAATTCAATTATGACTTGAAGGAATGGCTTACAAATTGTGTTTCGAGCCCAGACATTTCTGGAAAGCTCCTTATCTTGCAAGTCCATAGTTTGCCCCACCCCCTAGGAACCTCAAAAACACACCCTGATGCACATCCCATCACTTCCCCCCTGACTCCCCAGGTGTCTGCTCCATCGGTAAAAGGCACTACTTTGGGCCAGTTGCCTCGTCATCCTAAAATTCCTCCTTCATTTTCCACCTCCCATGGCTTCAGCAAGCCTCCCATTACATCACTCCCGCAGTAAAGAAACTTCATCCTCACTCATCTCACAGCACTCAGCTGCACAACACGCCCAGGTTTAGCTGCTCTCCATAAAACTGTCACAAAGATCTTTCATCATAGTTTTCTAAGCAAGAATATGTCACTGCTGAGCTTGTGTTATTTCTTCACAGTGTTCAATATCAAAGACCTTGCCTTAGCCCAAGATGTTAAAATCCTAATAAAAGTGTCCCCTACACTCTTCTAATAGCCTCTGCTTGGGTTACTCCCTCGAGCATGTCTTCTCTTGTACTGCTGATGTCCTAACCCTAGAGCTCCGTGTGACCTGTCCCACACTTGGCCTTCTCCTTTCCACTTCTTCCATGCCCTAGCTGAATATTCTCACTTTCCCCGTGAACGTCAGCTCACATGGCACCTTCTCAGTAAGCCTTCCCGAATATTTCTACATCAAACCTTGTGAGGCCCAGAGGGTACTAATTATACAATATCATAGCACATCACTGAATTTGGCAGACCATATATACAAATCTCTTTCTGAACAGTCACGTTATTTTTGTTTTTGTCTTTGTTTTTTGGTATAAATGCCTCTGCCTCCATACAGTTGGCTATTCTCCACCCCCACCCCCAAAATTCTTTGATATAAGCCTATTGGCTTTTCAGAAAGATGGGGTTGGGAGACAGGAATGCACATAACACAGCATAGGCTACGATCAAAGTCAAGTGGTACACTGAACAATGCTGGGTTTTATAGGCATGAAATAAAACACCATGTCCTATTCATACAGTGTCCAACAACAGTTCATCCATGCATACACTGGTGAGGTGTTCTGATAACCCACTGCGGAGAGAAGCATAAAGATTTCAGTGTCAAGTCGCCTTTGTCTCTTTTGGAATCTCTGGATGCTGCACACAGTTTTTGTACTTGGCTGCTAATGTAAAGCTTGAAGGTTCAAATACACCCAGACAAGCCTCAGAAGAAAAGTTTAAAGATTTACCTCCAAAATATTAGCCACACTGACCCATATTCTACTCTGATGCACACGGTGCTGCTATGAGTCAGAGCCAACTGGCAGCAACCGTCTCCTCTCTTTGGGAGACAGACTAAAGTGAGTGCAGACTCCCTTCCGTTTGAGCACACCGCCTTGTATGTCTTCACGCATGCACCATGAAAAGTTTAACTGTGTCTTTATGTTTCCATTTCTACTCTTAAAACCAGGAATGGATTAGAGCCACATCTGGAATTTAGTCCTATTTTTCTTTGTTTAAAATCATTTTATCAGGGTCTCTTACAGCTCTTATGACAATCCATGCATCTTCGCTTGTTTCTTTAACCACTCTAGTCCCAATCTGGAAACAGGTAGTAAGAGCGGGCATGCTGAATGATAGTTGCCAAAATGATCTATCTGACGATATTAGGGATGAGAAAGCAATGGCCTGCTGGCTTATCATTGAGAGCTTTTTGTTACCCTGTGCCAAATATTCAATTAGGCTCATAAACAACCTTGGAAAAATGACAGATCAAAAGGTTAGCTTCTCATGGTCTTTGAGTTTACCAACCAGACAGCATATTATCTGCATTACTAAGGTAACAAATTACATTACTGTGTCACACTGGAGCGCTTGGGTAAAAGGCAAAAACAAGGGCAAGTCTAGGTCAAACTGAATTAAATACAATTTATTTTCATAAAATTCAACATTTTCTGCTATCCCTCTGGAGGGTTTCGTGTTTACTTTAGGGTGTTTATTCAGACCACACACTCAATGAAGGTCATTGCCCAACTGAGGGCAACACATACAGATACCACATCATATTTCAGAATGTTTCTGGACAGAAAAATTTAAAATTAATCACAAACCAAGTGCTGGTAATAAAAAGATAGATGTCGATGATGATTTACCTTCCAATATTCTATTCATTCATTTACAGTTCATGCGTTAAGACATGCAACTCCATGCAATATTTACTGTGGAATCCCCAAATCCAAGTTCATTGGGGGCTTAAAGATTTTAGTTTAAAAAAATAAATCAAATGAGAAAAATATGAAACAAGTAACAAATAATGATAGGAAACTATGCAGAATAAAACAAGTTGGTGTGACAGAAAATGGTGGTGTATGGGGATAATTTCGATTGGGGGAGTTACAAAAAGGCCTCACTGAGGTAGAAGATCTGACATGGAGAAATGAATCCTAAGAATCCACCCGACCCTTACACACACACACACACTTCACTCAAAGCTCTGGAAGAAGCAGAAGTCCTAATACAAAGCCAGTGGAGAACAGGCTGAGATTGGTGCAGAGGCTAGAGCAGGCAGGACCTTGAGCAGGTAGGATTTGATAATTATGCTATGAACTTCAGATTTTATCCTAAGTTACCTATCACAGAAACACAGAATGTGACCATAATGCCAAAAGAATTCAAGCATATTCTAAAGAGACGCTACACATTTTCCATTACTATTCACTTGTCTGTCTTGTACCTCTTGAGGTTTTCCGATCCACATCTCACTGCAAAGAAGACTGAGATCCTTTGAGGCTAAAAGAAAATTCTGCCCCATATGTGAACGCAACTCTTGAGCATCCCAAACAGGTTCAAAGTCAACAACAACAAAGAGGTATGAAGAAACCCTCTCAGTATTAGCTGCCACAAGCACTCCATCAAATAAATCCAGATTACGTGCAGCTTTTACCTACGCCTCCTCAGAGTCAAGAGTTTATACCATTGTAAGAACCCGTCTCTGGTGAAGGAAAGGTAGCCGCGATGTATTGCATTCAATGTGACCTAATTATAAAGCAAGTGTCCCGTTACCGTGTGCACATCAGCACTTGTCAAGAGGCGGCGTTGCATGGCATAGCTATTCGCAGGTCGAATCTGTTTGTCACATGTCATAGTTAGACTATGACAACATAACCGAGAGCTGCAGGGGAGCACTGAGATAATCATGTCTAGATTGGTCCTTCTAGAGGAGATTGGAGTCCAAAGGGGTTAACAGATCCAGAATGAACCAGGCCCTTTTACTCAGAAAAAATAAAATTTCAGAATTTCGTTCCTTCCTGACACTATAATTACCTAATAGCAATTGAGATAAACATCTAGACAGGAATTCTACCACTAACATAGTAGAACCCTAGTAGTGTAGCAGGTTGGGTGCTGGATTGCTACTGCAAGGTCGGCAGTTTAAATCCACCAGCTGCTCCTCAGGAGAAAGATGAGGCTGTCTGCTCCTATAAAAATTCACAGCCTAGGAAACTCGCAGGGGCAGTTCTGCTCTGTCCGATGGGACCGGTACCAGTCAGAAGCGACTCTGTGGCAGCGATTTTGTTTTTTGAAAGAGTAAAGCCTCAGCTAATCTGCTTTAAAATACACCCGCCCCCCAAAATATACCTACCCCCCAAACCCAACACACACACACTTACTCTGTTGTTAACACTTTTATGTGGCAATATAGGAGAGAGAGGGGGGGGGAGAGAGGGAGAGAGCGAGAGAGAGCGAGGTTACCTTGGTCAAATCTCGCATCTTGGTATGTTCTCAACTCAATTTACAGTCAGAAGCGAAAGACAATTAGCCTTAAGTTCCACATGGTCACCATCACTAGCATGATAACGTCGGATCTCTCAGAGCTATACTTTCCTGAATACCAAGGCTTTTATATTCTTATTGTTTCCTGTTGGAGAGTTTTGTCTAGTCCATGAGAGGGGACAGAAAAGTAGTTTTAATCGAGCTCCCCGCTACAAACTGTCCTGAAGTAGGAAACCACTGCTGATGACCAAAGAGTGCCGGGGTCTCCAGTGAACTGAGGGAAAGAACAAAGGAAGAGCTGCTTGGTAGTTTTCCTTTGTGAAGGACATGTCGCCATTTTGTAGGCAATGGAAGAAATTTAAGAATTGTTTAATGACTTTAAAAGATTGCCCAGAATATGTTTGATGGTGCTTTCTTCTGTATAGTATACGGTTACTTTCTTCATAAGAATGAAGTCAAACGCCAGGGCAGTTTGGATTTAACATCTGTACCCTCTAGGGGTACATCACACATCTAAAGACTGACAAGATGGTCTGGCATCCGATTTGCTTTCTAGAAAGCACTGACAATCATGCTAGCCCCTAGTTTGCTCCTGTCTTAAGAATCACCTAGTATTTGGCATAAAAATGAATGCGCTGGATAATTATGGATGATCCCTCTTTACTGGTAATGGTTCACCTCTAGGCTGGTTTCTCCCTGGGTCATGGTTCTCCGGTTCTGTATTCTCGGAGGACCTCACTCCAAATATTTTCAAGTTATTCCTTTGCATTTTGTTCAGAGCAAGTGCTGTCAAAAGTATTTTTTAATGTTTTATTAGGGGCTCATACAACTCTTACCACAATCCATAAATATATCAATTGTGTAAAGCACATCTGTACAGTCATTGCCCTCGTCATTTTCAAAACATTTGCTCTCCCTCATGAGCCCTTGATAATTTATAAATTATTATTTTGTCTTATCTTGCTCTGTCTGCATCTCCCTTCACCCACTGTTCTGTTGTCCGCTCCTCCAGGGAAGGGTCACATGTAGATCCTTGTAATCGGTTCCCTCTTTCCAAGCCACTCTCCCTCTACCCTCCCAGTATCGCCACTCTCAGCACTGGTACTGAAGGTATCATCCATCCTGGATTCCCTGTGTTTCCAGTTCCTATCTGTACCAATGTACATCCTCTAGTCTAGCCAGACTTGCAAGATAGAATTCTGATCACGATAGTGGGGGGAGGGCGGGGGCGGAGGAAGCATTTAGGAACTAGAGGAAAGTTGTACTTTTCATCGGTGCTATATCACATCTTGACTGGATAACCTCACCTAGACCCCTCTGCAAGGGGATCTGCAGTAGCCGACAAATGGGCTTTGGGTCTCCACACTGTAATTCTCCCTTCATTCACTATGGTAAGATTTTTTTGTTCTGATGATGCCTTATACCTGATCCCTTCAATACCCCATGATTGCACAGGCTGGTGTGCTTCTTCCGTGTGGGCTTTGTTGCTTCTGAGCTAGATGGCCACTTGGTTACTGTCAAGCCTTTAAGACCCCAAACACTATACCTTTTGATAGCTGGGCACCATCAGCTTCCTTCGCCACATTTGCTTATACACCCGTTTTTCCTCAGCAATCGTATCATGGAGATGTGCACTTAATTATACGGTTTTTTGTTCTTTGATGCCTGATAACTGATCCCTTTAGAACCTTGTGAAAATACAGGCTGTTGTGTTCTTCCATGTGGGCTTTGTTGCTTCTGAGCTAGATGGCCGCTTGTTTATCTTCAAGCCTTTAAGACCCCAGACGCTCTATCTTTTGATTGCTGGACACCATCAGCTTTCTTCACCACATTTGCTTAGTCACCTGCTTTGCCTTCAGAGGTTGTGTTGGGAAGGTGAGCATCATAGAATGTCAATTTCATAGAAGAAAGTATTCTTGCATTGAGGGAGTACTTGAGTGGAGGCCCAGTGTCCTTCTGCTACCTTAATACTAAACCTATAAATAGAGGCACATAGATCTAGTTCCGTTTCCTCATATATAAATATATTTGCATATGTACATGTCTTTATCTAGACCTCTATTAATGCCTATGCCTCCCAGATCTTTCCTCTATTCCCCTTGACTTTCCTCCTGTCCCACTATCATGTTCCATCCCCACCTTGGTTTCAGCTATACCTCTTCATTACATTACCCTTGATCATGCCCTACCAGGCCTGCCACACCCACCTCACCACCAATTTGGATCCCTGTTGTTCCCTTGTCCCTGAGTTTGTTAACACCACTTCCTTTCCACCCACCTCCCCCTATACCATGTCCCCATGGAACTGTCGGTCCTGTTGTTTTTCCCCCAGATTGTTCATCCAACCTATCTTATTTAGACAGACCCGCGGAGATAATAACATGCAGAGAAACAAGACAGAGCAAAACCAAGCAACAATATACAACCAAACAACAATAAAAACAAACCACTGACAAAGAACAAAACACAACAAGAAAGAAAAGCTTGTAGCTAGTTCAAGGTTTATAATGTTAACAAGAGAATAATCTGGGTTCATTGTCATACACCTTTCTTGGCTATGGAGAAAGCTCTGTGCGTGTACTTACTAAGAAAAGGGATACAGTCTCTGGTGGTGTAGTAGTTAAGTGTTGGGCTGCGTTCTTCATGGTCAGCTGTTCAAAACCACCAGCAGTTCCTCAAGAGAAAGACTGGCTTTCTATTCCTATAAACTATTTATAGTATCAGAAACCTACAGGGGTAACTATTAGTTAGCATTGACTCTATGGCAGTAAGTTTGATTTTTTTTCTTGGTTTCCTATTAATGAATGACTTATATGAAAGATGATAAAAACTAGATGAAATAAATTTAGGATGTACAGGCACTGCTACATCTCAGGAACATAAGAACTTGCCAATTCACCCTACATTCCACTTGTTAATATGAACTACCTGCTTATCATCTTGCTACACATTAAGGACATGAAGCTATCATACTATTGTGAGTTTGACACTTTGAATAAAACACAAATTATTAATATAAACTACAGTGGAGGTCATATATAATATATGGACAGTCCTTAGCATAAAATTTACTATAATTTCCTTGGAATACCAGAAAAACATAAGAAATAGTTTTGAAACCAGAGTCAGTACAATTATAATAAGATGAAAATTAGAGATGGCTTACTTCCTAGGAATTGACCTAGGCTGGCAATTAAAACTATTTATATTTTCCTATCGATGGTTGACCACTCAATAGCTGGTTGTCACTGAAATATGAAAATGAGTATCTTGACAGGTTAAGTGTACCTATTTACACTTTTATGTTACTTCCCATAAAGTGTTACAGGTTCACAAATTCACAGGGACATTTAAATACCGTCCTATACGGTAACTTTGAGTCATTGTTGACTCAATAACAGTGAGTTTGGTTTGGGTTTATACTACCATATTCTAAAAAGGAACTTCAAGGTGGCTTATAAAAATTCCATATCACAGTCAGATGAAATAAATCTTAAATGAAGTTTGAAAAAGCAAAGCAGAAGGAGAACATGGTTGGAGAAAGAGATGGAAACGAGACTTGGATGTTCAAATAGAATGAGTGCCAGCGGCCGCCTAAGAGGGTCAGAGATTCTGTGTCTGAACATTTTTGAAGACACCGTCTCTCCAAATCAACATAGATGTTAGGGTGCAAGAGTCAATGCTTAATGCTTACTAACACCGCGTGTGTCTGAAATAGGCCCAGGAGAAATGGGGCGAGGGAAGAGCTAGCTCCCCAAAGTGGCCAAGCTTACTGACGTGGGGTGTGGGAAATGGACACTGAGGGAAATGTGCCTGTGACTCACTCCCTGACCAGTACGGAGGGACTCTGCAAGACTAGTGTTCCATGGTAGGAAGGCCGCCACTCTGGTAGTTGGAGATACAGTCCGAGTACATGTTCCTGCGGTCGTCTATCATTTCCAGTTTCTCCCCTAAAGCTCTGCTGCCTGAAAGTGAGCACACGGTTGATTCTGTCTCCCTATGGAAGCAGACATTCCTACCACAACATCCAATCCCTCTCATTCCTTCCTCCAACAGCAGATGGGCATAGGGGGACTTTATCCCCCAAGCCTTCATTCAAAATATTTCCATAAGCCTAATTTTTGGCTACATTAATTTTGTCATTACATTTGCCTTGACAGCTTTCAATGTATAGAAAATAACCACTTCACCCCTGCGGCTCTTTTGAATTATATATATATATGAATTGTGGGATATAGAAAGACTGTTTCAAGCTTTGTTTCCCCCAAAGATAAGCCAAACATTAGGGGCTGTTTGCCAGCACATGGTGGGAGGTCAGATGCTTAGAGATATTCTCCCTGAAGGCATTCAGCCATCAGTCTGGTCCACTGTAGGTGGGGCTCACATACTACTGATAATGGTTTCTATGGAGAGCCAGAGAACAAGTCAAACCTGCTCAGTGACCTCTAAAATTAGGCTGCCTCCCTGAATCTAGGATCCTCCCATCTTGTCACATGTATACCCCCAATCCCTCCCCTTCCTATTTCACCTATACCCCTAGATCATCCCTTTCCCATTACTATATTACCTATATATAGCCCACCCCCTCCTGTGACACATGTCTTTACCTGGAATTAGGGGGGTTGCACATTCCCAAAAGATATATAAACCTTGGTTAGCAAAAAATCTCTCCCTCTCCTGCCCTGCACCACCAAGAGGGGCTGAGGTGAGCGTGCTACCATGAAATGTGTCTGACCCCTTCATTTCACTCTCCCTCCCATCTCATATTTTCTATGACTTTACTATCATCTTTATGCATGATCACTGTACAATTGCGCCTACTGGGACTGTGATGGTTTGGTGGGGGTGGCTCCCCTGACAGTGGGGAAGCAGAGCTTTTGGAACCCTCACGTGCTGATGGGGCACAACTCAAAATGAGAGCCAACAGAGAAATATACAAAGTACGAATGTCGGGAAATTGGATGTTGTCAAAAATAAAATGGAGGTAACATATGTACAAATATGCTTGATACGATTGATGTATGGATTGCTATAAGCATTATAAGAACCCCCAATAAAATGATCTTTAAAAAATGTTAAATGGCCCGTGCAACTGCTGTGGAAAGCAGTGTGGCGCGTCCATGAAGAACAGGCAACAGAAATGCCGCATGGCCCAGCCACCCCTCTATTGGTATCCACCCCAAAGGACTAAGTGCCACAGCCCAAACAGCTACATGCACATCCGTCTTTATTGCAGCACTGTTCACAATAATACTACAATAATACTACGACAGGAACAACCTATCTGCCCATCAGTGGAAGAATGGGTCAATAAACTAACAGGCATTTGGTATATACACACAATGAAATACTATACTACACATTGCTAAAGAGTAATCAGCCAACTATAAAATACCACGTGGCATGAATGGATGTAGAGAACATTATGGTGAGTGAAGTTAAGTTGATCACAAAATATGAAACCACTGTTACAAAAGGAAAAAAAAATCAAGACAAAGGTTTTCATCCCAAAAGACACACACTAGGATGGTTCCAGGGGTGAGAGGGGGAGGGCGGGCAGGGGAAGCCATAGGCTAGAAGATGGCCTCGTGCTAACTTGGGTAAATGCGAGGATAGTATTCCACAGGAGGGAGGAGAAGAAATATGGAGGAGGCAGGGCAAGCTGTTAAGAGATTTGATAAGTAGTTTAAGTGGTTGAATACAAAAATTATTATCTAAAATGTAAACCATCACCTAATCCACAATTTAAAATTTAAGAAACTAAAGGGAATGCAGAAAAATAAATATCTTTAGGCATTAGTGAGTGGAGATTGACTACTAATGGCCATTTTAATTTAGAAAATCATATGTTTCATTATTCCAGGAATGACAAATTCAAGAGAAATGATCACTCATTCCTTATCAGAAGAACCTAAGATCTACCTTGAAGTATAATGTTGTTATGAGGAAGACCAGTTAACACAATTATTATTCATATTTATGCATCAACCACTGAAACCAAGACTGAAGTAACGAATTCCATCAGCATCTTCAGTCTGAAATTGATCAAACATATGATCAATAGGCATTGATAAATACTAATGAATGGGATGAGAAAGTTGGAAACAAAGAGGAAGGATCAGTAGTTGAATAACAACCTTGGTGGCAGAAATTGCATGCTAGAATTTTGCTCTTTGGGCGTGATGTCAGGAGCGAGAAGTCCCTGGAGAAGGACATCACGCTGGTTAAACGAGAGGGGCAGCAAACAAGAGGAATGCCCTTGACGAAATAGACTGACACACAGGCTGCATCGATGGGCTCAAACACCAGAACAATTGTGAGGATGGCATTCTATTGTGTATCAGGTCCACACGGGAGCAAAGCGACTCGATCGCACCTAACAACACTAACAAAATCCATGACTTCCTCATTGAAAATACATTTTTCAAGCACAGAAATGGTGACCATATATGTGAGTCTCACCAGATGGAACACAATGGAATCGAACTGATTGCATTGGCCTGAAGAATGGAGAAGCTCCGTATTATAGACCCAAACAGGGCTAGCGGCAGACTGCAACAGATCATCGTTGCTGAAGCCTGCAGCTAAAGAAAATTAAAGCACATGTAAGAGCCAATATACAGCTGGAAGCACATTCTGCCTGAGTCAGAGACCATTCAAGAATAGGTTTGACGCAGCGAGCACTCATGACTTGAAGACCAGTTGAGTTGTGAGCTGACATGGAGAGCATGATGGTGAAGGAACCGAAAAGCCATTAAAGACATAAAACAAAGAAAGGACCAAAATGGATGTAAGGAGGGACTTTGAAACTTGACTTTGAAAGTAGAATCTCTGGAAGGAATGGGAGAGATAATGAAGTGAAACAGATGAACAGAAAATCTCAAAAGATTGTTTGAAACGACGATTAAAGCATTTTACTCCAATGTGCAAAGAACTGGAATTAGAAAATAAAACGTGAAGAAAGTGCCCAGCATACTGGTAGGTTTGAAGATGATCTATGGGAACATTTTTGGTTTGGTTTACGTTTTAAAATTTATCTACATATAACCCCTCCCAAGGGGACAGACAACAGAAAAGTGAGTGAAGGGAGACATCGATCAGTATAATACATGAAAAAATAATAATACTTTATCAATTATCAAGTGTTCATGAGGGAGGGTAAAAATGAGGAGCCAACACAAAGAGCTCAAATAGAAAGGAAAAAATTTTTTACTATTTTTTTAAAGAAATTTTTTTGAAAATGATGATGGCAACAAATGTACAAATGTGCTTGATATATGGATGGATGTATGGATTGTGATAAGAGTTGTATGAGCCCCCAGTAATATGGTTTTTTAAAAAATAAAACAGACAAAAAATAAATAAAAGATAAAAAACTAATAATAAAATTTATCTCAAGGCTGTGGCTCCGGAGGTTCATTCACCATCCCTAGCCCCAGGAACACTGAATTCCAAGAGAATTTGACATTGTGTTCTATATTTCCCACTCCCCAATTATGATGTAGAATATATTCTATAGAATCTTGGATTAAAACCGTGGTGTTCAACCTTCCTAATGTCGCGACCCTTTAATACAGTTCCTCATATTGTGGTGACCCCCAACCATAACATTATTTTCGTTGCTACTTCTTAACTGTAATTTTGCTACTGTTGTGAAATGTAATGTAAACATCTGAAATGCAGAACGTATTAGGCGACCCCTGTGAAAGGGTCGTTTAACACGCCCCCCTCCCCAAAGGGTTTGCGACCCACAGGTTGAGAACTGCTGGATTAAAATGTTTTGTAACGAACATAGCTGCTGCACAGTGGGCTCAGACTTAACACGTGGGTCCAATGGATGTTTTGTTCTGTTGCCTGAACACAGTCACGATGACTCAGAACTGACTTGACAACACTACCAAAAGCAGCCACGGAAGTCAGGCACCATGGAGCTCTTTGCGTCTCGTGGCAAGAGGCCCCTGCTGCTGGAGGAAATCAGCCACACATTCCACTTCCTCCTCCTAGCTCTCTGTTGTTTCAGGCAGATACAGGCAATATTGCACCTTGCACGGTCACTTGCAAGGTCTTGGGACCCTAGGCATTAGGCAATGAAATAGGAGATGGAACAGAAGCACTAAATTTATTCTTAGGTCAGTGAACTGAGATATCTCTGAATCCATGAGACTAAAATTCCAAACCAAGGAACCAAATCTCATAAGGTGTTTGTTAACTCTAGACTCCATAAATAATGACTCATTTTTTCCCTCTGCCACCTGCTCTTTATAGCAGTAATAAAATGTACTCTCTACACATTTGCTTGTTCTCATTTTTTCTGAAATTAAAAATGTCTCATTATTTTCAAGTTGTCCCCTGCTACAACCAACTTGAAATATATTGACTGCTTTCTATTTTTCTATTATCTGGAGACAAATAAATCATATCATGAGTAAATGATTGGTTTTAACAAATATCTTTGGTTTATAAAATACAGAAATAAAGCCACATGCTATGATGAAAGATTCCAAAATTTTAAGTTGCTCACATTTTCTTTGGCAGTTACCCAACAAGAATATTTATTTATTTATTTTGATATAATTTCAGTGTTACAGAAAAGTTTCATAAATAGTATAAAGACCGCCTATATAATCTTTCAACAAGATTCACCAATTGTTAACATTCTGCCAAACTGTGTTGAATTTTCACTTGAGTATAAGGTGAAAAAGTCATGCTTTTTTAAACCCCTGAGTACTTAGATGCCCTAAGCAAAAGAATGCCAATCACATTACTCCAGTGCAATCATCCAAATTCAGAAATTTAATACTAATCACATAATATTATTTAACCTATAGGTCATTTGCGAGTTTTACTCATTGTTATACAAGTGCCCATTGCAGAAAATTTTCTTACCCTTGGACATGAAAATCTCGAATGACTATTCAGAAAACTTTTTTATTGTATATGAGATAGATACTAAGAAGTTTAGGCTGGTTGTTTTCAGAATGTTCCTTACTTTGGATTTGGCTGATGTGTACTGATGAAGAGCTTTAGGTTGTCCACTTGGGCAGCAAGGTGACAGGTAATTATGTCCCTTGTCTCAGTTTGTTTTTTTTTACATTTTATTAGGAGCTCATACAACTCTTATCACAATCCATACATATACATACATCAATTGTATAAAGCACATCTGTACATTCTTTGCCCTAATCACTTTCAAAGCATCTGCTTTCCACTTAAGCCCTTTGCATCAGGTCCTCTTCTTATTTTTCCCTCCCTCCCCGCTCCCTCCTCCCTCATGAGCCCTTGATAATTTATAGATAGTTATTTTGTCATATCTTGCCCTGTCCAGAGTCTCCCTTCCCCCCCTTCTCTGCTGTCCATCTCCCAGGGAGGAGGTCACATGTGGATCCTTGTAATCAGTTCCCCCTTTCCAACCCACTCACCCTCCACTCTCCAAGCATCGCCCCTCACACCTCTGGTCCTGAAGGTATCATCCATCCTGGATTCCCTGTGCCTCCAGCTCCCATATGCATCAGTGTACAACTTCTGCCCTATCCAGTCCTGCAAGGTAGAATTCGGATCATGGTAGTTAGGGGGAGGAAGCATCCAGGATCTGGGGGAAAGCTGTGTTCTTCATCGGTACTACATTGCACCCTGACTGACCCATCTCCTCTCCTAAACCCCTGTATGGCCAACAGTGGGCCTTGGGTCTCCACTCTGCACTTCCCCCTTCATTCATTATGGTATATAAATATATATATTCTTTTTTTTTTGCATGATGCCTTATAGCTGGTCCCTTTGGCACCTCGTGATCGCACAGGCTGGTGTGCTTCTTCCATGTGGGCTTTATTGCTCCTTGTCTCAGTTTTGTCATGGTAACTTGAGCACTTGTCTGCTGGTTTTCTCTACAGTTGGTATCTTTTGTTTGTAACTAAAATTTTTTTAATATTTTGGGAACACAAGCACTCCCTCAATGCATGAATAGTTTCTTCTATTAAATTGGCACTCTATGATGCTGACCCTCCTGACACAACTGCTGAAGCCAAAGTGGGTGAACAAGTAAATGTGGCGAAGAAAGCTGATGGTGCCCGGCTATCAAAAGAGATAGTGTCTGAGGTCTTAAAGGTTTGAAGATAAACAAGTGGCCATCTAGCTCAGAAGCAACAAAGCCCACATGGAAGAACATGCCAGCCTGTATTTTCACAAGGTTCCAAACGGATCAGTTATCAGGCATCAAAGAACAAAAAAACATATCATTGTCTGCACACCTCCATGATACGATCGCCGAGGACAAACGGGTGCATAAGCAAATGTGGCAAATAAAGCTGATGGTGCCCGGCTATCAAAAGAGATAGTGTCTGGCTTCTTAAAGGCTTGAAGGTGAACAAGCAGCCATCTAGCTCAGAAGCAACAAAGCCCACATGGAAGAAGCACACCAGCCTGTGCGATCACGAGGTGTCGAAGGGATCAGGTATAAGGCATCATCAAAAAAAAATACCATAGTGAATGAAGGGGGAAGTGCAGAGAGGAGACGCAAAGCGCATTTGTCAACCACTGGAGATCCCCTCACAGAAGGGTCTAGGGGAGGAGATGAGTCAGTCAGGGTGCGATGTAGCACCTATGAAGAACATAGCTTTCTCCCAGATCCTGGATGCTTCCACCCCCCAACTACCATGATCCGAATTCTACCTTGCAAGACTGGATAGGGCAGAGGTTGTACACTGGTGCAGATGGGAGCTGGAGGCACAGGGAATCCAGGGTGGATGATACCTTCAGAACCAGGGGTGTGAGGGGCAATACTGGGAGAGTATAGGGTGAGTGGGTTGGAAAGGGGGAACCGATTACATGGATCTACATGTTACCCCCTCCCTGGGGGATGGACAACAGAGAAGGGGGGGGGAGGGAGACTCCGGATAGGGAAAGATATGACAAAATAACAATCTGTGGATTATCAAGGGCTCACGAGGGAGTGGGGAGTGGGGAGGGAGGGGGAAAAAAAGAGGACCTGATGCAGAGGGCTTAAGTGGAGAGCAAATGTTTTGAAAATGATTAGGGCAAAGAATGTACGGATGTGCTTTACACAATTGATGTATGTATATGTATGGATTGTGATAAGAGTTGTATGAGCCCCTAATAAAATGTTTAAAAAAAGAAAAATAGGGACTGATATCAAAGGGCTCAAGAAGAAAGATAATGTTTAGAAATTGTTGATGCCAATAACTACACGTCTGCTTGAGATGATGGATGTGTGGCTTGTTATAGTACATGTAAGAACCCCAATAAAATTATTTATTCAATTAAAAAAGTACATTTTATAAGTGTATAAAATACAAATACGTAAACCTATAATAATATATAATATGTTTAATTTATGTGATACGTAGTAATCTATTTTAAAATACAAACAATAATATATGAAAATATTCTCTTTTATACCCACAAAACTTTAATTTATCAATTCTAATTTGTTTTATTGCTTCTCAATAGAAAGATTTATCATGATTTTCAGCTAATTTACAAGAAAAATATTTATGAAATTGTGCTAAATGGAACATATAGAGGCCTTGAGTACCGTGTTCATTTAAGATCTATCTATATGAAATCAAATTTACAATAGTAACTCAAAAGATTAAACAAGAAAATTTAGGAACTATTGCCCTTA
This sequence comes from Tenrec ecaudatus, assembly GCF_050624435.1. Lineage (NCBI taxonomy): Eukaryota > Metazoa > Chordata > Mammalia > Afrosoricida > Tenrecidae > Tenrec > Tenrec ecaudatus. Next base: position 97,837,869 of record NC_134533.1, on the reverse strand, counting down.
ATGGGATACAGAGTTCAGACAAAAGTGACAAGAGTGGTTGCACTACTCTCAGAAGGTAGTCAATGTCACAAAATGGTACAAGTCAAAATTGTCTAATTAGTCTATGCTCTGCTCTGCTGTGTGTATATCGGCAGCCAGCAAGCTAGAAACAAAATCTGTTCCTAAGTGTATCTTTAAATCAATTTTGTAGGTAAGGCAGAAGCCACTGCTATTAAACTGATTCTGATTTAAAACACCTCTGCACAGGGCAGCTAAGATTCTCACCTCTCCAGGAGACGACAGCCTTATCTTTTTCAACAGGGGATCTGAACCTCAGCCCTGCGTGGCACGGATAGCACAAAAAAAGGGGCCAGGCCACAGCTGTGACCAGTGACTCGATGCCTCTCGCAGCCTTGCTGACTCTTCCTCAATTCAGGAGGCATGGCAGTCCTTGCAGGAGAGTTGTGGTATCCCTGTACTCACGTATCGGTACCCACGTTGCTAACAACTGTGATAAAGGACCAAACAAGAAGGTCCGTGGCCATCCCAAGATTTCCCTCCACAGAGCCCCATCCCCTCATCCCTCCGCAGAGGCTCTGGGGATTTCTGACCTCCAGGTTGGCTTGCCAATTACTTAGACTCCAGTTCAAGGGAGAGAGACTATACATAGACAATGAGAGGTTGAAAAACTAACCAGGAACCCATCTGAGACGCATCAGCTTCTTTGTATTGAGGGACTTACAGACCTAGACTTACAGCACTGCGTCCACTGGTGGACAGCTGGACAGGAAATGACCCACTCTGGGGGTCACTGGGCAGGCTTTTTTTCAAACCAGTTAACCAACTTTGCATAGAGTGCCCTAGTACAACCTTGAGCAATATGAAGAGAGGAACCCCTAATGCCTCGTTAGGCCACGGCTATAGTGTGCACAGTGCTTCCAGTCGCACGCACGTTGGGGGATGGGATGGGAGTGGGGGTGGGGTGGGGGCGAATGGTGGGGCGCCCCAGGTAGGCCCGGGACACACAGGAATCCCTCCTTGGCTGAAGTGCAGCCATTTCAAAGCACGAACTCAGGTCCTTATGCTCTGCCAGACAGGACGGCTGTTCATCAGAATCCACCTGCCGGCAGCGGAGTAGTACATGGCTGTAGGGTTCTTCGGCAAGGCATTAGAATTTGCCTAGGCTCAGTTTCCTCTTCTAAGAACTAAATTGGTTTGACTAACGGAATTGAAAGGGTGTGAATTGAAGAGGTGTGACTGATTTCTTACCAGTCTTTTTCAAAGCTCTAATTAGTTTTCACTTTTAATCTGCTATGTCTGTCCTGGTTTGGGGAATGGCCTGAAAAGATCAAGACATCACCTCATTTGGCTGTCTCCATAGTGGCACTGACTCGTCATCAGGAGTAGGGTGAGCCCAGAATGCTGTGGTTAATAATGCAAGAAGAAACAGCCACCGTGCTGGAAAACTCAAAGTCAAATTAATCCTGGGAAATACTGCCTTAAATCAGGAAGTGAGACGATAATCTGAACTAACAATTATCAATTATGCTAAGCGGGAACCCAAAGGAATCCACTCCATATTCCTTATAAGTGAATTAATACCAAATTTCCCATTGAGTTTCCACAGAATTATATGAAGATCTATACTACAGATGCTGGGAAACATTTCTCTTATGTGTGAGGGGGCTTTCAAGAAGTTTGAAGAAAATAGAATTAAAGACAATATAACTTTCCTACCAACTTTGTGAACTTCCCTCATAGAATTAATATAATATGTAATATATTTGTAATATAGTACATATTATATCAATTATAATATAGTATGTAATATATATCTTTGTTGTGCTTCAGAATCTTGTGTTAATCAGCTTATATCTTCTATGAAATGAATTTGGCCACAGTGAAAAAAATTACGATAGAAAATCTTAAAATGCAAAGCTTAATTAATAACAAGTAATACCCCAACAATAAAGTTCATGCATGTGTATACTGAGGAACAAAATCAAGGTCACCCCAGTTCACACATTTTGAATGTTTTTTAACTTGTGGTAAATATTATCTGCCATTTCAACTATTTACAATTCAGTGACATTAATTACCCATTTCCGACTTTTAAGGAAAATGTGTACTCTAAAGTAAAACATCATGTCACTCAGATGAAGAGTTTTGCTTGTGAACGTGAAGGAATTGATCCAAACACACATATCTTTCAAAAGTTAAACACACCACGGTGTCTGGACACTCAAGGACCTAGAAGAACTGCTTCAAGACACTGCATCCAGCACAAAACAAGAAGCCGGAAGCTCCTGTCCAAAGGAGAGAGGGTCGGCCCATGTTCCGCTGCTGTCCACTTCCCTATGCTCCTTCGCATCACTGTTTTGCACATCTGGGTCATTGTTCTCTTGTAGAACATGTTCGACTGGAATTATCTGGCTGCACATTGCTAGGATTTCTGCTTACACCCTTATGCTACTAAGATATGCCTTTAGTACTCATGGGTACTTCAGACTTTGTGTACTTTAAACTTTGAACTTGGATAGTACCACCTTAGCTGTTCACATCCCTTGGTTTGGCCTTCCTACTTAATGACCATTCTTCCAAGTACATTGTCTGGAGCTGTCTCACTCTAAAAACTGAAGCCATGGTCTAGCTGAGATACTAGGACCTTGTCACAGACTTTTTCCTTCTAGTCAAATGATACGGTACAGAGTCAAAAAACAGAGGTAGACTAAGCTTCAACTCTCACAAAAAAAAAGTACGCCAGCAATTCGAGATGACTCATAAAAGGATGTTCTGGGTGTAGGTAGCGTAACAGAGATTCCCAGAGCAAACTCTGGAAAAGGCAGAGCTGGGTTCAAACCCAACTCCACTACCGGCTAGCTGACTACACTTTTTCTTTAACTTCTCTAAGCCTAAATTCTGCCATATGAAGAATGGAAATACGAATAATAGTTATTTTCACTTATGAAATGCAAAGCACCACGCTGACTGACATATACAACTAAAAACAAAAACAAAGTCAGCCATCTGGATTCTGAGCCGTAGTGATCCTTGACAGAGTTTTCAAGGCTATAAAGCTATATAAGAACAGACAGCCTCATCTTTCTCCCATAGAGCAACTGGTGGGTTTGAACTACCAACCTTGTAGCTAGCAGTCCAATACCTGCCAGACAGTACTACAAAGGGATAAAATGCTTGTTATTATAATTTTAACCAACTACCTGAATTGGAGAAAACATTTCTTTTCTTTTCCAAACTTAAATTTGTATTCTGAGTCTTTGAAACAAGTCATATTTAAGAAACTCTCCATTTTCCAAACATAATTTCATATTTTTACATGACCTTCCTCGTGTTCAAACACATCCACAAATTCATCAACATTCTTTTAATCTGAGAGTGGAGTCCAGTTCCCCTCCCTCTTGAACATGGGCAGGCCGATGTAACTCACTTCTCTGTGACTTGAGGCTAAAGGTCTGAAAGGACAATACAGTTTCCCCTTGGTTCCTTTCTTCCTTGGGTCACACGCTTTGGAAGGACTAACTCTACATGTAAACAAATAAGCCACCATGAGAGCTTGCGTAGAAAAGTCCCACAGAAATAAGAGATGCCCAAGGATCTCTCCGGGATTCTCAATTATTGTGAGTCTTCCACGCGGGTGAGAGAATCTTCTCCCTTCACATCATCCAGCCGACAAGCAGTGACAAGCTCTCCTACCTGAGCCCTGCCCAAAGTGCAGATTCGGGAAAATGACCCAGAACCTCACCTAATCCATTCCTTCGTACAAGACTGCTTCCACAGCACTGTGGAACGAACAAGCATTATCTAAGAAGATGTCACCACTCCCCTCAAGCCCTTTCAGTCGAAGTCTGCTTCCATCTGTTTCAACCACAGTGTAAACCTCAGTTCCCATTCCCGATGATCATTTTATTCTCAATGTTGAAGTTCACAGCCGTGATCAATCATTAGTAATCAACATGACCTCTGGCAAAAAAACAAAAAAAATAGTGGCTATTCAGGCAACATGAGACGTGGCATTATGCGAAAACAGACGCATCTTTGAAGCTCTTTGTCAGTAGTCTGTATTTATGGGATATAAAACCCACGTTAGTTGGTGTGAAACCACGCGGCACACTTCCCTGTGGGGTCCGTGCCACTGAAAGAGCAGCACTGCTTACTGCTCCCCACCCAGTTGGAATTCCTTCAAAGCCACATTCCAGAGCCAATGGCTTGGACTGCAGGTTCATTCTTACTCCACTGTTGTTGGTGTTCGCTGTTATCTTTAGTTAGTCTTTATGGGTGCCAAGAACCAGTTTTTTCTCTGATGGACCTGCTGATAGGCTTGGACCTCTACCCATTGAGCTCGCAGACAAGTACTTAACCAGTGCCCCTTTGGACTTAGTTTAGAGAAAGAAATTTTATATCCCAACAAGTTTGCCTCCTTCCAACCCACATCCTGGGTCCCTGCTGTGCCTCTTTCCAGAAGTTAACTTCTTCAAGATAGCAGGGACTAGGAGGGAGGGAGGGAGGGAGGGAGAACTTTAGAAAATATGTTCAGTCATCTGTTATCAATCATAAACTGAACATTTGACTTTCCAGTCACAGGAGAATTCATGAATCTCCTATGCTGTAAGACAAAGAGTTTGCTCATACCATGCTTCTCCATCTCCAAACTAAGCATTGTTATCAGAATTTTGGTCAGATTCTTCTCAATTTTTTTTCTTAACATTTTTTATTGTGATTTGAGTGGAAGTTTAGAGAGCAAATTGATTTTCCATTCAACAATTCCTACACATTTTCATGGGTGACCTTAATTGCCTTCCTTCCATGTTGACTGCTCCCATTTGTCTTTCTTCCCTAGCCATCTCTCCCGTCTGAGTTGGGTTTTTTTAATCATTTTATTGCGGGCTCATACAACTCTTGTCACAATCCATACATACATCCATTGTGCAAAGCACATTTGTACATTCATTGCCCTCATTGTTCTCAAAACATTTGATCTCCACCTAAGCCCCTGGTATCAGCTCCTCATTTTCCCCTCCCTCCCTACTTCCCCCTCTCATGAACCCTTGAAAATTCATAAATTATTATTTTGTCATGTCTTAGACTGTCCAACGTCTCCCTTCACCCACTTTTCTGTTGTCCATCCCCCAGGGAGGAGGTTATATATAGATCCCTGTAATCAGTTCTCCCTTTCCACCCCACCCTCCCTCTACCCTCCCGGACTTTTCAATTTTTAATGACAGAGTTTTGGGGGGTTTTCCTCAAAAATGGATCGAGGAACAGAGATGTTTGGGCTCATATAACAGAAGAAACGAGGCACTGACTTCAAATTGGTGTTGACTCGTACTGAAACGATGGACAACAGAAAGAAAACACCACTAAAGGGCCCTCCACCGTCCTCACTGTCACCGCTCTGCTTACACCTGCTGGCGCAAGCATCGTGTCTATCCATGGCCTGGAGGGTCTTCTGTGACCCTCGGGTTACCAAGCATGATGTCGCGCTCCAGGCTCACCAGGGACTGCTGCCTCCTGCAGACATGTGCACAGTACAGAATCTGAAGCCTGGCCGTCCTGCTGTCTCAGGAGCATGCAGTTGTCCTTTTTTCCAAACAAATTAGTTCATTTTTTCTGGCAGTACGTGGTATATTTAGCATTCTTCACCAACATTATAATGCAAAGTTGTCGGTTCTTCAGACTTAGTCAATGTCCAGCTTTAAGACGTATATGAGACCACTAAAAATACCACAAGATGTTCTCAAAGTAACATCTTGGAGTTTTAGCACTTTAAAGAGATTGCGGCAGATTTGCCTCGATTGGCTAGAGATTCAAAGCTGGCATCGGGAGTCCAAGTAATTTCTGTTTCCCTGTTCTGCTGCCTGTATTATGAGCCCGTATTATGCCTCAGTTGGCTCTAGGAGAACAGCCAGTATTAAAGGAGACCATGGCCTTCCTTGTTCAAGTCTAACAGTAAAGACAATGAAACCAAATTCTTGTCATCTGCCGAACTAGGCTGTGTGCCTAACAGTACACGCTGTATAGGCAGCGACTTGGCGCACAAAGCAATCACTAGCAAGTGGGGTCACATCATCATGATGACAGTAGAGCCAGTTGCGCTTCCCATGGTTCACTGCTGCTCAATGGGGAAATTGCCTAAGGATGGATCGTAGGAGACCAACCCCCGAGTCCATGGACTTTTGAACTGCTGGAAAACTGAACCAACCACGGTATTTGTCATTTCCCTATGAAATGATCAATTTGATAAATTAGAAAATCGAATCCCTGAGCTTCCAAATGTAGCTTGTTCGAAAAGTTGACCCTTGTGTTAGTTTTCAGGAGTCCCGATGGCACAGTGGTTAAACACCCAGCTATTAACCCAGAGGCTGGTGGTTCACACCCACACAAGAGCTCGGTAGGAAAGAAGAGAAGCCTGCTCTCATAAGGATTTCAGCCTAGAAAACACAGGCTATCTCTACTCTTTCCTGCACGGTCACTCTGATTCAGAATTAACTCGGTGGCACACAACAACGTCAGTTTTGATATTAATGTTTGATTGGAGCAGAGGAGGCAAAAAGGCATTTTCCCAGTAATATAAATCTGGCATGGGCTCAGATTAGATCTGGGTACATTTAAACCATTTATAGCTGACATGTTGAAGCTGGGAATGCATCTTGCCGTCCTTTCCCAGTGAACTAGAAAAACAGAGTCCCCTGTATAAGTTAGCCTGCCCCAGCACACAGGAAGCCCACCAAAACCCAAAACAAATAAACTAAACAAACAAAAACACTGCTATTCCATTCGGACTCATCGCAACTCTAATAGACAAAGTAGAACTGATCCATCGATTTCCCAGCGTTCCCACCAAGCAAGGGGGAGAGACAAGGAATTCACCCCCTGAAGCCCACAGAAGCATCCGCAGCCCCCCCCCCCCAAAAAAAGCAAACCCTCCACAGGAGCAGGAGCTCCAAGGGCCACAATACGAGATTCCCCCCAACAAAGTCCTCTGTGCTTTGAGAAGACTCCGGAGTCTCTTATATAAAGAGTAGTCTCTGATACGGGATTAACATAGAAAGCCCTACGAACAAGTTTGTTTCTAAGACACAGCTTAATTTCCTAATTACACAAACAATTGTTTGGGCTGGGGAGATGACAGTTTCCTGGACATACCATCCTCTTGGGGCAGCCCCTTTCCCAGAGAATGCAATACGGTGGCCTTTTTGGAGAGGGTTGTTTGATGGTCAGGACCGTTATCGCTTCTGTTACGATAATATATTCAGAAAAACATCTTCTTGGGCACATTTGTTCCTTGCAGGAACGTGGAAACGTGTACGGTTAGTCAGAACCTATGTGATGATCTATTGAGGATGTTCCTGAGAAGACTGCCGACGGTAAACGGCTCCCTCTTACAGAACATACTCCACACGTCATCTTCACAAGAGCTTTGGAAGGCGGTGTGGCTGGCCTCCGTTCAAACACCTGGGAAGTGAGGTCCAGGTGCTTGGTAATGTGCCACGTTCACTTGATTAGAATGTAGTGGGGGGGGGACTCCAATTTAGAAGTTTTAACCCCAAAATCTAAATGCAGAAAAGGCCATACAGGCGAGTTTGTAACCACCTTACTGAATCTTTGAAGAAAAATGCAACTTGGAGGAAAAATAAAAATCATGAACCACCTCTATCTTCCCCTTGTTCGAGCGTTACTCATGGGATTGAGAAGGAGGGAAAATTATGTTGCAAAAAAATACACGTTTCCCTCACTGAGGTTTCTCTAAGCAGGATGTTGACCTCACCAGAACTGACAAATTGTTCGTCTGTATGCAATTTCACAACAATGCCAGCTGACAGGTCACCGTGCGATGCTGCTGTCAAAGCTGGCACTGAGCCAGGTAGACAACTGGTTCATGCTCTGTTCACCAGCAGTTGACAATCTACCCAATCAGTCATCTGCACAGCACGCTGGTATTATAGGTGAGTGAGACAGGCTTCTGTCGACGAAGGCTCCTCCGACTTAAAAGTACTTAAGCAAGACCAGGGAGCCCCCATGTCCCAGTGGTTACATACTGCGCAGCTGCTGACTTCCAGCTCAGCAGGGGGAAACCACCAGGCATTTTTTGGGGAGAAAGAGGAGGCTTTGTGCTCCTGTAAAAAGTTACAGTCTTGGAAAGTCCCAGGGGCTGTGCTACCCTGGCTCAACGAGTCAGAAGCGACTCTAAGGAAGCGACTGGACTCGCAGACAGGGGCCCGGGGGGTGGGGAGGTGGGAGTGTCTAATAAAATACAGGTGCTCCTCCAGTGGGTTCAGGTGCAGGCTGACATTCTGCATTCTGAACAAGTGGTCAGCTCAAACGGTTGCGTTTTGGCCCACACTTTCAGCAGCAAACGTTCAAGACCCAGCAGAGTTCCCTGAGAGCAAGAGGAAAGGTGTGCGCTCTTCAAATTACAGCCACCAACAAAGCCCTCAAATGACAGCCCTGAGCTGCCAATGTTGATCTCACATGCCCTGGTATTGCTTTCTAAATGGTTCCTATCAACTGCACAGATTTACTGACCTCCTTCCTGGATTGGGTGCTTCCTCGTCGGAGAGGCTTCCAAAGAACATTAGCACGGTGCTGTTTACCTTTGGAAACGACTACACACTGCCCGCCTCTCTGCGAAGCACAAGGGCATCTGCCTTTTTAAGATGTAAGAGGCACTCACTCTCATACAAAACACCTTTAAAGTTTCTCAACCAAGGCTTCCAAAGGTAACGGTCCGGAAGCTTTAACTTCCTGGCCCTAACTAACTTTCTATTACCATTGTTAATAGAGCCATGGTTCTACCGCTCTGCAGAGCACAGACTGGGAGGAATCAAACCCACATTTAGAGAACAAAAAATAATCCAGCTCTGAGCAGCATTTTGCCCTTGCTGCCAAAAATACAAGTTAGGGGATTTACTGATATCCTCACAAAATCCAAGATCATATTAGAATGCTGTATTGAATGATTTTTTTAAAATCCTTATGAAAAATTCAGTTAGGAGATAGCTTATAGCTTATTTTGTTATAATAAGGATATTCTAAGTGATTCAGATCTCAGAGCCCGGTTGCAGAGTGGTTACTCCTTGGGCTGCTAACCTCAAGGTCAGCAGTTCAAAACCACTTGCTGCTCCATGGGAGAAAGACGAGGCTTTCCACTCTCTTGGTAAGGAATCAATCTCAGAAACCCACAAGGGCAGTTCTACTCTGTCTATAGGATCACTATGAATCAGACTTGACTCAATGGCTGTGAGTTTGGTTTTAGTCTGGGTGATTCAGATGTTTGAAAGAAATTTATAAAATTAAACAGGTGACAAGAGAGGAAACAGCATGTAATGGTAATTGTCTAAAGAGATATTTTAAATGGTACTTGAAAGACATCAAACCCTAAGTATCCATTATGCATGTACAACCTACACAAGGATAATTATATTACTGAATAGGCAGGTAGTCGATGGCTAAATTGGAGGCAGAAGAAGAGGTATTTGGGAATAGTTGTGTATGACACAAAAAAATGAGTTGCAAAACCTTGACACCAAAAAGGCTCTTGACCTGCTATAGAGCTGAGTATGCGACCAGTTTGCAGCTCTGGAGGGTCCCTTTCCTGACAATAAGGAACCAGCAGAGTTCATAAGGAACCATCACAAAAACAAAGAAAGTCGAGAAAAAAACAGAAAGGTCCTGGCCTCCAGTAGGTATACTTGTATACAGTAAAAACTGTAGTAAACTGAAATATACTAAATAGAAAAACACCATTCATCTCATTCCATTAGGATGGCCTATGCTATTTTTGCTCATAATTGCTGATATTAAACTGGCATTTAAAATGAAGTTACATCATGGGTAGACAAGACACAAACACACAAGGGTATATAAAAAAGTTTGTGGAAAAGTTCCATCGTCCTTTTAAAAGTCCTTTTTTCCATGTACTTTTTGAAGGGCCACCATGCATAGGCAGATATGTATGTCAATTAATTGCATATCCCATTTGAATGCATGAGGAAGCAGAGAAGGGAAGTGTGTTAAGCCAGATTGACTCGAGAACCAAATCCAGAGAGCTTTGTATCAAGGAGTAATCCTGTATCGAGCAAACATCCCAGTTCAGTCCATAAGTCCGATACTAGTCCATAAATCCCTCTTCAGACTCATGCAGCCACACTCAGTGATGCAGAATGCAGGAAGATCACGGGCCATTCGTTTGCAAAGTCCTGTAGATCCAATGGAATGGATGCATCTCCAGGGCTCTGGCTACCATCAGCATGGCTGGAAGTGGCTTGTCACTAAGAAGGTGAAGCAGAGAACGGGGACACCAGTGCCCACAAGGAGTATCATCAGGATGTGACCCGATTGACAGGCTAGCCCTTCACTCCATTTATCAAGTTGACACAAGATTTTGTAACTTCCTCAGGGAGCATCACAGATTACCATTGCTTCTGCATGCCTGGCTGAGACCTTGACCTTCACGCCTCCCCTTGGTACTCACGCTCCTCTGACATGTGGTCTAATAGGAATGCAGCGTACCCTCTAGGCCAGCGGTCCTCAACCTGTGGGTGTGACCCCTTTGGGAGTTGCCTGATTCATAGCAATAGCAAAATTAAAGTTATAAAGAAGCAACAAAAATAAATGTATGGTTGTGGGGATCACCACAACATGAGGATCTATATTAAAGGGTCTCGGAATTCGGAAGGTCAAGAACCACTGCTCTAGGCCCTCCTGTCCACCCCCTCTCACAGGCCACATGGGCTGCATAAAGCATGAGCTCAGCTCCAGCCCACTTCACCCCATTACTTCAGGAAGCATACCCACTAACCCAAGGGGGCCTGCAAACCCGTACCTGCTGTTGTCAAGACAAATATATGCCAACATGCGGAGACCCCAAGTGTGTCTTCTGTGGTTGTTGCTATGGAAACAGACTACCAAACCTTTCTTTTCAGGTGCCTCTGGTAGATTCAAACTCCAAACTTAGAAGGTAATTCCATTAACTATTTGACCACACAGGGACGCCAGAAGCCCCCACATTCCATGCACAGATACAAACTCATAGCAAAGCTCTCCCAAAGAACCCTGCACACTGACTTCACTCCCCACACCTCAAGCCAAGCCCACGGATGCCCAGTCCATTCTGACTTAGGAGAAACACATGGGACAGAGCAGAATCACACGGCAGGGTTTCCAAGCCTGTGACTCTTCACACCTTTGACTTACACCTTTCTCCACCCCCAGCCCCTGCCCCATTGGCGTAGCTTGGCGGGTTTGGGCCCCTAACCTTAAGGTTTGCAGCAGATTACTTTAACCAATGTGCCCCGATAGCCCTACTATGTCTTTTCCCTTGTTAGATCCAGAATGCTTTGATTGATTTTGGAATACCCTTAGAAAATTTGTGGCTTGATCTGAGACAAAGTATTTTTCTTTTTTTAATCGCTTTATTAGGGGCTCATACAACTCTTATCACAATCCATACATACATACATCAATTGTGTAAAGCACATTTATACATTCATTGCCTTCATCATTCTCAAAGCATTTGCTCTCCACCTAAGCCCCTGGCATCAGCTCCTCATTTTTCTCCTCCCTCCTTGCTCCCCCCTCCCTCATGAACCCTTGATAATTTATGAATTATTATTTTGTCATATCTGAGGCAAAGCATTTTCAACAACGGAGCAGTAGACCTGCTGGCGGGAAAGGTTAGCATTGGGTTGTTACCTGCAAAGTCAGTGGTTCAAATTTCAAACCCCCAGTCATCCATGGGAGGACTGTGAGACTATTTGCTCCCACAAAGATGGACAGTCTTGGAAGCGCCAGGAAGCTGCTCTGCTCAGCCCACCAGGGTCGCTGAGTCGGAATGGACTCAGGGACAGTGGGTTTGGTTGGAGGACAGTGGCAGGGATTGCAGGGTAACATCAGCAGGAGGCAGTTACAGGGAAGTTATGCATCAGTCTCCAAGGAATCCCAAAACTTAATAGGTGAGAACAGGGAGTGAGTAGGACTAGCAGGTTGCATTCTGAGGACTATGACTGTAAGCTAATAAAACATAAACTATGCTGCAAATATGATCAAATGCTGCTAAGGTCTAGATAAATTCATTGAACTAAAAGCTAAGGTAATAAATCCACAGTGCACCCCACCCCAATGAAGGGCATAAAATTTCCAATGTTCTACCTCTTTGGTCTTGAAATCTGTGAAGACATTTAGTATAGTTACCAACTAACTACTCTTCTACACAGTGTCACTGGAATAACATGAAAGCTAATTTTAAATGGTAGAGTACACGCCTTTAAGTTGGAGATGGAAGAGCAGAGAAGAAATCAATACAGTCAGAAGTACCTGAGTTGCAGGGTGGTCAGTCTAGGATTTAAAATTCAAACTACAGAAAAACTACAAAAATTAATCACAAACACATTCAAGAAGCAACCGATTCATGTGTTTTCTCGATAGGAAATTATTGGACGTACTTCATAGCCATAAGAAGCCCGACGGCATAGTGGGTTATGAAATGAGTTACTAACTGCAAGGTCAGCAGTTCGAAATCACCAGGAGGAACAAGGCTCTGTAGTCCCAAAGTTAGTCTTATGTGTATTATATGTGAGTTTTTTCACAACAAAACTATTGGGGGAAAATAACTACAATCTTGAAAGCCCACAAGGGCATGTCTACTCTGGCTACTCATAGGTTTGCTAAGACTGTGTGTGTGTGTGTGTGTGTGTGTGTGTGCATGTGTGTTCCTTAGCAAGCCACCAAAACAGTTGCTACAATGCTCTGCACAGCAATGATGAAAACTGCCAAACGTGCTGGGTGAATTTCTTCAGTGTCACCCTCACAAGGATACATCCCATTGAGGCAGGGGCAGGAGGAGAAGGGCAGCATCTTCACCAGCTGGCATAAACAATAACTCATCTGCCACTGGACTCGTGAGGCCCAGACATGAGACAGGAGGTATAGATCAAAGCCCCTAGAGATGTGAAGCAACTGACAGCGCACATGGTTTCTTCATCCTACTATGCGCAGAGCTGTCGAGCAACGTGGAACCCTTCACAATAAATCAATAAACAAACAACAAAAGCTGGGTTTCAAAAATAGCGGCCCAAATGGAAGCCACCAAAACACATGCGAGTTGAATGTGGGAGCATGCCCACACAAGCGGGACTTGGAGAGACCACGCCGAGAGAATGAGAAGCAGAAGAAGATGGGGCGTGGCGCTTCCAGACAGACTTAACGAGCATGCTTTAACGAGAGTTAACGAGAATACATACATCACACCCTCTTCTCGTCCATGAGAGAGCCCTGTACAAACAGCCAGCGTGACACTGGAGAAGGAAAAGCCCCTGCTTGCATTTTCTCTGCCTTGAGATACCACAAGCCACATGCCAGGTCCACAACTGCAGCCATGTAGATCCGGCCTAACGGGGATGGCACAAGTGCTTTTCCTGATCCAGCTCAAGTGTGGTCATTTGGTCAGCTGCTTGTAAATAGAACTCTTAAAATGTAAACTTTGGGGAATCATGAACAATTTCCATACACTAACTGGGAAAATTCCAGCTGTGCTTTGAAGAAAAACTGTCATTTTGTTATCCTTTCGCATAGCTTGATAAAAAAACTGGCATACCTTCTTCTCACAAATCATCTTATCAGAAAAAAATACCCAACTGATTCAGAAGTGAAGTTTTCTATGACAAACAGGCACAGTGAAAGCACACTACTATCAGCTGGAACCCAATAAATCTCATACTCTTTTAATACTTGCAGAATATAAGTAGGTAATATATGCAAGTTAATTAATTTCACAGCATTTCAATATTTCATGAGCAATTAATTCTTAATTTTCACCAAGGAAAACAATGTGCCAACATTTCCCCAACGTGCATTTCTGTGACTCTTCTTTTTAGAGTTAAGAGTGTTATTTCTTCTGGTTAATTTGCAATATCTTCAATCCTACATCTTGTGCTTCTCTGACAGTTCACTTAGACTTCATTTAACATTAGTTATCGAGCCTGGCTGCTTAGGGGGCTCGGAACACAAGGTATGAATGAAAAGCTGAAGAAGAAAGGACATACCACTTAAAGAGCCTATCACCTAGAGCAGGAAGCAAGCAACGATGGCAGAACAAGGCAGACTGTGCAACCATGGAGGCAAAGTGTATTTAAGACATCTGTCTCTACGGCGTTCACAGATACGATTCCCATCTACATACAACTTGTGGAGGGCAGCCCCCATACAACAGAGCATGGGTTCAGAAATTACATCTGTCATCCAAGGTCACACAGCTGATTGGAAGCCGAGTCCAAGCTCCGGTCATACCAGTCTCAGATTCTTTCGGCGAAACTGAGCAGCGGGTCACATTTCATGATGCTCTTGACAGGAAGTCACCCTCCAGTTCACAAGGAGTTGCTGAAGTCACGGGCTTGCCAAGTCGGCATGCAGGATGTCCGGTCAGCAAGCAGCGCACGATGCTCTCTCGGCTCAGGTCCTCTGAAAATGTAATGATCCGCTGTCCATTCTCATTTCTAAATGATGGCACATTATCACTTCTTTTGTCACACTCTTCTCTTGAAAAGAATCGGAACCATTAGTAGTCTATGAGTGTGCGGTGGGGGGGGGGGGCACAATGACTAGAGAGCCGCCTTCAATTGAGCATCATTACATTTCAACCTGGGGGGGAGGGATGGTCAAGGCAGGCAGACCGTACCATCTAAGTCAGCTTGTGTGGAAACAAGGTGGCCAAGCGAACTGTTGCATGTTAACGGTGCATTATCCTGGGGAAATTCTCAGAGACAAACATTTCTACAGTGTCCCGGCCACCCTGACCTCAACTCTGCCTGTTGGCAGATATGCTTGGTCTTGTAAAAGCACAAGCATTATCTTCATTACAATAGACTCATCCTAAGAACTATCATTGGGAACTTCATGGTCAAAATGCTGTACTCAGTGGAAATCACACACACACACACACACACACACACACACACACTATTTAGAGCTTTGTTTTTAGAATTGTAAGAATCAGTAACACTTATCCTGCAGCTGCCCTGACCCCGCCCATTATTATCTTCAATAATGACCTATTTGTCATCTTAAATTTAGGTTTCGTTTAAAAAATGTTAAGAAAAACAAATTCACTACTCTCATGTCGATTCTGACTCTTAAAGAGGAGCCCTAGTGTCGTGGGCATGCACTATGCCGCTCTCATAAGGTCAGCAGTTCAAGCCCTCCAGCTAGCCCATGGGAGGAAGAGGAAGCTGGCTACTCTCATAAAGATGTGAAGCCTCAGACACCCACAGGGGCACTTCAACCCTGTCCTGTCGGGTCACTGTAAGTCAAAAAAGAATGTTGTGAGAGACAATTCTTTAGTTTGACCAATGATCTCATCATAGAACAAGATATATAACTTTTCATTTGACTCAACTCAAGAACTCATTGCCCTCCAGTCAATGCCAGCTCATGGTGACTGTCTGAGTTGAGTGGAACTGCGCCGGTGGCTCTCTGGGGCTACAAGTCCTTACAGGAGGGGCAGCCTCAGCTTTCTCCAAGCAGCTGGTAGGTTTGAATTAGATAGCAGCCCAACAAGTAACCACCATGCTGCTTAGGACCAGTAAAAAGTAGCACATATGTGTGAATTGAACAATCGCTATTATCTTATATCTGCGATCTGCAAGCTTCAAGAGGTAAGGGTTAATAAAACAGGGTTTTTTCCCAGTTAGAAAACATCTCAGCCTTCCCTGGCTATTGCTTAGTTCAAGGGTCTGCAGAACACTCCAAAGAAAATATTCCCTCTCGTAAGACTTGAATTAAATTGGCAATTTGAATGTTTGGGCCAATTAAGACACTTGGGAATTACCAGCCTGGAACAGCCACAGCCTCTGCAGCACAGAGCTGAACCACATGTGGTGCTAGTTTCTCAATCACATAAATTCCGTGGAAGGAAGCCAAGCCCAGGAGAAATCCTATTGTCCCGCGGATTGCTACTCTAACTCCAGTTCCTAAGGCAGCGCAGAATAAAACCCCTCTCCAAGAAGCCTGGCTGAGAGTAGGTTTACCCATCAGCTGAGAAACGCCCGGGGCAAAAAAGAGGTAGCCCGAGATGCACAGCCCTGCAAGGCATTTTTCAGTGCAGAGATTATACTTAACTTTTAAAGAAGAGCAAATCAAAATTTAAATAGAGCCAAGGGTGCATGCTCCTTGACCTCAGAGGTCGATGTGGCTTTCTAATTCTGTCTTCATTAGAAGGTTCTGGTGTAAAGCTACAACTGGGCCTCTCCAAAATGTGCAGAAATCCTAAACCAGGTACTGTGAAGGAGCTGCTAGCGGTGTAAACAGCTAACCCATCAGCTGGTGCTTGGTTAGGGGTTCAAGACTATCCCTAGTGCTTTGAAGAAAAAATTATGGCACACAACTTCATTCTGACCCTCGTGGGGTTACCCTGAATCTGAACTGATTCAACAGAAAACTTTTTCCTTCTTTGCAAAGCGGATTTCTCTCACTGTCACAGATTCATTCCTGACTCATAGCGACCTATAGGACAAGGTAGAACTTCCCTTATGGATTTCTAAGACTGTAACTCTTTAGGAATTGAAAGCCATGTCTTTCTCCCATGGAGCGGCTGGTGGTCTCAAACTGCTGACCTTGTACTTCGCAATCCAATTCATTAACTACTAGGTCATTACAACTCCTTGATTAATGGGTACTTATAAATATGATTGTGTTTGAATACTATGCAATGCTAAAAAAATAATGACCAAACTATGAAGTACCTCATGACATGGATGGACCTGGAAAACATTATATACAGTGAAATTAGCCACTTACAAAAGGCCAAATATCATATGAGAACTCTGTTATAAGGGAAAACAACAACAACAAAATATAGACTTTCGTTGCTGAGGAAACAGGCTTTGGAGTTTGCCAGAAGGGAGAGAGCAAGCAAGGGAGGAACCTAACCTAACGCAATGGGCTAGACTGTTGCTGGATGTTGATGTGGGAGAAGTGGAAGACGGTGAGCCACAGGGGGTGAAGAAACATCAAGAAGCCAGAGAGGGCAGAGCAGATGGGGGGTTGATTAGTAATTTAGACTAGAGTACAAAGTTAAAGGATTTGAAAGATAAGTCCCCATCTGAATTATAAATAAAATAAGTAAACAAAAATAGGATCCTGTTTGAAAGTATTTGATATGTTATGCTAATGCAGCCATCCCTAGTGCAGAATGTGTCCTACGGTTCACTTCTGAGTGTGTGTGTGTGTGTGTGTATGTGTGTGCGTATTAAACCCAAGAGCACCAAACAGGGTGTGGTAATCACATAATCTGCTGTCAATTTAAGGTTTAAGAGTGAAGGGATGGAGGTTAGCCTGTCAATTAAGTCATAGTTGATGACCTCATTTAGAGACCTAGATAAATAGCTCCCTGAGGCAGGACACACACTCAATCCCATTGCTGTTGATAAGCCACATGGAGAGAGGCTGATGATGGAGTTAGAGGCCTAGAGTTGATGAGTTACATGGAGACCCACGCCAGTTCTGAGATGCTTCCGCCACCACTGGACCCACAAGGCTTTCTACCCACTGGCTTGTGATCTTCCTGTATTCAGTGTTATTGCACATGTTGCATGGGTCTGAAAAAGAATTCATAGACTGGTAATGGACATATGGGCTAATATCGGATTTATGGACTTGACCTGGACTGGGCTGGGATGTTTTCTCAATATTCAGTTGTTCGTATATATAAAGCTGTTTCTTACACACAAATGTGTGTCCATGGATTTGTTTCTCTAGTCCGCCCGGACTAACACACAGGGAGGGAGAAGATTTCCGATGAGCACAGGTACACAGGGCAGCTGCATTGCAAACCATGAGCACAAAGCATTTCCAAAAGCTAGTAGAAGCAGGCATAAGCTAGGAAGGGCATCTCCCAAGAGCCACACCCTGGATTCAGCTCTAGAGCTGGCTAAATGAGGGGAAAATGAATGTCTGTTTTTGAAAGTTACCTACTTGTAGTATTTCTGTCACGACACACTAGGTAATTAATCTGCCCTAGTTTCTGGAATAACTGGAAACCGCACTCCAAGGCAGCAGGGAAAAGATAAGCAGACAGGCTGGGCTGGAAAGGCAGTGGCTCCAACCTTCCCTCTCAGCCCACCAGATGCCCCTGTCACTTCGCTGGATGTCAGCTTCTCCTCTTCCACGTGAGAGCACAGCACCATGCCAACACTCCTGTCTGAAAAACATCTTAACCCTTACTCACTTCTGCCTACCCAAACAAATGCACAGAGGTGTCCATTCATTCTCTGAGGTTTTTGCCCCTGCTGGATGATCCAAATAAAGCATTGCCTCTCTTTGGTCCTCCGTCATTACATTCACTTCTAATGTGAAGTATAAGACTTTGTGCTCTCTTGGAAAATAAGGTAACACTCTAACTGTACCGATTGTGAAGACCGCACAGTGCACAGGCACACAGAACAAAACATTTTCTGATGACTGAAGATCTGCCCTCTTACAGCGTCTGGAAGTCTCTCCGATTAAATCAGGACTAGGATTTACCAACACTGGTAGAAGTAATTCAGTCATCCCCACCATGGGGGGGAGGGGCAGATGGAGAGGTGAAGAGTTTTCACAAGGAAGTTTGGAACCAAGACCTCCTGCACATTAGTTTTCTACAAGAAAAGCAATCGAGTTACAGAAAATGACTCTTGGAAATGCATCAAATTGGGTTGTTATTGGTTTTTAAAAACACCAAAAACTTGATTTATCTACTCACCGTGATTCAACAGAAATGCAATGATGATAGCAAAATAAATTATAGAAATGATTAGGAAAAACAATCACCCATCAGAAATACTTAAACTGTGCCAAAGATGTTTGCATCATCAAGTTGATTCTGATTCCTACCAATCCTATAGAACAGAGTATAACTGCCCAATAGGATATCTAGACCTTAATCTTACTTTGTTAATCATTTTATTAGGGGTTCACACAACTCTTATCACAATCCATACATACATCAATGATGTAAAGCACATTTGTACATGCATTGTCCTCATCATTCTCAAAACATTTGCTCTCCATAGACCTTAATCATTTTTAGAAAAAAAAATTTTAAGCATTTTACTGTGCTTTAAGTAAATGTTTACATATTAAATCCATTTTCCAGTCAATGGCACATGCACAAATGTTTCAATAACTGGGAATAATCCCTGCGAGGCGCTGGCACTCTCAGTTCCCTCCCCAGACTCCTTGTTGCTATTCTCATGGGACCTCTGTTTCTCAGCTTTGGGTCTTGCACGGTGATCATTCTGAGGAGCACGCTCGTGTGGGTGCTCCGGCCTGCTTTATAGTTCCAGCTAGAATTTGGCTCCAAGGTAACCTCTGGGAGAATCTTCAGTCTCGAGTGAGAAGGTTGCCGCAAGACAACAGTGTTAGGGTCCTTCTAGGCACCTTAAAAACCAAGAAGTCTGCTTTTGTAAAACGATCATTTTACACACGCACACACACATCAGATACCTTCCAGTGTGGTCTGGGTCAGACTGGCTGGTGGCACCATTTAGTTCTCCTGGTCTCACCTGACTGACTGCCTCCTTGAGTCTTTGCTTTGTTCCGTCTCCTTTGCCTCAGGCAGAGAGCAGACTTGTTTCTTAAATAGTCACTCAAAAGTTTTTAAGAGCGCAACTGCCACTCACCAGACCAATATGCAGGACATCAGCTTTATGAGCTGTTTGTCCAATTGACCCAGATGTCCCGCTGACGCTGCGGTCTTTGGCTCTCCAGCCCAGTGTCTAAGTAGTTTCTCTGTGACTCGTCTGTGCGATTACACACGAAGCATTTAAAAATGTGTGTGTACAAAAAGCCGCCCCCCCCATTTTTCTACACAGGTGAACATCTATACAACCTCCCTGGTTGGCACATATACCTAAGGGTCTCCTTACAAGTTATTGCTAGCTCTAACTGCGCCTGCAGGGTTACGGGACTTCAAAACGCTCGTAGGAAAATTAAATAAAGAGATAATGAAAGTTTTCATTGACATTTTTAAGTCTCCTCATGTTTTATAGCATTGGCAATCATTATCATTTTTCTTGATTACCTTTCAGTGACTTCTTTTGCTCTGACCACACTGTGTTGTCTCCCCCATACTGTGTAGTGCCTTCCCCTTCAATAGAATGGACTCTTGTCAATTATCTAGTAAATAGATTCCAGTCAGTGCTGCTCCCTCTGTCCTCCTCCCTTCCCTTATATCAATCAAACAAGTGTCTTTCTGCAGGTAAACCTATTTCTGGCTTTGGAAAATAGTAGTCGTGTGCAATAATTGCCCTTTTGTGATTGGCCTATGTCACTCAGCATAGTAAACTCCAGACTCATCCATGTTGTGAGACGTTTCAAGAACTCGTCACTACTTTGTATTGCTGTGGAATGTTCCACATTGCATGTGCATGTGTGGCAGTTTGCTTGTTCATTCATCCATTGGTAGGCACCTGGGTTGCCTCCATCTTTTTATTATTGTGACTAATGCTGCGGTGAACACGGGTAGGCATACATGTATTTGTGTCACAGCACTGATTGCTCCAGGACGGCGGTTCTCATCCTGTGGGTAGCAACCCCTTTGGGAGTCCAACGACCCTTTCACTGGGGTCACCTGATTCATAATAGTAGCAAAATTCCAGTTACAAAGTAGCAATGAAAATAATGTTATGGTTGGGGGGTCACCACAACATGAGGAACTATATTAAAGGATCAGGGCATTAGGAAGGTTGAGAACCACTGCACTAAGATACCTACTTAAGAGTTAAACTAAAACCCAAACCTACTGCCATCCAGTTGATTCCAACTGACAGCAGTCATCTATAGGAGAGAGGAGAACTGCTTCATGATTTCCAAGACAGTAGATCCTACAGGAAGTCTTCTCTTTCGCCCTCAGGGTGGTTGGTGGGTTTGAACCTGCAGCCTTACCTTGCAGTTAACATCTCAAAGCTTACTCAAGTGTTACCAGAGCTCCTGAGGCTGTAACATGGACAGAGGAAAATCACTAGGTCTTTTCTCCTGTAAAGCCACTGCTCTGTTAGAACACCCAACCATTCGGTGAGCAAGCACGGAGCAGTTGCCATTGAGATATCTGGGTCCTTTTGTTCTAAAGAGACAGGCTAAAATTTGCAGCAAATTCAGAAGTAATTGGAGTTATTCTTTGAGGAAGTTTCAAACTTTATTTTGGAGCCAAATCAATGGAAATATTTGGGTTGTAAACAGATCAGGACATGTCTTGCATCAATTCAAAGAGTACCAGTGTCCTTCTATTGGGTCCTTGACCCTCCTTGGGCCTAAGATCCCTTTGGGCATGTGGTGAAACAACTTTATTCAGATGAAGGGTGTACTCAGACCTGCACATGCATATCAAAGACAGTCATCAAGGGCATTCACTGGCGGCAGCAGTACTCTATCTTGGGAAGAAAGCATATTTCCTATTCTGGCAATGTTTTAAATCCAAACTCATTAAGAATAAACCCACCACATACCATTGAACAAATACGGTTGTGATTAAAGTAAAATAAGAATGGATATACAAACACATTGTTCACGATATCTCAGTTGACATAGTAGCGTATTGCTTCAAACTGTAAGGAAAATAAAAGAAATACAAATGGGTAGGAGGTGAATCTAAAACCAACAAATGGTGATTTCAAAGAAGGAAGGCAAGATGTTTGCTTCCATGGTTGTCCTGTACTTTCTACCTTTACTGGTGGCGATGGGGCGGGGGTCTCTTGCGCAAGTGTGCAAACAGTGTGTCACATTCACGATATGTTGCTTCCATCTAGGGAGCAATGGGATGAGACTTTTGTCATTTAACTGGGATGCCAAAATACTGCTGCTTCTGCTTCCTCACAACAGCTTGCCATCACTCAAAGCTTGAGGATCTCAGAAGGGCTTCCTTCTAAAGAAAAAAGAGATGGCAAATCCTCCTGCAAGTCAGTACACACAGTGATGACCCTGGGGCTTTGGCTCAGTGTTCTCCAACCTGGAAGGCTACAGAAACTACCTACTATTTTCAAGCCCAAATGCTATTCGCATCTGGGCCCCACAACTCTTTGTTTACTCTGGTCCATTCTGGTCACTCCTTCTCTGAGATTCCCTTTGAACTTAGAGAGTTCATCACAATTCAACATGCATGTTCTTAAACTTCATCATGCTTATACTAGGTTTTTTTTTTCATGGAAGCAGGCCATCAGCCTATTCCAAAGCTAACTCAGAGGTTCTTTTCACATTTTTTTCATCTACCTCCCCAGAGACCTGGAGAGAGAAACACTTGATTTTAAAAAGTCTGATGACTAACCAACAGTTAATCAAAAATAAAACCGCCATCAAATCATTTCTGACTCACAGCGACCCAATAGGACAGGGCAGAACCGACCCTGTGGGTTTCAGAGGGGCTGTAACTCTTTACAAGGGCAGAAAACTTGATCTGTTCCAACAGAGCAGGTAATGAGTTCAAACTGCTGACCTTGCAATCAGTGGCTCAAGGCAAAAATCACTACATGCTACCAGGACTCCTTAATCAAAAATAGTTCTCTTAAAAACAAATATCATCCAAAGCATGGCCAATTCTTGTCTTTCATTGCAATGTATTCCTGGAAATCATAAAATGAATCCTATTTTTACACTGGACCAATATTGAAATTAAAATTGCATTTATATTTAAAGACTCCTATCAAATGGATTGAAGATGTAACCCAAAATACATTACTAAAGTATGTAAAGCAGTCTCTACACTGAGGACAGAAAACAAACAACAACAAAAATAAAACTATGCTCAAAATCCCAGGCATTTATCTACTAACACACCCAGAAACCGAGTGTATTATTATGGAAGATAGATGCATAAAACCTTCTAAAAATACTACTCTGAAACATCATAATCCTGACTTAGCACAATGACCCATTATCTAAAATAAGCATTATTTTAAAATGCACTTCTTTTCTTAAAATGAAACAGGCCCTTTAAAAGAATGATTTTAGAGTTTCTTTAAATTGTTAAAAGATGCCTTAAAACTTTCCAGAAAAACATCAAAAGGTATCTTCCTTTCCTCTCAGTAACTTTTCAAATGGCAGCAAACTATATTCAAGAGTTTCTCTGACTGATACACACATTAGTCCCAAATCTGACCATAAAAAAAAAATCCCAACTCATTGCCATCAGGTCAATTCTAATTCACAGGGACCTTCTATAGGATTTCCAAGCCTATCCATCTGTACGAGAGCGTTATCTTTCTCTTATGGAAGGGTTTGGGCATGGGACCACTGACTGTGTAGTTAGTGGTCCAAGGTTTACCTGACAAAGCCACCAGTGCATCAAAAAGAGAGGGGAAGGTCCCCGGGTGAGCTGGAGTAACCCAAGGGCTACAGCAATGGGTCCAAACAGAATGGCAACTATGAAGATGGCTCAAGACTGGGCAGTGTTCTGTTCTGCTGTGCATACAGCCACTATCCGAAGATTGCACCAGTCCCCGTGGAAGAACACCATGCTTGCTAAAGTGGAGGGGCAGAGAAAAAGGGGAAGGCTCTGGATGAGATGGATTGACACCGTGGCTGCACCAACGGGCTCAAACACAGGAACCACTGTGAGGATGGGACCGGACTGGGCTGTTTTATTCTGCTGTACACAGCATAGCTATGAGTTGGGACCAACTCAATGGTCCCTAACAACCACAACAACAACAACAAGGGTCAAATGGCCTAATCTATAACCAACCATGGGATGGTGCAGGACTGGGCAGTATTTCATTTGGTTTTGTGTGAGGCTGTCATGAGTCAGGGGCCAATAGGAACCACTACCAATGTCTAACATACAAGGGGCACCCCCCCTAAAAAAAGGGAATTTTTTTCAAAGCTATGTCTTTAATTTGTTTGTTTGTTTACAATACAACCTTATCAACTTCAAAGTACTCTCTATTACACTTCACACATTTGTCAAATCTGCAATTCCATTCTTGGAAATATTTTTCAAACTCATCTTGCTTCGATAGCTGACAGCACCTTCCTCATTTTTTTCCCTTCACTTCTTCTAACTAGTCAACTTGCTGTCCTTTCATGTCTCTCTTTATTCATGGAAACAAAAAGAAGTCATACAAAGCATGGTCACGTGAGTCACATGCATGGAGCAAGAGAGGCATGCTGTTTTTTGCCAAAAACTGACACACTGATATGGTTATAGGAACAGGTACATTGTTGTGGTGGCAAAACCAGTCTCCCGTATGCCACAAATAAGGCCTTTTTCCTCACACACTCTTAAGCAATCTTTTTAGAACCTCTAAATGGAAAGCTTGACTAACAGTCTGACCTGATGAAGTGACCTCCAGATGTACTATCAGTTGATATTTTTGTCCATTCTGGAATTGATGGATGTCCAGAATGAGGTTTGTCATTGAGCAACATTTCACCTTTTATGAACTGAGAAAACCACTCACACACTTAAGTTTTTGCCCATAGCGCTATTCTTGTAAGCTGTGTTTAACATCACAACAGTTTCTGTGGCATATTTTTAATTAAAAGATCATTTTACTGGGGCCGCTTATATCTCTTATAACAATCCATGCATCAATTACATCAGGCATACGTGTACATATGTTGCCTTCATTCTTTTCTAGACAGATACTTTCTATCAAGCCCTTGGTATCAGCTCCTCTTCTCTCTCTCTCTCTCTCTCTCTCTCTCTCTCTCTCTCTCTCTCTCTCTCTCTCTCTCTCTCTCTCTCTCTCTCTCAACCCCTTGATAAATTATAAATTATTTTCTTATCTTACACTGACCAATGTTTCCCTTCCCCTGTGGTTTCTATTGTTTGTTCCCCTGGAAGGGGAAGGTGTGGTTATGTGTCTATCATTGCGATCAGTTCCCCCTTCCTCTCCTCCTCTCTCCACCTTCCCCCTACTCTTCTGGCATTGCTATTCCCATTCCTGTTCCTGGATTCCATGTGTCATGAGCTCTTATCGCTTATCTGCACCTGTGCACATGCCTGGCCTAACCCGCTGTGAAAGGCAGTACTGGGGACATGATAGTGGGGGCTGAGGAAACCTGAAGGAACCACAGGAAAGTTGTGTGTTTCATTGGTGCTTTACTATACCCTGGTTGACATCCCGTCCCTGTGACCCCTCTGTGAGGGGATGTTCCATTATCTACAGATGGGCGTTGGGTCTCTGCTCAGACAACTCCCCCTCGTTCTCTATAATATGGGTTTTGTTGGTTTCTTTCTTATGGGTCTTCTGATGCCTGTTACCCAATCCCAACAACATCTCATGATTACACAGGCTGGAGTGCTTCTTCCATGTGGGCTTGTTGCTTCTCTGCTAGATGGCCTCTTGTTTAACTTCAAGCCTTTAAGACTCCAGACACAATATTTTTTGATAGCCAGGCACCATCCGCTTTCTTCACTACATTTGCTTATACACCCATTTTGTCTTCAGTGATTGTGCTAGGAGGGCGAACATCACAGAATGCCAGTTTGTTAGAACAAAGTGTTCTTGCATTGAGGAAGAATATGAGCGGAGGACCAAAGTCCATCCACTACCTCAGTGTATTACTATAGGCCAATACTTCTATTTTTAAAAATTAATGTATGTATACACGTATACACCTATGCTTATACCTCTATCCATAGCTTTGTTTCCTAGATCATTCGGTGGCATTTTTTTTTTGGCGTAGGAAGCAAAATTTCACAGCCCCACACTGTTCTCCTAAATTTGCCATCATAAGAAACAAGGTTCAAGCGAAACTGCTTTTATGAAAAAATTCACTGTGACCAGAGAGAACCTTCCCAGGTGGCACCACTGGGTGTGCTAACTCAGAGGGAGTTGCTGGATGCTCGCCTAGCAGGGGGAAAATGCGTATTATGAAAGCTCTACTCCACCGAGCACAATTCCGGGTTGGGAGGGGGGAATACCCCCTCTCATATGCTACCTCAATGTATCATTTCCTGTACAAGCATTGGCAGACCACCAGGTTTTTCTCCCTTGACACAGCTGGGTCAATTTGGACCTCATTATTTCATAATATGATTGCTTATGCCTAATGTGACTTGCCTTTGGTTTCTGCTACATTGGTGCTAAGTACTACCATTAAAATTATTTCAGTCAGTATACATCAGTCCAGGCTCTTTGGTACATGCTGAGGATGTAAAACTCAATCTAACAAAAGCCCTACTGTTCTGATCCTGACACCTAAAGACGTACTCTTTGACGGTTTACTGCCTCCTGAACCAGGACCAAACACCTCGCCCTCGTTTCTAGATTTTTCATGAAATAACTTTTTCTTTCCTTATCTTTGTCCCCCATATGTCCCCCTTTTTGCGAATGCTTTCTTTCCTATTGAAACGATAGCTCTACTGGTCTGGTTAAAATTCTACTCTGTTATCAGGCTCAGCTTTCTCAGATAGCCTCAAACTTCAGTTACACAAAGAACAAAGAACCATAGTACCTAGAAGCAAACCAGCGACCTCAGTCTGACTTTCATTTTTCTGTTTATAAACAAGCTCATGCATATCTGCTTAAGCTTGTCCGTTTAGATAAATCCATTCTTCAATACTCACCACAAGAACAGCCAGCTCAGGTAAGCAGTCCTTTCTCCCTATAGATCACCTCTCTGACCTGCCATTTTCTTCCCTTTTCTCCCTTTTCCCCTCTATCTGCTGTTGCTGCCTATGTCCCTTGTGACCTCATGCAATTCTCCACAGAGCCTTCCCGAATCCCTCTAGGGAGAGCTAATCTCTCCTTCCTTTGAACTCCTATTACACCTTGCCTGTGCATGTTTCCAGGAAGCATTGCTTCTGATATTATTGCCATTATTTATTAACATCTCCAATAATGCAGCACCCTCGAGAGCAGGTTTCTTGTCTTACTCATTTGCCATGAAACTACGGTAGGTATAGCACAGATGTTAAGGTGAATTGAACAGCAGGTGATATGTAGGCTATATTTACAGAAGTTGGTCTGGACCACGTGGCTAGCCAGATGTTAAAATAAGGTGAATAAGATGACTCCCGAGGAAGTAGGGTGGCAAGACTAGGTAGAGAAATGTTTAAGAAATCCAAATGCTTTCTCCCGTGGTCTCAGCAGACTGCACCTGCCCCTTAGACTACCATTATCAATGAGATGCCACTGAGTCACTCTCCACTCACGGCCAACCCCTGTGTGTCAGAGCGGAATGATGCTCCACAGGGCTGTTAGTGTGGACGCTTTCTTTCTCCACACACCATGTAATTTAGCTGTTTGAAAATATTAAGGAAAGTTGTGCAATCATTGCCCCAATCTATTTCAGCACATTTTCATCTTTTTTTTCTTGATCCTTTTATTGGGGCTCTTACAGATATTATAACAATCTATAAGTCGATGACATCAAGACAATCTGTACAGATACTGCCACCGTCATTTTCAAAACATGCTCTTTCTACTTGAGCCCCTTACTATCAGCTCTGCATACTTTCATCTTTCTTGGGCTCATGTTACCTCCACTTCCCCCATCTTCTCCTGCCATGCCCCTAGGCAATCATCACTCCAGTGACTGTCTCTATGTATCTACCTGTGCTGGATTTTATATAGAGAAAATCATACACAGCACAAACAGGAAGCAAACCAACACAACCTGACCATGACTAGACAAAATACAGAAAACAGCTAATAAAAAGAAAGCACGACATATTAAAAACTGAAACAACCTTAAGATGGCCCCAAAGATCAGGTCTTAAATTCTAACCTAACCACATCTTCCAGAATCACCTTTCCGATGCTTTGTCTGATAGCAAGGCTAGTCAGATCCCTAGATTGTGTTTATTATGTTCTGAGGGGATTCGCTGCGGCTGAAGCCATGTGTAGGCTCTGCAAATGGATTTTGGGCTTCCACTGATGGTCATCCCTAGCCTTCTGCAAATGGAATGTGCACAATTGAAACTCTGCTACTATCCCCTCCTTTGGTTGGATTTTATTATTTACAATCTGTGGATCACACCAGCTAGCGCGCTTCTTCCACTTGGACTTGGCTGATGCCACACTGGATGTCTGCTTGTGTTCAGACAACAGTGACTGACTTGGGGGCAGTCAATTGCTAGCCCTTTTTTTAAAGTACCTGTGTGTAATATGAACATCTAAACCTATAGCAAGCAGCATTAAGCACTCCTAGGCATGAGTTTGATTTTCAGGTTTTTATTTATAAAACTCAACAATAAGGGGGGAAAAAAACCCAAACTCAACAATAAGCAAGCATCAGTATTTTTGTATCTATAAAATTAGCATAATGATAGAACTTTGCTCAAACAATTGCTGTGACGATGAAATGAGAGAGAGTGCCTGTCAGGTTTACTTAACACAGCTCTAAGAGCTAAGGGGCGGAGCAAAGTCTTTTAATATGCAAATATGTCATTTGGCTTCACAAAGCTTATTATAAGGGGACAATTTGAAATGAAGAGCTTATATTTGGATTTGGAACAAGTACATGTACAGAAATTACTTCACCGGAATTCAATTCAGCAATTCCTGAGTCCTTTTATCTATCAAGTGACAAAGTTAGATAGGAAAGAGAATAAAGACAAGACACTGCCTTGTCTTTTCAGAGTTTAAATTGAGTAAAACGGACCAATAAACAGCCCCATTAAAGTGCTGCAGGTCAGCTCTACAGTAACTATGGTACTGCGAGGTTTCATCACAGCATCCTTGGTGGGACAGTGATCTACAGTAACTATGGTACTGTGGGGTTTCATCACAGCATCCTTGGTGGGACAGTGATCTACAGTAACTATGGTACTGCGGGGTTTCATCACAGCATCCTTGGGGGGACAGTGATCTACAGTAACTATGGTACTGCGGGGTTTCATCACAGCAGCCCTGGTGGGACAGTGATCTACAGTAACTATGGTACTGTGGGGTTTCATCACAGCATCCTTGGTGGGGCAGTGATCTACAGTAACTATGGTACTGCGGGGTTTCATCACAGCATCCTTGGTGGGACAGTGATCTACAGTAACTATGGTACTGCGGGGTTTCATCACAGCATCCATGGTGGGACAGTGATCTACAGTAACTATGGTACTGTGGGGTTTCATCACAGCAGCCCTGGTGGGACAGTGATCTACAGTAACTATGGTACTGTGGGGTTTCATCACAGCATCCTTGGTGGGGCAGTGATCTACAGTAACTATGGTACTGCGAGGTTTCATCACAGCATCCTTGGTGGGACAGTGATCTACAGTAACTATGGTACTGCGGGGTTTCATCACAGCATCCTTGGTGGGACAGTGATCTACAGTAACTATGGTACTGCGGGGTTTCATCACAGCATCCTTGGGGGGACAGTGATCTACAGTAACTATGGTACTGCGGAGTTTCATCACAGCATCCTTGGTGGGACAGTGATCTATATTAACTATGGTACTGCGGGGTTTCATCACAGCATCCTTGGTGGGGCAGTGGGCTGCTGCTAACCAGCAGCCAGCAGTGGCTCAATGGGAGAAAGAAGCAAAGAAGCGGCTTTCTGCTCCGTGAAGATGGACACTGGGAAACGAACAGGGCTAGTGCTACTCTGTCGCAGGAGGTTACTATTAGTGGAAATCTACTCAGTGGCAGTGAGTTTGGTTTGGTTTTGGAGCATTTCAATCGGGGTAGGGAAGGGGCGAAGGTGAGAGATGTGGCCACAGGATACTAGCATCCAGTCTGGAGGGATCAGGGTATAAGAGCACTGTAAATGTCCTGGGATGCACAGCCAGTCCACTTCCCGAAACAAAAAATCATCTTGCCCCAAATGCCAACAGCTCCTGCTGGAGAATCCCTGCTCTGCTCCAGCTGTAACTGGGAGTTGGCTCTGGCGCTTCAGGTTCTATATCCAACCACTTCCTGAGTCACCTCGGGTGAGACAGGCTCTCTGAGGTTTCGGCAAACTGGAATCCTGCCAATGGTTTAGAATGGTTGTTTCTCTTCTAGATGCATCTGCATTCTGTTCCAGGCCTACATTCCCACATACCACCACATGGCCCACCAGGCCATGATCAGCGACTGCATGAACCCCCAGTTTATGATCCCCAGCTTGGCCTTGACTTCCCTCCCCCTGCCCCACGCCCCCATTCAGGCTCCAGTTACAATGAGAAGCTTGTCATGGAAACATCAAGCTAGTTTCATTTTTATAGACTATTTTTTCAGGAGCTGGCTGCCAAACCTTTTCAACCTTTTCCTGAAAAGAATAAAGGTAAAGGAAGTGAGTGCTACTTGACAGATGCCAATGACAATAAAGATGCATCGAATGACTGCACTACCCAACACATAAGCATACTTTAGATTAAATGTTGTTTCTAAATGATGATCTTTCATTTGGGAGTTCAGTTTACAAAAAGTAAACACATCTCGCTGCTTCAGGAATGTCTGCCCTATGGCAAAGCACACCCTGTACATCAATATCTTCTGCAATGGTCCGAGTTTCTGGCTGCTATAAAACACTATTGTGACCTTGTGGATGTAAGGTATAGACAAAGATCAGAACATCATGGAATAGGGTTGGGAGGGTTCCACTGTTTAAAGCAAACACACCAACCAAAACAGTGTTTGCACGTTTCTCTGCCATCGTGGATGGCTGCAGACAAGTTCTCTCAGCAATCAGTGCACCGGTCCTCGTCTCTGCACGCCTTCAAAAACAGTGCAGCTAAGACAGTAGCTCCCCACGCGATCAGTCGCTTCAGGCAGAAAGGTCAACTCAGAAGGTTATGGCAATTGTTTTCGGGGTTCCAAAGGGACAGCCAAAAAGAGGGAGGCCCTTAATGAGATGGGTGGACACAGAGGCCACAACTACAGGCTCAAACGTAACCATGGTGAGGGAGGTGGAGGACCAGGAGTGCTTCATTCTGCTGTGTAGCAGACAGTGACCATAACCTTTTGAGTTGACCTCTACCGTGAAGTGAACTGAGTCCACGACACCTAATATCAATAAAGGCGTAATCCTGATACATTTTCCGGAAGGACACAGGACCATAGTGGGGGATTATGACCCCCCAAAATGTGAACAAAACTGCACTAGTGACAAAAAAGATTTGGGAAAATTCACCGAGGGTTGTGTCTCCACCATGACATGGCCCTCACTCACCATGGTCACTGGACGTGGTCTTGGAAATCAACTACACACCCACTTCTGAAACAAGTCTTAAAGGTCTTAATAAGACAAACATTTGGCTGAAGATTGAGATACGGTGAGGTCCTCAAAGACCACATTTTCCAAATGAAAACAGGAAATATACTATGCTCAGAATCAACCTGAGGTTTAGCACGACACTAGTAAAAAGTTAATCAAATTGCTATTAGTTAGATGATGATAGTAAATTTCTTTCTAGCACAGTTAAGGGACAAAGAATGTTGGTTAGAGACCATTCTTTGCGCTGACCCCGTGTTGGTTTTCAATTTATCTTACAGTAAAACCTTTAAATTTCACACATGAAAGTCCTACACATCTTATACGGGGTTATTCTTAAGAATCTTACATCTTCAGATCGTATCCAGAGCATAGTCAATTTATATCTGTCAAAATGGATGAACTCGCTTATTATTTCTAGTGATATGTCTGTAGTCTTTGGAACTTTCTACAAGAAAATGAAATACATACAACATGAAAGTATTGTTCCTTATATATTTTTCATCTGAATCCCAGCAAGGCAGTCAGGGTTTCTGAGATGGTAAAGCCGTCAGGGAGCAGACAGTCCCATCCCTCTCTAAGAGCTGGGGAGTTTCAAGGCCCATCTTAACTCACGGCCCCACCAGGGCTCCTTCCAGGGCCCCCAAAACAACAGGGAATGGTAAGCAGTCATTGTCCCCATCACGGTCTGATTCCTGATTTTTAATGTAAATGTTTCTAACGTGTGACTGCGTCCATATATTTTTATAACTCCTGCACGATTTCACATATGGCTTTTCTATCCTAGTTTTCTGCTTAAACAAAACTGCTGTGCAGAAATTCTATATGTCCATTACAACACGTATAAAAGACAAAAGTTGGAGTGGTTCCCCGGTTCACAATAACTCTCTTGTTTCTAACGCCAGCACTGATAATCACAGAAAAGGCCCGAAGTCTGCAACACATCCTGCATCTTTGGCTGTGTGATGCTTGAGTGTTTTAAAGTAACTAGGCTACCCAGAGGAGGCGCCCTGGTGGCAAGGTCAGCAGTTTGAAACCACCAACGGCTCCCAGGATTGACGGTGAAGCTTTCTATTCCCCTAAGGACAGAATCTCAGAAACCCACAGGGGCAGTTGGACTCTGTCCTCCAGGGTCACTATGAGTCTGAACGGACACAGTGGCAGTGGGTTCTTTTTGGAGACCAATCAGAGGTCTTCTCCAAGTGTTTTGAGGGGCAGGGAGGATGTTTATCTTGATTCTAGTTACCGCAGGAACCTGATAGGCCCTCTCTGGGTGCAGTTTCTGTGGGGTCTGGCTTAGACTAGATGGTGACGAGGCTCACCGCCCACCTTGTGGAAGAAGCCATGAGCCTCTCAGAGGTCCCGTTTCCGCTGCCCCTACCAAAGAAAACAGATTCCTCAGGGTCTCCCCAGTCAACTTCCTCTTCGCTTTGCACATGAGTCTGGGTGACAGGAATGAAAAACCGGTGTGAACTAACCCAAGGACTCAAGGTCATCCACGAAGGCCCAGGCTTTGGGGTTCAAAATATACATTCCGATAATGGGCCGAACAAAGCTTTGTTATTTTTCATTAACATCTAACTATGCAAAATTTAAAAATCAACGGCACTAAATATTTTTTCTCCTTCAGATTTTACTAGAAGGGGAAAATGGTGGCGAACACACAAAAATTCTCTATATTATTTCCTACAACTGCATGTGAATTTATAATTATTTCCAAAAACTATTAATGTTTACTTTTTTAAAAAGCCCTTTTATTTTAGTGGTAAGTAAAATATTAATTTCATGTAGTCATGAGCACCATAATTCTACAACTTAATCAGAAACAGGGTTTTAGAAAACTCAGTTTTACAGAAAGCATTTCATTAACCGAAGAAAAACCCAATCCTTTATTTCTGAATATCTGATTGGAGCGCTCACGGTATGTCCCAGTCATCCAGTTTTGTTCCTTCATTTTAAATTTCCCCCAGTGAACCTTTACATCTGGTTTTCTGGTCTATCTAAGGTTTGTTTTCTCTGCCCTCCAAAATTAAGTGTTCTCTCAAGGTTTCCAAAGAGCTTTCTAGATGGTTACAGAATGGCTCTTCGGGCATTTTCTTTTTCTAATAGGGCACTTCAGCTGTCAGAGAAGAGTTTCAGAATGTGGAATATGAAAGCAGCACAGAGTAGCTTGTCCCCATGCACGAGTGGGCATGACGGCCAGCGATGGCAACACAGAGGAAATGTGTTTTTAAAGCACAAGGGTAGGAATGAAAATATTTCAAGATGGAGAGCGATTATACGACTTCAAAGTAAAGTCTATGAACCGGGGGAAATGGCAAAGGCAGGGAGATGAAAGCAAGCCCCCGCGATGGGAAAGGCAGGAAACGGCAGTGTCCAGTAGCAGGTCAGAGCCGCCGCACGTCACGCACGGCAACCAAGCCCGGGACGCTCAGTCTCAAGCCAAAGTAAGGAAAAGAAAGAGGTTTCCAAGACAGCTAACGTGACGCCGCGCAAAATCAAACTATGAGCGTCCTCGGTTTAGAGCATCCCGATGTGAACGGATTGCTTTGAAAAACAGCACTCTAAGGGGGCCACAAACATGTTTGTGGAGAGACAGAATTAAAAGAAGATGCCATTTTCCCACAACCTCTTGGAACCCCCCGGTAAGTGATGAAACAGGAGCCCTCGTGACACCGTGGTTAAAGGTCCCGTTTCTAACGGAAAGGTGGTCCGTGGGGCAAACTGCCAACCGCTCCGCGGGAGAGAGATGCAGCATTCCGCTTGCAAAAAAATGTGTAGCCTGGAAATCCTGGCGGAAAGTTCTGCGCTGCCCCATGGGGTCATGGGAAGTTAAACTGGACTCGACAACAAATTTTGGTCTCATCTGATGTTAGCGTTCTCTGCAACTCTCCGTACAGTCAGCGTCAGTCTTAGGAAAACTAACGATTGAAGGCCTATTTTTATAGATCCATCTACAAATCATCGATCTGACCTACACCCATGGACCTGTTGTTGAGTGGATGCCACCGAGCATGTTGGGATCTATGTCCCCAAAGCGAGACATTGCCCCGTCTACGCCACCCTCAGTTGTTCCGCTTGAGCTCACGATTGCAACCGCGGTGCCAGCCCATCGCCTCGAAGGTCTTCCTCCTCCTCACTGTGCAGCTCCTCTACCACGCGCGCCGTCCTTCTCCAGAGGCTGGCTGACCCTAACAGCGGGGCCAAAGTATGCGAGGCCAAGGCTCACCGTGCTCGCTTTGCAGAAGCAGGCTGACCACACCTCCTCCAAGACAGATTGTTGTGCTTCTTCCCCAGCACCACAATTAAATGTAACAGTTCTTCCCAGGTTATCTTTATTCTTTTATCATCCGTATGAGGCAGGTGCAATCGCCTATGGAATGGCAATGTCACTGACACTGATGTGCCAAAAGACAAATTACATACAGATATACCAAAAGACCAAAATACAACAAAAAATCTTTGACATCCCAGTTTTGCTAGCCCAAACAGAACTTCTAATAAAATTCAAGCCTTAATTTAAATAAGGAAAGCGCAGTGTTCTTCCCATTAGCAAGCGCTATTGTGGAGTACCAAAATCAAGCCTATGCTTTGTCTCTTGTATTAATAGCCCTTTATATACTCTGGGCTAGAAGCATTAAGAAGCAGTGAGATAGCTCCAAGGTAGCCTTCCAGGATAGGTTCCCTGACTGACTGTTTCTGTTATAAGATATATTTAGAGTTCTCAAAGACATTTCTAGTTGTCACTCGGTTACAGAATCAAATGACAAAGCCCCAAATATGGATACTTTAAAATTGTTTCTGAAAACCCAGTAATGATTCTATTCAAGTCATTCACAACAAATTAATAAACAGAAGTCAAGGCAATTTATTTCTCTCTCTGCCTTAACTATAGTGAATTAACTCAAGCAATTTGTGTAGTGGTTGTTAGTCAGACACTGTCAGTCTTACTAGTTAGTGGCTGTTAGAAAGGCAACTCTGTAACAACCACATTTTCCTACTCAGCAAAGGAGTACCTGCAGCTAAACCCAAACAAACCCAGCCAGCTCCCCAACTCCCGTCAGCCTCGTGGGCATCAAAACACAGTCACGCGCTCCACTCAACTCATCAGGACAATTTACAGAGCGTCTACTATACAAAAGAATAAAGAACATCTTTACGAAACAGTCCTTTATTTATCCTCAAGGTGCTTAAAATTTTGATACATTTTTAGAAAGGGGAGAGAGGCTGTAACAGGCTGCTGTCCAGTGATTCTGACACATAGCAATCCTGTAGGAAGAACACAGGTTCCCAAGGCTGCACATCTCTATGGAAACAGAATGCCACATCTCTCACCAGCAGCTGGTAAACTCAAATGGTCAACCTTGCAGTTAACCACCAACTGGTGCACCACCTCCTGTAACAGCATAGCCACCTGAGGCCCGAAGATCTGGCATCAAATCTTTGCTCTATGTCTCTACCCCTTACTGGGAGTGGAGGGTAGAGGAAGTGGTTGATGTGTATATCATGTAGAGCCACTCAGTCTAACCTCACTTTGGGGTGGTGAGAATACACATAAAAGTGTATATAATGGCATTTCCAATATATACACACACACACAAATATATTTACACACACAGACATATCATTCCCATGACTATTAGGAAGGAAAAATAAGAGCCCAAACCACTCTATTAGAAGTCATCATAAATTACATGTAGTCTACCACCCTGACATACGTGAATTACATACGTGCAACCTACCACCCTTTATATTTCAACAGGTAACTGGAAATCAGGAATGATACATCTTTACAATTGAATACATGTGAAGATAAGAACTTTATACATGAAAAACACTCTACGATGTTTTATTTTCCTCTCTTTGGAAATATCAGGCGACGTCACTGTATAAAAATGTTGGTATGTATGCATGCATACCTAACAATTGTTTCTAATAAAAGTTAGCCTTCAGATACATCAGAATTATAAATCCATGTTCATGTACATGGAATGTTGGCATACTGTGATTCATTTATCTGAGACAATAAATAAAACTGGATTACTTCAAAGATAATTGGACTTATATGCATATGACAACACCAATGCCAGGGATGTACAGATTAAACAATATCACCGACACGCAGCATAGCTGCAGGGCAAAATATGATGGCAAAAGATGAAACAACGGGAAAACTATCATTAAGAGAATTTGGAACATATGAAGTTCTCAGCCTTTGAATGTTCTCCTCTTTCATGTCTTCCTGGTTCAAAGAGGGGGAGAGAAAATGTGAATCAGACTGGTTAAGGTTTTAACACTCATGTGCCAAAAACATGAAGTAGAAACTTTCTACAGATTACATGTGCCTTGCTAGATTATATTTTTTCCTGAAATACCTATCTGCTTAACTATGATACATAGAGTATATAATACAAGATGACTGGCAGATAGGCCTCCCCCTTCCATCCTTCTTTTATCCTATTCTGACCCAAATTGTTCCTTCTATAATACTCTACAGTTGGGTTCAATAATCAGTTCTAATAAAGACACAGACCTCACAGACAGTACTCACAATTAAGGGGATTATTAGGGAAGTTGGCAGTTTACCAAACACCAGGGTCAGAAAACATGAAAAATACAGGAATTGGTCCTGTGTTCAATCCTCAGCCAACAGCCAAGTCTGTCTTTCTGGTCCTCGGCCTCTCGGCCTACTGGTCCTTTGGCCTCTGACTGCATGGACCGGACCACAAAGCCAGTCTGCAGCTCTGCCTCACAATCCCATCGTCTTAGCGCTGCTCCTTTGTTTGATCTCCCGGTCTCCTGGCCTCGGCCTGTGGTGCCCATGTTTCCTCTGGCCTCAGCATCCACCATGTCAGACTGAGACCTCA
The DNA here is from genome assembly GCF_050624435.1 of Tenrec ecaudatus. Classification (NCBI taxonomy): domain Eukaryota; kingdom Metazoa; phylum Chordata; class Mammalia; order Afrosoricida; family Tenrecidae; genus Tenrec; species Tenrec ecaudatus. The sequence goes on along the minus strand of NC_134533.1, from coordinate 97,800,898 downwards.
AATGTGCTCCACTGGTGGCTCTTCTTCCTGCATGGTTCTGGGATTTGTCTCTCTGCTTCTGAAATGGCCCTTATACACAGAGAAATGACTTGGATAGAGGTGTGATTTTTGTCTTTCATCAAACCATATCCCCAAAGACAAAAGGTGTGGTGACTTGGTTGACACCGTCCAATAATAGGGAGATTCACAGTGTTTCCCACTTCCATCCTGTCCATTAGCAGAGCAGAGAATGTCCTCCAACTTGAACTTATAGCCACAGGCATAGAGGCTATCATTTGTAATACATTACATAGTGTTTGGTGGCTAGACAGGCAATATTGATTATGTCTACATATCATACAGTTATCATTTTTAAAGAGTCATAATTTATGAAGATGAGTTAAAAAACTAGTGTTGCTACAAAACGATAAACTATCAAAGTGTGAAGTTATTGTTGACATATCCTCCCCTCTAGATTTTTGCATACACCTCTAAAGGCAGTGTTTTCCATCTGCCTTATCCTTCCTCAATTAATGTGCCTTCTTCTTTCCACAAGGTCAAAAATGGCCACATTGCCATCCTCAAGGGATTCAAAGGAGGCCTGATGGTGTCGTGTTTATGTGGTGGGCTTTTAGCCACCAAGGCCGGCAGTCGGAAACCAAAGGCAAGGCTTTCTACTCTCAGAAAGAGGGGAAAGCCCATCACCCAAGGCCCAGCTCCGCCTCCTCTAGGGCGCTACCCACTGAAATCCACGGCGTGTTCTCTTTTCTGTTCAGGGACCCAAATTGCATGACTTTTCAATGTTCTTTCATCTGGGGCAATAACATAAATCTAAAGGGCCAAGATGGGGGCTGACGGGTGAATAGGGCAAAGTTCCCCCATCAAATTTGTGTCAGACAGTCATGGCTACTTCGAAGAATAAGCAGGGACATGTTCATCAAGGAAAGCATTCCTCGTGGAAATCGCCTGAGTTTTTCTTTACCAAGGCAATTTTCAATATTCTTAAAACTTCTTACGAAGCCCCCATAATCACTCTCTATCCTTTGGGAGAAATCTATCAGGATTCCACCATGGAAGTCGCCCAAGTCAGTCACTATCATCACCTTCTAGGGTGACCTCTCTGCCTTGAATTGGACAAGCCGCCAGGGCCCCTGGGAAATGCCTGGTGTGCCTGGGCCTTGATGTTGAAGGCCCCTTCAGGAAACTACGGTAACCGTATTAATGAGAGAACTTGTCTGAAGCCATCCACTGATCACCAAGACATGTTTAGACACATTTTGCTGGAAGGACCCATTGCATGTCTGAATAAGAGCCCTGTAACCGTCGTGTTTGCCTCGCCCACATATAATGTGAATTACGAGAGCTCTGGAGCCCAAGCCTGGATTCAAGTCCGCGCAGCACCCCTGAGGAGTGTGGGCCCCTCAGCCACCTCTGTTCCTGGGGCTGCGGGGAGCTGTGAGGACTGGCTTTATTAAAACATATAAAGTCACTGTAACAGTGCCAGGGGACCTTGAAAATGCTCTGTGTCTGAGGTTCTTATCGTATGTAGATGCCAAATAGAAAGCAGCCACGCGCATTTTCTCTTTCTTTCTTTTTAAAAAAATCATTTTATTAGGGGCTCCTACAACTCATCACAATCCATACATACACCAATTGTGTAAAGCACATTTGTATATTCATTGCCCTCATTATTCTCTTTTAAAAAAATCATTTTATTGGGGGCTCATACAAATTTTATCACAAACAATACATACATCAATTGTATAAAGCACGTTTGCTACCCTCATAATTCTCAAAATATTTGCTCTCCATAACAATGTTTCTTTTTTAAAAAATCTATTCTGCCACTCTGTGGCTTTCTTTCTTTCTTTTTTTTAATTTTAGCACATTTGCACATTCATTGCCCTCATCATTCTCAAAATATTTGCTCTCCACCTAAGCCCCTGGTATCAGCTCCCCATTTTTACCATTCTCTCCTCACTCCCTCATGAACCCTTGATAATTTATAAATTATTATTTTATCATATTTTGCACTGTCCAACGTTTCCCTTCACCCACTTTTCTGTTGTCCATCCCCCAGGGAGGAGGTTCGATCCTTGTAATTGGTTCCCCCTTTCCAACTCACTCTCCCTCCACCCTCCCAGTATCGCCATGCACACCAGTGGTCCTGAAGGGATCATCCGCCCTGAATTCCCTGTGTTTCTGATTCCTATCCATACCAGTGTATATTCTCTGGTCTAGTCTGATTTGTAAGGTAAAATTGGGATCATGAGAGTGGAGGGGTAGGAAGCATTTAGGAACTAGAGGAAAGTTATATATTTCATTGTTGCTACATCGCATCCTGACTGGCTTGCCTCCTCCCCAAGACCCTTCTGTAAGGGAATGTCCACTGGCTTACAAATGGTCTTTGGGTCTTCACTCAGCACCCCCCTCCCTTCACAATGATATGATTTTTTGTTCTGATGATGCCTGATACCTAATCCCTTCGACACCTCATGATCGCACAGGCTGGTGTGCTTCTTCCATGTGGGCTTTGCTGCTTCTGAACCTTTAAGACCCAAGATGCTATATCTTTTGATAGCTGGACACCATCAGCTTTCTTTGCCACATTTGCTTATGCACCCACTTTGTCTTCAGTGATTGTGTTGGGAGGGTGAGTATCATAGAATGCCAACTTAATAGGAGAAAGTATTCTTGCATTGAGGGCGTATTTGAGTGGAGGCCCAATGTCCATCTGCTACCTTAATACTAAACCTATAAATATATGTACATAGATCTATTTTCCCATCCTCATATATATAGTTACATATTACATCTTTATTTAGACCTCTATAAATGCCCTTTGCCTCCTAGCTCTTTTCTCTATTTACTCTGACTTTCCTCTTGTCCCACTATCGTGCTCAGTCCCCACCAGGGTTTCAGCAATTCCTCTTGGTTACATTACCCTTGATCATGCCCTACCAGGCCTCCTACACCCTCCTCACCACCGATTTGGATCACTTGTTGTTCCCTTGTCCCTGGGTTTGTTAACACCGCTACCTTCCCCCCCCCACCAGCCCCTCTCCCACGTCCCCCTGGAACTGTCAGTCCCATTGTTTTCTCCTCCAGATTGTTCATCCAGCATATCTTACTTAGACAGAGCTGCACCACGTGCATTTTCTACCAGCATATGAAACAAATAAATTTAATATGTCCCCTAATACTTTATATGTTATCCATATTAAAAATTATTGATGTATTCTATAGCCATCTATTTTGGTACCAAGTCTGGAAAATCCAGTGTGTGTCTTATGCTTCAAATATATTGTACTCAGCCCAGCCATATTTCAGGTGCTCAACAGCCACGAGTGCCTAATAATGTCCAATGTATCGGGCCGCACAGGGTCAGTCCTCAAATCTTGAGAGCGCATAAGAACCCAAGCCCAGTAATACAGATTTCTAACATTCTTTTTACCTTTCCCTTTCCCTGTTTAAATAAGATTTAAATCTATTCTAATCATGACTCATAAAAACTAAAAGAAATGAAAATAATTAGAGATTTCCATACTCTTTCTTATAAAGGAAGGGGGCATGACTGCAATGTCAACTGAGGTTATAAATTTCTGCTTCCAAACCTCCCACATTGTTTGGTTCCAAAACACTATGCAGACGTCTAGTCCATTTCAGGAAAGTACTTTCATTAACCACAGCCAAAATGACTAAGCAGAGGACCAAACCGAAAGATCATTCATCCAGGGAAGCCTAAATTCAACTGTTTAACTTAAACAGGTCTTCAATGTGAAGGGGACATACTGTGTCGATGGTGAAATAAAAAATAAATGTCTCAGAAATGAAAATGAAAATGCAAGTTTTAAAAGAAATTCACTTGTATAAACTCTCTTTGGATAAGCATCAACTAAAATACTCTCATGTTGAAGCTATCTCAATGGGTGACTGGGATAGAGACAAGAGAACCAAATATTTCCATCGGTGGACAAAACACATTTATTAAGAACAAAGACCCTAAATACAGAGAGAATGGGAATCCCAGGAGCAGAAACAGGGTAGAGAAAAACCAATGACAGGTTTGAGAGCTACAGCCTCTAGCTTGAGGGAACCACCAGCAACTGAGACCACCTCCTATCAGCTTGTATTTACTATGGCCCCACGTTTGTTCGATGGCCAAGTGACACATGGGACTTTGTGAGTAAGTGCTTCAAATATCTGTCGTCAGGGTCCCTAGACAGGCCTCCTTTGCTGTGCCTACTGCACCTGACTGCGGCCTGGCCTCCGTCCACATCAGGGCTCAGCCTTCCCAGTTCTGTTTCCACACTCATAAACTGGGTGATCTTATCCATTCTCACCGCTTTCAATACCCTCCCCGTGCTGACAGCATCTAAATTTACAGATCCAGCCCCAGCTACTTCCCTGAACTCCACACGCAGGCGGCCCGGTGTTCTCTAGACAAGGCTACTTGGATATCCAGCAGACTTGCAAAATTTAGTAAATTTAAATTGTATTTCTTCCCCTCAATAATTGGTACCTGGGTCAACTATTCCTTGTCTTGTGTAGTCTCAGAGTCTTTTCCCCAGAAGAGCAGATCCGTGACACTTTCTAAACAAAATCTGTATGGAAGTGCTACATTCTATAGATAAAAATTCTTAAATTTTTTCAAGGTTTGTGAAGGAGGGAAGGGGGTGTGGGGAGGAGGGAGGAAATGAGGAGCTAATACCAAGGGCTCCAGTAGAAAGAAAATGTTTTGAGAATGATGATGGCCACAAATGTACAAATGTGCTCAACACAATGGATGGATGGGTGAATGGTGATGAGCTGTACAAGCCCCCAATAAAATGTTTTTTTTAATTCTTAAATTTTCAATGAACATGCAATTCAAAAAGCCTATACCATCAGTCAATATTAGATTTCCAATTTGTAAGTAAGAAGTATTTTATTAAGATTAGCACAAAAAAAGGGGGCTGAAAGATGAAGCTTTCTACTCCTGTACCTAGTCCTGGAAACCCACCCTAGGTAGTCAGAGATCTCTACCCATCTTATACAGTCGCATGAGTTGGAATCCACTCTATGGGAGTAAGTTTGGTTTGGCTTTGATTTAAGTACAAAACACTATTGCATTATTGTTGCTATTTTTCTGTCATCAAAACAATCTTTTTAGTGTGGCCTAGTGATGGCAGGCATCATCCAACATTTTGATTAAGCACTACTTAAGAAAGTTACCGTATATATTCGAGTATAAGCCAAGTTTTAATGCATTTTTGAGATACCTTGGCTGATTGATATTCAGGTTGGCTTATACTCAAATATATATGGTAGTAAGAGACTAGGAGGTTCTATTTGTCAAATCAATGTTTCTTTGGGTTTGGGGGGATTTTTTTCCCCTGCAAATAGCCTTTAGATGGATAGGGCAATAAATTCATCTTACTACATATTGTGAATCATTAGTAATGAGAGGATGTGTTTAAATTGCTAAGGTCTACATACCCTCTTTGATTTTATGAAATTTTATTTTTGTTTACTCGCTGTCCTGGCATACTTGGGTTTTAGTAAAATCAAACTCATATATAATAATCCTTATTTATTACTGCAAAAATCCACAGGATTAAGTGACTTTATAATCCAATGATTATTAAATTCCTTTACTCTTGCCTAGTACAGTTAAAATAATTTATTTCCTTAGCAAAGCATTCATTTAAAATACCAATTATCTGGCCTCTCTTAGTACGAAATTGGCTGTTAGCTATATTTTCATTCAGATATGATAACAACATATGTCTGAGAGCAATGATGAAGCAACAACAGGTTTAGGTTATAATTTTAGTGATTAACTGATATACAATCTTGGTAGAAACATATTCCACTGGGCTCGTAACTTCACTCTGGGGGGCTGTTATCAGTTATTTTTTCCTTGATTTTGCACCTTCTTTATTTCAGACCTTCTTTAAAATTATAGGTGAAGTTATGAAACCACACAGTATGACTACACTCATAGAAGTCCTTAACTCAACCTCAGAAACACAGTGGAAAGACAACACGAGGAGTTTAGATACACTAAAGGAAGGAGTCCGATCTTGGCTCACATCACTTATGAGACACACAAGGAGGTTAAAGAGGTAGGGTCTTGGAAACCCACAGGGGCAGTTCTACCCTGTCCTGCCAGGTCACTGTGAGTCGGATGACAGGGAGTATGAAACACACAATCACATCCCTTGCCCATTTCCTCTTTTTGATCTTTGCCCTGCATCCCATCATACTGGATGATCTCAAGACCCTATTCATAACACATATCAATCTCTAAATTTTTGAAGACCGTTGATCTCGGACTCAGACCCATCTTAACCTCGTCAGTCTCCAGACTAGTTTCATGGCTCCGCTCAGCACAATTCACTCCCCTGTCCTCTTGCACCTTCACCTTCGTTACCAGTGAAATACCGAAATATGCTGTGCACCCCCTCTCTATTCTATGGTCAGCTGTGCCCTCTGCCTCATGTCCCTCTGTACTCAGCAAAGGTCCGTTGTCATACAACACAGATGCCACCCCTTTAGTCCAGCAGCACATTTTCTGTGCCAAGTGCGAACTTGAATCTTACCACCAAACTCAACCATTACTCAGTCTTAAGATCCAAGGCTGATAAAAATTTTTGAAAAGAGGGTAGCTAATTTTTCTGAGGTACATGTGTATTTATGTAGTCTAAGTTACCTGGATCAGTAACCAGTAAGTAGTCCCTTTCTTGACTCTTCTCGTCGATTCATGTCCCTGGATGTTTCTCACAATTTCTAGAAACTCCTTGAGCAGCAGGTGAGCAAACTTTCCTAACATCTACCCAACCTGTGTTTCCAACCAATTTATTGTTCCAAATGTCGACTGTGTTTACCAACCAACTTCTTTCTTTACTCCCTGTCTCTGTACACTAGATTCCATCATCTGTATTTAAGGAATTCAATTCAAAGTTTCCCATTTCTCGTTCATGCTTTGCAATCTCTTCTAGTTCGTTGGCTGTGCCCCTTGAGTTCTTCTCTGTCCTATAAGAACATCCTCTGGGATCTACTTCCTCCCTCAGCATACAACTCACTTTCTCCTAATCCTGAAACCAACACAGTCCCTAAAATCATAGCCCATTATAGCTCATGCTTATTGTATTGTTCTCCAGAATAATTTGCACAAGGTTTGAATTAAAAGTCTCACCCAACCCAGAACCCTACATTCCCCTGGCTTTCTTCCATGTCGCCTCTACCTCCTAATTGTCACTCCATGTCATTTCTACCTCTTAATTTTTATGTCTCTCTAACCACTCTTTTCCATTTCCATCATGAGATCCTCTCGCAGGTGTTAAGTGCATATATTACACGAAAGAACTTGAACCTCTGCCGGGTAGTTCACAGAGAGTGAATTATAAGTACAGCTCTTAACACAGGGCCGTATTTAGCCTACAGTATTATGATTAAAATCTCCTACACACACATACTGCTTTCTTTGATCTGCCCAGAAAAACCAGTCTTCCAGAAAGGTTTATCTGTATCAAATACAGATAACATTCAATGGCGTTCTCTGTACTACTGGGAGCAGATATGTGGCAGGCACACCCCACTGCCACCACAGCTATTTCTTCCTTGTTTTATCCTATCACGTGGGAAATTAATGTTGCCAAATCCCACAATGTTCCTCTCTACGGTATAGATTCCAAAACCTATTTAGCCTCCCACCCCCTTTTCAAGGAAGAAAACATCAGTGCCATCCTGGACAATTAAACAATTTCTGTATTCTAACCCATCATCAAGATAAAGTGTAGGCATCTGCTTTTGCAGTACCCTCTGGGTCACTGCAGTGCCTGCCAGGGGTGGTATCACCGACTTTGGGAAACACTGTTCTGTACTTTCATTCAAACACTTCTGGCCATTCTCCCATTGCCTACAAAGAGCATCAGAACATCTTAGCACAGACTTTGAAATCCGTTACATAACTACCAGCCAGCCTTCTACTATACCCTTAAAAAACAATATTCCCTACGTGGTGTTCTCTGAATATACATTGTACTTTCTCTCAGCTTGTGGCCTCTGTTCAAGCTCTCTTTAAGACCACCACACTTAAGTTGTGTGACTTTTTCCCAGGTTGGGACTATGTCATAAGGAACCAAAACCAAGTTCCTTATGAGTCCAGTGCACTCTCTTTAAATTGCTTCCCGTTATAAATAAGTTAAATAAGCACAGGTGTGTGTGGTACTCCTACAAACTTTAGTCACCATTTGAGTTCTAGCACTATTTGTGTACATCCTTTGAATCCGGCCCAAACTAAAACCAATGCCATGGACTCAACTCCAACCTCCAGCGACCCTATAAGACTGAACAGGGTTTTTAAGGCTGTAAGTCTCCATAGGAGAGAGAGCCTCATCGTTCTCTTGCAGAGTGCCTGGGGATTTGAACGAACCACACACCTCAGCTAGGAGCCCAGTGCATTTATCCCAGCACCGCCAAAGCTCCCACGTGTGCACACACTCCTTCAATTAGAGGGAAAATCCAGTCATATCACAGACAATAACTACACACAAGTTTGTAAATCTTTTGGTAACTAAAACCCACTAGAGTTATCACCACCAACATTTAGCTATTTCCTACATGCTCAGTGGATGCTCACAGAGCCTTTGTGGTATGGCGGGCTGTTTAATGAAGTGCAAACCACAAGATTGGTGGTTCAAGCCTGCCAGCTACTGCGGGAAGAAAGATGAAGCTGTCTACTCCCATACAGATTTAAGTCTCAGGAAACACAAGGGGCTCCTGCACCATCCCCAAAGGGGCACGAGGTGTTGGGACAGATATGATAGCAGCGAGCTCGGTTTTATCTCTGAGCTGTTGCTCAAGGGGAGCCCTGGTGGTGTCGTGAGTGATGAGGGGGAGTAAAAGCTTGGCAGCTCTTAAGAACGAGCTGCCCCACAGGAGAAAGATGAGCCTTCCTGCTCCCACAAAGATTGACAATGTCACAAACACGCGGAAGGCGGTCGTAGTCCTTCCTGTAAATTCTGTCTGCGTCAGAATGTACTCAAGGGCAGAGAGTCTGGCTTTTGAGTTGAGGCTCGATGGTTCATAGCACCCCGGTGGGGTGAAGGGCCCTATTTTCCACACCATGAATGAGGACAATGGGTCAGATCTAAGGGCCAGCCCAAATCTGAACACAATAGGGGCAAACTTATATTTTGGAAATAGTAGTATTCTCAACAGCTCTGCCCTGACACCTGTGCATAATTCACCTCTTTAACTGGTTTCCCATGGTCTTCAGTCTAACACAAACTTCCCAGTCTTTAAGACTCAATTCACATATCACTTTTCCAAGAAAGTCTCCTGTTAAAGCAGAACGAAGTACTTGTTCTCCCCATGAACTGTCTGTAACACTTGACACATGTCTTCATGATCATACTAGTGAGAAGTTCACTCAGCTAGAATAAAGTGCTTAAGGGTGGTCTTGTTCAATGTCCTCATTCCAATAAACATGCCTGGCAGAAAAAATGAGTATCATTTACATCCACTGAACAAATGAAATACACGAGCCAATGGAATATTTAATGAGGAATACTGGACAATATTGCTCTGACATGTTTTATGATGCATTTATACACACAGCAAGCAGTAAGGGCTATAGGGCTAAGTCTGACTGAGAATGTTCATGGCTCGTTACAGAATGCCAAAACCACACCCGATTTCCAGAAAGACAGACGGACTTACCAGTCTTCTCCTTTCTTCTTCTACTGCAATGAGTAGCCTTGCGAATTCTTTCAATGATTGAGCTGTTTAGGGGATGAGTGAAAAAGCAATCATTAATTTATCAAATATGTTGAAACAATGGCAAACCAAACAAAAAATAAGTAAGCAAATGGGAGTGATAGTAATGTATACAATAAAAACAGTCATTTTCAATTATATCAATATTCCTGCCCAATACTTAATATAAACTATGAACTAAAGTTGAAATGCTTAGGTTACAGAAATGACCAAAAAAGTGAATGCAGAATTTATTTTTATTTAAACTTTGAGTTTTCTCTCCTATGGCTTTATTCTGTAGGCTACACACATCTGCTTTTATTCACATTAATACTGTAAATATCCAGGATATCATGGCACAGAGTCCAGAGTAAAGCCTGGCATGAGGGTGGGTTTTGTGGTAAGTTTTCATTGAATTAATTTTGAAAAGCATATTAAGTGAGGAATACAAATTTCAAGAGTCTCATCGAGCAAACTTATTAAGGAAAACAACAAAGGTTCCAATTCAACACTTTAAACTTCTAATCTAAGAATTTTTTTCTCCCACTTTTCCGAGTCTTACATGCTGGGGTGCAATGCTATCCCGATGAGTCATTTCTATTGGATTTTATTCATAGTTGACATAGCAGAATTCAGAGGATCAGCTGGGTGTCTTTAGTTAATGTAATAAATATGAGGAGGGCTTTGAAACACTTGGAGAAACATCCTATGTCCTTAATTCCACTTTTCCAACAAACAATTTTCAGCCTACTTATATATCAATGGCCTTAGAATTGGTATAAATTAAATAATTTGGAAATGTGATATTTGGGTTTCTGCAACAGTATGAATACTAATGCCACAATTTATCCAGACTTGACATCAGGAAATTGAACAAGAAGATATTTTACAAATACAGTATTTGATACCAAAACAACAACAACAAACACTGCCACGAGTCATTCCAACTAATAGCGACCCTTTAGAACAGGGGCTAAAGGGTCTATCCCATTGCCAATAGGGTTTCAGATACTGCGCATATTTACCAGGACAGACAGTCTCATGTTTCTCCTACACAGTGGCTGGTGGGTTTGAACCTTCGACCTTGAGGCCTGCAGTCCAATGCCTAACCCACTATTCTACCAGGGCTGCCAAGTGTGAAATCACTCACTCACTGCCATTGAGTTAATTCTGACTCATACTGGACCTATAAGGCAGAGAATAAGAAAGAAAGACTATGGGTTTCTGAAACATTAACTGTTTATAGAGTAAAAAGCCTCATCTTTCTCCTGTGGGGCACCTGGTGATTTTGAACCGTTGACTTGGAAGTTAGTAGCCCAGCATAGAGCCCACTATGCCAGTGAGGATCCTTCTATATATTTTTCCTTTTTTAAAATTTTATTTTATTGAGGGCTCTTACAGCTCTTATCAGAATCCTTACAGATATCCATTGTGTCAAACACATCTGTACATATGTTGCCATCATTCTCAAAACATTTTCTTCCGACTTGAGCCCTTGGTATCAGCTTGGTAACAAACCCAGGAGCAAGCAGACACCAAGTGATCTAAAATCAATGGCGAGGAGGGTGTAGGAGGCCTGGTGGGGCTCGATCAAGACAATGCAGCCCAGAGGAATCACTGAAACCCGAAGGAAGGCCGGATATGAGAGCGGGACAAGAGGAAAGTAAAAGGAAATAGAGGAAAGAACTGGGAGCAAACGACATTTATAAAGGGCCTTCTATGTTTTTATATGTTTTTCTTTCAGTAAATAAAGCATTCCAGCTTCACTCTGGTAGCCAATCTCACAGCCACCAAAGGTCCTCTCGATGAGGTTTAAGAAGAGGACAAACCGGCAGGGTAGCAGGGAAGCCAGTAAGCCTACAGAGAACGCAGACAAATGGGGGTCAGGGCGGCAACCGAACAGAGACAGCAGGTACTCCTGCGGCTGGTGGTTCAAAACGAGGAGATAAAAGCAGAAATAATAGTGAAAAGTGCACACAAAAAGTACTTTAACCAACACTTCTAAACCAATGTTTCCCCCTCTTACTCCACTTCATGGCACATGAAGAAAATGATCTTCATTCCTAAGAGGCTGCTCTGACCTAGTTCAGATCTGGTGTGGCTGCAAAAAACCTCATGGGAACCCTCTTGATAATGCCCAGGACACATTTGTCACAGTGCACAGAGAGACCCATCGGGAAGACCCACTGTGGATTGGGATGGGAAATTCTCAAACAATCTAACTCAGAGCTTCCTTTCACGAGAAGCTACTGGACAGTGCCGCCTAACAGAATATGTGACTAAACCAGGAGAGAAAGAAGACCAAATGTAGGTGAGCCATGAAGAGTGAAAGCCTGCTTTCACCTTATCAAATACCAAAAAAGGGGGGTGCTTTCAAACTGGAAATTGGAGTGCAGAAAACGGAACTGTCCAGTCTAGAAAAATTATAAATACTGGCCCCCCGAAAAAACTGAACCAGAATTGGGAACCTGCCCTACCTCCTAATAGTGAGACGTTCCTGCAGCACCAGGACTCAGGCTGTGGGAGCTACTAGATTGAAAAGCCCCACTTTGGGTCTCCTTTCATACCACATCACTTCATCATGCATTTTGAAAAAATGGGGCAAATACTACACAGGCTCAGAGGAAAAACGAGCATGGGAAATCAAAATGGTCTAATGATACTCGCCAGCAACCTGGGAAATATGAAGGCGAGCGGCAGGGCCTCTGAAATTATGAGAGGAGATATTTCCCTTCCTTGAACTCTGTCCCATGAAAAACTTAAATATTTCAAAGAATATACACTCAAATAATTTACCTTGGGGCCTCATTTTACTAGAAGGTCCTGCACAATGCATTCTGACAAAACATGGGAATAAACAAAAGTGAAGAAGTAGTCCAGGAAGAAAAAGTATGTTTGGAAATGGATTGTGGAAGCAATTGTACAATTCTGCTCGATGTGACTGAAATATGGAATGATATATGCATTAACTCCTAATTAATAATAATTTTTTAAAACCACAGGTCCAGGAAAGGATTTTGGGTTTGCACAAAATCCTAGCTCTAACTTAAGAACAATTAGTTCTTCTTTAAAAAAAATCATTTTATTAGGGCCTCAAACAACTCTTATCATAATCCCTACATACATCAATTGTGCAATGCATATTTGTACATGCATTGCCCTCATCATTCTCAAAACATTTGCTCTCCACCCAAGCCCCTGGCATCAACTCCTCATTTTTCCCCTCCCTCCCCGCTCCCCCTTCCCTCATGAGCCCTTGATAATGTATAAATTATAATTGTGTCATATCTTGCACTGTCCAACATATCTCCTCACCCACTTTTCTGTTGTCCATCCCCCAGGAAGGAGGTTATATGTAGATCCCGGTAATCGGTTCCCCCTTTCCAACCCACCGTCTCTTCACCCCCCCACTATCGCCACTTACACCAATGGTCCTAAAAGGGATCACCCATCCTGGATTCCCTGTGTTTCCAGTTCCTATCTGTACCAGTGTACATCCTCTGGTCTAGCCAGATTTGTAAGGTAGAATTGGGATCGTGATAGTGGGGAGGAGGAAGCATTTAGGAACTAGAGGAAAGTTCTATGTTTCATTGTTGCTATACTGCATCCATTCTGGCTCATCTGCTCCTCACAACCCTTCCGTAAGGGGATGTCCAATTGCCTACAGATGGGCTTTGGGTCTCCACTCTGCACTCCCCCTCATTCACAATGATATGATTTTTGAACGATCAGTTCTTACATCATAGCCCCGCTTGATCCTCACCCTCAGGAAAGGGACACAGAAGATAGGGTGCTATAGCAAAATGTGGAGAAGAAATCAGATGGCACTCTGTTGTTGGGCTGTGCTGATGAGAGAAACAAATCCAGGAGCACTCACTTGTGTAAAAAAGAGCGTTATATCAAAGAATAATTGTATATTAAGAAAACATCCCAGCGCACTGCAGATCAAGACCATAAGTCTGATATTAGCCCCTAAGTCTGATACTAGTCCATAAATCCCTCTTCAAACTCACACAGCGCACGCCATTGCAAAATGCTGGAGTGTCACAGGCCAATCGGTGCAACGTCTTGTGGATCTAGTGGTGGTGGAAGCATCTCCAGGGTGAAGCAGAGAGAGGGACTTTTGCAGGTCTCAGCAAGTCTCCGTGTGACTTGTCAACAGGAAGACAAAGGCAGAGAGAGAGAGGAAGTTCCCATCCTCATGGGAAGGCCATGCCCACAGGAGGCATCGTCAGCCTGTGACCTGATCGACAGGTTGTTCTCCACCCACCGCTATACTTATTATCAAGTTGACATGAAATTATTTAATTATCACACAGGCTGTCAGAGAAAATAGCGTCCGGGGTCTTAACGGCTTGTCTCCAAACAGCCATCCAAGTGAAATGTTGATTAAGTCCACATGGAGGAAGCACACCATCATCAGTCACAGGACTGTACATCATATAATACGAAGTCAATGGAGGGATTAGTATCAGAGCCTAAATTGTGCGAATCCGGTTTGCAGAAGGCTATCGGTGATGGTGGGACCTCAAGATTCAAGATTCATTTGTGGGAACTACAAGGGAAACAGCATCCAGTGAACTCCCTCTCTCCACAATTGGGGGAAGAGAGGGTAGCGGTCGCTAAGCAGAGTGCACTGGAGAGGCAAATATAGGAGATCAAAGGCGTAACTCGGACTTGAACAACGCTGGACCTGATCTGGCTTAACTATTTTCTGGGTGTTGTTTTCTTTGTTCATGTTACGGTGTGTCTCAGACGTATTGTATCATTGAAGGTCATTCTCTTGAAGTTGTGTTCTATGTTTTTCTATATATGAAACTCAGGATTGATGAACCTATAGGGACAACAAGTAGAAAAAGGGTGTGTTCTGGTTTGGGAGGGTTTTTTATGTGGGGGGGAAGGAATACAGTGGTGATTGCGGGCATAAAAGGGAGACAATGTCAAAGAGTACAGGAAGAAAAAGAATGGAAACTGAATGGGATAGCAAGTGTACAATTCTGCTTGACGTGATTGAACAATGGAATGATATATGTAGCGACTCCCAATTCATAATAAATTTTAAAAATAAAAATAAATCTAGGAAAGGGGGGGGGAGTGGAATTCCCATGATGCCACAGGGATCGTCCACTAACACAGTTGTGTGAGAGAAGAGCTTGTCTAGATTAGAGCAAAAAGCTAAAATTACAAGAAAGAGATCTCTCCAAAGGGAACTAGGATTGGGGCGGCAGAGGTGGTAGTGGAACTGATGTCTCTGAATTTATTGAAAGGAAATTTGTACTTCTGGAAAAACGCTTTTTAAGAATAAAATTAGTGATAAGTACTTTTCCGCTCTTTGTATTTTTTTTAATTCAAAGGTGATTACTAACTCTTGGGCAAACAAAGTTTATAAGAAAGGGAATATAATCTTATTAATTATATAACTGAGTTGCAAATTACTGGTTTTACTAAAATTAAGTCTAACTATATTTCAAGAGTAGAGAAATATTAAAATACAATGTACTGAGAATAATAAAATGCAATATTGTCATGACAACAGTATAAAGTTAAGAGGTGGTATATAAAAACCCAAGATTCATGAATTAATTTAAAGAAAGAAATCTTGTAATCTTGGGTTTTACATAAATAAATAACTAAAAATGGTCCAAAGCCATCTGCCTGGAAAATTAAAATAAATTATAGAGATGTTATGATAGAAGATGTTCAGTTTTGTTAAGGATAATATCGATGACTTTCAAAACAACGAAAAATGCCATACAAATGTTTTATTTCCCCTACTAGACTAAATTCTATAAAGGCACAGATTGCATTTAACTCAATTTCCCAAAAGGCTTAGTAAATACTTAGTCCATGGCAGCCTATCAACAGGTACTATTAGAATAGGTGGATATACAACCTTGATTTTGGATTGCTATCTATATACTAACCCTAGCACTTGGACACCCAGGGAGATGGCTACCCTCCAACGTAGCAATGGCCTAGTGTACCAGTCAGCATTTCACGAACCTGGGGTCATGTCTGTCTGGTTCTCAGGGCTGCAGAAGTTCACAGGCTTCCCTGCAGACCCCTACTAATCCCACAGCCCATTGTGGCCTCCTCTTAAACCGAATTGTGATTACAAGTTAGGAGACCCAGGTTCTCATATTGCAGTAGTCCAAAAATTAATAATGCTGCTTTATGCTTTGCTTGAATGATCTTCTTCTCTGTTTCTCATAGAAGTACTATTTATAAACTCAGTGAGATCACAGTTGCTGTTATAATGGGAGCAAAGACAAATTCTAACATTGAAAAACAATGCTATGTCCGCTTCCTGAAAACAAAAACTATTCTCCCTCTAGCAGTTTTCTGGGACTGGTTCCCAAATGAACAACACATTTTGCTCTCTTTTCCTTGGTTGATTTATGGCAATGGCTTCAAGAAACCATGGGTGTTGTCTTTAAATCATATAGCCCCATTCCATAAAACTGTACATTTCTTGTCCAAATAAAGTTATTCGTGTTTGTAAGGGAGCACAAACAGCCAGGAACCACTAACTTGATTAGGGACACCCTACAACTTTTGAAGCCCATCTTTAAATTTTTTCCCCCAAAGCCTTCCTAATGATGTCGAAATATATTATTAATTTACTAAATATTACCCAAAAGGAAAGTAAGAAATAATGACTCTGTATCTCATCTCCATTGAGTCCATTCCATCTGAGTGCAAGTCTGTAGGACAGAGCAACTTGGCTCCGGTGGGTTTCCTAGACGGTAAACCTTCAGAGGAGTAGAAAGCCCCACCTTTCTCCTGCAGAGTGGCTGGTGGTTTCCGACTACTGACCTTGCAGCAATTGTACCCCACCATGCCACCCGGGCTCTTTTAACAATCCTATATAGCAGGTGTATGCCCCTTGGTTGTACAGTGGTTATGTGTTGGGTTGCAATCCACAAGGTTGGCAGTTCAAAACCACCAGTTGCTCCTCAAGAGAAAGACAGGCAGGGCTGTCAACTCCTGTTAACAGTTACAGTTTCAGAAACTCACGGGGCAGTTCTGCCCTGTCCTATAGGGTTGCTGTGAGTTGGAATGAGTGAGTTGAGTTTGGGGATTTTTTATATACTGCATATAAAATTTTCTTAAGCGGTTACATATCTTGTAAGCTAGGTTTTAAGAAAAGGGCTGATGGAAAAAGCCAGTTACATCCCTGCCTTTCTCACCCCCAAACTACCTGTTACATAAACTAGAAAAAGTCCCTGGAGCTCCCTACAAAGGAAAAGCCAATGGTACAACTTCTGATCCACAGGGCCCACAAATTCCTTACGACCACTCCAATTTCAGAGTCTATTCTACACAAGACATCCATCGCAAAACATATACAAAATATGTACCATTCCCTCAGCATAAATCACAATGTCTTATACAGAACAGGTACTCAAAAAAATCTTTGATGTTGTATGAACTCTTGAGTCATTTATTTTAAAATCTAGACAAAATCTGGAAATTTTGCTTATTATATACAAACCTCTAGTACCCCAGGATTTTCCTATAATAAGCAATTATTTGTGGCACTTTATTGGTTTAAAATATTAATACATGTGTGTGTCTAACAACCATTCATGAGTCCTACGAGACTGTGAAATCAGGAGAGAGAGGAGGCTTTCTGTCCCTGTCAAGTTTTACAGTCTCAGACCGAAAGGGGCAGCCCTCCTCTTCCTATAGGTTTACTTTGAGCTGGAATCTGCTCCTTGGTAATGATTTTGCTTTTCAAACAATCATTTTACTATATATAATATGGGATTCGGAACCACAACTGGTCCTTCAACTACAAATCTAATCAAGCCTAAGTTTTCTGACAGGAGTCTGATTTAGCGAGAACAATTTTCCAAAGACAATCATTAATAAACAGTAGCCTGTAAGATAAAATCATTATTCAACAGAGGACTGTCAGATAAAAATTAGCATGTCTAACAATACCTTCCCATCATCTAGTATCTCTATTATCACTGACCTTTATTCTAGGATTCATAAAGTACTGTGGAAAGAATTGCCCAGATAATTTGGAAGGTAATTGTACATATCTAAATGCCTGCCACCTCCTTTATATATAAAGGGAAACTGTCTAACAAACTCCTTGAAAATGGAGTTATAGCTACAGACACAGAGTTCAGAATGTGTAAAGTATCCCTTAAGGAATTGCGGTCAAAGGGCCATATTCATTGAGTACATCTCAAATCTCTTTCCTAGTTAATCCTTAGAACTGGATTAAATTCATTTGACTATTTTTGACTATGGAAAGCTTGTTTAGTGCCTATAAGTAACCATGAGAGAAAGTTAAAATTCCCTATTCATTGTTAACGTAACTCCACTCCACCAAGAACGAGGCACTACTCTATTAACTGTTTCCACACCACTCACCCAGCTAGCAGGTCGCCCCGATACATTCTAGTACTCAGACACACTCACCTTTCTTCTAACACTTCACCGTAACTTAGATATCCAGCTTTATTTATTAAAACAAAATAGAAATTTAGTTATCTTTAAGGTACCTCAACCTGATTATGTACATGTCCTCCTGTGGTCAGCTGGTTTTGTTTGTTTTCCCTACATACCAAACAAAACAAAACAAAAACACAAACATTCATCTTAACTACTCAAATCTTACCTCAATACAAGAATGGTTTGTTCTAATAATGTGGCACTGTATAATACCCACCTTCCCAACACAGTTGCTAAAGACATAATGGGTGCATAAGCACACATGGTGAAGAAAGCTGATGGTGTCTGGCTATTAAAAAGATCTAGGGTCTGGGGTCTTAAAGGCTTGAAGGTAAACAAGCAGCTATCTAGCAGGGAAACAAAAAAGCCCACATGGAAGAAGCATAACAACCTGTGTGATCACGAGGTGTCAACAGGACTAGGCATCAAAAGATCAATAACAAACAATAAAATTGATGTGAAACAACCTGGACAAAGTAGAGACCCCAAGCCCAACTGTAAGATAATTGGACAGTCTCTTGCAGAAGGGATGAAGTATCCAGGGTGAGGTACAGCATCAATGAAACACACAACTATCCTCTGTAGGATACAGAAGGATTTCTCCCAAGCTGTCTCCCCCAAATACATGCCAAACAGCTGCTTGGGGACGACCATACACTTGAAGGTCATCAGAAGTAGGTCAGGGGTTATTCTCCCTGAGAGCTAGCAGCCATCTAGAGCAAGCAGTCACCACTGTTTATCCCACAACAAGTAGGGCTCACTCCCTTCTGATAAGGATAGTAGTTGTCTGTTTCCTTGTAGGAGACACCAGAGAGGTCAAAACCAACCAAAGATGACCAAGGTTAGGATGCCATCCTGACTCTAGGATCACCCATGTTGTCATATGTATACCCCCAATCCCTCCTCTTATTGCGTGTATTTCCTTAGACCACCCCCTCTCATTACTGTATTAACTATAGCACAGTCCCTTCCTGTGACATATGTCCTCACTTGTACTTAGGGGGCTTGCATGTCCCCACAGAAGATATAAAGCCTGGACTAGTATTAAATACTCTCTCTCCCTCCACGTGGACCACCAAGCGGAGCTGAGGTGAGCATGCTACCATGAATCGTGTCTGACTCCACTTATTTCAATACTTCTCTTCTATCTCTCATGCTCTCTATAACTTTACTATGATCTTTACTTATCGCTGTACAATTGCGCCTACCGGACCCGTAGTGATGTGTTAGGGGCGGGCTTCCCCTGACAGTCCTCTAGTTCTTTAGTGTTTTCTCTCCTTCCATTATGATCTTTGTTTTACCACATTACTCTTGTTAGACTTGCATAGATATATTTTGATAATTACGATATCTCGATGCAGGAAGAAACAGTAATGGGAGTAGTGATTCCTTGAGGGTATGGGAAGAGAGGGGGAGAAAGGAGAATTGATAGTAATGATGACTTTATAACCCCACTTGAGGGGATACATTGGTTGTACAAATATGCTTGATTTACTGGAATTTTGAATTGTTACAATATCTTTAAGCGCTCCCAATAAAATGATTTAAAAATAAATAAATTTTTAATAGAAAAAAATCATCTTAAAAAGAATAACAAAACTTGAATGTAAACTTTTTTAAATATATAAACTATTTGATTGGGAGTTCTTACAGCTCTTAAAACAATCGATATATCAATTGTATCAAGCACATTTGTACATATGTTGCCATCATCATTTTCAAAACATTTTCTATTTCAGCCCTTGGTATCAGCTCTTCTTTATTCCCTCCCCCAACCACCCTCGCGAACCCTTTATAAAATAACAATTATGATTAGTTTCATATCTTACACAGTCCGCTGTCTCCCTTCACCCTTATTTCTCTTGTTTGTCCCCTTGGGGGTAGGGGTTAAGCCAGTCATTTTGATCGGTTCCCCTTTCTCCCCCCATCATCTATCTACCCTCATTGTTACTGAGGGTTTTACCTGTATTGGATTCCATGTGTCAAGAGCTCTTAACTGTACCAATGTACGTGCTCTGGTCTAGCCAGGTTTGTAAGGTAGAACAGGGGTCAGAAAAGTTGGGGAAGAGAGGTACATTAAAGAACTAGAGAAATGTTGTATGTTTCACCAGTGCTATACTGCACCCTGGCTGACTCATTCCTTCCTTCTGACCCTTCTGGGAGAGGATGTCCAATTGTCTACAGATGGACTTGGGTTCTCCACTCTGACCTCCCTCATTCGAATCAATATGATTGTTTGTTTTTGGGTCTTCTAATGCCTGATACCCAATCCTGTCATCACATTGTGATCACACAGGCTGGTGTGCTTCTTCCATGTGGGCTTTGTTGCTTGCCTATTACATGGCTGCTTGGTAAACTCTTCTTTCATATCCTACCAATACATAAGAATGTTGCATGCATTCAGGTGAATTAGGGTTTAGGCAAATATGAGCAATTATGCCAAGTTGGAAAAACTTCTTAGGCATTATTTTCGTAATAAAAAACTGCTATTTAATGTGAAACATAGTTTCCTAATTATAATGGAAGTGTAAGAAGAAATGTACAGCCTTCAAATGAAAACAGTAATAAAATTAGACTCTTAACTAGCTGACCAGGTAATTTGCATATCATTAGGAACTGAAGCCAGGTTTCTGCTTCAGCACGTATCTGTTACCATCAAGCAGGCCACATTTAAAGGAGCCTGGTGGCTTGGTGGGTTCTCATTGGCAGGTTAGTGGTTTGAATTCATGAGCTGTCCCATGGAGACAGGTCTTCTGCTCCCACAAAGACTTATCGCTTCAGAAACCCACGAGGCAGTTTTATTTTCCCCTGTCCTGTAGGATCAGGCTGGGTCCGAATCAACTCCATGGCAGTGAGGTTGGCACCACATTTGGTCCCTGCAGCACTCACACCCCGAATAAGACTCTGAACAGAATGCATTTAAGGGACCCTTCCTTTAGGACCCACGTTCGTACGCTCAAAGGATTGCTTTCTGCATGTCCCTGTTACTGTTTACACCCAAACCATACGTGCCCTACTCCTAGTGAGTATTATGAGCTGAGGCAGATTACTCAATATACCAGGTAAGCACGGGCTTCAAGTTCACATGAATTTCCTGTGCTTCCCTCATTGATTTTGTAATAAAGTACCAGGGAGCAGGGAGATAGATGCCAGTGATATTTTGAAGCAAAATATTAGACATTGTAGGGAAATTTTAAATTTTTTCACTAGTGATTAGCAAGTAAGCACAAGTAAACCCATGCTTACTTTGTTACTGAGTAACTGGACACTGGGTATGACTCATAATCTGAGCTTCTCTGTTCCCAGATTCTCTCTACTGGGTTCTGACACGCCACGGGGCGCCCGGGTCTGAGTCTGTTCTACACTTTCACCTGACAGTCAATGTTCTTCATAGTGAATGCTCCTTTACATTCGGGTTAGATCTTGGACTTGTCGCCAGATCCTCTGTCTTATCCTCACTAATAGAAGAGTTGGCTCAAAAGAGTAAAGAAATCTGCTCACCTCGGCGCTTTACCTATGAAAGATAGCTACAGGATAGTGGTTACGAATTTGGCCACTAACCAAAACTTTGGTGCTCTGCAAGGGAAAAAGATATGTCAGTTTGCTTCCACAAAGGTCACAACCTAGCTAATCCTATGCACAGTGCAACTCTGGCCCATATAGCGGATACAAGTTAGAATTCACCGCAGCGATGTGTATGACGGGGTTACTACTGCTCCCGCTTCCAGGCCTCCTCACTTTCAGCAAGTAAGGCTGTGTCATGTGTGTCTTACAGGTTGCTCAAAAGCTGTCCTCCAATCCTGTCACCCCATTCTTCATCACATAATCCAGCCTCTCTGATGACTTTCTCAGCCTACAGATTGAATAAATAGGGTGAAAGGATACAACCATGACACAAACTTTCCAGATTTAAAACCATGCAGTATTCCCTTGGCCTGTTTGTAGAACTGCCTCTTGATCCATGTGAAAATTCTTGCACATGAGCATGATGAAGTGTTCTGGAATTCCCATTCTTCTGAAGGCTATCCATAGTTTCTCATGATCTACACAGTTGGATGCCGTTGCATAGCAAATGAAAAGCAAGTAAACATCTTTCTGGTATTCTCTGCTTTCAGCCACGACCAGTCTGCTGTCAGCAATGATCTCCCTTATTCCACACCCTCTACTGAATCCAGCCTGAACCTCTAGCAGCTCTCTGTCAATGTACTCCAGAAACCATTGTTGGATGATCTTCAGCAATTTTTTACTTGCATGAGAAATCAACGATATTGCTCTATAACTGAAGCCTTCTTTCTTGCTGAACACGAAGGGGGCTTAAAGGACTGAAGCCGTCAGTATGGTTTACAAGTCAATGTGCAGAAAACCAAAATCCTCACAATTGGACCAGTCGGAAACATCGTGATAAATGGAGAAAACACTGACGTACTCAGGGACCTCATCTTGTTAGGATCACGATCAAGGCAGTTGGAGCTTTTTCCTTCAGCTCACATGCTACCTCCTGAAATGGTGGACTGCTGACTGGTTCTTTTTGGCACAGTGACTCTGGTATTCTTTCCACCATCCTTTGGTAATTCCGGCATCATTCAACATTTTGCCCATGGAATCATTCAACATTGCCACTCGATGCTCACATTTTTTCTTGAGTTCTTTCACTTTCAGATATCTGAAACTTAAAGTCCCCAGGGTAAAAACCTGGATTACAAACAATTCATAGTTGGCCTTTAATATCACATAAATTTGCCCTCGCTTGGAAAACATGATCCAATCCTTAAATCCACTGAAGTTGAGTTGATTCTCCCTGAGAGAGAAAAAGCCTCTAGAGGGTAGCAAATGTATCAGTTATTAAATTCCTGAGCACTTTTGGTTGGCAGAAAGCTATGAAGTACAGTGAGATCCTAAAATCTATATGCAGGGTTCTCCCGTGGATTGAGCCTCCTTTGAGTTCCTCCTGGACATTAATCAGGAATGTGAATACTCTTGTCCTCAACTGACTGCATGGGAAAGTAGACTACCTCTAACTCCCCTGACCAGTCTCCTTTGGGCTTTGGGAGCTTGCCTAGGGTGTTGCTTATGGAGACTGCCATGCTAAGGTCACATAATCCTGAGTGCTTTGGTCAGAAGACCCTGGCCCAATCCTGTAAGTTCCTCTGTCAAGCATAATGTACATGTTCCAATCATGGTCTTCTTGCCTCTGTTGTCCCAACTGTAATTCTCATGTATTGACCTGCTGCCCATCATGCTTCCATGACTGTTTCCTTTGCTTTACTCCATCCTTTTTATAGTCTCTGAACCTCTGCAAACACTTGAATGTCATTAGGACTTCCGCTAACTGTCTCCCACGTGTGAATGAATGATGTGTCTTTGTCTTGCTTAAAACCTAATAAATGTTCTCCTTAAATTATGTTTGAGATTTGGGGTCTTCTTTGTACCCTAAAACCTCTGTGTCTATAAAACTTCATGGAAGCACCAACTCTTAGAGAAGGACCTCATGCTTGGTAAACTGGATGGACAGTGAACAAGAGGAAGACCTTTGAAGAGATGGGTTGACACCATGACTGCAACCATAAACTCAAACATCACAGTCATTGTGAGGCAGTATTTCATTCTGTTGTTCAGAGAGTCTAACACATCAGAACCTACGTGAAGAGACCTAAAAAGAGCAACAGGTCTTGATGCAAGCAGACAGCTTCATCTTGTGCATGCAGAGAGGTTGATTCACTTGAACTGCAAACCACGTGGTTCGCAGCTCAACCCAAAGCACCACTAGGGCTCCTGGAATCAGCCCTTACTCTCAACAAATTCTACACCACAGTTACCTTTTCTTCCTGCATGTGCAGCTTTGAAATCCTTGAAAAGAATTTGAACCGTTTCTTACAATAAAGTAACACTAGGAATCATATGCCCTTGGTCCAATTTACCTATTCATTCTCAGATAGCCATGTGTCCTATTATTAATTGGGGGAAAGTCTGTATTTAATTTCAATTTCGTTGGTTTGATTGCAAAGTGTATTGTCTTGTACAAGCACATTATTGCTGGGGGCAGGAGACAATCTTCTGCATTGCTACACTGTGGGAAAGAAAGAATAAGCTCATCATCTTCAAAGGCAAACAGTACCATAGCTATTTGCCTTCAAAGTTTAACGAGGAACGCCAACGAGCTTGGCTTAAGGGGAACAATCAGTAATTTGTAGCTCACAAATAATCACTTACAACTACAACTCCCCTCAGCCTCAGTGTTACCAGGAACTGACCTCCTAGCCTGCACATTCCACTGAGACGGCAGCACCCCATTCATACTCCTCCTCTGCACCCAATCCCCCTGCCACAACCCTACAGAAGCCTCAACATCCGCTTCCTCGCCCAGGAACCAGCTTCCCTTTTCCACAACTTAAGCTTCCATGACCTCTTCTCCTCTGTACTTCACACACCCACAAAGACACTGAAAGTTCAAGTTATCTAACCCCATTTGATTCTGCTTTTTGGCAATCCTTTTATTCAACACTAGTTTACTCCTAAGCTCATTTCCCACAGTGACTTTCTGAAAGAATTTACTCCTTTCTCAAGAACCCAGCCCCAAATTCACCCTCACTCTTACCAGATGGCCTGCCTTCTTTGAGAGAAGGTCTTGGCCCCCGATCCATACTATCTTTATTTTTTTCTCTTCAGCTTATCTCCAAACTCAGAAGAGACCCTCTTCCTCTTAAAAACTAACAATCCCCCTCCCCTATTAACTTTCCAATCGCACTCTTACCCAGCTCTAGAACATTCTAATTGCACTCTCCCCCACTACCAAGTGTATTTCCATCACCACTCTTCCCCCTCCACTGCCCAGGTCTCCTTTTCTTGGACCCCAAACTCACTTCAAGAGTCCCATGAGCAGAATAAAGGGGAAAGAAGTGGGGAAAGGCATAGAACACTTATTAACACAGCCCATCCACCTCCACACAGGTAAACCACTCAAATCTAGCATGATTTTCCCCATCTAGCAAATGAGGAAGATTGGACAAAATGCCAAGATATATAATTAGCGAGGTGCAGAGCTAACTTTGAATATAAGTGAATGAGAAATAATCATAAGCTGCTGGCATCCAGGCCATCTGGGTTTATGATGACCACACAGGCCAGGGTGAACTGCCCCACAGAATCACCCAAGCTCGTGTCTTTATGGAAGCTGACCACATCGTTCTCCAGGGGCACTGCTGGTCTGGGTTTCAACCACTGACCTGTTGGTTAGTAATCTAGCACTTAATCACTGCAGCTCCAGATCTCCAGTTACACCCTTTCTTGCTGCTCAAAGTATAGTTCTATAGTCCAGTTCCCCACCCGATTCTAATGTATCTGATTTAAAAACCAAAAACAACCCACTGCCATCAAGTCAATTCTGACTCACTGAGAGCCTCTCTAGGGGTTTCGAGACTATAAATATTTCTAGGCTCAGACAGCTTCTTCTTTCTCCCAGAGCCATGAGAGGGTTTGAACCACTGACATGCAGTTAGCAGCCCAATGCCTACCCCACAAGGCCACCTGGCCCCTTCTATCTGATTATATCCTGAGACTCTCTATTATAAATTTCGTCTGAATCTGAAACTTAACTTCTCAAAAGGTAACTCATATTTCTGCCCTGCTTCAATTGCAGATGCAAGTGTGCTGATAACACCATTCTCCTAGTATTTCAAGGGAAGAATTCTCGGTCTTTCTTTGAAGACATCCATTCACCAAATGCTACCTCTCTCTCCTGTATCTTTCTTCCATACCCATGGTTACTACCACCATCCAAGACTTTGCTTGACTCTACAAATTTACCTGCAACCTAGTCACTGACTTCCTGACTTCTATGGCTATAGGCCATCCCATTCAGTAATATCAAATAAGATTCCTAAGGGGCATCCAGCTCAAAAACCTTGAATGGGTCCTCAGTCCCTGTAATTAAGTCCAACCTCTAAATAGCAAACTGTGGGTGGCCTCCTAAGGGACCTTTCCAAGTGCTTTAGCACACGTTGCTAATCATTGTCCTTGGTGAGAGCTATGCATTTCTGTGGTTTCCAATCAGCCAAGAGGTTCTCTGCCCTGAAAGATATCACTACCGGGAAATGCTTGAAGAACCCACGTACACCTGGACTAAGGCACATCTGGTATGTGATATCCATCTGAAAAGTTAGTTTTCTGTTTTGACTTTGTTTGATTTCTTTTTTTAAAATTACTTTTATCGGGGGCTCTTACATCTCTTATCATAATACATACATTTACGCAGTGAGTCAAGCACGTGTGTGCATAGGCCGCCATTATCATCAATGCATTCTCTTCCCACTTGAACCCCCGATATCAGCTCCCATTTCTTCCCCCTCCTTCCTCTCCTACCCTCCCTCACAAACCCTTGATAACTTATAGATTATTATTTTCATATCTTACATCATCTTCCATTGACCCTCACCCACTTGTTCGTTGCTCGTTCCCCTGGGAGGGGGTTATAGATTGATCCTTATGATTGATTCCCCATTTCTCTCCCCACCCTCCCCTAATCCTCCTGGTATCTCTACTCTCCTTATTGGCCCTGAGGGGTTTATCTATCCTGGATTCCCTGTATTTTCGACTCTTGTCTGTAGCAGTGTGCATGTTCTGGTCTAATCTGATTTGTAAGGTAGAATTGAGGTCATGATAGTGGAGGAAGGAAGCCCCAAAGAACTAGAGAAAAGTTGTGTGTTTCATCGGTGCTATACTGCACCCTGGCTGGCTCATCTCTTCCCTGTGACCCCTCTGTGAGAAAATGTCCAATTGTCTACAGATGGGCATTGGGTCTCCACTCCATGCCCTCCCCAACCCCAGCCAACTCACAATGGCTAATACTTTGTTCTGGGTCTTACATGACTGACACCTGATCCCATTGACACATCATGATCACACAGGCTGGTGTGCTTCTTGTATGTGGGCTTTGTTGCTTCTCAGCTAGATGGCCACTTGTTTATCTTTAAGTCCTTAGGACCCTAGATGCTAAATCTTTGGATAAACGGGCACCATCAGCTTTCTTCACCACATTTGCTTATGCACCCATTTTGTCGTTAGCGATCGTGTCAGGAAGGTGAGCATCACAGAATGCCAGATTGTTAGAACAAAGTGTTCTTGTGTGAGAGAGTACTCGAGTTGAGGCCCAATGTCCATCTGCAACCTTAATTCTTCATATATAGATGAGTACATAGCTCTATTCCCCTCTCGTTATATAAATATTTACATATATACATGTCTGTATTTAGAACTCTATAAATGTCCTTTGGCTCCTGATTCTTTCATCTATTTCCTTTTACTTTCTTCTTGTCCCACCATCATGCTCGGCCTTCATTCAGGTTTAGTAATTCCTCACTGCTACATTGTTCTTGATTAAGCCCCACTAGGCATCCTATGCCTTTCTCTCCATTGATTTTAGTTCACTTGTTGTTCCCTTTTCCCTGAGTTGGCTACCCCCACTTCCTTTCCCCCACCTCCCCCCTCCCAAATCCCTCTGGAACCATTGGTCCCATTCTTTGCATCTCTGAATTATCTCATCTATCTTATCTAGATAGACATGCAGAGACATTAATAAGCCCCCAAACCAGGCAAAGTCCAACAAAACGAAAAAGGAAGTCAACGCCAACAAACAATAACAACAACTAAAAACAAAAACAACATAACAACAACAAAAAGAAACCCACTGACAAAAATGGAAAAGCCTATAAATAGTTCAAGGTCTGTCTGTTGGCCTCTTCGAGCGACTTCCAGTCGAGTTTGAGGGAGTGCCACACTGTCTCCAAAGCCTATTTTTGGGATTCCCCCGGGATTACATCACTTTTCTCCCCTTGATGCTCTGTTGTGTGCTCTTAGTGTTTCGCCCTAGTTTGATGGGATCAGAAAAGTTCACTTTTTTCATCCCTAGAAAATTTACAGAGAATTTACACTAGTCCATAAACACCACCTCATATTCCAAGGGTATGCATTGTGAATCTATGTGTGCTACATAAACCCAAATCTTGGACTTGAGTTTTTATTTTAAGCTTGGAAAGGAGGGGGGGGGGGTCGGAAGTGTCTGGGGGATGGCGGGGAGATATATTATGGGGCTTCCTAGAAACACACGGCCCTCCACAATGCTAGTGGCGCCACTGGAACCAGACGAGTCACTGGGGAGTCTGATGGTACGAAAGGTTTATCTCTAGAATAGACGGAGCCCAGTCTTCTCTTTCATCGTGTCTTCCCCAACTAGAGTCTGCCTCTGGGTAAACCACAAGTCAATAATTTAGAGCAGTGCCTTCCCAAAGGTTGCACCAGACACCAAGGATGTCCATCAAGTGAAAGACTTAAAAAGCACCAAACCAGGGAATGCCACACTAGTTCAGGTCTAAGATGACGCCCAACAAACAAACGTAAAGCTTCCCAGCGTCAACATTCTGATCATAGGCAGCCTGGGACTGTCTTTGAGAATCAAACACACACACCTTGCTTTTTTTGACCGATTAAAGGTTCAAGCTATATTAAAATAAGAAACTGTGTGTTTCATTAGATTTGCAAGGACCAGCTCTACTCCTGGCTGAAAGCTTATCTGTGCTTTCAAGGACAGGAAAAGGGTATGGCTGCCCTGATGTGAATAAGAGAAATAGGTATTTTCTTTCTATAAAAACTCTTCTCGTCACATAACTCTGAATCCTTATCAGCAAAGATCCTAAATCTAACCATGATGGAGAAATTATGCCAACTCAGCAGGGCCCAAGTCATAAGAAGAGAATAAAGTTCTTCCATTTCTTCTTTCATGGTTTCCTGCTTTCAAACTGCCCCTCCCATCTTGTTTCTTTTCTTTCATTTACCACCTCCTAAATCTCTTCGTTGCTCCTATATTTGCCCTTGCTTTGTGACCCATGAATTTTCCATTAATCTCTGGGTGGCCACATCCCACCTCCTTAATTCCCTTCTTGCAGATACAAGCTCCAGGCCTATTGCCTCTTCCTGGTTCTAATATTTTATATAAAAATTGAAACTATATATATATTTTTAACTCACATTTAGAAAAGTGCTTTCTTGACCCATAAAGCATTGGTGATGAAGGCAGTCTTGGACTCAACTCTGAACTGGCAAAGGACTCCAGGCTCTACTTCATCACCCTTCCTGGTGCCAGAATAAACTTCCTAATGGGCATCTGCCATCAAAGACTTGAGCGTCTCCTGAAAGTCTAGAAATTAAACTCCAGATGTGATGCAAAGAAGCCCTCGATTCTCTCCACCCTGTGCCCCAGCTGAGCGAATCCGCCTGGTCATGCTCCTCAGTGTGGCACACCCATGGTGGCAATGAAGGCGCAGGTGCATAATCACGCTGAGTGTGCTCAGCCAAGGAAATAAAGGGCAAGGTCCAACACCAGACCAACGAATGGGCAAATAAGGACCTGGAGATCAATGCTTTCAAAGCTACAGAAGAATCGGAGCGATCCGAAGTCAACAAGACCCAACATTATCCACTGCCTTTACTCCTCTCACAACAGAGGGTTTCCAGTCAGGAAATCGGTCAAGCTTGACGGTGGTACCTAAATTTGATTAGACGTAAATGGAGGGTAAAACAATGTTCATATTTCAGGCAGTGTGCTGTAGTACTTCCATCTTGTTATTATATGCATTATAGAAAATTTTAAAATAAAATCATCTTCCCATGTTTATGACTCCAGAGCACATATCACTACGACTGAGTAAGACTTGATGACACGCTTTCATAACTTGTTTATCATCTAACGCCTCTGACAAATCGCATGCTCCAGGAAGGTGGGGGTGCTTTTCCGTTTTGTACATTGTCATGGTCTAGCACCCAGCACAGGTGTGACAGGGAGCCATGGTGCCATAGTTGCTTACACATTGGGATACTAATTGCAAAGTCAGCTGTGTGGAACCACCCGCCATCCTTGGGAGAAGGACGAGGAACTCCACTCCCACAAAGAGTTATAGAACCTTCAGGGTCAGTTCTACTCTGTCCTCGAGTCAGAATCGACTCAAGGGCACTGAGAGACAATGTATGACAAGTCACAGACAATACTGATTGATCAATACTGATGGAATGCGCAAATAACTCAAAGTCAGAGTTCCATGAAGTCATCAAAGTCCAAGGTGTGACTACAGAAAATTATTTTACTCTGAACATTTGACTTCCGTATTTTTCCAGGTCTCTGTCTCTCCTAAAACACTAACCTTGGGATTTGAAGAAACTGAGCCAAATTTATGTTTTAAGTTGACTTTTCTGATCATTCGACATGTCACTAGCCCCACCGCTCTCCACATGCCAACCCTACCTGTACATGGAGACAGCAAGAGAAGTATCCGAAAACTAAAGAAATGCAGCAGCCAGGCAGAAAGACACAAACAACTCCTTAACAAGATTGCAAGAGTACCAGGAAAAACAGCCAACGTGCATTACTGTATTGAAAAGCTGTTTTGAAAACTGACGCAGAACTTACCTTTTATTCAAGTAAGGCAGAGAAACACTGCAAAACAATCAAGAAAAATACTGACAAGATACGATTATTAGGCTGAATTCTGAAAAATGACTTGCCACGATCGACATTTTCCCAATTAAAGAAAGCACAAACTATGCACATAACACCCACAGAGGCCACCACTTATTTTTCTAATGCTTGATGTTTACCAACATGAGGCAAGCATCTTTCTGTAGTAAAGCAAAAAATTCCAAAATTCACTGTTATCATTCTGCCAGGCTTCATATATTCCCGCATTGCAGATTCTTTGGGGCACAGCTTTTGTTGCAGTGTGGAATCACGTGGCTGGCTGTACCAGGGGGCTCAACGAGAACATCAGTCGTGAGCACAGCACAGGGTCGGGGGGTGGGCAGGGCTTCATTATGCTCATGGAGTCATTATGAGTTGGAATCAATTTGACGGCATCTATCAGCACAACAACAATCATTTTGCTGAAAATATTCGTGAGGTATTGGAAGTCAGTAAGCACAGGTAAAGGTTCTCTTTCATTACACCTCTCTGAGTCACCCTTAAGCACCCCCATCTTTTTTGTAAATTGTTACCCGAAATGTGAGTGACGTGTTGGGCTGCTAACTGCCAGGTGAGCAGTTTGAAACCACCAGTCGCTCTGACGGAGGAAGATGTGACTTTCTACTCCCATAAAGGTTCAGAAACCCACAGGGACAATTCTACTCTGCCCTATATGAGTCAGACTCAACTTGATGCCGGTGAGTTTGCTAAGTACTTTTTATTCTAAAAGTTGGTCATGGGTATCAAGAATACCATAGATTGCCAGAAGAATGAACAAATGGGGAAGAGCATGTTTCCTAGAAGCAAGGACGGCAATACTTCAACTCGCATAATTTGGCCTCATCATTAGGAAGGATTAATCCCTAGAGAAGGGCATACTACTTGGCAAACTAGAGGGTCATCAAAAAAAGAGAGTGCCTCAATATAATGGATTAACTCGGTGGTTGCAACAATGGGTTCAAAAGACCCGGGAGTGTTTTGTTTTGTTCTGCTATTCATAAGGCTGCTGTGAGTCAGAGCCAAGTCAGCAGCACCTAGTAACAACCATATCCTAAAAGAGGAGCCTGACTACCAACGGTGCACTCCTTGAAGACAGAGACCGTGACTTCCCTAGAGCCCTAGCACGGGCACGGGTTTGTCATCTAACAGGTACTCCATTAATATTTAAGTTAATATTAAAATTGTATTTTTGTTTGTTTAATTTATATATATATTTCTTTTCATTTAAAAAATTTTAAAACATATTTATACATATAAATTCTTATCTTTATATGTATGGTAATAAAATTTACTCATTTTTGCTTATTATTTTTGTGTGTATTTGCTAAGTACATCTGTGCGGGGGAGTCAAAGTACTTCATTTGACCCTTCAATCCACAGTCTTTGCACGTCCTACCAAATGACCGAGTGGGAGCGTACAAGTAAGGTACAGAGGACTCTACAGAAGGGTTTCGTCAGTTCCATCATTCTTCTGGATATACGTAAGACAATTCAGAAGCAGGAAGAAAGGCAGCCCATCACCATCAAGAAAGAAGTCCTGACTGGGGTGCATGTGAGACCCATGCCTGAAGTGGCAGGGGCCACACAGGCTGCAGCACCAAGACCGTGAGACAGAGTGGTTGGCTTCCTGGCCCACCGACCAAGTGGGGCTCAGTGCCTTAGGGCAGGACAGTGACTTGCAAAGTGGAGTGCCCTTGAGCGTTTATCAGCACTAATGGAGTTTTGTGGCACTTGCCCTAGCAGAGCAGAGGCTAGGGATTTCGAGGCCAGGGCTAGAGAGGAGGATGTGACTGCCAGTGTGGCTGAGAAGAGACAGTGCTGTGGACAGAAGGAGTCTGTTAATGTTTCCGATCCTGTCTTCCCCAGTGACCCCCCTAATTGTGAGTATAGCAAGCGAGTTCAGCGTGACCATTGCTGCACAGGTTATGGTATCCAGCAGAGTGTCATGGGAGGGATGGTCAGTGTCAGAACTGGCAAGAAGGTTGAAGGGTGGAGGCACATCTGACCTCTGCCTTGTAGTAATCCGCCTTGGGCTGGTATGGAGAGAGCTTCTCCTTTCCTTCTGTGTAGCCAGAAGACGCCTGATGTATCCCCGCCACCCCACCGTGTCCTCAGTAAGTACCAGAATATCTGCCATGTCCACAATTGTCAGATGTGCACTTCAGAGACTAGCTACATTCATCAAGTTACCCAGCTATCATCGTGAATATTTTTTGTGAATTTTTCCATCAGTGTCCCTAAGCATCGGATCTTCTTTCCCAACCCTGCAATCACTAAGTATCCCTTGTCTCTATACACTTGCCTACTCTAAGTACTTTATCTAATTGGTATTAGAACTAGCTATTTGGTACATTAGAAAAATTTTCAAAATAATTCTAAAATCCATCCCATACATGTTATATGTGTGTATGTGAAAATTCCATGTGTGTATGCTTGTGTGTACACATATATGAGCTATTTCCCTCTGACATTAGTTTATTGCCACACTGAAACAAATCACACTAACAAGCACATACTTTGTTTTATGTTTTAATATATGGCTCTAAGGCTCTATTTACATACTTTAAAGTGATTTGTTGCTATAAAAGTTTAATAGGTTTTTCAGGGGGCCTATACACTCCACAAATATTTATTAAGCCTCTGCTACCAATAAATTAAGCTCTGCTACTTATATGCTAAACTACTATGTGGAAATAGAGACGGGAGTCCTATCTAGTTTCTGACCTCAAAGAGCACTAAGACCACCCCGTGTCAAATTGTAGGGGTGAAAGGTGCGCTGAGTCCTCTGTGAAAAAGACCGAGGAGCCAACCTGAGAGGTCCCTGGGGCTGCTTGGATTTCTCTAAAACACAAAAAAACATGTTTTGTTTAGGAGAGCACTATCACTACAATAAAAGAGATTTCAGGGCACTAACACTTACGTGTAAATTCAAAGATAAAGTGTTTTCTTGGCACAGGTCATGACAGGTCTTCCTCACAACTGTGCATCCATCTGATATGAAAAATAATCTGAGGCTCTGAATTTCAAATTAAAAGTACTTCACGTAGGTTCAGGAAAGCAGTATGACCATGACAAAGTCTCCCTCTCAAGGAGCATGTTTTCTCTAAGCAAGGAACCCCCCTGAAATGTGCAATGGCCCCAGCTGTTGCCTTTTTAAATTGTGGGTGGCTCTGTGTGGGTGCAAAAATAAGGGTGGTAAAAGAGAGGAGGGAAAAAGGAAAACAATAATTCAATTGTCCAACTGAGAGCTATTAAAAAGTAAAATATGCTTCCTCTGCAGAGTTCAAAAGAAAATGTTTTTTGTATAAACAATTCCACCATTTGGGAATGTTCCCCTTTAATCGAGGACTTCCTGATTTGTACAACCACATTTAAGTGGGCTGTAACGAGGCTTTATAGAACTAATGGGTTTTGTTCTGTATTCAACAAAGGAGAAGGGAATTTGTTTCCTTGGACTTAAAAGAAATCTCAGGTCTCTTTTAGAAGGGCCTGGTTGTGGTTGGTAATGGTGTTGTCTTGGTTTATATAGACATTTTCCTAAGAAATGCCCAACACGTTCTTCATAGCTACCAACAGCTCCTCGGCCACCTTACCTGCTTCCATCATGTCAATTCCAACCCAAAGCACCCAGATAGGTTTCAGAGTAGAGCTGTGCTTCCTTGGCTCTTCAATAGCTGATTGCTCAGAAGTACATCACCAAGCCTTTCTTATGTGGCTCCTCTGAGACGACTTAAGCCTCAAATATTTTCAGTTAGCAGCCAAGTATATTAACTTGTTTAAACCACCTGACAGCTCCACCCACCTGAGCTATCAGTTACACTAGACAAATATAAGGAGAAATCTACATGGATAACTAACTGTAACTTGTAACCAAATTTTACAGAAACACTTCCAATAATTTAAAATTTGACAGTTTAATTTAGATCGCTTAAGATGAAAACGAAATAGGGTATTTTGAAACTGGCATCATTGCTGATGTTGCAGTGCATTTCTTAGGTTTGTAAATATACCAGTTATAATGTTTAACATGAAAGACGTGTTATCATCCCTCAAAGTGATTCTATAACATACAAAGAGCCTCAAAAATATGCAAAACAACTGTCATTACTCCCACCCTAGGCCATATTCGTGTCATCAATTGGAAAACAGGATTAAATCATACTTTCTCATGTGACCTCACAGTTGCATTCTCAAAGTGAGTGGATTTATTTGGCAAAGGATTTATGCATTTTTCCCATGGTAATTCTCTAGCAAGGAAATAAAACAAAAATTTTTCCAACCACTCCCTCAAAATGCTTCACCTACGATACGCCCTCAGAGCAAGTAAACATCAATGACCCCTCCCAGGCTTCTGGCTGCACCAGGGAGGCTAGAGACTGATGTGTGAGTCGCTTCGCCACAGTATCTATCACTCTGCTGTATATCTGGCTCCAGGAAAGTAAACAAAAAAACAAATATCTTCAAAGCACTGTGCACACTGGGAAGACAAAATACACCTTCCAGGGCTTGACCCATTACTCTTTCAGACTTCTCTAGCCTCATCTCTTAGTGACGGAACAGGGAAGGAAGAAGAAACACAGTGGCAGTCCATCAATGCACTGTGTTTCGAGGTAAACATATCCTTTGTACAGCAGTACACAGCTCAGGAAATCAAATAGATTGAAAATGGGCAATTAAAGCATTTGTGGAAAATTACGTTGGGTGGAATCAATAGGCTGAAGCCCACTCTTCCAGAACTGCAGTGGCAGATGAAAGGAAGTAATCAAAGGTCACCTGCAGCTCATCTAGTCTTGGAGAAGGGAAGCGCAATGGCCTCTTGGTTGCTCTGGGAAGAAAAGGAAGGGGAAGCAGGCTGCTTTCCTGCAAGGCACTTTGGCTTGGGACTTTTGCTTGGCCCTTCAGACTGACCAACTGCACTGCTCTGTGCCCACCAGTATTCACTCTGGTTCCAGGAGAGTTACCTATTTTACTTCTTTCCAAGCCAACAATCCCTCACTGGCCCTGCCCCATGCGACCCTCCCCAAAAAGAGGGGACAAAGGATAGTTGGTGAGTGGGGCAGATTCTTAGAATTAGGTAGAGCCAAAAACATCTCCCAACTCCTACAGCGGTTTCCATAAATTAGGCAACTAATTGATGACAGGAACAGCACTTTTCTTTTCCTTGCTCGGTTCAAATATTTTTTCACCCAACTCAACTCGAAGCACACTGAAAAAGGGTCTTCTCTTGCTCACCTTCATATTGCCTTCCTGCTCGTTCCCACCAGCCTACGGATCACACAGAATGTCTCTATAATCGGTTGTCAACTTGAGACTATTAAGAGTGAATGGGGTGGAGTTTAGCCTGTCAATCAGGTCACAGCTTAATGACCTCATTTGGAGGAGCTGAGGATATAAATAGCTGACTGGAGGTGAGACACAGACACACTCCCTGCAAGACATTCAAGTTGACAAGACACTTGGAGCTAAGCTAGCACCTAGGAGCTGGAGAAGCCATGTGGAGACCCCTGACAGTACTGAGATGCTTCCACTGCCACTGGACCCACATGATTTTCCACCTACTGACCGCTGATCTTCCTGCATTCGGTGTTCTTGGAAGTACTGCATGAGTCTGAAGAGGATATCATAGATTGGTGTTGGACATATGGGCTAATATAGGACTTATGGACTGGTCGGGGATATTTTCTTAATATACAATTTCTCTTTGATATAAAGTTTTCTCTTACATACATATGAGTGTCTATGAATTGTTTCTCTAGTCAACCCAGACTAACAGTCTCCAAATGCCTTGAGGGTTACAAGTCATTTTGAATTGACACTGTTCATTTATATGAGAAAAAAAGTAATTAAAAATTTTATAAGTCACTGTGTTAACTGGGGTTACATCACTGGGACATCCCAAGGCTGAGAGTGCTATGGCCATGATTCACGGCAAACCCCACTTTAATTCCTCCTTCCCTGAGGAGAGAAATAAAGAAGCCAAGAAGCTAATGTGTAAAGAGATGGCAGAAATGCTTTGAAAACAGAGCAGACCGGTGAGTAGGATAATCAGTGCAATCTATTCCCCTTCAGGCTTACCTGTCCGTCTCGGGTGCCTCGTCAGGTCACTAGCCTTAGTACAATTACTTGAGCTACGCAATGATCCCCCCAAATAAGACTGATGATTCAAAGACTTCGACCGTTGCTTTGTCATTTATAGAATGTATTCATAGTAGCTTATATTGTATTTGAAGGCTCAGTCAAAGGATAAAAAATGTTGCATGGTGATGACATAGGGCCGTATCTATATTTTTAGATTAGATGTTACAGAAATAATTTCCATTCATATATTCTTTTGCTCTAAATTAGGTATCCCTAATAAAGTTCAGATATTTAAACCAAATTCCCAGTACAAAGGGGTCAAACTAGTCTACCACAAAGACATTATTCATCTTCTCCTCTCAAACCTTTCCCTAACTTCTGAAGTACTCCAAACATTTCAAGTTAATATTCATTGCCGCTAATAAGCCTTCACCTATTAGCCAATGAATACTGTTCAAATCTAATCCACAACAGTCACAACACCAATGGCCCTTCAGCAAAAAATGTGGAAAGTATCAACGAGACCAATGTGGGTATATCGAATTTACCACAACCTGCGGGAATTACCTAATTCCTGACGAGAAGGCTAAATAGCTTAGTGCTTAAAAAAATAATTACCTCTGGATGAGTTTAGGCAGGTATTATGAATAACAAACTGAACAGAAAGTAAAATAAATGAGAAAAATGCTTATTCTTCTAAATATGAGAGAAAGCCTCACACGTCATGATTTCAAAGCATACTTGGATTAATTAAACAGTACTGGGGCAGCACAGCAACCGCAGACTCTATATAGAAAAAGGGAAGAGCTTTGAGAACCCAGAAACAGACTCATACATCTGTTGTCAAATGACTTTGACAGAGTGCTAAAGATAAAGAGAGAGGACTTTCTTCAATAAATGTTGCTGAGAAAACGGTATTTCTACATGCCGAAAAATGAAACAGGATTCATGACTCACACCACATAGAAAAACAAATTCAAAATGAATCAAAGACTTGTGCAAATGTACAAACTAGAACTCTAACATTCTTAGAAGAACAAACACGGGCAATGCTGTCAGGCCTAGCTTTCAATTGTGGGTTACCTAATACAGTAACAAACAGCAAAAGATTACTGTATTTACTCGAGTATAAGCCAAGTTTTCCAGCACATTTTTAATGCAGTTTTTGTGATAAAATTAGGTGCCTCAGCTGATATTCAGGTTGACTTATACCCGAGTATATATGGTAAATAAATGGTACCTTACAGTAATTAAAATTATTTCTTCAGCAAGATATTTTTATCAAAAACATGAAAAGACAAGCTATTGCCTGGGAGAAAACAAATTCTGAAGACCATATTTGGTGATCATCTAATCTAACAGAAAGGATAATTCAATCATAAAATGGACAAAGGACTTGAACGGGCATTAAAGAGGCCACTCAAATGTCCATCAAATGCGTCAATAGATAATCTGCATCATTAGTCATCAGAGAGATGCAAATCCAAACCACAATGAGCTACCATTTCATTGTCCTTCAATGGCTAAGGTGAAAGTAACAAGTGTGGGCAAGGATGTGGGGATATTAGAACCATGATCCATTAGTGGTGGGAATGCAAAAAATGCCCCTGTGGGAAACAACATGTCAGTCAAGTCAATTCCAACACATAGCAACCTTAGAACACGGAAAAACTGCCCCTGTGGGAGTGGAAAACTACATTTTCCACCACAAAGCAGCTGCTGGCTTCACACTAGTGACCTTGGGTTAGCAGCCCAAATGCATACCACTATGCTGCCATACAGAAGGTAGAAAATATCCTCTAAAGTTATCAATGCTAGAGACTACTTTTAATATTTGTTTTGCTTTGTTTTGAGGCAGTGTCTCTTTGAGTTCCATGAAATAAATATCCCAAATAAATTTTGTAAAGTGTTAGTTGGAATACTGAAAAACAATGTACTTACCAATACTAATTTCATCATCTGTTTCAGCATCGCCAATACATTCGAATTGGAAATCTTGAAGTGACTGGGAAAATTTTTGTACTGCCATAGACAGATCTATAATGAAAATTTTAAAAAATCAAAGGGTTAAGGTACCATGGAATGTGCAAGGGTTTCTACTTAAAATATCATATAACTTTGATTTTAATATTATATTAACCAGCAGCTTTTAAAATACCAGTGAGACAAATTTAAGCAGATTTAAACGTACTGCTAAATAAATATTTTAGAAACCTCATAAGTTCTGATCAACTGAGATTAATGCCTTTTTAAAAGGTTTTGTTTGGTTCGGACGCACATTATTTCCTACGTCCTCTATTAAAGAATTAACATTCACTCGCTCTAAATGAAGCATTTATAAGAAAGTAGCTTTGAAAATACCATTTTTGTTATTAGTCTTTTCAAAGCTGCTGAGGTTGAGAGCAAAGACAAACCAAAATGTAAAAAACAAAAGTACCCTTTCATGCTATTGTTCTAAACAGACTGAGGAGAAGGTAGAGAGTGTCTTTTTACCAATAAATTGCTGATTTTGACCAGAAGCTGAACTGTGACCTAAAAGATTGTTTACAAATGTCCTTGTGGTTTACAGCAAACCCAACCCACTGTCTTCAAGTTCATTCCGACTGATAATTGCCAAAGCATACTATTTTTGTGGGTGTGGGTGTGACCCTATACAGAGAACATGGTAGAACTGCCCCTGTGGGTATCTCAGACTGTAAATATTGTTTCCTCCAACAGTTGTATTGACATATAATTCACATATCACACAATTCAATAGTTCAATCACATCACCGCAGTGTTAGCACGTTTATTCAATCTTGCACTCATTGTCATTAACTCCTGTTTCCCCTGCGACTTCCTCTGCTCCATAAGCCTGTCTTCAATCTGAACATGACCTGGTATGATACAGTACGTGATGTAATATGGCCCCCACGAGTGGGTGAGGCTATGTAAATAAAGTGCTTGTGGCCCATCAAAGGGATTGGACAGCTTGCTACTGATACAAAGACAGTGCTGGGAAGCCTGCCAGGAGGGGGAACATGGTACCTTACTGGTGTGGAGGTGGGTGGCACGTGGGTCAGTTTTGCCATTCCGGTAAGCTTAAAGAGAGACGTGAAACGAAGAAGCAGCCATAACAGAAAACGCAGCAGAGTAGCCGTGGCAAGAGTGACAGGCATACAAGAGGACTGGGGTAGTACGGGCTGACCCAAGGGGCTGAGAGCGCTAACACTTCGCCAAGACAGCCCGCAAGCAGAGGCCAGCAGCGGAAGGCAAGAAGAAAATGTCATCAGTCATCGTATCCAGAGCTGTTTCTGTTGCTTCTGTGAAGCACAGTCTATGAATGTGGTTAGCCACGGCAGGGAATGACAGACCCCAAGGCGGGCAGCAGAGTTCTGCGGGAGGAGGGGCAATGTTGATATTAGAGATGATGGTGTGGCAGCACCGTTTGGAAAAGTTAGATATTTGGGACATACCTAACCTCCACTCCTAGGAACCAGCATTGTGCAGATTTTTAAAAAATATTCATTGACCCAGAGTCATGCTAAAGTCAGAAATGAATTTTCTTTTAGAATTATTTATTCTGGATTGAAAACCCCAGAATAATAAAATCTGTTTTTTTTTTATAAAAGGTAAAGTATGTCTCCTTTCTTTTTGCAACCTGTAGTAAGGGCAGATTCTAAAGGTGAAATGCCTAGAGTGAAAGCCCAGCCCTGCCACTTGCTAGCTATGAGCCCTTGTATGAATCCTTTCACTCCTCTGGCCCTTTGCTCTCTCATGTGTACAGGAGAATAAAATGCATAACCACCTTACAGAGTTGTTTTGGCAATCAAATGAGTTAATATTTGCAAAGGATGTCGAATCATACCGGCACTTGAAAGTACACACTATTTCAGAGCTGGGGGAACAAAATTAAACCCACCTGACTATGTGGCCTCAGGAAGTGTTTGTGCATCCCATTGGTCAGAGCTACGCTGATCATGTCTGCTGACCCTTCCACAGAAGTTAGTCTGCCCAGGACAAAATGTCTTTTGCAGGAATTCTTTTTTTTTTCATGCTCTTACATTATATTAAAACAATTCTTAAACAATTGTTCCTCATGATTTTATGAATCCCAGGTAATCAATAGCAAAAGCATTCAAGCATTCATTAGCAAATTAATTCATGGATTGACTGCAATTTTTCTCTTTTCAAAGGCTCATTTGAGATAATTGAAAGGACAGCAAATCTAAGCCACAAGTGTTATCTATTTCTGTTGGTTCTCTAAGCTCAACCCTGTGTTGTATGTAGTCAGTCATTATGAATCAACAGACTGTCATCATTTTCCTTTTGTTTCCTGGAGTTGCAGGGATTCTTCTGCACATCTCTTTAACGTTGTTATTCGTCGCCATGATGTTAATCCCAATGTGCAGCAAACCCACGTGGACAGAGCAGAGCTGCCCACTAGACTTTTCAGGGCTGTGTCCTGTTGGAAGCAGGTTGCCAGCCCCGTCTTCCCAGGAGTATCTGACTAGATTTGCACCCTATTTTTGTGTCACCCAAAGACTCCACCCCTTTTAATGAGCTCTACCAAGGGTTCAGATCTAACCCCTCACTCATGCTTAATTCAAGCAACAGAGACAATCGTGCCCTCAGACTCAGGCATAACCCCCAGGACTTACAAAAGCACGTACCCCTACCCTTCCTGAACCCACAAACCTGAGTATCTACCTAAGTATGCACCCTGCTATGAACAGGTCATCTACAATAATAGATACTTTTGTATCTTGTTTTCCTCTTAAAATATATGTTACAGAAATTTCTAGAAATGACCCTTTGGGAAAAAAGAATAAATTCTACTCTGAAAGGGGAATGCTAACACCTAGTCTCACTAACTGTTTAAGACCTTCAAGCTGTATGTTCTGCTTGAGATGCACATTCAACTCAAAACAGAAGAAAGGGCTGCCAGCTTGAGAACCATGCAGCTTCAGACCTTCAGAGAGAACGACGCAGAAAGCCTCTTTAATGAATTATTAGCTAATGAGAAAAAGCCAACACTGGTCAGCACTAGATGTCAACAATTACCCGTGAGATCCAGGACAACTGCCAATACTTTCTGACACTCAGTTCTTGTCTATACAATACAGAATCAACAGTTATCTCCAGGTTGTTATGAAGGCTTAATTAATTATTTACCTGGTACAGAACAGGTAACTCAATAAATCACATCAGTGTTGATCATTCCATCCAGCTTACAAAGATGGAAGGCAAAGGGGACAAATACGCACCAATCTTAGCACTACTCCCCCTAATCTGAACTGATCGATGTTCCTTCTTAGCAACCCACCCACACTGGTTGGGATATAAGCAATGCTCTGACTTGGTAAAGAAATCACAAGACCAGCCCAAATGACATGAGAAGACACAGAAAGAGAAAGGACTCCCAGGACAATTTTAAGTCAAACTGCACATGGGTGTTTTCCATGAGAATTGGGGGATGCGTGTCATTTAGTGTCCCTTTTACTGACATAACAAACCCAAACCCACTGCCAACCAGTCTAGTCACTCACGGTGAATAAATATAATATATACATACACACACATATACACACATATATATGATTTCTGAGGCTGTAAGTCTTTAAAGGAGCAGATAGATTGATATTTCTCCTGCAAATAGAATGATGATTTTGAATCACAAGGCAGTTCAAACATACCAGTCGATCCTTGAGCGAAAGATGAGGCTTTCAGCACCCACAAAAAATTTCAATACCTAGGAAACCCTATAAAGTCACTATGTTCCTGTGGTTTGGTGCCATCGAATCAGTTCCAACCCATAGCAACCCTTTTCACAACAAAAGAAAACATTGCTGAGACCCGCACCATCCTCATAACTTCTTATGCTTGAGTCCACTGCTGCAGCCACTGCGCCAATCCATCTCGTTGAAGGCCTTTCTCTTCTTTACTGCCCCTCTACTTAATCAAGCATGATGTCCTTCTCCAGGGACTTATGTCTCCTGGCAACATGTCCTAAGTATATGAGACAAAGTCTTGCCATCCTTGCCCCTAGGGAGTACTCTGGCGGTGTTACTTCCAAAGCAGATTTGTCGGTCCATTCGGCAATCGGTGGTACCGCAATATTCCTCTCCAGCACCGTGATTCAAATGCATCGATTCTTCTTTGGTCCTCCTTCTTCAATGTACAACGCTCACATGCATGTGAGGCAACTTAAATATCCTGGCTTGGGTCAGTCGCACGTTGGTTCCCCCAAAACATCCTTGTTCTTGAAAACTACAAAGAGGTCTTGCACAGGAGAGTTCGCTGATACAGTCTTCTTTTTATCTCTTCCATGAACATTGTGGATCCAAGCAGGATGACCCCTTGCTTAGAAACCTCCATCTCTTCTCCCTTCATCAGGATGTTACCTACTGGTCCAGCTGTGAGGATTTGGGTCTCCTTTACACTGAGTTGTAATCCATATTGAAGACTGCAATCCTTTTGTTCATCAGAAAGTGCTTCAGGTCCTCCTCACTTGCAGCCAGCAAGATTGTGTCAACTGCATGTCTCGGGTTGTTACTAAGCCTTCCTTCAAACCTGATGCTACATTCATGTCTCAGGCTGTTACTAAGCCTGCCTTCAAACCTGATGCTACATTCTTCTTCATATAACCAAACTTCTCCAGTAACTTGCTCAGCATACCAATTAACTACGTATGGTGAGAGGATACAACCCTGATGCACACCTTCCCTGATTTAAAACCATGCAACGTCCCCGTGTTTGGTATGCACAACTGCCTCTGGATCCATGAGCAAGTTGCTGAGCTGGAATCAACAACAGTGGGTCCTGTTGGGGGTTCATTGGTATAAAATACATACTTTACATTTTACTTAGGCAAAAAAATACTCAAAGTCCCATGACCATCTAGAAGAACCAACAAATCTATCTTAGAAGAAGTAGAGCCTGCATGCTCCTTAGAAGCAAGGGAGTCAAGACTTACTCTTACATACTTTGGACGTGGATGTTATCAGAAGAGATCCGTCTCTGGAAAAATATGTCAAGCTTAGTAAAGAGTTAGCACAAAAGAAAAACACCCACACCCACAGTAGCCGTAACATGGGCTGGAGCAGAACAACTGTGAGCACGACGCAGGACCAGGCAGTGTTTCTGTGAGTCAGTCAGGTGGATGAGATCTAACAAAAACAACGCTCATCTAGTTTAATCGCTACAGCGCAGTTGAGATTGAAGTGTCTGACAGATCAGATGCTTAGGCGCCGTTTAGCACATATTCCTGCTCCTTCCCTCTGCTCCAGGAGCCCTCCTGCTGCTGTGGGCTCCTCTGGAGCTGAACCATGAGACTACCAGTTTGGAATCGTCAACC
Organism: Tenrec ecaudatus; assembly: GCF_050624435.1. Lineage (NCBI taxonomy): Eukaryota > Metazoa > Chordata > Mammalia > Afrosoricida > Tenrecidae > Tenrec > Tenrec ecaudatus. Next base: position 97,756,790 of record NC_134533.1, on the reverse strand, counting down.
TCTGAGCAGAAGAAATGTGGAGCTTTTCTTGTACAGATGTACAGTCCCAGGAAAGTCCCGTAGGGTACTTTCCCCTATAAGGTCACTGTTAGTAGGAATGGACTTCATGGCAACGAATTGGCTGGTTTTTCCCTCCTCACCAGTACCACGAGTTCCTATGAAGTTCCCTTAAACCTAAGATGAACTTGGCAGGATGTGTGCCTTGGGGAACTCCTCAGACAAGATCCCATGACAATTTCTTCCTAGAATTTCATTACTTCTTATGTCCTTGAGCCTGAACTAGGGACGGATAAGCCACGTTAGAGAAACATAATTTCAGTAATTATTGTGCTAGTCCGGGTTGACTGGAGGTACAAATCCAGAGACACTCGCACATATGTAGAGAGAACTTAATATCAAGAAGTGATTGTGCATCAATAAAACGTCCCAGCCCAGTCCAGATCAAGTCTATAAATTCACTATTAGCCCTTAAGTCTGATATTTGCTCCATGAATGCGTCACGCAGCACATGCAATGATGCTGAATGCAGGAAGATCACAGGCTGGTGGGTGGCAAGTCTTGTGGGTCCAATGGCACTGGGCACATCTCCAGGGCTCTGGATGCCATCAGGGTGGCAGCATGGGGTTTGTCAACAAGAAGGTGAAGCCGAGAGAGTGTTCCACCCTCCAGGGAGGAAGTCCCAGCATCCTCAAGAGAAGGTCACACTCACAAGGGTCCACAATGGTCCACAAGCTACCCACTACCCGGTCTGTATAGCAAAGGGACAGAGAGCATGAGCCCTACAGGAAAATTATCTGGGTTAGAATCCTGCTACTCCTCTTAATCGTGCCATTTGTAGTAGGATAGTGTTCCTCTAAGTAGGCGATACAGCCCAAGATCTGGGGGAAGGGAGAGAAGAGGGGTTATTCTGTGAACGCAGATCCTTGCAATGTATGCTAAATTGTGGGGTATAGTACAAAAGTATTTGTCCTATGCGGGGGCTGCTGAAGAGAGCAGTAGGCTAAAAAAGAAAAAACACCTGAGAACCTATCAAAGTTCTATAACTTATCTGTACCTCCATATTCTCTCTCTTTTTTTTAAACACTTTATTAGGGGCTCATACAACTCATCACAATCCATACATACATCAATTGTGTAAAGCACATCTGTACATTCTTTGTCCTCATCATTTGCAAAACATTTGCTCTCTACTTAAGCCCCTGGCATCAGGTCCTCTTTTTTCCCCCCTCCCTCCATGTTCCCCCCTCCCTCATGAGTCCTTGATAATTTATAAATCATTATTTTGTCATATCTTGTCCTGTCTGACATCTCCCTTCACCCCCTTTTCTGTTGTCCATCCCCCAGGGGGGAGGCCATATGTAGATCCTTGTAATCGGTTCCCTCTTTCCAACCTACTCTCCCTCTACCCTCCCAGTATCGACACTCACACCCCTGGTTCTGAAGGTAGCATCCACCCTGGATTCCCTGTGCCTCTAGCTCCTATCTGCACAAGTGTGCATCCTCTGCTCTATCCAGACTTGCAAGGTAGAATTCAGATCATGACAGTTGGGGGTGGGGGTGAACCTCCATATTCTCGTGCATCAAGAGGAACAGAACCCACCTCCAGGGTGACTGTACGGAGTAAATAGAGCAATTACGGATGCAGCACTTTAACACTGGGCTGACACAGAGTAGACGTTGAAAACATATTGGCTCTTTCCATGTTGTAAATCTCCAAAAGAAAGGAAAGGCCGTGGTCAGTCTTGAGGATAACATTTCAGAGAGCACTGGACTGTCCACAGCAGACACCATGCTGGTTGTGTTGCTGCTGTAGTTTTAAAAACCATCGCACTGGTTCTGATTCATAACAACTCCACAAACAAGAGAACAACGCAGTGCGCAGTCCTGTGTTTTCCACACAACCACTGCTACGTTTGAGGCTATTGTTTCAACTCCTGGGTCAAACTAACTCCTTGCAGATCTCCTCGTTTTCATTGACCCTCTATTTACTGAACACAATAACCTTTGCCAGGGACTGGTCCTTCTGAGGGCATCTTCACAGACATGAGATGAAGCCTCGTCATGCCCACTTCTAAGGAAATTTCTGGTTGTACTTTGATCGAGAGAGATTTGCTTGCTCTTCTGGCAGTCTATGGTGTGTGCCATATGCCTCACCGACACCAACATTCAAATGCATCAGTTCTTCGGTAGTCCTCCTTGGTCACGGTCCAGTTTTTGTGTGCATATGCCATTGCTTGGCTCATGTGCATATTAGGTCTCAGAATGATATCTTTGCTTTTAAACCCGTTCAATAAATTATTTATAGCGGATTTGCCCAAAGCAACAATTCATCTGCTTTCTTTTTCTCTTTTTTTAAAGATCATTTTATTGGGGTTTCTTACAGCTCTTATAACAATCCATACATCAATTATATCTCCCATATTTATATATATGTTGCCATCATTATTTTCTGAACATTTATCCTTCTATTTCAGCCCTTGAGTATCAACTCATCTTTTTATCCTCTCTCCCGTCCCCCCTCCCACCTTTGTGACCCCTTGATAAATGATTATTATTTTCATATCTTACACCAACCACTGTCTCCCTTCCCCAGCAGTTTCCTCCCCCTCACTTCTCCCCACCCTCCCTCTGCCCTCTTGGTATAGCTACTCCCATTTCTGTTCCCAGGGGGGTTATCTGACCTGGATTCCATGTGTTCTGAGCTCTTCTCTGTACCTGTGTACATGCTCCAGCCTAGCCTGCAGTGAAAGACAGGATTGGGATCATGATAGTGGGGGGTGAGGAAGCCTCAAGAAACCAGAGGAATATTGTGTGCTTCATCGGTGCTATACTGTGCCTTGTGACCCTTCTGTGAGAGGATGGCCCATTGTCTACAAATGGGTTTTGAGTCTCTGCTCCGGACCCTGGTTCTCAACACCACGTTTTTGTTTGTTTGTTTGTTTGTTTGTTTGTTTGGGGTTTTCTGATGCCTGTTACCCGTTCCGGTTGACATCTCATAATTGCACAGGGTGGTGTGCTTCTTCCAGGTGAGCTTGTTGCTTCTCTGCTGCATGGCCAATTGTTTAACTTCAAACCTTTAAGACCCCAGACACTATATCTTTTGAGGCCAGGGACCATCTGCTTTGTTCACCACGTTTGCTTGTGCACCCATTTTGTCTTCAGTGATTATTCTGGGAGGGTGAGCATCAATGAATGCCAGGTTGTTAGAACAAATTGTTCTTGCATTTAAGGAGAGCTTACGCAGAGGCCCAAAGTCCATCCACTTCCTCACTGTATCAAATATATTTACATATGTATCTATGTCAATACCTATTTTATGAATTACTATATTTACATAAGGCCACACCCATGTTTGTAGTACCTCTATCTACAGCTTTCCTTTGCCTCCTAGATCTTTCCTCTGTTTCCTTTTACCTTCTCCTTTCCCATCTTCACACTCGCTCATCTTTTGCCTCTTAGTAACTCCTCTCAACTAGAGTGCTGTACATCTGCTTTCTTGATGGCTGCTTCCAGCGGCACTGATTGTGGAGTCAAGTAAAATAAAACTGACAACTTTCACCTTTTCTCTCTGTCTTGTGATTTGCTTATTCATGCCATTCCAAAAATGCTTTATAGTAAGGTATAATCTGTACTGAAGACTCTAGTCTCTGATCTTCAATAAGTGCTTCAAGTCCTCATCATATTCAGCAAGGAAGATTGTGGGATCTATCTACAACAGGTTGCTAACAAGTCTTCCTCCAGTTCCGATGTTACATATTTTCTGCAGAGTCTAGCAGCTCAGATTATTTATTCAGCATACACATTGAATAAATAGGGTGAAAGTAAACAACCTTGACACACACCTTTCCTGATATTAAACCAGAAAGCATTCCCTAGCTCTGTTCGTGAGTACAACTAAGTGTTCTGGAATTTCCATTCTTTACAATGTTATGCATAATGGGTTATGATCCACACAGTTCAATGCACAACACAAGCAAACAGTAAAACACAAGTAAACAATAAAACACAAGTAAACATTTTACTGGTATTCTCTGCTTTTAGACAAGATTCACCTGACATCTGCAATGCTCTCACTCATTCCATTCTTTTAAATCTGGCTTGAATTACTGGCAGTTCCCTGCTGATATACTGCTGTAACTATTTCTTAATTATGTTCAGCAAAACTTTACAGAGTGTGAATAGAATGATGCTGTGTTATATTTTCTACATTCTATTGGGTCACCTCGCTATGGAATGGGCACAAATAGGAACCTTGTCCAGCTATTTGGTCAGATGGCTGTCTTTCAAATTTCTTGGCACAGAGAAGTGAGCTTTTCCAGAGCTGCTGCTGGGTCAGGGTGACAAGTTTCATTCGATTCCAGCAATATGTTACAGTACATGTTCCATGCATGTTTAAGTATATGTTTTCACTGCTGTTGAGATGGGCACATTCATTGCCAGTTCTCTCATTGGCATGTCAGGGAATGGGCATCAAGGAGAACCCTCAGTATATTCTGAATGGGGGGCAGTTGGGATCATGATTCTGGGTGGAGGAAAGACAGGGAGTGGCTGTAGTCCCCTGGGGCCTTTGGCTTCAGTAGTTCAGGGACCATAAGACTTCAGTCCTTTGCTAGTACTGGCACCACAGGATCTCGATTACTCAGAGGCACAAGGATTATAGAAACTTGAGTCCTCACAGCTCAGGGATCACAGGACCTTGACTCTTTGGAACCTAGATCCTGGTTTAAGGATGGAACTGTGGAACCTTGATTCTTTACAGATGCTACATCCAGATGGTCCTCCGGGTGCTCTGGAGTCATTCCATCGTGGATTTTTACTAGCCCAGATGCCACCTTGATTCTTTACAGGTGGCATGACCATGGGACTCTGATCCTTTAGATGCTCTGACACAACGAGACCTGGAACTTTAACAAGTGCTGGGACCACAGGACCTTGATTCATTGCAGTCTGCTCAGGGCCCACTGGTCTTTGATCCTTCCGAGTCTGTGGTACCACAGACTCCTGACTCTGAACTGTGTGTGGGATCATCAGACTTGTATTCTTCAGAGGCTCTGGGACCAAAGGACTCTGGTCCTTTACTGGTGCTGCTATTATGGGACCTTCATTCCGTAAAGGCTCAAAGACCACATGATCTTGACCCTTCACTCGTGTTGGAATCAAAGGATCTCGATCCTTTAGCTGCCCTGAGGCATGAGGTCCTTGCCTTTTAGAGACCCAGGACTTTGATTCTTGCTTGGTTCTGGGGATACAGGACCTCATTTTTTTATATGACTGACCAGCACATTAGTATCTGTTTATTGAAACATCTCTGTTTCAACATCATTCCATCAATTTCTGAAGCCTTGTCTTACTGTCAATGCCTCTTTTTAGTGCATTTTTGCATTTAATGCCTCTTTTTAGTTTGGACTTCTTCCAACTCCATCAGTTCTTGATCATATGCACCTCCTGAAAGTTGAACGGCCATCAGTTCTTTTGGGTCCAGTGACGGTGTATTCGTCCCGCCTGCTTTGGATGCATCCTGCTTCATTCAACACTTGGCCCAGAGTCCTTCAATGTCCTCCATTGCAGCAACTTAAGGCTTGAGCTTTTAACAACTTAAAAACAGCTCATGATTCTAAAGCTTACCTAATATTGAACAAATGTATTGATGAATTCTAAAGCATGAGAGTAATAGAATAAATATTTTTTCCATTAAATATGAAAAGAAAGACTAAATGTAGAGAAACATGCCAAGCAAGTGGCCTCACTTAGACAGTTGTCTTTTTTCCAATTCCTTCCTCAGTTTTGGAATTTTCAGACAATACAAGAAACAGATCTCAGTTGGAGCCAGCACGAGCACAGTTTAAGGTAGAGAGGAATAACATCCACCCACTTGTGATCGGCGCTGTGGATAGAGATGGCGACACAAAGACAGCCACCTTGCTGACAGCCACCTTGCTGAGGCCACACCCTCCATTCCACTCGCCTGACCTGCCAGGTAAGCCCGGTTGTCTTTCCACATCTATGTAATAACTTGGAAGAAGTCGGCTTGTCTTTAATTAGTCAATAATGTTTTTATATGCTGCAGCACCCATGAGTAGATGACGGTAATCAAACACTAACACATCATGTTATGAGAGAAACACACAACTCTAAGTAAGTATTTAATTAGAATTCTTTTCTTCCCCATAGACTAACAAGTTGGGGATTTAGCCACATTAATGGAATGAGTTTTACAATGGCAGCAATGAGGTGGGTTATTTTTAATGTTAGAGCAAGTACAGCTGGTCATTCCATTTGTACAAAGCAACAAAGTCCTGTTCTTCCAGACTATACTTAAGAGTGATATAAAAGAACAGTATATGTAGACATACACGTAATAGAATTACACACACGACCAAGCAGAGGGCAGACTGCATGCAGCAATGGGAATGCAAAGGCATGAACAGGACAGGCCCCACCCCTTCAAAAAGACACACTGCAGTGGAAGCATGAGGCATGTCAATAAATCATAGCAGAGGGCAACTAATTCTGTGAAAGAGGTTGTTCCCAACAACAAGTTGTGAACGATAGTTATCCCTGTACTTGATACTTTTCCAAGCACGTACCATCGATGCCATAAATCCTCACAAAATCATATGATGTAGATATCATCACACACACCCTCACCCCTCTTTTACAGGTAAGGCAACTGAGGCACAGAGAGGTTACATGTTGTGGTAGTTACATAATCTGGTGTCAATTTGATAGGCTTATGAGTGAAGGGGTGGAGTCTGGCCTGTCAATCAAGATGTAACCCATGAGGCCTCTGTGTGGGCATGGCCTTCTCCTGAGAAGCCATCCTCCTCCCATGTCATGGACTAAGTGTGTATGGGAGCAGACAGACACAGATGCCAAGTCAGGACCACACGCACCGGCAGGGAGCCTTCAAGCCAACATTTGGGCTCTCGGAATCTCAGGTTCCTCATCACAAAAGGATGATCCTAATCCCTTGCGAAACTATCATGAATAACACGGTCTGGTACAGAATAGAAACTGGAAATACCAGCTCTCAACACATGTTAAATGTAGAGCATGAAACGGTTTCGTTGCCAGCACAACCTATTAGATCTGCGGATTAAATCATAATCTCAGGATTGTCAGTGAAAACTCATGGTGGTGCTGCCTCTGACGAAGGCCGAGCGTTTGGAGGCCTAGAAAAGACAGGTCCCTGGCAGGCAGTCCCCGAGACGCCAGCTTAAAAGGGACACGCAGGGACGAACAATTGGCCAGATTGCATCCACAGTGGTCTATAAAGCTTCAAATTCCATAAAAATTAAAAACAAGAAACCACAAAGACTTCACATGGCTACAACCTAAGTTAAAAATAGAAAGTTCAAAGGATAAAATAAACCACCCATCTTCCTATCCCGAAGGGGGACAAAAACAAAACAAAACCTTGAACAGAGGGTAAGGAAACAGTGGAGCTGTGTAGAGATCCACCAGTCTCCTCCTGCTGGAATCACTCTCCCTCGGCGGCTGCCTGGGCGGTTTCTCTTCCTCACACTAGTTCCTTGAGAAGGGTTGGTCATTAGCCAGCTTGGGTGCCTCCAATTATTTGTTTCTGTGTGTCTTTATGAGACAAAAAGACTGTGGAAAAATGGAATGAGAAGACAAGGGAATGTTTCCTCAGATGTATTGGTGTCCCCTTGGTATGCAAGCCACTTTGTAAGTGATGGTTTAAGTTTGGAAACTGGAACCGCTAGGAAATTTTCTAAAGTAATATCCTTGCTTATTTGCCCCAAGGGGCAATATGTAGAGTTACCAAACGGAGAGTAGTTTCCAGTTTTTTTAAGCTTTCCAGTAACACAAAGACGGCTAGCATGTTTTACCGACTTCCCACCCATGATCTCTTCCCTTAGTCTAACCACTCATTGTTTGTCCAGCACTTACCACTTACTCTCTTATCAACAGACCTCGTTTGATTTTTTTCCCAGTCTCGCCTTCACATCAACCCATTTGCTCTGGTCTGAAACAGGTATCTGCTTGAGAGCTCCTGGTGGTGTTGAACTGCCAACCACTGGGCTAACTGCGTAGCCTTTAGGTCAGCATTGACTCGCCTGCTGTGATTTTCGTTTGGCGTGGTTTGGAAGAGACCGAAGAAAAGGTCTGATGGCAGTGGTCATTCGGTGATAGAACTTTCTCCTTCCCTACGGGGACAGTCGGTTCGATACCTCCTGCACACCCACCACCTGCCTGTCAGTGGAGGACTGTGTGCTCCTATGATGCTGAACAGGCATCAAAGGAGCTTCCAAACTAAGATGAACTAGATAGAAAGAGACAAAGATCCACTGGAGACCTTCTTCTTAAAAACAAAAGAACACATAGTCCCAGTAGTCTGGTCTGCAGCCAATCACAGGGATGGCTCTGGAGTTGACAGCTTTCCAGTCTGCTCTGTGCAGGGTTGTGTTAGTCCAGGTACACTAGAAAAACAAATTCATAGACACTCGTACATGTATAAGAAAGGGCTTTATATAAAGATTAATTATATATTAAGAAAACATCCCAGCCAGTCCAGATCAAGTCCACAAGTCCAGTATTAGCCCATATGTCCAATAACCAATCTATAAAGTCCTCTTCAGACTCACTAAACACCTGCAATGACGCCAAATGCAGGAAGAACACAGGCCGGTGGGTGGCGAGTCTTGTGGATCCAGTGGCGTTGTTGGATCCACTGCCATCTCAGTGCTGGCAGGGGTGTCTCCACGTGGCTCCTCCAACTCGGGGCACTAGTGTAACTTCATGTGTCTTGTCAGCTGCAATGTCTCCCAGCGAGTCAACAAGAGCGAGAAGGCCATGCCCACACAGAGGCCTCATTGGCTATGACCTGACTGAAAGGCTATACTTTAGCCCTTCACGCTTAATCCTCTCAAATGGACAAACAATTATTTAACTACAAGAGTCCAGAAGAATCAGTGTGTCAACTCAGAGGCAGCTAAGAGAAAGATACATTGAAACTTGTCCAGCTTTGGGGAAGGACAATTAGAGATAAGAAGCCAGGAGACTAGACACAGACTTTCACCGGGTCCAAGTACGACAAAGACCAGAGGGAAACCAGACCCCTGTCAAAAAGCACACTGGATGATCTGGGAATCAAATCATGTGCCTGAGGACAGAGAAGAGAGAAATAATAGACCGAAGATACTTATTCCATTTATGATCTTTTGGCAGAGATCATAACAGGGTAAGTAACGGGGTAAACAAACAAACAAAAAACTAGTATCTGCTGACAAAAGCAACCCAAATATTTTACATACTAACCTAAACTCTCAATGTTACTCCCAACTCTAGAAATTATTCTGATGGTCTAATCATGCTTGCTAAAGAAAGCATTAGGTTAAAAGTAAACCGAAAACAAGGCACCGTACAATGAGACCATTAGAGAAAGAGCCAGTGTGGGTCTATTTTTCCTTATATGACTTGTAAGACACACAGTTCTCAAGGCTTCATGGTAATAGTAGAGATGTTGGTGTCAGGGCAGTTTTATGCTGGACAGTCTCTCAAGTTCAAACTCTTCACATCTCAGTTTCTGAGAAGGGGCATCAGGTTCACTGGATTGTTGCAGCAGTCACATGAGATCACACATATAAAGGGTTAAGCAGAGCACAGAGTCAGAAACTGATAAAGTCTCCAAATTGTAATTCATATCATTTCACCTTTCAGGAATTAACTAATGAATAAACACATAACAGTTATTGGTTCTCAGTCAGTAAGACTTATATTCTGCCTGCCTCTCTAGACATCAACTCCTCATGACAGGATGGCAGCAAAACCTAAAGCTAAGTGTCTGCCAACCAAAAATAAATAAATACATCCTCTACAGTGAGAGCAAACACTACACCAATCACATTGTCTGGGTTCCTGAAGTTTAATGTACTATTTACATGAGCGCATTTTCCCGTGGGTGTTTAGCACCAAGCGCCATTAATAAAGTTATACAACACCCGTATTGCCTCAGATGATTGAGCTTATTTTTAAAACATCAAAGAGGTGCTTTATCAGTGTTTAAGAGATATCTGCACTTCAGCATGCCATGAGGAAAATATTCTCAGACCCAACAAGGAAAGCTGTTTAACTAAGGAGAGAAACAAGCTTACCTGCTCAGGGAAACGTCCGCATTTTCATTAAGCACGGCCTAATTGGGGACTGAGCACCAAATGTAGTGAGAATGTAAGGGGCTAGGCTATAGCAGGGTATTTGGATCACCTTGGCATTGTTATTATTAACTTGGTGGGGTGACTTAGTGGAAGGTTTGCAAGGTGGATCCTCAGTTGTACATGTTAGCCCTGGAAAGCATTTTGTTTCAGCTCATCTGCTCCCATCCCCTCAATAAACCATGACTTTATTCCACTTCCTTGTGTGTTTCCTGTTTCCATTCCTGCCTCTTTCCTAACCCTCTGAACTTTGGCCTTGGGTAAATGCTGCCCTTTTGATCTTAGTTAATTATTCTAACAGCAGGGGAGTTCAGTTCCAGTCTTGGGAATTCCTCCATCTCTATCTGACCAGACTGTGGAGTTTGACGGTTTTTATGACCGATATGGGGCTGTTTTATGATTTTGAGTTTTGTTTCACATTTGCCCATCAGGATCTTCCAACGAGATCCCAGGGGCCGGCACCATCTAGTTCTTCTGGTTTCAGGGTTGTGGGGGCGGCTGTTGTGCGGTCCATGAGTCCACTGGACTAATTGCTTCCACATGCCTTTTGGTTTTCCTCACTCTTCTTTGCCCCCTGTATTCTCCGCCATATTCTTGGTGTTCAATGATATTTTTTTGGATTTATCTTTGGATAAATGAGAAGTGTCCACCGCCATACAAAACCATGAATATATTGAACGTACCCGCCTTAATGGAATGGCTTAATCAAAAAGAGGTTTTTTTTCATATGCAACATGACTAATGTCCTGCTGGACATACTTGATAATGAATGGTAACTGAAAGACGAACACACAGCCACTGTCTTCGATGAGATGTGGAAGCTATGCTGGCAGTGTGCCCCACTCTTCCAAAAGGAAACAAAAATGAGCCAGGCTGCCCAACAGGGCAGAGCCTGGGCTGCCAGGAAAGTAGGGCCACAAAGATCATTATACTCCATGTACACAGTCTTATTGTAAGTTGTTTTCAATAAACTCATTATCCCCCATGTTGACAGATCGTTTTTCTGCTGCCCTATCACACTTAGAAACACTCCAGCCATTTCTGAGACTATTTCTGGAAAGCTGCGTTTTCAATTGGCAGATTTCATGACCCGCCCTTCGCAGCGACTGCCTCCCGCCTGTGCCTGTGGCGGTACCCCAATAACCATGGGGACTCCGATGTTTTACTCTCAATGCCAGAGTTCAACTATTTTGTTTTTTAATTGCCTGACCACCCAGCCATCCCCATCACCTTAAACGATGATGAGATTTTCCAAATCATACCCACACTCCTATCTCACCAGACCCCTCCAGGGAAAACAGACTGTGTAGATCATCATCTGCATTTTACCTCAGAGGAAAGGAAGGCCCAAGATTAGGTGGTTGATCCAACCAAGCAACAGACTCAGGCCTGGAATCTGAATCTCTGGAGCTCAGGTCACCCCTCCATCTACAGCATTTTAAATAAGGGTTAGCTGCCCCTTCAGGCGCGCAATCATTCCCTCCAAATTACGTGTCAATTGTTTCCCATTTTCTCACTTAAAAAAATACCTCATTTGTCTTCATCTTGCTACTTCTCCTTTAGACAGTTATTTTCTCCGATGGTGTGATATATAGTTACATGGAAGTCAATTATTATCAAGCTGTATACATGTTTAGAAGATAATTGTGTGTTTATGTGAAATAACTATTATAAAGATATATACATGCGGAGAAGACGATACAGGTCATGTGCTTAAACTATTATTTTTTTACGATGGAATAGCAGTTGTTATGATACTGATCAAAATGCAGAAAACTCAGTCCCCGTCTTTGACTCCCAAACTACTGCAAGTCATTTATATAAAGCACCATGTTGCTTCTGTGAGCTGCTACTGGCTCATGGCCTGCTGGGACTCTTATTTAGCAACCAGGGCTGAGGAATTCCCACAGTGTCAACTTCGGGAACCATGTCTGGCTTTAAAGCTTCCCACACTCTGGAAGGCATGCTGTCTCTAATTATTTTATTGCTTCAAATAACGGGACTTTTCATACAAATGACGCACACAGTTTTGGCCTGGCTTTAACATGGGCAGCACACAGTCAGCCCCTAACAAGGCCACTCTTTATTACTCGATTCACACACTTCCTATCCAGTTTCATCTTGTTCTCACCTGGTTATTTTTGGCACACTGGAAAACTCCCCATCATCTACCATAGTTCGTACATCCTAAGATGCCACTGTGAGCCCCCTTCCCCGTTGGACACATGGTGGCAAGGAGACTCAAGTCACAGTATCTATCTATCTTCTTATGTCCTTCAGTGTATTAAACAATGGCATGACGCAGAGCCACTGACATTGGGAATTCAAGAAAAGCAGTATCCCTAGACTCAGGAGCTAATAACTGAAAGCAATCCCTAGCATGCAGTCCCCTGCCCCAACTGTCGTTTTTCCTTGCCTCCTAACACCAGGGAAAGCCTACTCTGGAAAGATTTCTATTGTGAGAACGACAAGGAAGAAATCGGCTTCCTCTCACCTCTCATCCCTGGGGCGCATGCATTGAGAGAGGACGCCTTCTCCCACTGCGGTCCCCAAGGTGTGTTTCTGAGCCTCAAGCCCACTGGGGGCAGCGGCTTGTTCTCATTCACTGAGAGCCCCCGCCAGGTGGGAGCAGTGGGGCTCTGAGCAGTGGTTTAGCAAGAGCTCCCTGGAGGATGCAGGAGAGGGCCAAGGGCTGTAATCCCTCTCCATGCGCACAGGATGACAATCAGGAGAAGAGACACACAGGTGAGAAAACAGAAATGAGCGCCTGCCTCTGTGCTTTCCGTATGCCCTCTGACCATAACTTTTTAAGAAAATGCTCTGTAATCTAAGGTGCACATTCAGTTCAAATTCTGCACAGTGCCGGATTCCTGATTCTAGATTAGTGATTTCTTTTCTTTTTTTTTTTCTTTGCAAGTGAAATGTGTGCTTTAGTGGAAAGGGTAGGGTACTGTCTTCAGCTAATTCCTTTAGCCCTTTGATCTACATAAGAGACTCAAACAGGGAGGGGTAGGCCTTGACTTCCCTCTTTATGAGGATCCCTAAAAATCCACCCTGGGAATCACTAATATCTGCTACAATAGCAACATGGCAAAAGAAAAGTCCACGGAAGATCTATTGAGGCCAACTTACTAGAATGCGTAAATTATTAAACACTTCCAATGAAATTAAATGCTATACTTCTTTAATCAAAACTCTTAGAACCAAGAGACTAAAGAATTACTGACTCAACAGAAGCTGCTGGGGTTTGGCTTTATTGAGTAGTAACCTTGACTTATAAGCAGCATATCACTTACATGGAAAGGATAGTTTCTAAAGGTCTTGAGGGATTTTTCTACCTAAATGCCTTGACCGTTCCATCCTACAAACAAATCTTCTTTGTGCTGTAAACATTCCCTATCCACAGAGAAACGGTTTGCTTAGGCAAGGCAAATTTTAGCTATGCCTCAGTTGCAACCACAATAAATCTTTTAAAAAAACTAAGGTACAAATAAACAGGGTTCTTATTGAACATGGAGTGATGACGCAAGTGGCAACAAATAAACACGGCAGGTCACACCGTTAATCTATCTAAAGAGCAGATGCCAGCGTCCTCCTCTAAGCAGTTTCTACCTAGATCAGGCTACAGAGACCCCAGCGCCCTAACACCCCTACACTTGAAAAGTAAGCGTTGGACTGACTGGGAATGCCAGGCCGCTGCCTGGCTCTCGGGGATAAGTGAGGAAAAGCCAGCTGGTGATAGGATACTAACTAGTAACGCAGCACTCAAACAAATGAGAAGCTACTTGAAATGTTTCCCTCACATTAAGAAAACACTGGTATTTGAATTATCTAAACACAGGGACTCGCTTGCTTCACTTCCTCCAAGCTTTCAAATGTCACCTTCTCAGCAAGGCCTTCTGACATCTCTAGACAAAATTGCAACATCCCTACACACGCACGCATGCATGCACACACTCCGACACTCACCTCCTCCCCTGATTTAGTCCTCCGGGTAGCATTTTACTGCCATCCTCATAGCGCCTATTTTACTCATTGACTGTGTTTTTTCTCGCAAGTGGATATCAGTTTCCTAACGGCACATACAGTTGCCTCCTTTGCCCACCGCTATGCCCCGAGATTTGTTTCTGGTTGTACATAAGAAGCACCAGGTTTGCATGGAGAGATGAAAGAGACTCTCAGGATCTAGTGCGGCCTTCAAATACTGGCCTTCCTGGAAACACATGCTCGAGAAGGCTGGCGTGTAGGAGCCGGATGGCAGGACCCAGTGATGAGGAACAGAGGGGAGTTGTAGGTGTGGAGAAGAGGGGATGTGTTTCCTCTCTTCCTTTAGGAATAATGAATTATGTAGCACATATGGAACTAAACAGGATGTAAAACTTAACAAACAGAAACAATTACATCCTTTAAAAAAAGCATCTGAAAAGAAACAAATGCTTTCCAGCTATGCACCCCAACATTAACACAATCTTCCACATGCTTCCTTAGAGCTAGTCCGCATCAAGTCACCAAGGACTAAGGTCAACGTACCAGGTGCTTTCCAAGATGAAATGTGGCCAGCCTCAACAGAAAGTGATCTTTTTTCTACTCATAAAGCTAACACCTGCGACATTCTAAAACAACAACAACAAATTTGTAGTGAGCAATTCTTTCCCCCTGTAACTCTAAGACACGCCGAGCTTCTAGGCAGGGCTCTGTTCCTCAATTCCAAATCGGCGAACATGTCTTTCATGTCTAGCCGTGATCTAATATGCCCTGCGTTTACAGGTACTCTTTACAACCTGGAATGACCAGGTGTAGCTTAAACCACGAAGGAGAAATGTTACAGGAATCTTACTAACTCAGTGAGAAAGCTTTGTTTGAAACGCTCCCAAGTTAACTAGTTCAAATTTACTTCATCTATATACATTTTATTATGCATTTGTTTGTAGTCCTCGGGGGAACTAACTCAAAGTTGAATATTTCAAATTAAAATGTTCATCAAAAGTAACAAAATCCTACACTCTGTGGGCTCATAAGTACGTAAACTTTGAGTTACTGCACATGCATAACTGGATAAAAGGTCAGAAATTAAAGATTTTAACTTACAAGATCAAACTCACTGCCATTTGTCGATTCCAACTCAGAGTGATCCCATAGGATCTTGAGTTTCTAGACCAGGGATCTTTATGGGGGCAGAAAAACCTCCTTCATCCTTGTGCAGAATGGCTGGTGGGTGGTTTGAACCACTGACCTTGGGACTAGCAGCCCTAGCCCTACACACAACCCACTGCACCACCTGAGCTCCTTCACTACATGACACCCTGTAGCCATTTATTAGGTGAAAACTTCTCTAGACTTAAAGAGCCTGGACCACCAATGATCCCTACAATCTTTCCGAAAGTCCACCAGCCAGCAGAGAGCTTGGCATGTAGCAGGTGTTCAGTAATTCAACCCAGAAAGCTTTACAGACCATAGGTTTCTACTGCTTCCTTCTGTCAGATACATTAGTAGAGGTTAATTTGCTATGAGTTGAGTATTTTCTTGTCCTTTTAAAGTAAGCTCTGACCAGAGTAATCCTCCCCTGGGGTTTTGTTCATCCCAAATTGCAATTCCTTTCCTTTCTGTTTTAAGCCTGGCTTCATAAACCTAAATTTCAAAACTATAGAAGGAGCCCTGCAGTTAGGCTGCTAACTGCAAGGTCAGCAGTTTGAAACCACCAGTTGCTCCCCAGGAGAAAGATGAGGCTTTCTACTCCTGTCTTATCAGATTGCTTTGAGTCACAATTGACTCAATATCACAGAGGGTTTTTTGTTTTGGTTTATGGCTGAATGGAAAGCAGGAGACATTTTTGAGACTTGCTGTCAGTTGATCTCAGTGAAAGGGTTAATATTTCTCCCTTTCCTCATTAGAACTAGCTTCTTGAGCCATTCATCTTTTCTGGAATCAAAGTAACCTCCCTAGATGCATATAGAATAATTGCTCAAAATAAATCTTATGCTCAAAATTCATTGAGTTTTTATTCTTTTTGACAATATTATTGGGAGCATTCAGTACCCTGCTTGCTGTTCCATTGAGTGGCTTCACAGGGACCCGAAGTACAACAGCACAAAACACCGCCCGGTCCAGCACCATCCCCACACTGTTTTGTGTTTGAGCCCATTGTTGCAGCCACTGTGTCCAACCATCTCACAGAGGATCTTCTTGTCCTCTGTCTCTCCACTTCACAAAGTATGATGTCCAAAGTACGCGAGCCAGAGTCTTGCCAACATTGTCTCTAAGGAGAGCTCTGGCCTTACTTCTTCCAAGAAAGATTTGTTTGTTCTTTGGCAGTACATGATACCTTCAATATTCTTTGCCAGCACAAGATTTTTCTTCCTTATTCAATGTCCAACTTTCACAGGCATATGAGGCTATTAAAAATACTATGGCTAAAAAAAACCCAAAACTATGGTTTACTTTAGTCTTCAAAGTAACATCTTTGCAATTCAACACTTTAAGGATGCCTTGTACGGCAGACTTACCCAATGGTATGCAGCCTTTGATCTTTGAACCGCCGCTCACATGATCACTGATTGGCAATCCAAGCAAGATAAAATCCTTGACAACGTCAATCTTTTCCCCATTTATCATGCTGTTACCTATTGGTCCAGTTGCAGGGATTTATGTTTTCTTTACATTTACTTTTAACCCATGCTGAAGATTGGAATCCCTGATCTTCATCGGCAAGTGCTCTAAGTTCTCCTCATGTTCAACACTCACAGTTGTGTCATCTGCACATCACAGGTTGTTAACAAACCTTCCTCCAATCCTGATGCTGCCTTATCCTTCATTTAATCCAGCTTCTCTGATGATTTGCTCAGCACACAGATTAAATTAAGTATGGTGAGAGGATATAAGCCTAATGCACACTTTGCCTGATTATAAAGTATGCAGTATTTCCTCGTTCTATTCTATGACTGCCTCTTCATCCATGTACAGGTTCCCCGTGAGCACAATGAAGTGTTCTGGAATTCCCATTCTTCTCAAGGCTATCCACAGTTTCTTGTTCTCATTCCATCAAATGCCTTTGTATAGTCAAGAAAACACAAATAAACATCTTTCTGGCATTTTCTGAAATCAGCAATGATATCACTTGTCCCATGACCTCTTCTAAATCCGATGTGAACTTCTGACAGCTCGCTGTCAGTATACTGCTGTAACCACTGTTGAATGATCTTCAGCAAAATTTTACTTGCATGTGACATCGATAATATTGTTCTTTCATGGGAGCATTCTCTTGGGTCACTTTTCTTTGTAATGGATACAAATGTGGATCCCTTCCAGTTAGCTAGCTGGCATAGATGAGGGAGTGCTTCCAGTGCTTCATCAGCTTATTGAAAGTTTGCGAATGGTATTCCATCAATTCCTTATGTTTGGCTAATGCTGGGCCTTATGTTGGGCCTTATGTTTGGCTAATACCTAGCCTCGTGTAAAGCTTGCCCAATGAACATACCCTTAGGATATAAGAAATATTGACACCAGAAGATGAAATATATATACCTCAAACATTACCATAAGTACCCAATACTTTTCTACAAGATAATCTCTCTCTCTCTCTCTCTCTCTCTCTCTCTCTCTCTCTCTCTCTCTCTCTCTCTCTCTCTCTCGCCTTTTCCTCCCATAGAGCTGAACAGGCCCAGAAAACGGTGTCACACCTTCAGGTCACCCTGGAAGGTAAGACCTCGCATACGAGTGAACTAAGAAGTGGTCAGGGAATAAACAGATAATGCTCATTAATATAGTCCTCACGGGCTTTTCACCCACCGTGGGAGAGAGACAAGATAGACATGAAACCGGAGGAAGAACTCACTGAGGGAAAGGAGAGGGGCGACAGCCAACTGCTGCTTTGTTCAGATCAGCTGCCATTGGCTTTTTGTTTCCTGAAGAGATCGCCCTGATTTCCTCCAGCAGCGGTTCTCAACCTGTAGTTCACAAGACCTTGGGGCGTCGAATGACTCTTTTGCAGGGCTGCCTGATTCATAACAGTAGCAAAATGACAGTGATGAAGTCGCAATGAAAACAATGTTATGGTTGGGGGGCACTACCACATGAGGAGCTGTGTGAAAGGGTCGCGGCATCAGGAAGGCTGAGACCACTGCTCTGCAGTAACTTTTCCAAATGAAAACAGAAGGATTGGCAGTGGCTGGCTGAAGCAGCTCATCCTCATGGGTTCCTTCGAAAGCTGGGCGTGCCAGGTCAGCACCCACAGGCTCGGGCACTTGCTCTCAACTTGGGCAAGGCCAAGAGGACAACGAGCAAAAGGAAATCTTTCTTCATAGTTATTTTGCCGCAACAAAATTAGTCTCTAATTTCAAAGTGGGACGCCATGCGGGGGTGCAATCTTCTAGTTGGGAAAATCTGCTTCTCAGCCACCAGTCCCAAGAGCCATTGGGCTGATCTGGCCGATGGGGGTCCCAGGCGCACGGTGTTTCCAGTGGCTGGCGTCCTGGAAGTAGGGTGCCTCTCCTTTCCTCGGGAAGCCCCTGGGGAAAACCTGCAGCTCCTCCAGTGGCTGCAGCATTAACCATTGACACTAACTCAGGACGCCTTGATCTCGTCTCAGTACAACCCACGAGTTCCTTCACACGCGTCTTTTCCAAACAAGTCAGGTTGTGAGGCTGCGTCCAAGGGGGTGGGGGTGGGGGGGGTGGGGTTGTCAAACTATAAAGCGAGCTTTCCCTGGGGCAGCAAAGTCTGAGACGGAAATGCTGAGAAAAGGGGGTAGAAAGAGCCACCGGCTGCACATCGACCCCAGCCCTTTATCTCACACTTCCTGAGCCCAGCCCTGTGCACTGACAGAAACCTTTCCATATAGAATGCTGACTTCCAGGGAGTTTCCCTCCCCAATCTCGATTCCTCCACCACCACCACCACCCCACACTCCCAGGGTATAAAAACTCCTGAATAACGTTCACAGGTTGATGAGACAGCATCTCTGCCAAATGGCCAAAAATAGCGCCTTAGTCGCCGACAGACTCGGTTTACATCTTTGTTCTCTCTTTGATTAGCTGGGTCACATTGAGCCAATCAGCAGACCCTGCAGACTCCGTTTGAAATCTATAAATGACGACTGGTGGTGCATACCTCACAGCATCGTTGGGGAGCTGAGCAAAATGAATTCAGCCCCGTAGCATCGATGCAGAGTTGCTGGGTGGCCCAAAGGCTAAGCCTTGGCTGGGTAAACCACAGGCACCGAGGAGAAGCCTGGCATTCTGCGTCCAGAGGGCAGAGCCTTGAAAAGGCACAGCAGAGGGCCGCTGGGAGAGGACGGCACCGAGGAATGAAGATCTGGTGGGGAGGGGACTGGGCTAGCCACAGTCCCCAGCACAAGATGGTCTGTCTTAAAAAATCTGTTAAGATTCCCAGGGAACGGTCATGGCACATGGGAGCCTAAGAGGAGTTTTAGCAACTCAGACCTCCTTGTCTGCGGTACAAGTTCCAGCAGCCACAGAAGGACCACAGCATGCGCACACCCAAGAACGCACAAGCACAACACCACACCACACTACTCAGCTGCACGAGCTTGCAGACAGACGCCAAGAGCCTACAGTTCTTGCTGAAAGCATTTTCAAGTCTATAGAACGCACCACATAGGATACATATCCATAGATGTTCACTGTTGTAAGAAAAGGCTTTCGCTGGTTAATTTTTTGGGTTTTTTTAAGCTGCAGCTGGCCTGTGGGTCAGATGGCCCTCGGCAGTGGTGGATGTGTTGGGGGTGGGGCGGGTCAGGAATGCATGTGGTTATCAAGGCGTTTCTAAATGAGGGACCCTTGGAACGACATTAGAGCGAGGGTCATGGGAACAGAAGTCCTGCTCACTCAACTTCCGGGCAGCATGTTCAGTGCACAAGCCAGAAGCACATCATGTCTACAAAGTGAGCCAGGGAAGAGGGACTCACTAGATGAAGGGAAGAAAAACAACCACAAGACGCGGCCTTGAACTGCTCACACGGCTCTGCAACTTGACATTGCTATTTTAAATAAAGCAAAATGAGAACTCGTTTGACAGACAGCATATTTCATTTGTGCAGAAATACTCTTTACTTCTCTAGCCCATTGGCTTTAATTAGAGCTAATCATACATGAAATTTAATCAGGAGAAAAACTCATTAACTATCCTTTTCAGGGGGAAACATGTGAAGTAATTTCTCATAGCCCGGTGTCTCTGAGTCGGCAGTGAGTTTGGTTTAGGTTGGATGAGAGAGGAAAAAGGGATTTCATAGCATTGAGAATTCAAACTCTTCAAATCTAGAGTCCTGAAAGGCTGGTCCATGTATCAAGGACCGGGTACGACATGTAAAACTCAAGTGCATTTAGTTCTCAAAAGTCAATAATCCTTTACTTTTTGAAATAACTTTACTAAAATTCACTGGAAAAAAAATTCTAAAATTGTATGACTAATACTACACCTTTTTTTTTTAAGGAATCAGAAATAATTCATCTTAGGGAAATAAAGGAAGTGCCAAATTTGTATTTTTATTTTGCATTTCTTTGTCTTTAACTCTGGATTTCTGAGAAATGATAAGGTTTATTCTAAGAGAAGTCTAACGAGGTCTGTGGTTGGCCACCATCGGCCTTCATAGCTGTGAATTGACCAGTAAGAGTGGGCGCCTGTCTGCCTCTGTATTTATTAAAATCAGACAAAATATGGAACATGAACCTTGGCATGTACTGCCACAGGCATAGTTCCCCCTCCTTCTGATGAGAGAAAAAGAAAACAAACTACTCAAATTTGAACTATAATAGTAAACAGATTTCCACATGTTAGCTTTAGACGTTACCTAACATTTCTCCTCCTTATCTGTCTCTAGGTTCGTTAAGTAGTCCTCTAACAACATACCTGATTATCTCTTTATTTCGGGGCACATATTGTTCACTGGCTTTACACATTGCACCCCAATGGACAAAAATGAAGAGATTCTCTCATTAGACAAAAATAGGTAAGATACCAACCAGCAGTGCTCTGACTGAGCTACTCAATGAGAAAAAGTGGACATCTGATAGAATCATTGGATTAAATTTGCCCCTCTGTCTCTCGCTTTTTCTTTCAGTCTTTAAAGCTAATGTCAGAACCTTTACAGGGTACGTCTTTACCGGATACACCTTGAAACCTCTAGCCAAAATGGCAGTTGTCAGAACCAGGCTTCACCATTTCCCTCACTAATCACGGCACTGCAAGGTTTTAAACTGCATCTTTGAAATAGTGCCACCAGGAAGTCCTCCAGGACTAGTTTTCAGTGGATGGTTGACAGACAGCAGAGTCTGTTCATCCGCCAATAATCAAGCACCTATGCAGGGCCAGTTACCGGGCCTGGCATAGAACTCAGTGCTGGCAGTAAGTGGGGGAAAAGGCCAAGATGCCCAGGTTCACAGCGCAACTCTCACCTGTGAAAGGCAGGACACCCACATGATCCAGAAAAGAAAAAGGGAAATATACAAGGGTGTGGAAGGACAAGCTAGGGGCAGGATTTGAAATGACACCTAAACTTCAGAAAGCAATCATCATAAGGGTAAAAATAATAACAACAACAAAGTCCCTGGCCAGACTCCACACTAATAGTATGTTTACAACTCTTAGAATAAACAACTTCTCTGAAAGAACCACCTTCATTTCATAGATGTGGGAATGGACTGTGAGAAGTTAAGAAACTTTCCCCACATTGAGAGAAAAAAAAAAGATATTATTGTAGGGAGGTCGATAATATATATGTAGCTACAAAGTCATAGAAACCTTTATTAAACAAAAACACCAAACTATGAGGCTATTACTTCTCAATATATCCTCCTTTGAGATAAATATACTTCTGAAGGCAGAGTTTCTATCAGCTCGCTAACACTTTGCCAATGAATTCTGTACTCTTCCATTAACCCCACATCAAAAGGTGGTTGGGGCAGCCTCAAAGGATTCAGGTTGGGTTTCTTAAATGTTCTTTCTGTTTATGGAACAATAAGCACTCTGAAAGGTCACTATCAGAGACACAGCTTGGATGGGATATGGTTTCCCTCCCAATTAAATTCTTGCAGGACTGCCCTCGGTATCCTGGAAGAACAAGCAGGTGCATTGTTGTGATAGGAAAAATTCCCTGGCAAAACTTTCCTGTGCTTTTTCCCCCTGGTATATTTTTAATTTCCTTAAGACTTCTTCCTAATAAGCAAGCCCCTCTGAGTATACTGTGTCCTTAGAGAAAATCTATCAAAATTATCCTCTTGATTGCCCCGAAAACAGCCATCACAAGATTCTGAGGTGAGCTCCCTGCCTTCAATGTAACTGGCCTTGGAAGCAAACAATGTCTGGATTGAACCTTTACTTTGAAGGCGTCCTCAAGAGACTAAGACAAGTGTACTGATGAGAAACCCCGTCTCTCTTCAACCACCGACTGCAGGCACATACTTAAGCAAGTTTTGTTTAGAATGAACCCATGCACGAGGGAGCTAGAACCACAGATGCAATACTTTTTGACTTATACACCCACTCATCACTGACAGACTCTCTCATTAGCCAGCGTTTCTCATTTGGGACAATAGGGAAATTAAAAAATTCTGCTCTATGAGCCTACTATTCTGTACATTAAAGGGATGACTGGCATGACGGCAACAAAAAGGTTTCTGTAAGCCCCCTCAAGGGATGTCCTCTGGTGCCCTTCAGGGAGCTGGGCATTGCTACCATGTAACCTCTTATCCTTCCTGCCAGCATGGGCACTTCATCCAGCCTCCTCCACAGTCACAGCCTCCAGCAGTCGTGAAGGCAACACCAAGGCAGCGGCTTCCTGCTATGGGTTCCCAGGTCCCTTGTAAGCGGAGGCCATGCCACTCAAACTTGTGTGGAGTGGGAAGGAAAGAAACATGGGAGAGGGTATTTGATGAAGTGGGACTCACTACTATCAAGTTGATTCCGACTCACAGTGATCCTGTAGGACAGGGTAGTACTGCCTCTGAGTTTCTGAGACTGTAACTCTTCACAGAAGTAGAAAGTCTTATCTTTATCCCTCAGAGCAAGTGGTAGTTTAGAACTGTTGTCAACCAAATGCGTAACCACTACGCTGCCAGGGAGCCTCATGAAGAGGTGTGTGTTTGAGCTTAATGCTATCACAAGTGTGCCAAACCGGACCTGAAAGCTCCACCCAGTGGGGCTACTATGCAGGTAATGCCCAGTGCCCTAGCAAGACGCTGAGCTTTGATGGCTCACCAGGCCCAGAGGGAAGACCAAGCTTCAGACTGGGCTCGCAGGGCTTGAGGGAGAATGGGGTGAAGCCCTGGCGATGGCTCCGACCACACACACTGAAGATTAAGCTGTGGCACTTCCAGTCACACCAAAAGCCAAACTCGTTGCCTTCAAGTCCAGGCTAACTCATAGCAAGCCTATTGGACAAGGTAGAACTGCCCTGTGGCTTTCCAAAACCTTAACTCCTTATGGGGATAGAAAGCCCCATCTTTCTCTCTAGGAGTGACTGGTAGTATCGAACTTTAGAGCTTGCGGGTTGCAGCTGACTGCTTATCCACTATGCCACCAGGGCTCCAGTCACACATTCAAGCTTTGTCCAGCTTTGTCCCCTAAAGGCAAATCTCTACCTGGACTTGTCATGGTATTGAGCACATCAGTAAGTCTTAGTTGTTACCTATTGATGACCTCAACTATTAAAATCTGACAAATGGATGTGTGTTAGTTACATAATCTGGTGTCAATTGGAGACTTAGAGTGATGGGGTGGAGTTTAGCTTGTCAATCAGGCCACAGCTTGAAGACCTCATTTGGAGGCACTAACGAGATAAATAGCTGACTGGAGGCGGGCCACAGGATGATTCCTTGAGAGACATTACTGATGAAAAGCTTGATAGAGCTACGCTGACGCAGCCAGAGCCCTGGAGCTGGAGAAGCCACATGGAGAGGCCTGGAGCTGGAGAAGCTACATAGAGACCTCCACCGGTGCTGACATACTTCTACCGCCACTGGATCCACAGGACTTTCCACCCACTAGCCTGTGATCTTCCTGCATTCAGCATCATTGCATGTGTTTCATGAGTCTGAAGAGGATTTTATAGATTGGTATCAGCTATATGGGCTAATATTGGACTTATGGACTTGATTTGGACTGAGCTGTTTTCTCAATATATAATTGCTCTTTTATATAAAACTCTCTCTTATACAGGAGTGTCCATGAACTTGTTTCTCTAGCTGACCCAGACTAACACAGATGGTCTCAAAATAGAAAACCCAAACTTCTCTATTTTGGTATAGCACCCATTTCCACACACTGACCTGGTCTTTGGTACCGAACCCTTTCGGTAAGCTAGGAGTGGGTGTATAGCCATAAAAGTACAATTTCTCCTAATAAAATCGGCAAATCTCCAATACCATCAAAAGTTAGTCCATGAAGGAGACGTGTCAGTCAGGGTGCAGTGTAGCAACAATGAAACATACAACTTTCCTCTTGTTCTTTAATGCTTCCTCCCCCAGCGCTATCATGATACCAATTCTACCTTACAAATCCGGCTAGACCAAAAGATGTACACTGGTACAGATAGGAACTGGAAACACAGGGAATCCAGGGTGGATGATTCCTTCAGGACCAGTGGTGAGAGTGACGGTACCAGGAGGGTAGAGGGAAGGTGGGCTGGAAAGGGAGAACCAATTATAAGGATCTACATATAACCTCCTCCCTGGGGGACAGACAACAGAAAAGTGGGTGAAAGGAGACATCAGGCATTGTAAGAAATGACAAAATAATAAGTTATAAATTATCAAGGGTTCATCAGGGAAGGGAGAGCAGGGAGGGAGAGAAAAAATGAGGACCTGATTCCAGGGACTTAAGTGGAGAACAAATGTTTTGAGAATAATGAGGGTAATGAATGTACAAATGTGCTCTACACAATTGATGTATGTATGGGCTGTGATAAGAGTTGAATGAGCCCCTAATAAACTGATTTTTAAAAGAATAAAGATGTTCTAAAACTGAAACCATAAAATTTTTTTAAAAGCTAATCCATGTTCAAATTCCCTCAACTGTCTGTTTGTGTTAAAATAAAGATCCTAGCAAGGTAGATGAATTGTTTCTACAATGTCTTTTAAAAGGGTTTTCATATTTTAACTGTCTTTTCCCAAGCCAATGAGTCACTGACTACATTAATAGAGTTGTCCTGTGTGAACTAGAGTTTAAATTCTGAGCACCAGGTTTGCAGAAGTTAATGGGTGCACCGTACGCAGGAGAATCAAGTCTCCTTTGAATTCCTTCTGACCATAAACCAGGGATGTGGCCAGTCTTGCCCTTAGGCAGAGTGCAATGGCATGTGGGTCACCTCCACTCCCAGGGAGGCCAGACTTCCTTAGGGGATTCCTGGGTTGACCTTGATTGATATGCCACATTGAGGTCCCATAGTCATGAGTCATGTCCTCACTGCCTTGGTCAGAGGGGCCTGGCCCAGTCTTAGAAGTTCTTCTGTCTAACTAAATGTACATGTCCCATCTGTAATTGTGATGTGCTGCTCTGCTGCCAATTAGGTTTTTGTGACAGTTTCCTTTGGCTTACCGTGTCCTTTTGAAGTCCATGAATCCCACCAAAATCCTTGAATACCATTTGTGACCTCATGTTACTGGTCTCTCTAATCTAGATGATAGATTTTTGTCTCTGTCTTGTCTTTGTCCTGTTTACGACTTCATAAATGTTCTCTTTAAATTATGGTTGAGATTTTGGGGTCTCCTTTGTACCCCAGAATATGACCACGCTCCATCACTGCCATCTAGTTACTTTCAGCTCACAGTGACCCCACACAACAGAGTAGAACCTCCCCTTTAGGTTTCCTAGATAGTAACTCTTGCCGGGAATAGGTAGTCTCATTTTTCTCCATAGGATCAGCTTCTACTAGGTTCAAACTGCTGGCCTTGCCGCTAGCAGCCCCAGTGCATACCCAGCTATGCCACCTGGGACCCTAAGTTGTCCTGTAGCGTATTCCAGTTACTGGAATTGGCTTGCTACTTCCTAACACTATTGCTGAATTTGTTCCTCCGTCCCTAGTGTTTCCAAAAGTCACTTTTGAATGAAAGTCAGTTTTGAGTGAAATGCACACAGGCTAAGGCAAATATAGAAGGCCAACTAGAATACACTTTTCCTGCTCGCCTCTACCTTTGGAACAGATGGAACCACTGTTTATGTAAGCCACGCAGACATAACATTTTAAAAAATATTTATTTTGTTGTTATTGAGACTATACACAGAAAAACATACCCTAATTCAACAGTGTCTACCTGCATCACTTAGTGACACTCACTATATTGTTTGAGCTGTGTAACCATTCACACCCTCCTTCTCTGGCTTGTTCCTCCCCATTAACAGACACCCCATGCCCCGCTAAGGTCCCTATGTCATCTTGAGTTGCTGATATCAATTTGACCCCATATAGCTAGTTCTTAAAGTAGCATATGGTTCAAGGCAGACAGGTTGTTAACTAGCTAAACCAAATCATTGCTTTGTTTTAAAAAGACTAGCAGGGATATTTTTGGTTTAAGGCTTAATAGTTACCTTGGGTAATAGTTTCAGGTTTCAACCAATCTGCATGGCTCCAAGAAGTCTGGGAGCCACACAAATCTGAAATTCTGTTCTGCAGTCTCCCTCATTTGGTCAGTATTCCTCTACAGAATCTTTGTTCAAAGTGTTCAGTAATGGTAGCTGCGTACCATTCAGTTCTCGTCTCACAGAAAGGATGCAGTTGTTCATGAAAACTATGGGCCAGACATTGCATTTCCTCCTCCTATTCCTGACTTTGAGCCTTTATCTTTTGTTCCCCAGAGGAACAGAGAACAACAACCTAACATCTCTAGTGGGAAAAAAGACAAACTTCTTAGTCAATTATATTGATGCAGCATCACAAGCCTCGGGGGTAATTAAGAAATCATTTGACTTCATATAAAACATCCTACTACAGTTAAAAAACAAACACACAAACCTGAAACAGGGAGTACAATGGAACGCTCAGAGAGAAAATGCACACACCTAGCTACCTGCCTGGGCCATGACGCCGGCGCTCTATCCCGTCGAGGCTACGGCGTGTGAAGGACTGGCCTATTAGAGATCATCTGTGTGTGGAGTTCCGGGATTTCTCAAGCCAGGGCTAGTCCAGGAAGACAACCCAGGGGTTTTCCACCATGTCCCTCCTTCTCCCAGAGCCAAGCGCAAGTGACAACTGGGAAGCCCCCAGCAGAGACCCATGAAAAGGGCATTCTGAGGCCAATATGAAAAACAGAGACGTTGAAGAGTGAAACATAAGCTCCCAAATCTCCGCAAAATCGGAGCGGATGCTCTCTCGATGCCTCCTCCTCCAGGCTGAGGCCCTGGATAGCACCACCAGTTAACAGGTTAGCTGCTAGCAGACAGGCTGGAAAGTCCAGTCCGTCAAGAAGAACCTCGGAAAAAAGGCGTGGCGATCTTCTTCCTCTACAAAAAAACGAGCCACTGAAAAACTGTGTGTGTGAAGTACAGCGTTCTCCTCTGGAGTTAATGCGTCCTCGTTGACTGGAGGACAATTGCCTCAATCCTGATTCATTTTTTAAAAGACACCCTGAGCTGACTGCAATATGTCACTTCCCATCAGTCTAGAGTCCCAGCAGTTGGGACGTGATTTTTTTTCTTAAGGAACATTTGCCTCGACTCTGGGAGTGATTGCCTTTCCTTTCTATTGCTCTCCTTTAAGCTCTTCATTCCTTACCGTTGTAAACAAAGACAGCCACTTCCTTAGGAAATGAAGTGAGACTCAAATAGTCAAATACTGTCAAATGGTGGGTCTTGACCCTCTCCTCTGACCTTGACCCAGCTCGTTTATATTTCTAACTTTTAAAAGCCCTGGAAGGCAGTGGAATTCATGTGAATCATTCTCCAACTAAGCAATGCAAGAGAAAATGATGTCGAGTGACTTAGCGACTGGCATTTCCTCTCCGTGGTGCAGCCAGCCTCTTGGAAAGCGGCCAGAAACAAAAGGGGGATTCCAGGCACTGAGAGAAACACGACTGGAGGAGAAGTCGCAGGAATGTACTTGACTTCACAGTGTGTCAGTATTGAACTCCTCATAGCGCACAGAGGTAGGGCTACGACCACCCACCAGAGGAGAATCAGAATGGATGGGCACGTAGAAGCAATGTTTGTTTCGTCCGGTCCACTCTTCACCTTACAGAGAAGATATGGTACCTGAAGGAACAGAATGTTTCAGAGGCCAGTGCAACGCAGCTCCTGCCTAGCCCCAGCTCAGGGTTTGACAGCGATTCCACATGGCCCGTCCAGTGCCTCTCACCATCACATCTCCACCTTTCATAAGCACACCATCATTACAGTGATAAACTCCAGTCGTTAAATGAAAGGTTTTCTACCTTTGGGTTCTCTGCATGCTTGTAATGTGGCATTCTCTGAAACCTGAAACCATACGAGCACGGATGTCCCAGTCTTCTCAGCCACACTGCTGCTGTCACGTGAACCAAGTCATTTATTTCATGGCTGCGGGCAGGGTTTAGAGAGAAAGGCGCACTGGAACACGTGTGATTTCTCCTCTGACACACTGCCCTATGTTTTGAAGGCACCAGGGACACAGCTTTTCATAAGGAATGAGAACGTCTTAGCTGTATGTGAAGACAGCGGGGGTGGCGGGCGGGAGGCTGGGACAGGAGGGCACAGCCAAAGCAAAAAAAAAAAAAAATCCAATTCTTAGAGGGTCTCTGGGCTGTAAATCTTTACTTGAACATATAGCCTCAACTTTCTCCCCCAAAGGTGGCTGGTGGTTTTGAACCACCGGCCTTGCAAGTAAGCAGTCCAATGTTTACAAGACAGCATCATCATTAGGGGTCCTTTATGGGGGAGAGTGGGTGCTCACAATCCTGCCAAAGAACTTTCCATTAACATAAAGAGGTAACTTATTTAACAAACCCAGTGACCACTACACTCCCCACGACATTCCGCGACAGAGACTGCAGCATGTGCAGTCTGAGTGTTTCCACATTAAAAACAAAATCATGTAAAAGTCAAGATCATGGAGCATGTTTTTCAGAAGGAAGCAATAATCACATAGCTTAAGGCTACACAGGATTGGCTGGGGCTGGGTGAAAAGATCCCAGTGGCATTTTAACTCTACTGGTTATTGTTTTTTTCTTGGAATTGTTTGTTTTCCTTGATACTCTGGTTAAAATTGCAGAGGTTTGAATAATCTGCATTTAACTCTATTCATCCTCAAAATGCCCTGGTATGTATATATCAATATTGAAGAAAGTAAGCATTTTTGTTTTCTTTTTAGGAATACATAGATCTCATTATGGCAAAAATACCTACGAGGAAAATTGAAAGTACTTTCAGATGTCCATGTTGTAGGGATCTATCAAATGTCTGCATGATCATCTTATTATCTTTTCGTACTGCACATCTGCCTGAATGCCACATTTACTATCCTGACTGGGCTCTTTCATATACGCCAAATGTCGCTGAAACATTAGAGGACATTTGAATTATCCACAGGATTGCATTAGAGATACATTCTGATTCTGGAGGCTTGTAGCAGACCCTGAGGAATGCAATACATCAAGTAAGAGTTCCAAGTGATGCTGACTGTGCAGGTCCACGGACCACTCCTTGAATAACAAGACCATAGGAAATGCACCACCTTACACTGACACCAATTTGATGCCAAGCTGTGTGAGTTCCCTCTCCTTAAGGAAGGTTGGGCCTGCACTGTGAGAACATTTTTTCCCAAACACACCACCAGGACACAGAGGTGAGGGTAAGCATAGAGATGGAGAACAATTAAAGTACAAATGATCAAACTTTGGCAACACAAAGAAAATTATTGCACCAATGAATGAAACCTTAAAGCTATTAAGAAACCGATTTTATTTTCTATTAAAAATAGTAACACTTACTTCAAAAGGACATACTTTTCTGAAATGTAAGCTTTTTCTTATAAAACAGATATAAAATTCTTCAGCAGGAGACTTCAAAAAGTTTATGGAAAAGTTCAATTATCTTTCAATTCCATTTTTCCATAAACCTTTTGAATTCTTTTAGATTCATGGTTCAAATTCATGGTCTAGATTCTAGGAAAACTGGATTATTAACCATTATGTTTTCTTAAAATAGATCTTGCTTGAGGACTAGAGTGGACCCATAAAACAACCCCCAGCCTCCACTGATCTGTGTTTACTGTTCATGAAAGTGGCCTCAGTGATGGTTTCATAGGGTTAAGGTGTTTTCTTTTTCTTTTCTTTTTTTTATTTTGGTTTTTTACTCATTATTTTTTTGAATGAAAACTCTACTCCAATCCAGTTAATATTCACAAGAAAGGCACTGTTTTTATGACAGAGCAAAGAAGCCATGGAATTTGGTGTTTTAAGCATAAATGCTGTCTTGGTCAAATATGTATGTCTTGATCAAAAGTGAGGGATGGTTATATTCAGCTCTTTTTCAAGACCTTCAAATGTATTCATACTAAAACCCCACAGCCATCACATCAACTCATATTTGGAAAAATCCTACATAGGTTTAGTAAGACTACACATCTTTACTGGGGCAGAGAGGCACATCTTTCTTTCTCAGAGCAACTGGTGGGTTTGAACCACTCACCTTGCAGTTACTAGTCCAATGCTTACCTAACAGTGCTCCCAAGGCACAGTTGGACTCAGAGATGAGCCAGCGTGAATGGGCACAGTTAGATGCCATGTAGAGATTCGCCAAGGAATTGAGAAATTCAGGGTTGCTCATTTAAAACCAGAAAATATAACTCTATGGTTTCCTTTCATGTCCCCTTTCGAGTCGCACCAAAGGAGCTTAAAAATCACAGAGCTCAATAAAAGACTCCAAATGATATGACCGCCTCTTAGAACCTGATGACAAGGTTCATCCAAAGAATCAACCATCCCAAAGCTTTTGCTTTTGCTGACATAGTTCTTACATATGAAAGAGTTTCTGGAAACCAGGTGTGTGTCCAATTCATGTAAATAGTGCAAATTTTAAATATAGAAGAATAATTGATATGCTTAAGGAATTCTTTTCTTAATCTCCAGCAATAAGATCCCATTCACCAGCCTATTCATTACACAAGTACGAATTCAAATTTAGGGTCTATAAGTTTTTCATCTTTCCTGGAGAAAAAAGTGTAGACACTCCAAAAAAAATTTTGGGGGAAGTGAAAACAGTTTTTCAGTTACAATTTACTGAACATTTACTATATGCTAACTCTTAAATTACTATGTGCCAAGGGCTTCATAATTAGGCTTACATATGTCCATTCTGGTGACCCAGTAGATTATAATGCATTGATCTAGTAACCTCAAGGTGAAAAATTCAAGTGTCTCAGACACTCCCCAGACCAACAGAGGATGTCTGCTCTTGTAATTTATGTACATTCTCAGAAACTCTATAAAGGGTCACCATGAATTGGAAGTCAACAATAGCAGTAGGTGGGTATATCAATCCTGATTTAAATAAGCACATTTTTATCTTTCTTCTTAGATAAAGAAACTGAGGCTTGGAGATAAGTAACTTGCATCAAATCACTCAGCTACTGTATGTACCTTGATTTGAATCTGCAATGGAAACTCGGGAATCAGACGCTCAACCACAATTTCTATACTTTTTTTGCATAAAGTGAAGTGTCTGATAATTCCTAGGTTTTACCTGCCCCCATGTTCAGTTGCATTTGTGGTAACTTGCTTGGATATCCTTCATGATGAGTAGTATGAAAATGAATGAACAAGTTAATCCAAGTCACTATCTGGGGGCTGGCTAGTTAACACAAGAAGTGTTCTAATGCAACTTATATCTAGATGCTCGGTAATTAGCAGCATTATAATTAGGACATAACGTAATCGCTATCCATGTTTTAAGGCTGACTCAGCACGTAAGGGGGAACCCTGGTGGAGGTGGGGCTACTCACTGGGCTACGATCCACAGGGTTGGCAGGCAGAAGAAAGACTGAACTTTCGACTCCCGTACATAGTTACAGTCCCAGAAACACTCAGGGGTCGCTGAGTCAGCACTGACTGATGGCAGTGGGTTGAGTTGGGTTTGTACGGCCCGGGCACAGCTCTCCATATCGAAAGTCATTTGACCAGGTTCGACCCCAGAAGTTCTGGTGGGCAAAAGTGATCACAAGACTTACTGGTTTTGTTCTGCTGATTGTGTCCCAAGAATGCCCTGATGTCTGCCTTATTTACAGTAAAGCTCTAACCCACAAAGCAAGCCCTGGTGATATGGGGGGCGGGGGGTGGTGTTTACCAGTTGGGCTACTAACCACAAAGTCAACAGTTCAAACCCACCAGCCGCTCCACGGGAGAAAGATGAGGATTTCTGCTCCCGTAAAAACTGACATCCTCAGCAATCCACAAGAGCAGTTCTACTCCATCTTATAGACGTGCTGTGAACGGGACTCCCTCGGCAGTGAGACTGGTTGGTTTTTGTTCTTGTTTTCAGCCAGGAAGGTAGGAAAAGACTGGGAGGACCTAGACAAGGAATATGCCCCTCCCAGGGAAGAAGGGCTGTCAGTGACTGCTTCCAAATTAAACAACAACGATTACAACAACCACGAAATAACAAAGAACAGAACTGCTCCTTTGATGGTCCAAAGGTATAAAATCTTTAAGGGCGCAGACAACCTCATCTTTCCCTCTTAGAGTGACTGGCGGATTCAAACTGCTGATCTTGTGATTAACAGTTCCATGCATAATCCTGACACCAGGACTCCTAATTCATTAGACAGAAACCCACATACCAGGCACTGGTTTGGGCAGATGCCTACTTAGGACACTCTTGGTTTCTCAGAGTTGCCGTCGGGTCAATGGCAACTCCATAAGGAGGGCAGAGCTGCTCCATATGGTTTTCAATGCTGTGGCCTTCTGAAAGTCACTTAACCAGTGTTCCAAAGTACCTCTGTCTGGGTTTCAACCACTGGTCTTTTAGCTAATAGCCCAGTACTTAAGTAGTTAGGCTACTATTATGAGCATATTTAGGGACTTAACCACAGCTTTAGTAACCCACCCTTCCCAAAAGACTCCAAGCCAAACTCACTGCCATCCAACTCCTAGTGATCCTATAGACCACACCCATCACCTTTCCCCACGGAGCAGCTGGTGGTTTCAAACTGCTGACCTTGCTGTTAGCAGCCCAACTCCCGGTGGCCCATGAAAACCTGTCTCACAGAATTTAAGAACCCATTTCTAAGAAGCAACACCTGCCACTGACACTAGCTGGGCATGCAACAAATGAAAAGACCTGCCCACGGTTATTTTGATTCAGTGGAATAAAATTCTTCACACAAGGATATAAATCTAGTTTATAATGCAAGTCACCAAGGCATTATGCCTGGGGCATTTTTAGAAGACTACATTTTCATGATTCTATGAAACACCATTGTTTGGGATGTAAAAATAACTGGAAAGACTGCGCAAAATGATACCGTGAAAATAAAAATGAAACTATTATCTAAGCAACCCGCTTTAAAAGGAAAGATGCAATTAAAACTTGCCAATGTTTTCGACATGGCCTAGGTCAGCATTTGCATCAGACCTAATCAAAGACACATGCCACTCTGATGGCCTTGGGCGGGGAGGGACGCACGGTTTGCCATGCAGAGTCGGTATCTTAGAAATGCTCATTGAGAAAAAGGAGCATTAGCTTTTCAGCTCTAATTAAATTCCTGCCTAAAGAAGCCACTCATGATCAGATGGTACCAGAGCACCAACCCACACACCCAGACAACTTTAGCGCCCAGATTCAATGACTGTGTGTGCCCCGAAGTCACGTGCAAAACTGCGGATTTTCTCCTAAAAGGGAGGTCAGGTGCCGATGCTCAGCAGCGAGAAGAGCAAATAAAGAGGAACTGGCAGAGCACAAAACCATGAGACAGCTCAAGCTTCTCTTCCTGCTGTGCATTTAATGGAAGAATCGTGATGCTCAGGTGGACCATGCAGCTACACAGTCCATCCTCCATTAAACTTCCCCGAGCACCGTACCACACCACCTGGTGCATTTGCTCTGTTTAACCTTATTTGAAATCTAAATTACAACCTTACCAAGCAAGACCGATGTAGTCTTAATAAAAATGAATAAAAATAAATTCTTCTTAGAGTTTCTAATATGTGTTAGTAATTATTAATAAATATAATTTTAATAAATATAAAGGATACCTCCACACACAATGTGTTAGTCTGGGTACATTAGAGAAACAAATCCACAGAAACTCCTATGTATAAGAGAGATTTTTATGTAAAGGTTAAGTGCACATCAAGAAAACATCTCAACCCAGTGCTGCCCAAGGCCACAAGTCCAACATTAACCCATATGTCCAACACCAATCCACAAAGTCCTCCTCCAGCTCCCCAAACAGTCACAATGATGCCAAGTGAAGGAGGAAAGTCGAATCAGTGAGAGTGTAAGCATCTCAGTGCTAATAGGGGTCTCCACACAGCTGTTTCAGCACCCAGGGCAGCATCGGGGTAGGTTCATGTGACTTCTCGTCAGAGATGTCTTGCAGGAAATGAGCCTTACCAGATGAAGCAGGGAACTGGCTAAAACAACTCCACCCTGGTCGGACCATCACAAAGCCAGAGACCGGAGAACTAGAAAGGTGAGGCTCACCGCCATTTATCTGTCCGCCCTTTAACCCCACATGTGTTTATCAGCCAGGTTGGCACAATAAACTTTAACTAACTCACACAATGAATCGAGAAAAAAAGTGCACCTTGGCAAAATGGCAATTTTTTAAATCCCCAGTATTTACTTTATAAAATATCTCCGTACTGGATGTTTATTAGAAAATAAAAAGGAAAAGAGTTCCCTGTAATTTTCAACTTTTTGATGCAGATTTCCTTTTGCCATATAAAAATGATGCACACACACGTGCACGAATGTAAATATACAGTATAAATATATAGCCTCTCCAGCAGCATAGTAGAGAATAACCTGCACAGCCACAGGCATCTAAAGCCCAGAACCATAGCATGGCATGTAAGGAACTGTAGCTAGGAGCACCATTAATTTACCATAACTTAGTCACGTAATCTTTGTCACCATACTAATTACATAAATGCATACACGTCTGTATGTTTCATTGAGTTTAGCCTAAAATTAAATGGCCTGACTAACCAAGGGAAAGCCCCTCGCTTTGTGTTCACGTTTCATAAGCACAAGCAGAAAGAAAACTAGACAACCAGAAGAAAGCTGCTCGTACAATGCTGCCTCCTCCACCTCTGGACCCACCATGTCAACCTACTGCTGAAGATCACGTTGTACTCCCAAGAAGCTTTCAGTAAAGCACACG
This sequence comes from Tenrec ecaudatus, assembly GCF_050624435.1. NCBI lineage: Eukaryota > Metazoa > Chordata > Mammalia > Afrosoricida > Tenrecidae > Tenrec > Tenrec ecaudatus. The sequence goes on along the minus strand of NC_134533.1, from coordinate 97,721,318 downwards.
GAGAAGCAACAGAAATGCCCTGTGCAGACCTGATACAACAGACAGCTCCCTGCACAGAAAGGAAACGGGGGAAAGAACTCCTGGTCCCACACGACCTGGACCAGAGACGGCAGCTTCAGACTCCATGGTCACGGTTCTAAGGAAGTCATCCTTCTCTCTGCGGAGACGTTTCTGGAAACACTCCTCCTCCCTGAACTCAAGGCTAAACCTCAAGGAACTGCAGTTTTTCTTCATGAGCTGTAACTTCACTGTGCCCACTGATTAGCAATATGGGGAGCTCCACTGCTCCTCACTCTGCGGCTGTTCGGGGGATCCATCCTCGCAGCTTTGTTGAGAAGTCAATGGGTGCTCGCTAACCTCTCCCTTAACAAGCAAGCCAGTCGCTGTCACGTGGCTCTGAGGGCACTCCTAGAACGTGGGAGTAGAACCGTGCACCATATGGTTTTAAATAGCCAGATATTCCAGAGATTGCCAAAATAGTCCTCCAAGGCACCGCTGATCAGATTGAAAGCACCAACCAAGCACATAACCATGGGCACCCTGCGCAGGCACCCTGATGCCTGCGAGGGGCACAGACACCATGCTGAGCCTTCGCTGCTCTCAATCTCTAAATCCACAAAACCGCCCTGCAGTGTGCCTTCATTCCAGGCCCTCCCGCATCTCCTCGCTGCCCCGGAGGAGTCGTGGGTTTGAACTGATTGAGGGCAGCGGAATGCCAAATGATGCCCAGCTGGCACAAGATAGGCTCATGGAGGAAAGCACCTCAGAGAAGATCACACCAAGCTGCGCGGCGGCCACTGGAGAGAACGTGTTTCCAGTCATCTCCATTCCCGGGCAGATGATAGCAGCCCAGACGTCGGCTGACCGAGCTGAGATTACACAGGTCACTTTCCAGGTAAACACAAATATAGAACTAGAGACCTCCCCCCGCCCAATAAGACTGCTTTCTTTTGCAACTAGATTCCCTTTCCCCTAAGAATATTTTAAAGAAAGGTTTGTGGGTTGTGTTTTGCTGCACTACATAGTAGTTTGAAACAAAACAAACTGTTATTGTACCTACTGGCAGACATTCATTAAAAACCCACAAAGACAGACAGACAGACCTCTTTACATCAAAGCAATGAGATGGCACATTAGGTGAATTTCATTTTATTACAATTTTGTATAATGTTGTCATTAAGTCAAACTCACTGCCATCGAGTCAATGCTGGCTCATAGTGGCACCCCACCCTGTGAGTTTTTGAGACTGTAACAATTTACAGGAGTGGAAAGCCCTCAGTGCTACTAGTGGTTTTGAACTGCCAACCATTCTGATGCAGCCCAATTCATAACCACCACACCCAGTGATGCCCTTCAATCAGCCCCAGCCCACAGCAGCCCCATGCACAGAGACTGCAATGTTGGAATGCTTACAGTTTTCATTGGCTGATTCTGGAAATACATCTCAAGGCCTTTCTCCCTAGCCTGTCTTAGTCTGAAAATGCAGAAGCATGCTTTTGCATCATCACATCACACAGAGCACCACGAGCAATGGGTGGAGCCTGCGCTGTGTTTCACTGAGTGAGAATGGAAACCAGGTTTCCCACAAGTAGGGCAAAGATCCGACCACAGGAGCAGTGCCCTTTAAATGAGAGTTCTCAACAGGAAATTTGGCAAAGTACTTTGTTTCCATTATCTGGGTTATTATAAGGAAAATTGTGCGTATTCTTTGAGGTCCAGCACTTTAGGTCTTTTTAATTTTTTTAACTATTTATTATTATTTTGGGTGCAGTACTCCAGATCTTAACACAATGATCCATTTAATTTTGTCAGACCTTCCAGTTTCTGGGCACTCGGTCAAAGCCTGACAAACAGAACCGAGGAGAACTTTATCTTGCTATCCCACCTGCACGTAGACCCGGGGCGTCTTAGTACATGGGCGGTCGGCATGATTTGACCTCTGGGGTCGGTTCTCAGCACAGGTGGATTCCCATTTTAGGAAAGCATGCCAAGCTGTCCAGTTCACAGCAACCAGAGCCTGGAGACCGTCCCTCTTCCACTTCCCATCTTTTCCAGTGAGGCTGCCACCAACCAGAGCAGGAAGACTGGGGATCACGCTTCCAAAGCAGCCATGCTTCCAGGGAGACAGTGCCAGCCCCCTGGGGCACGGTGGCTTGGTGAAACGCAGGAACTGCACCGGCTGACTGCAACAGGGGAGGCAGGGCTGGGAGTGGAAGAAACTGCAGGCTGGAGTGACGCCTTGGATACAGACATGCCAAAGACAGGGTTGCTGGTAAAGCTTCCCCTGCTGTTTTCCTTCTCCTTTCAATGTGTGTGGGGCCTTCATTTACATAGACCAGGACGTTCAATGTCTGAAAGAGGCAGAGCCAGGACAGCCAAGGGTGTTATTTCGTTGTCACTTCTTTGGCTGCAGGCTGTCATTCTGGGTCTGTCAAATACGCACATCCACACCCACACCCACACCCACCCACCCATACACACAGACACCAGAGAAAGGGCGAGAAGAAAGAGGAACAAGGACTTGTGGGCAGCAAGGCTACATGTAGACATAGACCAGCATTGGAGACAAAGTGGCTATGTCTGAAGAGCCCAAGGTCTGACCCGCAGCTTGCTGACGGTGCAAACAGGCAGACACTCGCTAAGCTGGTGGCTCCTACTGGGCTTAATCACTTACACTCCTCAGAGTCCATCTGTCTGTTCCTAGAGGTTTGTGGGGATTTGTTCCCCCCCCACCTTTGTTGCCATGGACACATATAATAAATAATTATTATGGCCAAAACTTCCAATTGAGCTCAAAGTGGATGCCTTTCTCTGCAATAAAATCCATACCTGGCTAACAAGAGTTGATCTTTTTGAGATTAGGTTATTTCCTAATAATAGTAAACCAACCCAGCAAAAGCAAACTATAGCAGTCATCGAAAACTCAGTTAGGAAGCAAGAAATTTGAGTTCATTTAAGTTGCAACCAGATATTTTTTTGGTTTATCCAACAATTTTTATTCTTAGTTTTTCAAGTAGTCCAAGGGTCTTCTTGATACTTTTTAAAAAGTATTATCTGTTTTCTTTAAAAGATGTATGGTCTGCCAACATATTAAGGAGGCATTGTGTTTACTCCCCAAGCCTGCTCCTGGGAAGATAGAGGAGGCTTTCTACCTGTAAGGGATTTCAGCCTCAGAACTCCCCCCGGGGGCCAGTTCCACCCTGTCCTGAAGGGTGTCGCTGAGTGAGCACTGACTGGACAGCAGTGAGGGCGTCTATTCCACAAATCTTACAAATGCACACTGAAGCATCACATTGCGCATCATCACAAACACCACTCATGCAATAAAAATGTGAAACTTTAATAAAATTCCACATGCAAAAAAACTCCATGGCCATCCAATCAATTCTGAACCTTCAAATACAATACATTTGAGTAAGTCATTTTAAATTAAGTACTTAACTATTATTCAAGACAACAAACTAATTTACTTGATAGTTTACTCAGTGTAGGTTGCAACACTGGTTCACAAAATTCTGTTTACCAACAATTATACATGGCAGCGTGAATTATGAGTGTAGCAGCCAACAACAAAGTCAGCAGTTCAAAACCACAGCTACTCTGTGAGAAAAAAAGGTGAGGCTTTCAGCTCCTGTAAAGATTTATAGCCTTGGAAGCCTGTGGGGCAGTCCCACTCTGCCCTATTGGATCAATAGGAGTGGAATTGACCCAATGGCAGTGAATCTGGTTTTGTTGTTGTTAAGAAATTGCTACGCACAGTATCAATAATATGAGTCTATCAAATTCTTGTTCTTCAGAAACACATTCTTATCTTTATATTTGAAATCCATTTTAAAGTCCCTATCTATTAGTAACTCTATTTTTTTCTGTTCTAGATATATTTGACATTCTGTCCAATATTTTTATTGGCATCTTCGAACCTGGTGGAATACCCTTGCTTCCCTTCAAGCTTGCTCACCTCAGTAAATCTTCCTTTTTCTTACAGCCAGGGTGGTTTCCTCCACAAACTCTGAAACAAGATACAGGGGCGTGGTTTCTTTCAAAGGGATCGACGTTGGCCCACAAATATCTGCTGTCAAGACTATGTCAACTCCTTTTTGACCTCAAGGTCACTTGCTAGACACAGTGGCTCTCCTCCCCTTCAGGAACTAAAGTAGGGTAAAACCAAGTTCTGTCAAGAGCTTCCTGGGAATCAACTGATGTGCCACCTTCCCAAAACACTGTCACCTTCAAACCTCCTCTGTGACACCAGAACACTACCTTGTCCCAGGTGGACCCACCCACTCCTCTTCCCAAAGACAGGGAAATCAGGCTTCCCCAGACACACGAAAACACAACTTGTCTCATGGGACAAGTTTAGTGTTTTGAAACTTTGTGAGTAGGAGTCCCAGGACAAAGTACATTTTCCGATCTGACATAGTCAACGAATTCAGGGTCCATACAAACAAACACAGTTCACTCAACAATGTGCGCCCTCCGTATATTCGGCACACTGTGCATCTTCTTTCCCAGCCCATTCTATGTCTTTCCCATGCCTCTGAAACTCACTCAATTAATTTCACTAACCCTATGAGATTACAACCCAGGTAGAAAACTGCAGGCGTATCTGACTATGTAATATCCTACGTGACTGAACTTGAGAGCCAGGATGAGGGCCATGGACGTTCGTGTGGCGCACAGATAGTGAGTTCATCTCAGCTTCGATGATTGTCCCGCCCCTAATTGCGTGGGACAAACCCGAGACTGATTTCCACGGTTCCCGTTTCTGAGTTTGTCCTCTACATAACCCAGCACCATCCTCAGATGATAAATGCTTAGTGATATTTGTTATTCAACAGATGTCTAAGCTGTTGAAATCCCCCATGAATACTTGATTCTGTAGCTCTCTAAATACCTCAGGAACTCATCCTGGAATTGTCCTCTCTGGCACTCCTTCAACTCACACCAAAACGAAATAAAACCCTACATCTGTTGCTGTGGAATCAATTCTGACTCTTCACGCAGAGCAGAGCGGAACTGCCTCATCGGGTCTCAAGCTGGGATGGGCTGGTGAGCAGAGTCACTCTCCTGTTGTGGAGTTGCTAATGGCTGTGAACGATGAACCTTCTGGTTAGCTGCTGAATGTGATCCCCCAGAGATCCTGTCCTTCACCTTTGGGATTCTGAAACAAGGATTTCCATCACAGAGGTACTGAATCAAAATCTACATTTTATACGGTGTCCATAAGAGAACATCATTATTTATGTATTCATAAGATTCACCTGGAGACCAAGCCCTTTGAGGGTCTTCTTAGAGAGTCAGTATATCTGAGGTGGAGAGTCAGTGGAGAGGCAAATTCTCAGCGGGGGATCAAACCAGAATAGATCTGTGGGAGGCTATGACTCTCAAAGGATGCCCACCATCATGCTCTCTTTGCTTATTTAACGTATTTTTAAAACGCTCCACATTCATTCTCAAAATAAGCTTGGGACTGCGCACCAACAAAACAAAAATATTGTCCTTTCTGAAATTTCTCACAAGATTTAAATAAACATTGTTTTCTAAAAAAGTAAACACCCCTCTTTTTTGTAATCCTACCTACAATGAGATAGAACTGCAGCATTCCTCTTTGAGGGACATTTTACAGTAACATTCAAAGCACATTTTAGTAATATTGTCATCCTCTAAATGATATATGCGTTCAGTACAAATTGTATAAAACTGCAGAAATACAATTCCAGTGAGTCAAAGAAGAGTGTTTCAGAGATGAAACATAAGTAGATTCCCTGGCTAGTAAAAAATATCCACGGGTTCATTTCCGAGTGCCCAATTGCTTTTAACTTCCTAGAGCAATTTTAAAACCATCCACTGACAGCTATAATTAAATTCTAGCTCTTAATTATCTAAGCGTAGAAACATCCTTTACAATGAACCACCAGTCAGTTTTAACAAAAATGGGCACAGCGGTATGTATTACACTGGGGCCACAGCCAATATACAACACAACACACAGTGGGCCCCCTCCCGGCAGTGAGGGCAGGAAGGGCAGATTAGAAACATGGAATCGGGACAAGTGTCCGTGGAGCTCATACTTCACTACAGTGGGCTCCTGATCGTGTCGGTCGACTTTTAGAGACCGCCATGGCACCTACAAGCACACTTGGGGAACATAGCAGATTTCCAGGGAGCAAGTGCCACAGGAAATGGACCGGAATAGAGAGCTGCACGAATGTGAACGGCCATCATCTGTTAACACAGATGCCCTGGTGGCAGCGTAGTTAGGAGTTGGGCTGCAGAAGCCACCAGCCACTCCCCAGGAGAAAGCCAGGACTGTCACTCTGAATGAATACAGTCTGGGAGCAGATGACTTCCCTAGAGGGTCGCTACGAGCAGGCACCCAGGCAACGGCAGCTACTTTGGGTTTCATCTGCTGTATAATCTACTAATAGAGCAGCCGCATAATTTAAAAGGTTGAAATGTTGTGAAAAGTACGAAATGTCAACCACACAGCCAGCGCGTGCATGGAAAGATGGTTCTGTTGGACTTGCTCAGCCAGGCGGGGTTGGCACACACCTTCCATTTGTGAGAACATCACAGGAGCTGTGAGGCACCACAAAGTGAAGCACGATGGAATGAGGTATGCCTGTATTTCCCAGCTTCAGGTCCAAAAACCAATCTGTCAACTGGCCCTAAGGATTAAGGAGCCCTAGTCGCACTGTAAGGAGCCCAGGCGGTGTAGTGGATAACTGGCTGATCTATTAAATCAAAAAGTCAGCAGTTCAAAACCACCAGGTGCTTTTTGGGAGAAAGAATGAGGCTTTTTGCTTTTGGAAACCTTCATTGACAGCCTTGGAAACCCACAGGGCAGGATCTACTCTGCCCTATCGGGCCTCACTGTGAGTCCGACGTGACTGAATGGCAGTGCGTTTGCGTTGGGTGGTTCTGTAGGTGGGGCAGCGGGCTGCAAGGCTAGCAGGCAAACCCAACTAGCTGCCGATGGGGAGAAAGATGAGTCGCTCTTCTCCAGTAAAGATTTAGTATGGGAAACTCCAGTGTTGCTATGGGTTCAAATAGACTGGATGGTCGTGGGTGGGATGACTCAGGTCTCGCATACTCCTGTATGCGCTACGTGGACTGCTTTAGTTCAACCTATGGATGTCACCCTCGACACTTGCTTAGTACCGCAATGCCTTTGTTAAGACCTCTCACCCATCTTAAGCCAGCTACTTCACTTGTTTTCATGAGCTTTTACCTGCCATCAAGTCAGATAGCCTCATGCACAAGGGGAAACACTACCAGCTCCTAGGGATCAGGGCCTTGTGATTCCTAGTTTTCATTGGGTGATTTAAGGAAATAAAGGGCTATGTCCAGCTTAGTCTAGAAGCTCTGCTGAAATCTGTTTGGCATCATTAGCTAAAGCCAAACCAAACCCACTGCCTTCCAGTCAATTCTGACTCCCGGCATCCCTACAAGGAAGAGTAGAATTGTTCCTGTGGGTTTCAGAGGCTGTAAAGCTTTCCAGGAGTAGACAGCCTCATCTTTCTCCTGCAGAGAAGCTGATGGTTTCAAACAGCTAACCTCACAGGCAAAAGCCCAATGTGTAATGACAGCATCACCATGATGCCTAGTATGCAAGCTATTAGCCCCAAATGAATGGGTCAGACGATAGATTGGAAACTGGCAGTCTGTGTTTGAATTCAAGCTGTTGACAGGGCATGTTCTCTTCAAATCCAAAAGACTTCTTGTATCAACTTCTGGCTGCTCTAATTATTTCTTGTTATACTTTGGCTTGTAGACACATCTTTCTGCGGCTCTTGTCCCTCTGTGTCTTTATGTGTCTCTTCTCTTTTATTTTTTTCTGTAAATACTACTGGCATTGAACTTCCCTCGTGTTTGGTGTTTTCGTTTTACACTTTCTTGTCATGGCTGTTTTAGAAAAAAAGGGACAGAGAAAATTCTAACTGGGCTAGGTGGTAGTGAAAAGAGGAATTTGATTGTCTACTAAGGCAGAGTGAGCAAGTACCTAGAGTCACAAGGAATTTCACTGTTTATTCTCCTTACCATCATCACAGAAACATGCTTCCCAGCAACAAGTAGAGCAGGAAGTAGAATTGGAGGAGGGAGGTTTGTTCTCATAGGCAGACTTACTTTCCCCCTAGTTTTCAATCCTGTTCTAGCCCTACATATTTAAGAACTTGACTGCCCAATAGAAGCTAAAAGCTAATAAGCTTGCTCTGAGACAGAACTGATTAGGGATCGAAGATCAGAGCCGTTTTAAGATTTCTTTCCCGCTGCTTACTGTGTAGCTAGCTCAACCATCTGTTTGGCATTATTAGTCAAACAACCGTGGGCGAAGCAAATGTTTCTACTTAATGACTGATGGTTGCTGGATGGCTCAACCCACTCGGCGGTGCCATGGATGAAAGGTCTGGTGATCTGCTTCGGTAGAGATTACAGCCAAGAAAGTGCCGTGAAGCAGATAGTTCTACTCTACCAGAGTTGTGTTGAGTCTTAACTTGTCAGCAATGGGTTTTCTCAGGCCAAAGAACCATTCCTAAATGCTAACGGCTGGCTGTCACATCTGCTCAGCAAAATCCCTTTCACAATTTGAAAGTGGTGGAAGAAAGATGAATACCCCATCAGCTCAGAAGCAGGAGTTATTGGGAACGGCTGCTTCCTTAGCCTACTCTGTCCAAATACCACTTATACATAAGGCTACACAGAATAATCAGACTTGCCACATAAGCGCACCTACACTTCAGTTGGCTTGTGTTTTCGTTGAAGTGCTTCTCTAACATATAGCAGATTTAGAAATATGAAATACTGTAAACAATAATTTTTCCACACTGCAGCCTTTATGAAGTGGTTTTACAGGCAAAAATCCTTTGTAGTCCTCTTTGCGCAAATGAAAGCATCGACTCTGGATCCCTGGAAAGCTCTGCTAAAAAGATTCCACCTATTTTCACAAAAACAGGATTTCAGAAAGCTTTGCATCATTCAGCCCACTGTGGTTACTCATGATTTCAACAGCAGAAAGCACAGGACACGGATACTCTATTACAAAACCATACCTGTGCAGAGAGACCAAAAACACAGCACTGCAGCCAAAAATCTTGCCTTAGATTTATTTTCTTTCTTAATTAAAAAAAAGGGTCGATGGGACAATCATGGCATAAGATTTTGGTTAGAAAGGGTACTAATAAAAGTAATATTCAACCCACACTAAAAACACAAGCACATGTCTCACACCAAAGTAAACAGAACGCAACAAATTTACTCAATTTGAAGGTTGACAAGGGAGGCAATGGATACAGCAGACCACTTACAGTAACATTTCAGAAGGAAAAAAATTCTGTAGAGCCCCTCCAAAAAATCTCTCAAATATAGCAATATATTTTATCTCATCAAATTCCACCCAACTTAAATTTTCAAGTACATTTTAGAAGTTTAAAAACAAACACACACAAAAAAAAACACTACCATAAAGTTGTTTCTGAATCATGGCGACCCTATAGATCAGACTAGAACTGCCTCTGTGGGTTTCTAAGACTGACAGTTTATCAGAGTCGAAAGCCTCATCTTTCTCCCCTAGAGCGGTTAGCAGTTTCAAACTGCTGAACTTTTGGTTAGCAGCCCAACGCATAACCACTGTTCCACCTGGACTCCAACAAGAGAGTAAAGAGGAAACAAATTATTCTTTGACTGGGCTTGTCTCTACTTAGATTAAGTTATCCCTAGGACTATGCGTGATCCATAGTAGGTGATTAATGACTACTGAAAGACTCGGTGGGGATTTAATTATCATAACAGACCTGTGTGTTAAAGGTACTGATCCCAAATGTTGAGTCCAGTTAACAACCTGAGATAGAGTTCAAGGCTTCTATATCAAATCACCCAAAGCCAGGTCCAGCCCTGGGTAAATCTGACTGCTGTCAAATCCTACCGGCAGTTAGAACCCCACTTCGTGACCTTTCACTGGGGTGCTCTTCAACCTTAAGCTTGCCGCACATGTGTGTAATTACTGCGATGTGTTTCTCCGAGAGATATGCGTGTGAAGATTTGACTGAAATCACTCATAAATTTTACAATGAAAATCAAAATCACTCTATGTTCTTTTAAACAATTCTGGACTAACTGTGGCCCTCACAGAATGTATTAAAACCATGGACCCAATATGTGTACATTTAATCCTGTGTGGAAATGGGTTTTCTTTGGTATGTGAATTACATGATTCCAAGGAACTGTGGTCAGATGCCCTTCAGTCCGTTCTGACTCAAGCAAACATACATACGACAGAACGATGCACTGTCAATTCTGCACGGCATTCTCCACGGTTTCGGTTTGAGCTCATTGTGGCAGTGACTGTGACGGTCTTCCTCTCTTCCACTGACCCTCTACCTTAGCAAGCAAGGTGTCTTTCCAGGGACTGGCCTGCTGGATCACATGCCCAAGTACATGAGAGAAAAGTCTCCCCAATTTTGCTCTTGAGGAATAGCCCCGTTGTATTTTTTCCAAGACATTGTTAGTCATAAAAGTCAAGGAAATCTTAAGGAACTGTTACAGATTGAAGGAGATATGTCCAAAGTGTACGAGATGGAGTCTTGTCTTCCTCTCTCCTAGTGACCATTAGGGGTACACTTCTTCTGAGACCGATTGGTCCTTTTTTCTGGCAGCCGATAGTACATTCAATATTCTCTGCCAGCCCCATCATGCAAAGGGACCCTGTCTTTGGTCTTCCTTGATCACTGGTCAGCGCCCACATTTATGATGTGATTGAAAATACCTCGGCTTGGATCAGGTGCGCCTCAGTCATCAAAAGGGCATCTTGTTTGTTTGTTTTTAAGACTTTAAAGACACCTTACAGTAGAATTGGTGGATGCAATACTCAAGTACATGAGTTCTGCATTCCGTCGTTTCAGCTGTAAAATGAGCAGAGTGGACAGAGAGACACGATGGAGACAGAGATGTCGTAAGAGGATCGTCGACACACTGGAGAACACCCAAAACTGAAGGTGCGCCCGAGACCACCACAAAGAAAGAGTCTAGGCAACTGTGAGCCTGGTCGGGATTTCAGCCTCCTGAACTGTGAGAAGATAAATTTCTTTTTGAAATGCCCACCTACTTCAGGCACATGAATTTCCTGAAGGAATCTATTATCAATATCCTGAAATCCTAAATCTGTTTTTATAGACAACCCTTGCAGTTTTTAAAGAAGAAAAAAACACTGCCACTGATTCTGACTCGTGGCCACTCGGGATTTTACAGAGTAGAGCTGCTGGGGGCAGTGGGTGGGGGGGTGGGGGGGAGGGGGGCTCTAATCTTTGTGGAAGCAGCCAAGCTTTTCTTCCAGAGCACCTGAGTGGATTTGAACCACCAATCTTTGGATTAGCAGCCAAAAGCCAATTGCTTGCTCCACCCAGCCTCTCTTTTTGATCATTAAGACTAGCTTTTAGGGGGTTCTATTGAGTATAGTTAATCTATGTATGAAAACTATGTGCTTACCATGTCAACCAAACAGCCCAAATCTAGATCTCCATCTTTTTAAAAAATAAATCATTTTATTTGGGGCTCTTACTGCTCTTATAACAATCCATACATGGTATCAGCTCCTCCCTCCCTCACCCTTCCACCTTCATGAACCCTTGATAAATTATAATGCTGTCTCTCTTCACCCACGTTTCTGTTTTTCCTCCCCTGGGGAGGTGGTGGTGTAATATGTTGATCATTGAGATCAGTTCCCCCTTTCTCCCCCTTCGCCCTGCACTTTCCCCCTACCCTCGTGACATTGCTACTCCAAAAATTGCTCCTGAAGAGTTTATCTGTCCAGGATGCTATGTTGCAAGAGTTCTTATTGTACCAGTGTACATGCTCTGGTCTAGCTGGATTTCTAAGGTAGGACTGGGGTCATGATAGTGGGGGTGGGGTGGGAGGCAGCATTAAAGATCTAGAGGTATGCTGTGTTTCATCGGTGTTATGCTGCACCCTGGCTGGCTCATCACTTCCTTGTGGCCCTTCTGTGAGGGGGATGTCCAATGTCTACACATGGGCTCTGGGTCTCCACTCTGACCTCCCTTGTTCACATCGGTATGATTGTTTGTTTTGATGGCTGATTCCTGATCTCATCGACACCTCGTGATCCCACAGGCGGGTGTTATAGCCATGACAAAAAGGAATGTATAAGGTTTGATAGCCATGTGTGATAGCCATGACATAAAGGAATGAATGAGATTTGCTCAAAGATAACCGGAGCGGTACATTCAACCCAAACGGCAGGTGGGACAGCAGGCAGGAAAAGATGGGAAGGTTTCAAATAAAGGAATTCTTCAGCAAATGGTTTACAGATTATTGTGAATGAATTAGAAAGAGAAGAAGTTTAAAAATCAAGATTAGAAGGGGCTGTGCTGATCCCACCTTCTTCGTGATCAATACTCAGCGTGCTCTGGAACTTCAGGGCCCACGAAACTCCTACCCCTCCACCTGGCTGCCAGATGCTGCAAAGCCCACAGGCACTGCCCACTCACCTCCTTACCCCATGACTGGGCAAAGAGAAGCGAAAACTCTCATCGCCCCACCGAGCACGTTTGTAGACGTTTTGTCTTGGTGTCAGTAGGTTTTTATCCAGGTATAGAGATAGTTTTTCTATGTGTAACAACCAGGACATTTAAACACTTCTGTGCCTCATTTTCTTATTGAGAATCAGATCGCACAAATTATGTTAAGTTGACTAACAAATTTGCTAAACTTTAATCAAAACAATTTTTCTGATTATTTTCTGAGTCACGTGAGTTATTGTACGTCGATGGGCCCCACTGTGCTCAAACTGCCAGCAGCGCTCAGAGCACTCAGGGGGGTGATTTGGGGAAGTAATACTTGAGTGAAAGACAGCTGACAAGCCTCTCCACCTCCGACGGTAGAACTGAGTCACTGGCAAGGGAAAATGGATGACCATGAGTGACTTAACTAATAAAGATTTATGACTGATGAGGAAGCAGGGAAAGTTCTTGAATAAAAGGATGACACTGTAGAAAACGTTCCGCAATCAGGGTTACTAAATCAGTACACACAGACCCTTTAAGGTTCCTGGAACACACTGCCCAGGTATAATGTGGCATCCGAGGCGTCACGAAGCCAGCGTCTTAGGACACTTTAGTTACCCGCAGGCAATATTTCAAACCTTTTAGCTAATTAAATAGTTTGATTTTGTGTGTGTGTGTTTCCCATAGATACCTTATTGTCAGATTGGTTTGCATTTGTTTGGCTCATGGAAATCTTCATGATGATCCTCGCATAGGTTGAAGGCTACATGTATGGAAACTGGAGTGATTTATAGTTTTATAATTCTAGAAAACAGATCAGGAAGAGCAGGAAAGAAACCTGCAATAAATAATTGCAGTTGTCCATGTAGAAAAAGAGGAAGAAGAGAAGAAGCCATCTCTGTATGAGCTAGAAGATTATTTTCAAAATAGTTGTTTTCCATTTTCCAGGTGAACTCAGTGGATGCCGGGGGCCACTCCAAAGCCAGGAACCGAAGAGGCTGGGGCTTCCTATACTCCGGGTGATGGGGCATCTACCTGCCCGCAGGCTCTACACAACAAGAACTGATGGCTGCAGATTTCATGCAGAAGACATTATTTACAAGGTTTAAGTCTTATTCGATCACATAGCTGACACATGGCCCAGCTTCCTTTTGGTAACTGCAGCAAACTACAGCTGTTGCTAGACTCAAAATGCAGCCAACCCCAGTTTCACTCGCATTTCTTACTCAGACGGCTGTGAATTATAGGGATGTGACACCTCTCACCCATGCTAGTGTCTGCAGTAGGACACGATGTGACTTGGACGTTGTATGAACACCTGGGGGTTGCTGGCAGGGAGAGTGTGGCCTGGGCAGCTCCCACTGTGGATGTCTCAGGTGATCGCTTGGCTGGATCTTGCAGTGCTGCTGCTGCCTTCTCTGCTAAGTCAACTCACCCATGAGAACCCATTCTGGGAAAGGGAAATAGGAGCCAGGGAGTCAAGGCAACCTGAGCCAGGAGTGGGACACATATCTTTCCATCGGAGCCCTGCAGGACCACGTGGGAGACCACCTCATCAGCAGTGATATGGGTCTAGGAGCAAAGTCTCAACTCAAGTTCCCCTTAGCTCTAGCTCCTCAGTGGGTTTTGCCTGTCGGGAATCAGGTCCGAGACCTACACCACTGCAGAGAGGTGGTCTCCAAACCTCACAGCAGCAGGCAAACGTGGGACTCATTTCCAAATGCGGGTCTGGTGTCTGACACTCAGACAACGAGGCCCCTGGATGTATATGCAGTCAGACATGGCCCCACAGTGTTAAGGGATACACATCTGTAATTATACATAAGTTGCACCTTCAATCCTTTTTTGGTCATAAATATAATCTTAAAATGACAGAAGCATGGAAATACTTGATATAATTCTATAAGTGATCTGTATCCTAATACCGGATTTAGGTTTCCAGTGTGTTTGTGTAGAAATGGAAGGTTAAATTAAGTGTATCCTGAACGAGAGGTTATAGTTATATTTTCCCTTTTGAAGCATTTTCAGAATTAACTTATTGAATTTTTTTCTGCTACAAAAAGCAGTTTGATTAAAATACCCAGCACGTGCTGGTTTGTATGTACCAGGTTCTGTGATGTATATCTCACAACCCCCACCCCACCCCCAAATATCAAGTCAGCTCACAGTGACCTTATCAGGACAGAAGAGAAGTCCCTGCTCCTGGGGTTCCTGAGACTGTAAGTCTTTCCAGAAACAGACCCTCCATCTTTCTCTGGCAGAGCAGGTGCTGGCTCCCAACTGCCAGACTTGCAGTTAGCAGCCTGCTGCCACCAGGGATCATTAATCTCACAAAAAGGACTTAGTTCTCACTTTTTTTTAATTAATTTTTTAAGTGTTTAGTGCAGGAAAGAGACACAAAGGTACATAGATGGGCCGACAGACAGACACAAGCGCACTCCCAGAAACTGCCTGAGACAGAGGTGATTTCTTGACTGGGCAGAGAATGGACGGGCATTCATGTGTTCATGAGATCCCTACACTGTGCTGAATGCTCTAAAGGAGGTATGGGCAGGGTACACAGTAGAAGAGAGAAAGAAATATATGCTCCTTACACTGGGTTGGGGTCACCAAATATCAGAAGGCTCTCAACAAGGTAGAGTGATCATCGTGGCTGCAACAAAGGACTGCAGCACAGCAACCACTGGGAGGATGGTGAGGACCAGGCAGCGTCCCGTTCTGCCGTGCCTCCCCGCTGACACTGCAGCTGAACCAGAACCGCTGCCGAAAGACGGGCGGTCCCTACCTACCAGCCTCTGTGAGGGAGAAAATTGTAGGCTTCTGTAAAGATCCAATGACTTCGACTCTGCCTTGTAGGGTTGCTGTGTGTAGGGATTTATCTGAAGGCAATCAATTTATTTTGATACCGGGTTGATTGCTCTGATCAAGGTACAAAAGAGAAAGGAAGAAAGCTATCTGGAGGATATTTTTTTAATGGGCTACACATGCTATCTATGACTGTTAGTATCAAGTAGTAACACAAACACCACACAGCATGAGCAAGCTCTCAGTACATGCAAACCCAGGAGAGCAGGGTCCCAAAGCCTAGCCATCTAGGTAAGTTTATTGAAAGGATAGATGAGTAAATGTCCCATCCGCCTCTCTCTCTTGTTGGACATTCATACTCTGCTCTTTGCTTTTTTATTTCTTTTATATTCTCATTTCTACTCCCAATGCCTTCTTTGGTCTCTTTACCCACTGAGCTTTTTTGCATAAAAGCAAGCATTTCTATTATCCTAAATGTTTCTAAATACATTTTTCAATAGCTACGTACCTACCACAATAACTACAGAATATGGGAATGCACTATAGGATACGGGAATGTTTCCTTCTCTAAATATCCACCACCAAGAGATTGTTCTCTTTAATAGGAAGGCTGTGTTTGAATGTATTCTGGAGAAGTATCCTTTGCTTTAAATATAGCTTAGCCCACAAAATATTTCCATCATAAAGGATGCTATATAAATGCTTACAAGCCTATTATGCTTCTATTTATAACCGTGAGTTGCAACATGTTATTATATGACACAGCACCTCCACTCTTAGGTGCAGACCCAAGAGAATGTAAAAATGCTCACATATCCAACACACATATACTACCTATCTATCTATATATGTATGCATATATACACATGCACAATTTATACAACATCCACAAAAAACTACTCCTTAATAGCCCCAAATGGAAGGAACCCAATTTTCATTAGCTGATGAATGGATCAACAGAATGGGGTCTGTCCATGTAATGAAATATTTGCAATAAAAAAGAATGAAGTATTGAGCCATACTACAACTTGGATGAATCTTAAATATACTATGCTAAGTGAAAAATGTCAGACATAAACCACAAATAAAGGGACTCCAAAAAATGCATAAGAAAAAAATGGAATGAAAAGATAATGAAATTTTCCTATAAACTTTTTGAAGCTCCTTTGAATTATACAAGGACAAGTCAAAAAATATTGCTATCAAATCAGAGACACCGTTCTTAGTGAACTAAAGGCAAAAATAGGGAAGCTACTTATTATTTCTAGACATCTCCTACATCTACACTATACATTCCCTAAGAACTCAGAACAAAACCTATTATTGACATGCTTCAGGAGCTCAAGTTGTGTAACTTTCAAACATTCTCTCGGTTTAGGGAACCAAAAAAGTCTGAAGGGACAAGATCAGGGCTGGAGGCCAGAGCCATCCTTCACAGGCGCCAATGCATCCTTTGTCTTCCTGATTCATTTTCCAGCTTTGGCAAGCACAAATAAATAAAATCGCTACCAATGAATCAATGCTGACTCATAGCAACACAATAGGGCAGGGGTTCTCAACCTTCCTAATGCCGTGACACAGTTCCTCATGTCATGGTAACCCCCAACCATGAAATTATTTTTGTTGCTACTTCATAACTATAATTTTGCTACTGTTATGAATCATCATGTATATATCTGATATGCAGGATGTATTTTCGTTGTTACAGATCGAACAAAATTAAAGCATAATGATTAATCACAAAACCATATCTAATTATATATTGTGAAATAGTTGTGTTTCCCGATGGTCTTAGGCGACCCCTGTGAAAGGGTCATTGGACCCCCAAAGGGGTCTCGGCCCACAGGTTGAGAAGCGCTGCGATAGGGCAGGGCAGAAGTGCCCATGTGTCTCTGGACTGGCACTCGTTAAGGAAGTGGGAGGTCCTGCCTTTCTCTGAGGAGCTGTTGGTGCCCTCAAACTGCTGACCTTACGAGTGGCAGCCCAGCCCGTGTCCACTAGGGAAGACCCTATAGAAACACCATCGCTGTGTCAGGAGCACTTTGGTCTTCAAGGGACATTTTGGACTTTTCACTCTAAAGAGGATTTTGTGGTAGCAGATTTGTACAGTGCAACGTTGGGTTATTTATTTATTTGGGATTTTTGTCCTGAATTAACGCTCCAAATATTGTCAATCTTCATTATTCCTGGATTCAGCCAAATGCTCATTGAAAATATTCAAGGGATAAAAAAGGCAACAAAGTGGCCAAACAATCCCTCAATGGCTAAGAGGACATGTAAAGTGCTATTTACATAGAATTTACATTGTGTTAAGCACTATAAGTAATACAGAGATTATTTTAAATATATAGGAGGATATGCATACGTTACATGCAAATACTAAGTCATTTTATATAAGGACCTTGAGCATCCAGATTTTTCTATCGCTGAGGGCCCTGGAACCAATCTACATGGAAGACCGAAGGACAACTTTCTCGGCATTTCTGACATCGTGTCAGAATACCTCCTTTCTGAGACTGACCAGCTATAAAGGTCAATTCCATTTTCCCTCTGAGCCAATTACATTCTCCTCTTTCATTCTTTCTCTGATACTCTCCCCCCTTCATCCCTTGTCCCCAGCTCATCTAGCAGTGCGCTGTCAATCCTACCATTTCTTCTTCAGCGTGTGAATAAATGTACTAAGTAAACACAGGTTTAATTGTGCTTTTTACTAATCTGTAATGAACACTTTCACACGAGTTTCACCAAAGTCAAGCCACACCTTCTAACCATGTGAGCTGCTAACCAAAAAGTCCACAGTTCAAACCAAAGAAAGTCTTTCAACCCTCCTTGAGTTAGTCTCAGTACCCACAAGGGAGTTCAATGCCTGTCCTATGGGGTTGCGATGAATTGGAATTGACTCAACGGAAGTTAGTTTTGAGTTTGAACGCATAAATTTAATTTGAACAACAAATGAGCCCATGTTTAACTATTCACTTATAGCACTTAACAAATGGTATGTTCCATTTGGTAAATTCTAATTTTTACCAAATATGGTAATAACATTGACATGAATCTGTTCAATTGCAGTCTAGGAGAAAACTGAAATTTTTACATGGAGTTCCAATGGTCCCGCCTAAAGCAAATTACACTAATGTCTTTTCATATTTTCCTATTGTGCATTCTTTCCATTGGCCCACCCAAAAGCCATAGAGGGAATAAAGGGCAATTATTTTTCCTGTATTTGATAAAAATGTGGTCTGGAATAAGTGGCTGGCACCCATGCCACTAGTCAGTGGCAGGCAGTACTAACACTGGAATGGAGTGCTAACGGCTCTATGCTGTCCACTGAATCAAAGAAATCAAACTCAGTGCCATCAAGTTACAAAAGTGTTTGTTTTGTTTTGTTTTTCACTATAGTCTTACAGAAGCAATTCACTAGGGCTGACTTCTGTGGTTCTCTTGTGGGTCTGAACCCCCAAACCTTGAAGTTAGTTGTCAATTGCATACCATTTGCACCACCCACGGACCTGTGTGTATTAAATTACCCAGCACTATCAATCAGTAGGAGCCCTGGTAACATAGCAGCGGTTACAAGTTGGGCTGCTAATTGCAAGGTCAGCAGTTCGAAACCACCAGGAGTTCCTATGGAGAAAGATGGGCTTCCTACTCCAGTAAAGAGTTACAGTGTGGGAAAATCACAGGGGTAGTTCTACCCTGTCCTATAAAGTCCCTAAGAGTCAGCATCGACTCATTTGCACTGCATAATCGTTCGGTAGAAGGGACTTTTGTTGGCAGAGTAGCTAAATATTCAGCTGTTAACCAGAAGGTTGGCAGTTGAAACCCACCAGCTGCTCCTCGGGAGAACTGTATGGCTGTCTATTTCCATAGAGTTGTACGATCTTGGAAATCCTATGGGGTAACTAGGAGTCTAAATCAATTGGAAAGCAATGGAAGCTAAGTCACTTTGCACCTACGGTGCGGTAAAACTCTAAAGCCTGCCGATAGCAATGTTCAACAGTGTACTTGATGTCCCAATACAGTGGCTCATTCACTGGACTGACACGCTCTCCTGACTTCTCCCAAAGGGCAAATGTTTGGGTTTCAACTGCCAATGTTTAGGTAAGCCCCTTCTACTGTCTGTCACTCACTGCCATTGAGTCGATGCCGACTCATAGCAACCTTATAGGGCGGGGTAGGACTACACCAGTGAGTTTCCGAGACTGGTAGAGCCTGCGTGAGGTCACTAAATGGGAAGAGTTAAAAAGGACTCAGAAATTTAGGAGGCAGCGAGTTTACGTTATTGGGCAAGGAACCACTGAGAAATGGAGGATGGATCTGGCTGTACAACCCAAAGAACGCAGTCAACATCACTGAACTGTCCGCTTAGAAACTGCTGGGCTGGGCTGGCGCTGCGGTGCATATGCCTAACAAGAGAAATGCACTCAATAAATAATTTTTGTAAAGGACTCAGATGCTTCTTAATCAGATGATCCGGTGAAAGAAGATACAATTGAACAAAGGAAAACACGAAAGAGAACAAGCTGTAGAGGGGAGGGGAGGGGAAGGGAGGGGAGGGGTGGAGGGTAGGGTGCTTCGGTTTAGAGACACTGAGTTCCAGGTGCCTGCAGCACACGCTGGTGGGAAATCTAGCTGATGGTGGAAATCAGAGCCAGAGCTCAGGAGAATGAGGTCCGAGCCTCAGCCCGAGGAACAAACGTTATAGCACACAAGACAAGGGAGGAAGGAAGACCAAATCTGTCATTAAGTTGATTCTGACTGGACAGTGACTCTCTACTGCGCTTCTGACACTGTCCGTCTTTACAGGAGCAGACCCCTCACCTTTCTCCTACAACCATCAACCTCAAGGTCAGCAGCTCCATTCCTAACGTCCGGGGACACACACACACACACACACACACACACACACACCAACACACACACACCAACACACACACACACATACACCAACACACACACACACACACACCAAAACAGTAACAGAAATCAAAAGGAATCCTATGCGCCGTTATGCAACATGCAAACATATCAATCAGCTACTGTGACGTCGGCATCTGGCTCATGGAGATCCTCCGTACAATGGAGCACTGGCTGGCCCTGTGCCATCCCTGTGGCTGGTTGCAGATCAGACCTTTATGATTCATAGGGATTTTCCATCTGCTGATTTTCAGAAGCAGAGTGCCAGGGCGTCCTTGCTAGTGTGTCTTAGTCTGGAAGCTCACTGGAACTTATTCAGCCTGATTTCAACAAGCAAGTTTCCACTAACGGACTAGCTGTGGCTGCAGGTGCAGTGCACTGGCCAGGAGCGCACGTCTCCTGTATGGAAGATCGAATTCTTCTGCACCATCACGGCCAAGGGAAGGACAGAGGAAACAAAAGGAGAAAGGCAGACTTCACCAGCACACAATGAGCCTAGGGGGCAACGGTAGCGCTGAGATACTGAAGAAGTAATAATATTTTGGGATGTGTCACGGAGGAAAACCAAGGTTGACAAGCAGTCAGTGACCACCTTTCAAAAGTCACTTCCTATGACCTCATCAGGAGTCCCCAGGTGGGCTGTGAGGTTGCTGGTTTTGACCCACTCAAAGGTACCTTCAGAGAAAGGCCAGGTGATCTGCTTCCCAAGGGTCACAGCCACGACAGCCCTCTGGGGAGTCGCTCTGCTCTCAAACACGTAGAGTTACCCTGAGTCCCACCCAATGCTAAGACAACTGGTTTCGTCTGGTATTTTTTATTACCTCCTCCGTTAGGACATCCTGCTTGGTGAAGTAGAGAGGAACGTCGAGGATGACATGGACCGACACATGGCCTCTAGCCATGGGCTTCCACACACAGACTGTGAGGACGGCGCAGGACCGGGCAGTGTTCACGCTGCCATACATCGGGTCAGTACAAGGCGGCACCGAACACAACATCATTTTCCCAAACCGTCAACAAATAACAAGCTGTCTTATTATCTCTTAGGTTGACCGTTTTAAATGGTAACTACCTGCCCCAAATCATACCAAATTGACTTTTAAAATAGGTGTCAGGCTGATTTCATTTTCCATTGATTTCCCCCCCCTCTCCCTGCCCCCGAGTCAAAAAAGCAAGCTTTTCTTATACGGTACATAAGGTCTAACATAAGTCTCTGGCATGGGTGTCCCTTTGTAACATTTAAATTGTTTCCACAACTAAGTTCACTTTGCTCTTCCTTCCTGCCGACACCTCCACTCCCCTTTCTTGTTGACCATTTCTGTCATTCCACCATTATCAGCAGTGAGAAAAATTAAATAAACCAAGAAGAAAAAAGTCTCACCAGGACAAAGTAAAATCAATGTACACAACTCCCATTTGGAAAGGGATAACCATGCACCGTGCAGAACGCTCATTTCCACAGTGGCTCTGTCCGTCCCCTCCACATGCAAAAACCACATCATTCTTCCGAATGAGCTCATCACCCTGCCTGTCTGCTAAAGAGAGATGCCTGCCAGCTGGGTCTTTCCCGTGGCCAGGTTCCAGCACCCATTTCCACAGGAGGGAGGGCATTTGGCATGCCTTTCAGAAAGCAGCCCAAAGTGTGACACTGAGGAAATATCATGGCACTTCCACTGCTGAGGAACGGAGCTGACTCCAAATGATGCGATGTCATTGTGCGCGAATCCACTTCAGGGAGCGCGCAGGCTACAGCAGGGCTTCAAAGGGTTCATGGGGGGAAAAAAAACATTGTCCTTTAGTAATTCCACTTTGCATGAACTTTCGGGAACTCCCTCACATTAGTATGGCAGAATAGGCAGATGAACTCTTTTTCTCTGATTTTTGTTTGTTTTTTCACAGACTACAACATTGAGAACTCCAGGATGATTCCCAGCCTTCCAAGTGCAATTATACCAGGTACATCTGCCCAATCAGATAAAGCAGCAACACGGGGGGTGCGGGGGAGTGGGGGGGTGGAGAGTCGCATTTGGTCATTTTTTCAAATTCCATTGAGAATGGAGACTTTTACCACAGAACCTAAAACTGTGAGCTGAAAAAAATCCTCAACGAAAGATATTGAAGTATTGTAACTATCTATCCCAGAGTTAATTATCTTGAAGAAGTCATTTTCAACAGAAATAATTTCACAAAGATTGAAAAATCTTAGAACATCAGGACTTAATCTTCATCTTTTATGCATGTACAACTCTGAAAGAAGAAAAGAAAGAAAGAAAGAAATTGAGAGGGGGCTGGCACCTTAGTAGTTACCATAGAAAACTTCTTGCTATCCCACAATCCACTTTGAGTCCAATCACATTCCCTATACACAGCGTGGTGTGAGGGTTTCACCGTAACACTTTCATCAGCCTTACATTTGGATTCCTGGCAGTAAAGCCAGAACAGTGCAGATATCAAAAATGGAGTGTTCCAATTAGTCAAATATTCCACGGACGTGTAATCTTATAAAGAAGTATTGACACTGCCAGAAATATTCATGCTAAAGCTGAGACTGCCCATCTCAAGGCAGGAACTCTTGGGCGGCACAAACTGCTAACATGCAGAGCTGCCAACTAAAAAGCGGGCAGTAAACAGTTCACACAGAGGTGCCTCACAAGAAAGGCCTGGGGCCTACTTTTAAAAACCAGCCGCTGGAAAACCCTATGGATCAGAGTTCTGCTCTAACACAGCGGGTCACCTTCAGTCAGAACCAACTTGATGGCAACGGGGCGGTCGTGGTGGCAGCGGCCAATATTGCTAAGATAACTGGCAATCAATTGACAGCAGCGTTAATATGGTTGCATTGCTTATGAAGGCCCTGTTACCACGCCGCATCTTTTCCTCTATGTTAAAGCCTACTAAAACAAATGGCTGCGGCCTAATCCGCTACGCTGATTAAAAAGAAAGGGGAAATGTTAAAATCTAGACAGTATTTACTCAATACGATGGCTGCAAAAGGTGGCAGCGGCAGTCGAAAGGAGATGCTCGGCTGGTGGTTGAAATTTTCAGCATAAATATCCCTAAGAAGCAGGCAGGCAAGAGCTTGCTAATCCAGAAGATACACTACAAAGATGCTTAGATGATGGGCCACGGTTCGGCAGGCTGGAGGCCAGGGGAAGGCGAGCAGAGCTGACAGCTG
Source organism: Tenrec ecaudatus (assembly GCF_050624435.1). Taxonomy (NCBI): domain Eukaryota; kingdom Metazoa; phylum Chordata; class Mammalia; order Afrosoricida; family Tenrecidae; genus Tenrec; species Tenrec ecaudatus. The sequence continues at coordinate 97,697,906 of NC_134533.1, read as the reverse complement.
AAACTGGTAGGTAGCGGGTGAAGCCAGGAGGAGGCGGGCACCTTCCTTCGCAGGAGTCTAGAATGGAGCGGAAATGACTCCCAGACAGCATGGGTGGCTGGGGACAGAAGAGGTGACAGTCATAGTTCAGGGAAAGGAAAATGTTAGAGCAAGGGATTCAAAAGTAACCCTTTTCCCTCACACTTTCTTTACTTCCCAAGTTGACAACAGCAATGACTGCACATTCCTCTTGACATGAATGAACTAATACATTGCATGGTGTTAATTATAGTTCCCTTGTTAAAAATCCTTCTGTTATTTAAAAAAAAGAATAATTCATTTGTATTCCAAAAACTACTCTTGCCAGACCATTTAACACGATCATTGTACAATTAGCCTGGTCCTTTAAAATAAATGTCAAACCAGCTTTTTCAACCTCCCTCCTGTCACAGACCTTTTAAGAACCTGATGACCCTCTCCTTCAACACAAATGCACATGCACAAAAAAGCGTCCACACAGGTGCCAGGGGGGCCGGCATCCCGGGCAGCCGATGCGTGTTCTGTTGCAGAGACTCTAGCGCGCATGCATTCTGTCCATGGACTGACCCCTGAACTAGTAGTTCCTGCTCCCTGGAATGTCCTGGGATGACCTGCTCTGAAAACACCTTAGTGGATGGATGAAGTGCAGGCTTTTCCTTGTTTGGACTACAGGAACATGACTTCTGATCAAGCTTACGACTGTCAACTCGGCTGTGTCTCTCAGCGCATCAGCCAGCTGCTCCGGAAGCACGCATAGCGTGATGGCCCTCATGTCAGGAGTGTGCTCCCTGAGGTGCCCTGCTCTTCAACCGCATCGCACTGTCCTCCTGCTCTTCGCACTGCTTTCCTGGTCTAGCCCTTAGCACCTTAAACAGTAATACTACGCCTGATCTTTAAATAAGCCATCAAAGTAATTCCCTCTTCTTTGTTCATTATTTGTTTTCTTCTTCTCCCAAAGCACCCACCAACCTTCCACACCTTGACCTCTTGGCAATGTTTGGCTGAAGTGAGTTCATTTCCAGATCTGAACAGTGACTACAGGCCATGTCTGTCCAGCCGGTAATCCTGATCTTGGGTTTTGGTCCATATTTTCTCTAACTCTAGTCTGGGCCTTCTAATGTGCTTCCTTTGAGAGCAGTTGACAGTGGTAGACAGGGTCCCGGACACTGATATTCTGGTCGCAGGGTCCCGGACACTGACAGCCATAGGGTCCACTAGTCTACTAGACTAATTGCTTCTATTTTCTTCACATGTCTTGCCTCGGGTCAGGGAGAACCTAATTGCATCTTTGATGGCTATTCATTAGCTTTTCAGAGCCCATTCGCTACTCATCAAAATAGAATGTACAACATTTTCTTTGGGGACACGTCTATTGACCTTGGAGTTTCCGAGACTATGATACTGAGTCGCCAGACCAAGAAACTCTTTCTTGCAATGTGTTTGATTATTTGTGAGATATTGTCCTACCTTTGCCCTTGTATGCTCAACTACAATCATGAATAAATTTGCATCAGTGATAAATATGTACAAATATGCTCAGTCAAACCTAAATGTATTCCTGGAAATACTCTCCCTCTGTCTACCTCCCACACCCGCTCTACCCTGCATGTCTATCACCATCACTGTGTGGCCCACACCCTTGTCTGTAATAAACATGTATTGTTTTCTAATATGTTCTAGACCTAGCTTCCCAACTTATCTGGCCTACCACCCCTTTTCTAAAGAAAAAACCTACTCAGTGTGCCCCTGGCAATCACATACTTTTGTACTGTAGCCCATAATCCAGGATAAAGTGAAGGAGCTGCTCTTTCTGTCCCCAGGACCCTTCCAACACCCCCTGGGGCAGGCAGTATGGTCTTTTGGGAAACACTGTTCTGTACAAAGTTTAACATCCTGAGTTTATTTAATATTTCTATTTATACATTCAGAAAAAAGCTTTTCTCTCTTTAATATATGCATTTGTAAAACTGCATTAACCATTGAAGCAATACTGACTGTAACTTTTATTGAGAGGGTTTTAAAAATTTTGTGGGTGGAAAAGTGGGATTTAAAGATAATGGAATTTTCCCACACACTTTTTGAAGACCTCCTTGGAAAATCTGGATAATGCTTATGCATCATCATTAACACAGTTAACACTGAGCCCTAAAAAACATTCAAAATTGAAAGGATGTTTATTAAAGCAGCTTTTCAGTGACCTCCAATTTACTGCTTATCTGAATTTTCTGCTCTCTTAGGGTGCTTGGATTGTAACCACAATAGCTATAATAGTAGGCCGTGAATAAGTTGGTTATTTATTTATTTGTTTGTTGGTTTGTATTGAAAAAGTTTATATTTAGCATTAACCAGCTTGGCTCAGTTTAGATTATTCCAATTTTGTTGGCAACACCTAGAGCATCATAGTCAGGAGCCAGTCGAACACATGCCTTCTTCTCACCCTCAGGCCTGATCAAAGTGTTGACCTAGGCTATATCAATGTCACAGAACTTCTTCACAACCTGTTTGATGTGGTGCTTGTTGGCTTGACATCAACAATGAACACAAGTGTGTTGTTATCTTCAATCTCCTTCACAGCAGACTTGGTGGTCAAGGGAACTGGATGATGGCAGTGGTCCAGCTTGTTTCACTGGGGTGTACTTCCCTGGTATTTGGGCTGCCTTCTTAGTCTCAGGGTTTTGGGCCACCAGAAGGTGGGTGACGCATGGATCTATTTTTTGTTATGGCTGTGGATGCCTTTCAGCACAGCATGTCTTGGCCTTTAAAGCCTTTCCTTTGGCTTCCATTTGGGGGGGGGCAGGGCTTCCTTCTTTGCCTTTGGTGGTGCCATCTTCAGAAAAGTGGGTGAAAGGAGATGCTAGACAGTGTAAGGCAAGAAAAATTAATAATAATTTACAAATTATCAAGGGTTTGTGAGGGAGGAGGGGGAAAAATGAGGAGCTGATACCAAGGGCTCAAGTAGACAGAAAATGTTTTGAGAATGATGACAGTAACAAATGTACAAATGTGCCTGACACAATGGATGGATGGATGGATGGATGGATGGATGGATGGATGGATGGATGGATGAATGACTTGTGATAAGAGTTGTACGTGCCCCAATAAAATGATTTTTTAAAAGGGGGAGGGAGTTAGGTAGTTATTTTAAACCAATCTTCTCCACATAATGGGAATTGTTTTCTGTTCCCCAAGTAACTCATCTGCTGACCTTCTTACACGAGACAACTACTCCCTGCTCAACAAGGAAGTCTAGGGCACAGAGCGATGCCCAGAAGGGCTCCAGTTACCCTCATGGTAGGACACGGGAGGAGAGGGAGATGGGAGTAATCAGCCAGACCAATTTACTTCCACTTTGATGAGTGCTAGGGCTCCCATTTAAATTCACATAAATGCTAACTGCTTTTACTTGATACTTGTCTCTGAAGCAGAACCTTAACACACCACATTCCTAATCTACCAGTTCCTAAAATTAATTACAGTTCATGTGAAACACCCTTTCCTTCTGCTCATTTAACTCAAATTCCTATGACTACAAGACCCAAACGAATGGTTGAGGTAATTACACATCCACACCTCCGAAACCCAACCAAACAAGCAAAGCAATCTCGGTGGAACAGGCAGCAATGAAGTTGCCCTCATTGAATAAATAAGAAGCTATACCGAGAACGAACAAACAAGAACCGGAAGAAACCCAAGGTGCACATTTAAATATCCAAATTAGCCTAAAACTAAACACATCTCACTGAAAACTAAAGAAGGACCAACAAGCACATTTTCCCCCAGATGTTCTTAACCTTGCCTCTCTCCTTCATCTTATTTCAGTCCCTCCC